>NC_133647.1:48567769-49287873 GCF_009905375.1 Apium graveolens | reverse complement strand
TTCTCTAGTCAAAAGTCAACAATCAGATATCCAGACTCTGGTGGACACTCACAAGCATCTTCAAATGCCAAATTCTGTTGTTTTGGGAGCCATGATAGGGAAGCTCAACATACCACTGCCATCACTTCCTGAATAAATAAGGGCAGAAATTCCAACTCCCGTACTCATGCCTGTCACGAAGAATAAGGGGGAGACTGAGGCTAGGATTCAACAATCTAGGGATGCTAAAGCCAAATCTAAATCTAAACAGCCTATTCAGGTTGGTCAGAGATTTTCTCATGTTGATGTTGGAAAATAAATAATTCTCAAGGATGTAGAAGGACCCAGTCAAGATCAGGAATTTAGTGACCTTCTTGCAGAACTAAGAGTGTCTCTTCAAAATAACTATGTGACCTGCAAGAAAGCTTTAGCCAAGAACATCAACTTCATAAGGGCAGTGGTGGTGAAAATTAAAAACTTTTTGGAGAAAAGGATTCTCATGAACATCAATGATGGTGGTGTGGACAGGTGTCTTCAGGTGACTCTTGCAAATCTCCAAACTTTAAGAGCATCTGAACTAGATGTAATGACTGACAAAGTAAATCCAGTTATTCCAGAAGACACTCAACTCCTCTAAGAGCTCAAAAAGGCAAAGATAACAGCTTTTCCTGAAGCCTATCTCTATCCAAACAAAGGAGTAGTTTATGTTTGTCCAACAATCAAACAAGCTAAACATTTCCTTGTTCCCAAACATTATGTCAAATCAACTATGAAGGTGATCATGACTCTACAGACTGATCTAAAGCACAAAAGGAGCAAGAAGAAGGAGGATGTGGAGATGATAAAGATCTTAGATAGATATCTTGTAAATCCTGACACCATGTTGCCAAATACTCAATACAATTTAAGAAAAGACAAGGATGATGAAGAGTAGAAGGATGACAAACAAAAGCCTTCTAGCTCAAATCCAAGTCAAGCTTCTAAAGCAACTGGTAGTAAGGACAAGAATCAAGGAGAGAAAAAAGAGGATGAGAAGAAGGATGGTGAAAGTAAAAAAAGAGCAGAAAGGAGAAATAAACAAAGACATGATGGCTCAGAACCATAACAAACCCTAAAAATCCAAATAAATCTAACTCAACCTTCAATACCAACAACCTCAATCATCAAACCACCTCTAACCTCTAAGTCAAAATTTCTATACAAACAAACTACAAATACCTTCCTAAAAATACCAATCACCTAAAATCAAACATCTCTTAAGAAAATCACAAACTTACCTTATGACAAACCTTCACTCAAAATTCACTACAAAACTGTTGGAAGGAAACCTAAGAAGGCTAAGGATGCTGAAAAAGGTCAAGTTACTGAACGGGCTATCTGAAACTGTTTCAAGCAAAGTGACTTTCTACCTTTAAATTGGTGCATCTCAGATGATGTAAGGCATATGTCATAGCCTATTTGTATATTCAAGGATTTAACTCAACTCAAATAAGAATGTAATAAGTAAATAGTGGATCTACCGTTAAAGAGATCTCACAAAGTAACATCTGTCAAAGGATTCAGAAACAAGGTTCATCTACAGACTTGAGGAATTAATTCACTGGAAGAAGTTCAAGAAATTGATCAAGCCTCAGTGATACAAATCAAGATTGTGGATTTAATCAAGTGACAGAGATCTCGTCAGGGTATCAGAGAATTACAAGGATTTAATCTGAAGGAAATCAAGTGATCAAAGTCAAGACATGAAGAAATGTCACGGAAGTTAGTCACTTATGAACCAGACAATACATCGAGTCTCAACATTGAAGTGGTGGAATTGATTCATAATTGACAGTGATTATCAGAAGATTTTCAGAAGAATGGTTGCTGCTCAAGATTAGTATTAATTCTCTATTAATCAATTAAGTCATATAATTTAATTAAGAAAATAAATTATATCTTCAAAGATTAATTTATTGATTAATTGAATTAATTGATTAATTAATTCTGAATTAATATTAAGAATTTTCAGAATTTTAATTGGATTAAAATCTGTTTTAAATCAGCAAGACAATTGAAAATGAACTAGCATGACAATCTGGATTGTCATACCGATTGTCATGCCAGGCCATTTTCAATAGTCTCACCGAAAGTTACACCGGGAGGAGGATTGTCTTGCCAGTTCATTATGATAGTCTTGCTAGTTCATTCAATTGTCTCACCGAAAGTCTTGCTAGCTCAATGGATTGTCTTGATAGCTCACTGGATTGTCTTGCTAGCTCAATGGATTGTCTTTCCAGTTCAAGTAGGTCTGTTAATTGAATTATAAAGATAGGAGCAGCAGAAGTCATTCAAAAATATCCAACTCAAGAATAAAACACAGCAGCCGCAGCAAAATATTCCATTTTCATCTGCTGAATTCAAGATCACAATTTCTAGTTTTTAAGTTAAATCCAAACCACTAGAAATCTTTATCTTGTTCTTGTGTAACTATTTACCGGATCAAAATCCCTAGAACTTAATCTCAAATTGCGTTTATCATTTGAATCTTTTTATTGCAAAAATAGAAAAAGTTTATGTCGAATTTATTCTAGATTTGTGATACTTAATTTGAGATTAATTCCTTGTAATCGATACCGTTGTTGTAACACCCTTCAAGTTTAATAATATTCTTATTTAACTTGAATTTTGTTTCACATTTTTTATTCCGCGCTTAATTCGATTATTCGGTATTGTTTGTATTCAACCCCCCCTTTTACAAACACATTGGGACCTAACAGATGAAGATTATTTTCAACAACTAGTAGAGGAAATAGTTAGAGTCTGGGTTGCATCTCTAAGGGAAGTTAGAATCTACTATGAAGATGGGTCCTTCACATTCCTTGGCTGTACTTTAATGGACTCTCTCTCTCCCACAGAAATCAAGATAGTGATAAGTTTGCTAAGAGATAAAGATACTGCTACAAGAGCATGGAGAACAGTTTTTCCTGAGTGGTTGATTGTAAGGGAAGAAAGAAGAAAAGGAATGAGGCTGAGTATGAGGAAATAAAAAGAAAATGTGATAAATAAATTGAAATGTTCATAAAAAGATCAAAAGAGCTCAAGGCAAAAGGAATGAGTAGAATCTCCAAGGATGGAAAATGCTAAATGTAAAAGCTGGCCAATTCACAAGATTTAAAATTGATATACTAGATGGCTATCCATAGCTAGACAGACTCAAGCTTGTGGAAGCTTTAAGTGGGACTCCTATCATAGAAGAACTAGACATTCTTGTGTACTTAAAGGATCTCATTAGAGAAGAAGCAGAAGCCAAAATAGTTTTTACCTAAATATATAAATGATTGTAATTGTGTCAATTTTTATATATTAGTTTCATTTTCTATTTTAGCTTGGGGTTAGTCATGTTAACAAACATGAATTTATGATAAGTAATCTCCTCACAAATTGGGGGAGATTGTTGTGCAAGACATGCCTGTATATTAACAAGACCAAGTCAAATTGATAACCCTAACTAAGTTGTATGATAATCTATGTTTGCACTATGTATTGTAATTCTTAAGTCTGTAAAAATGTTCAAGAGCAGACTGGAGTTCTGTAAACAGTATCAAGCTTATGAATTCTATTTGAAAGAAGATCAAGAAGATCATGCCTCTGAAGAATTATGAAGTAGCTTGGAGTTGAATAAATCTATTTTGGAAAAAATATTCTAAGTCAAGTCCTCTACAAGTTATAGATTAAGTATTATAGAGAAGTCATTCGAGAACTCCAAATGACTTATCGAGAAGTCAGGAAAGCTACTAGAGAACTCAGAGATATCGACAAGCCAAATTGAAGACATGTAGATTGGAGATATCGACAAGTCAATTTTTCACTAGAGAACTCTAGAGATATCGACAAGTCAAAATATCACTAGAGATCTCTGAGATATTTATAAGTCAAGATATCACTAGAGACTCATAGATATCGACAAGTCAAATATCACTAGATGTCTCTGAGATATCTGCAAGTCAAAAATCACTAGAGATCTCAGAGATATCGACAAGTCAAGTGAAGACATGAAGCTGAGAGATCTCGAAAAGCTAAAGTCTCTTATAGAGAACTCAGAGACTTCTACAAATAAAAATAACTATAGAGTATTACAGATCTCGATAAGCCAATATACTTATCAAGATGTCAAGTTCTCTATATGCCTAACTGGAGATCTCGAGGTAAATCTGAAAGTACAAATTGTAGACTAGTTGAATATTCAAGATTGTTAAGCAATAAACAATCTAATCAGTTGGCTTGACAAATCTACAAAAGCAGCTTGAAGAGTACAAGATCAATGGTCAAGATTAAGTGGAAGAGCAAATTCACAGGCATGCAAGATTAGCAAGATACATTAAGCTAGAAATAGAAAGATTTGATATCCAAAAATAAGGTTAGTACATGTTGTTGCATGCTGTGTAATAACCAGTGTTTATTGTTCTATAAATTATACACTGGATGCTTTGTTAGAAGTAACAATTGAGATAAGAAAATCTTGTATTCTCTCAAGGACGAAGCTAAGCTTTTTATTAACAAAGAGCTTAGAAATTTTGTAGCAAGACATTCTTAATTTTAATATAAAATTAAGTGAGTTTTGAAGATCCGTGTTCTCTATTATTAACTGCTAAATTTTATTATTAACACAGTTCACTACAAGATCAAATTTACTTTGTTCACCACCAAATATAATTCAAGAAAAGCATAAAACATAAAAACACATTCACCCCCCTCTCTCTGTGTGTTATTCATTACCTAATAGTTAGAGTTTAGAATGAAGAGTAAAGTCTGATATTCACTGAAGTAAGATTGAATATACATACTTGATTACTTCATTTATATAATTTTGACATCATCAATTGGGACTTGTACATATTGCCATCATGCACAAGTTGGGGATGATTGTAAGATATAATTGATGATATCAGTAGAAACTATCAGAAGTTCACATCATAAATTATGTCAACGGATGATGATGATTATATCAACGGATGATGATAGATAATGATATCAACGGATGCTGATGACAACGGATGATGTAATCAGTTTTGTCACATCAGTTGATCTTTGATAAGGAAAAGGAAATAAGAACTCAAGGCGGTGAAGGACTTTATCTCAGAAGCATTGTATTAGGTTTCTTTATTGTTAATATAATAGGATTCCTTATACATTGTGTAGCTGTGCTCTATATAAAGCACAGATTAGGTTCATGCTATAAGCATTCCAACATTGTTATATCTTTCGCATAACCTAGCAGCTCTCAAGGATATATGTTCATCCTTTCGAGAGAGTACGTTTTTAATCAGTTTTTATCAGTTAATATAAAAACTGTTGATTATGTTGAAGCTTTGTCGAATTGATTGTATTAACTGTATTCACCCCCCCTATAGTTGATTAAGGGCCTAACAGACTTGTAAACAACCCGAATGGGAGTAAGAGTCTATTATAATAAAATTATAAAGGAGGATTATCAGGAACTAAGTAAGCCATCATGCTATTTGGGGATTTTGAGTTATACGGTAAATAAGACCGCTTATTGTAATATACAAACAATAGATCTCCACCCGATGCAATTATTACAAACACGGAAGAATAATTAGTGACAGAGAGAGACCCTGTGGCAATTGTGCCAGGAAAGAACCCAAGATTTAATTTCATAATTTTATTTTTCCCGAAAATATTTTCTGAAAAAGAACGAACAGAGGCACGACTTAGAGTTCTCAAATTGACAAGAAGGGCGAGAGAACTCTAATGGCTTGCCTTTTATTTGGAACGGTTAGGAGAATCATCTATCATTGACAGAAAATTCGTGTAGATATACTTGCCACGCGAGCATACGGAAAATAGCCACTGATATTCCTTACGAAGGACAACGTGGAAGAATGAAAGATGTCATTGCTAGAGCTGACAGAAGGCAAAGAAGATCGTACACGCCCTTTTAAAGGCCACTAGTAGCAGTTCCCAATAAATGCGAATACGTCTAAGGAGCTAGCGAGAATAACGAATTCGACCCAGAAGGTATGATAGTAATATAAATATTATACGGGAAATGATTAAAGAAGTATGACTGATAACGGAAGCTAAGCGTTCCACGATTCTAAAATATATTAATCAATTTCTTTTGAAATGGTGCTTCCATCATGATGGAAACAGGACTGTGATGTGCCTTACATAACTATAAAAAGAAATGTTAAATCTGGAGCTAAGCGTTATCATGCGGGCATTGTAACGGCTACAAAGCTTTGTACGGAAGACATAACCGTTCTCCCTTAGGTTGGGAAGAAGTTGGTAAGCGGAGGATACTTGGACCATAGTTGAGTCAACAGACCAAAGAAATGCCTAGAACTTTAGAACCCAGCTAGTGGCAGCCCAGGATGAACACTAGAGATATGCGGACCAGAACTATAAGGACAGAGAGTACGATGTAATAGACCAAGTATTGTTGAAAGTGCCTCCTGGTGAGGGAGTGATGAGATTCGAAAGGTAAAGAAATGTTGAACCCAAGGTTTATTGGACCCGTTAGAATCTTCAAAGGACTAAGAAAGTTGTCTTATAAATTAGCACCATCGTCGAACTGTCGCCAAGTTTATAACGAGTACCACGAATCGATGTTCGGAAATTTAACCGTTAACGCCAGACATATGATTGAAAATGAGCTAATAAACTTGCAGCCAAACTTAGCGTATGCGGAGCAACGTTTAGAGATCATAAGTCCACAAGACTCAGTACTCTGAAATATATTTGACGGGCGAGTGAAAATTTTACGAAAAGATCAAATACTTCGAAGTTAACGTGAGAACTCGAGGTTGTCATGAGTGAAGCGTATCCCCGCCTGTTTCTAAACTGATTCCGGGATGAAATCCTTTTAACAGGGGAAGACTATAAAAACCCGAATTTTTGACGTCGGTAAGACCTTTATAAATAGTAACCTTGCAGCTTAATAAAAACTTTTGGGACCACACCATATAGGAGTTTTTAATTTAAGATTCCGAGTTGATATTATGATTATATGTACCAAATGAGTGTATGTAAACGCCATTAGTTTTCAAAGAAAACGAACTTTGTAAAATGACCGTATCTACGAACCATCGAGGAACACGAGAATAACAATACAATTACCAATCTCATATCCTAAGAATTAAGACCTAAATACAAGGCTTCGAAGCATAAGGACTTATACGAAAGGAAGTACCCCGCGAACCGCTTACGAAGGTTTATTACGAAAATGAATAAGCGACCGAGCGAATGCGTAAGCGAATAAATACTTATCAAGCCATGCTAACCATTCAAACTAACTAAGGTAAGAAAGTAACCATGTTTAAAAACTAAATAGTAGCCTACCTAGAAGACATTATGATCTAGCTAGCAAATAGTGCCATGAATAGTAAAGCAAGTACCTAGGCTAGGTTTTAGGCTTTGAAAATAGCCAAGCTAGCAAGATATGATGAGATTTGCATATCTAAAGATTATATACACCAAGATATATCACTTCTACAAGAAGAAACTAGCAAGAAAAGCAAAAACTCTCTCTCTCTCTCTCCCCCATTTAATTTTTCAATTCGGCCAAACTGGGAAGAACAACTTAGAAAGGCAGTATCTCCTTCATTTCTCCCTCAAAAATTGCGATCTATATCTCGTTAGAAAGGTCTTGAGATGAGATACACTTTGTATCTCACTATACATTTCCATTGAAGCAGTGTAAGGCCCTCATTTTTCCAGATCTTTGCAGAGAGGTATGGAAATTGCCTAGCAGAAACAACCAAGAAAGAAAAATCCATATCTAGAGTTCTAGGCATTCAAAAATCATTAAATTTTAACCAAATCTTCATCATATCATGTAAAGGGTACTTTAAACGATTCATGGCCATTGGATTAGTATAGCATAGTAAAATCCTTACTCGAAGTTGGGGATAAATATTATATCCAAAAATTAATTTTGTTTTCTTGATTTAGGTTTTAAAGGATCTACCCACTATAAGCATCATCCAAGCCATACAAATCCTATAAAACATAGTTCTAGCATCTCTTGTACTCAAGAAGGTATAAACTCTTACTCTTAAAGATTTCTTGGATGAATTTTGTGATTGAAGATGAGTGTTGTTATGTTGATTTCTTGAATGATTAGTTAGTTAGATACTAAGGTTGATGTTTTAGCCTCAAGAACTTGATGTTATTGATAGTATTAAGTATTAATATTATGGTATGATAATTGTTGGTTAATTATTAGTAGATTAGATTGAAATGAAACACAGATCGTAAATGTAACGATGATAAAATGAACGAATCACGATATTAAATTTTTTGCAAAGATACAGAAAGTGTAGACTGTGTTTTATTGACAAATAAAACTTGATAATGATAGATCTTGTTTTAAGGATCTTTTAGGCGCTTGAATCACTTGATTTCGATTTACGGTTCAAAATTTAAGTCTGTTTTAGTGAAAACGATTTACGCGATAAAAACTGTTACGAATTACGAACTTTGGAAATAGAAATGATCGACTTAGATTTATTCAAAAATCATGAAATTTTTACAGAGATTAAGAAATGGAGTATAGAAATTTCCATAAAACTTTCAAGGGAAAATATTGATATGTCGATTTTATAAAAATGTCTGAGCCGAGGTCGCGCAGAGTACGAATACGTAACACAACCCACTGGTAAAAACTGCTGCTTCGGGATTTTAAGCCTCTTCCCAGAAAATCATTTTAAAATAATATGTTCTAAATTTTTTCTAGATTGTGCATGCAAAAACAGTGCATCGATTGAGTTAACGGTTTGAGAGAAATCAACGTTTTAGTGAAAGCGGTATGAATAGTAAAATTTTGTAGTTGACCGAACTTTTAAAATGCTTTTCACCTATTAAATTCATAATTTCAAAATGAAACTTTTATGATAAATATTAAAAACACTCAAAACACTACTTGACGTGGTTTCTTATTAAAATATTAAAATTTTAATTTATTAAAAATATTAGAGTGTGAGTCGTGTAATAGTAATCCGGTAAAGTCAACTCTAGACGACCCATTTGACCGTCCGTTTCGACCAAGGATTGATACTTATTTCGAGTCGGTCAAATATTGAAATTTATAAAGTACTGTACTTATTAGAATTATAAGTCTGTAATGGGATTAGGAATACTGATTAAGGTTATGATATTTGTTGATTAGGAAACCCGGAACTAGAGAAAGTCGGAAAACATATCTTGGACTCCAGGAAAGTTTTCAAACCCTACCTTTTAAAGTTGTTGTGTTGTGTTTGTTTTCAAATAATTTCTATATATACATGATGTTGTATTATGATATTTTGCGAGTTGTGATGAATAATATCATACGATATGTTAATTATTTTGGTATATGAATATTACCGGATTTCAATCGATAACGCTAGAGAGTAGCGTTGTAAATATGAAGTGTATATTTTAGACCGAGGATCAATCAGTATAATTTGATGAAAACTAGGAAGTATTCCGAAAGTGTTTTATTTAAGAATATTAACGCTATAGTAGAGCGTGATGTATAAGTTGTAAGACGGAGAGTCAGTTAGTTTTTATAAAGTATAAACCCGGGAATCATCCCGGAGATATTTTGGATGAATAAAAGTCCGTAGCTATTTTATTCCAAGGGACTCGATGTCCTCTCGTGAAATAGTAAAGTACCTCTAATTTATTTAAAACAATTTCCAAAATAGTATTCCCTCAACTATATTTAGTTACTCGATCAATGAATATTATTTCAAATATTCATTTAATATAGGAGAAGTATTATCCAACGATTGTTTATTTCAAACTCAATTATTTTATATTTATTAAAGATTAATTTAATTATTTAAACATAAATCAGTTGAGAAATATTATTTTAAATATTATTTTAAAATAGAATTATTCGAGATTTAATTATTTAATAATTAGTATTTAATCATTAAATATTTATTAAATGATTTAATATCGTTTAAAAATCATAAAACCTATTTTAAAATATTTTCTAAGTTTCAGAAAATCGTTCTAATCCTTTCGGACCGCCGAAAATATTATCTCGACTTATTTTAAATATTTTGACTATAATGTCAAAAGAAACTCCCCATTATTTATTTATCTATTGACAACGGTCAACTCACATTATCTTAGTACTTCCTCCGGAAGTATCTATATACACATATGAGATGAGTTGTTTCTATCAACAAGCAAAACGCTTGAGGAACTTCGATATAATTTGAGTTCCATTTTTATAATAAGATTATTCAAAGGACAAAGAGGGCTAGACTCTAGTACTTCGTGTACTAGAGCGACTACTGATGTGCCACATGTAAATATGTGAAGTATGTGAAAAGCCTGGATTGTGGGCTACACATAGTATGTGAAAAGCCTGTATTGTGGGTCACTCTTCTAAAGGAACTGGTAGTGAAGTACAAGATAAGAAGCATGATGAGAAGAAGAGGGATGACAAAAAAAGGGGAGATGAAAGAAGGAAGAAGAAGAAGGAAGATGGTGAAGGCACAAAGAAAAATGTCCTACATATCCAAATCCAACAAACTCAAACCTCTAAGCCTGCAAACTCAAACACAACCACCTTTAACCTCTAAACCAAAACTTTTGTTCAAACCAACTGCAAACACTCTACTTAAAATACCAATCACCTCTAGCCAAACCACCCTAAAGAAAATTTCAAGCCTACCTTCATTTAAGCCACCAATCAACACTCATTTCAAAACTCTTGTGAGAAAACCTAAGAAGCTGCAAGTTGAAGAAAGGGCCATCTGGAATTGCTTTGATCAGACTGATTTTCTACCATTAAATTGGTGCATCACTGGATGATGACTACTTTCAACAATTAGCTGAAGAAATAGTCAAAGTTTGGGTTGTATCATTGAGAGAAGTCAGAATCTTTTATCATGATGGCTCATTCACTCTACTTAATAGGGGATTAATGCACACATTTTGAACCACATAAATCAAGAGGGTGATTAGCTTAATGAAAGATATGGACACAAATACAAAGGCATGGTGGGTTGTGATGTGTGCGTGGTTAATAGTAAGAGAAGAAAGAAGAGTAAAAGAAAAAACTGAAAGAGAGGAAATAGAAAGAAAATATGCTGAAGTGATAGAAATGTTTGAGCAAAGATCTAATGAACTCAATGAAAAGGAGCTGAGAAGGAAATCTAAGGATGGAAATTTTCTAAACATACAAGCTGGAAGATTCTCTAGATTCAGAGTAAATTACTTGAACATTTATTCATTTGATGATTGGCTCAAGCTTGTGGAAGCTCTAAGGGGGACATAAATCATAGAGGAACTTCAAGTTCTTGTAAATCGAAAGGACCTCATTAGAATATAATAAGGCTATGAGAAGTTTGTGTCATGAATTATTGAACTCATATAATAACTCAGTGTATAAAAGTTGTATTTATCAATCTGTCAATTTTTGTGTATTTATTTATTTATTTATTTTGTAGCTTAGGGTTAGTCTTGTAACCAGACATGAATTTGTGATAAGCAATTTTCTCACAAATTGGGGGAGATTGTTGTACAAGACATGCCTTTACTATAACAAGACTAAATCATATTGACAACCCTAATTTTTAGTTGTATGATAGTCTAAATTCACATTTTGTATTGTAATACTTGAGTCTGTAAAAATGGTAAAGATCGGACTGAAGTATTTTTCTATGAAAAATCTCAAGCTTAAGAATATACTCTGGAAGAAGATCAACAAGATCATGCCTTAGAGAAAAGGTGAAGAAGCTTGGAGTAAAATAAATCTCTTTAAGAAAAAATGTTCTAAATCGAGATATCTACAAGTCACAGATCAAGTAATATAGAGAAGTCATTCAAGAACCCCAGAATGACTTATCGAGAAGTCCAAAATGGAGAAACAAGCCAGATATCGACAAGTCAAATGAAGATATGAAGATTGGAGATATCGACAAGTCATTTCTGCATATGCAGAACTTAGAGATATTGACAAGTCAAAATGAAGATATGAAGATTGGAGAAATAGAAAAGTCAATTTCTCATTAGAGATCTCAGGGATATCAACAAGCCATTTCTACATGCAGAGATTTGGAGACCTCGACAAGTGAAGTTCACTTATAGAGAATGCAGAAATCTCGACAAGTCAAAGACACTTATAGAGAACTCAGAGACCTCGACAAGCCAAATTCACTTATAGATAACTCTGAGACCTCGATAAGTCGAAACATTTATAGGGAACTCAGAAATCTTGAAAAGCCATTATACTTATCGAGATGTCAGTTCTCTATACAACAAACTAGAGATCTTGATATAAACCTCAATCACAGAATGCAGGAAAGTTAAAGATTCAAGATTATCAATCAACAAATGATCTAATCACTTAGATTGAAAAGTCTACCAAAGCAGTTTGAAGAGTGCAAGATCAATGGCCAAGATTAACTGACAAAGGAAAGTCACAGACCTACATGATTTACAAAGATGCACTAAGCCATAAATTGAAAGCTTTAGAGATAACTTAAAGTAGGGTTTAGTACATCTTATCGCATAATGTGTAAACCTCTGTTTACTAATTTATATAGTAAACACTGGTCCTTTGCTTTGAAGTGTAACAAACAAATCTAGATTCTCTTGTACTCTCTCAAGATAGGAGCCGAGTTCTTTACTTACAAAGAACCCAGAAATTTGTAGCAATACATACTTAATTTTAATACAAAGTTAAGTGAGTTTAGAAAATACTGTGTTTATTGTGCATACTTTGTTAATTATGTTAAACACAATATCTCTATAAATTAATCTTCTTTGTTCACCCTCCATAAAAGGTTAAAAAAGGCTAAAAATATATAAAACACATTTACCCCCTGTGTTGAATTCAATATCTAACAAACTCCATGCTTGGTCACAATCTCATCCAAATAGATCTTGACTAACTTATCCAAAGAATATCTTTCATTGATAGGAAGGAAATATGCAGACTTGGTTAACCTATCAATAATTACCCAAATAGCGTCATGATTCGATTTAGTCCTTGGTAATCCCACTACAAAATCCTTTGCAATGTCCTCCCATTTCCACTGTGGGATCTCTAAAGGTTGTATCAATCCACTCGGCCTTTGATATTCTGCCTTTACCTTTTGGCACGTATGATATTTACTAACCCAATCAGCTATCTCCTTTTTCATTCCTGGCCACCAAAAGTTCTTCTTCAGGTCTTGATACATCTTAGTACTTCTAGGGTGAATTGAAAACCTGGAATTATGAGCTTTTTATAAAATCTTATTCTTCAGCTCAGTCACATAAGGAATCCATATTCTAGAAGAAACTCTAAACATACCTTTGTTGTCCTTTTGGGTACAAATCTCTTCTCCAATTAAACTATCTAATCTTTGATCCATTACCTCTTCCTGACATTTCTTAATCTTTTCCATCAGTTCTGGCTGGAAAGTAATCTCATACAACTGCTCCTTATCACCGCCTGGTATTCGACTTTCAATTTCTAATTTTTCTAATTCCTTTGCCAATTCCTCGGCAATCTTAATCACATTCAATCTTCCTTTCCTATTTAAAGCATCTTCCACTATATTGGCTTTGCCTGAGTGATAGTTAATGGAACAATCGTAATCTTTAATCAATTTCAACCATCTCTTATGTCCCATATTTAAATCCTTCCGTGTGAATATATACTTTAAGCTCTTATGATTCGTATAGATATCACACTTTTCTCTATATAAGTAATGTCTCCACAGCTTCAATGTAAACATTATTGTTGCTAACTCCAAATCACACACTGAATACTTCCGCTCATGAGGATTTAGTTGTATGGATGCATAGACAATAGCTTTCTCATGTTGCATCAATACACAACCTAAACCTTTTAAAGAAGCATCACTATAGATTACAAATTTTCCCGTTATGTCTGGCAATGCTAATATTGGAGCGTCACCAACCTCTTCTTTAACTCCTGGAAACTTTCTTCACATTTCTCAGTCCACATAAATTTCTCATTCTTTCCGGTTAGTTTCATCAATGGGGTTGCGATCCTTGCTAAGTCTTTTACAAATCTTCAATAATAACCCGCCAATATAAGAAAACTCCTAACTTCTGTCGGGGACTTTGGTTGCTCCCACTTTGACACAACTTCGATCTTTATAGGATCCACCTTGATACCGTTCTTCTAAACTAAATGGTCTAAAAACTGAACTTCATCCAACCAAAATTCACACTTCGAAACTTAGCATATAGTTGCTTCACTTTTAGCCTTTGCAGGGCAATCCTTAAGTGTTTTGCATGGTCTTTCTTAGTTATTGAATAAATTAAGATATCATCAATAAATACAATCACAAAGTTATCCAGATACTCCTTATACACCCTGTCCTCAAATCCATTCATGTGGCTGGCGCGTTTGTTAATCCAAAGGACATACTAGAAACTCGTAATGTCCATATCTTGTTCTACACGCGATCTTTGGTACGTCCTCAGGTTTAATCTTCAACTTATGATAGCCCGATCTTAACTCAACCTTTGAAAAATAACAGTCTCCTTTAAGTTGGTCAAATAAGTTGTTAATTCTGGGTAGAGGATACTTATTCTTTATTATCAACTTATTTAACTCCCGGTAGTCGATACACAACCTAATACTTCCATCATTCTTCTTTACAAACAACATCGGTGCACCCCACAGGGATATACTTGGTCTAATTACTCCCTTATCAAACAGTTCCTATAGTTCTTTAGCCAATTCCCTCATTTCCACCGAAGGTATATGATACAGAGCCTTTGATATTGGTACCGACCCGAGGACTAAGTCAATGGAAAACTCCATCTCACGATCTGGTGGCAATCCTGGCAACTCACCTGGAAAGACATCCGAAAATTTCCTTACTATTGAAATTTTGTCCAGATTATGTACCTCTTTCTCGGTGTCCACTACATGAGCTAATTAGGCTTCACATCCTTGTCATAACAACTTATTGGTTTACCCCCTATGAGAAATTTCTTTTCCTGCTTATGTCCTTGATAATTCCCCCTGACATTATCATCTGTAAACATGATTATCATCTTCTTCTTGCAGTCAATATTTGCCTAATTTTGGGACAACCAATCCATTCCTAATATTATAACGAACTCTCCTAGCTCGAAAGGTATTAGGTCAGCCGAAAAAGAGTGTCCTAGGGATTTCTATCTGACATTTAGGAAAAAATTGATTTACTGAGACTTTATCTTGGTTAGCCACTTCTATGGTCAAAGATTCATCTAAATCTTCCAACATTAAATCCATTTTATTCACACAATCCTTAGATATAAAAGACTTAAATGCTCCTGAATCAAACAAAACTTTAACAGGTACGGAGTTGAGATAAAGCGTTCATGCAACTACACTGAAATCCTGAATGATTGATCTCTTAGTCATCTTAAAAGTTATAACTCTATCCGTAATAAACGTGGCTTCTTTAGATACACTCCCTCCCACACTTCCTTGGGCAGCTTTCCTATGATTTTTGGCAGACTGCCCTACCTTACCACAATTACAGCAGGAATATCCTAGATTCCCCGCTTTGCATTTTGACGTATAGTGACCCTTTTATCCACAATTGAAACACTCCATGTTGCCCACTGAATCCTTTATGCCTATTCTCCCCAATTTTTCTCTAAAACTTCTGACAAGATCCTTCTTGATCTTATTTCTTCTCCATAATTCCTACTTTTCTCCTCTTACTTCCTATTCTCCTTGACAGTCAACTTTTGAATACTTTTTATAACTACGGCTATCTATCTACAGATGTTTTTTTATGAAATTCATTGTCAGAGAGTATCAAATGAAATTTTGAAATCAATGAATCAATTATAAATGAATAAAGGGTGAAGAATATGTAGATATGACTGAGAGCAACCATATCAGTACATAAGATGGTCAGTCTTAGTACCATATAGTTTATAACACATGATTAGGTGGCATCCCACCCGACCTTTTGTTATAAAGATAAATAGTCAAATCATATGCATTTTCTGTCTCAATCGAATGATAAAAATAATTGAGGAAATAGATGATGTTAAAATAGAAAATTAATTGGTAGAGAGGAAAATCTGGGTTATGATTAAATCAACACAACCTTGGGTTTTCTTACTAAGAGTTTCCACCTTCTTACGGAAAAACAAGAAACTTACTAGGAAATTTACTAACATTCTGGGGAACAAAATACAACTTCAGAAACCTTAATTTACATATAAGGGTATAAGATACATCTACAGTACTAATCCACATACACAACAAAATTTGGTTGTCATAGCAGCCTCTGACTAAACATCATAACATACTAACTGAAATTATATTACAGAACTCTGAACTCTAAAGGACACACACGTCTGAGTTCTAAAAACTAACAATCTCTAGAGACAAATCCCTAGCCACTGCCCTAATCACACCAAGCTCGAATACCAACCAATCCACCAAACTTTGATACTACATCGCTCAAGCCTCGGAACTGAAAAAAACTCAATGTATCTAGCTCTCTCAATCGCTGATTGAGTAAGGGCTCTTACCCTAGCCTGAATATTCGGGGATGGTACAGCTAGTCCCTGATAGGGACCGATCCGCACATGTTCTAGATGCACAACTAACTCAGGACTCTGATCCCTAATCAAAGCCCTGTTAACTGCCTGGTGTACATGATATGGTATGGGGGAGGAAGTACCGGAAGCAGGGATGGGTGGTACTGGTGGTCTAGGAAAGGTAGCCCTAGGTACATAACTAGGTGGAAAATCACAGACTACGGATAGTGTAATATCCGGAATATATCGTGTAATTATTTTTGCTATTAAATAATTATTATCTGTGTTCAGTATCTATTCTGTGAATTAATTGTTAAGTGTTATCTGTGTTTGGATATTTAAAAATAATATTAATTGAGTATTTTAATTTTTATATGTCCAAAATAAAATATAGATAATTGTCATATCTTCCTAGTTATTTTTATGTTAATTTATGGATTTATAAGGATCATATGAAATTTATAAAATCTTTTTCCGAGTATTTAAAATCTATTTTATAAAAACGGGAACCAACCGACGTCATCTGTTGTTACATTTTTGGAACCCGAAACTCTTCTTAGTACTCCTTCCTAACCCAATTGTAATATTCCGAGCATATTCCATGTTTCGACTTTTTCGATCCGTCGTACGGTTTATTCTGCGAGGGTCCCGGCGCAACATTTTCGATACAATATTCGTTTCGGTAAATCAATAAAACCCTTATTTTCGATAAACGAGAGCTTTTTATTAAACTATCCCAATTATCACCTCGTAGTACGTGTAACCAGGCGCTGAGACCAAGACCGCAATACAAATTATACTGGTTTGGATAATTATCCCGAAAACCGATACCTTTTGGATCAGTTTTTATAAGTAAACGTACCGTTTTATATCCGGAATGATCCAACGGGATACTAATTTTCCGTAATTATAAATAGCCTTTTCCCGTATTTTATTTCGTATCAAAATCATTTGCAGATAGTTAATTTTATAATTTTCAAAGAAAAACCATAATTTCATAAACTGTTCTAAGAATCAAATAGCAAAATGAAGGCATTACCGATCTCTGTTTTCAAAGCTTGAGTAACCAAAACGAAGGATTTGAAGTGTTCTACCAGATTCTGAGCTTCGTTTTACTGCAGAAATCAAGGTTATTTTTCTACATTTTTATTTAGTTTCGAATCAGTTTTATTAAAAATATGAATTTTTGTTCGGATGATTGTTTGTATGATTTGATGATTGCATGATGTAGAGCTTGTTTTCCTGATGATTTTGATATATTATACGTCTGATTTGGAGTTCAATAACATGTTCAAATTTGAGTTTGATTTTCGAATTTTAAAATTAGGGTTTATAACCCGTATGAATATTTTCAACTGAAATTTGGGGGTTTTTGATTTTGGGGTTATTAGTTGTTGATTTATAGTGGATTGTGTTCCTTATAAAATTTGCAATCGATTGGTATATAGCTCATTAACAGAGGATTAGTGAATCGAAGGGAGTTGTGTTATGAAGTTTTTCGAAGTTTGCCGGAAACCGGCGATGTTCTTGGCCATTTTCCAGCCAGGACAGGGATGATTAATGAATTTTGATTGCATGTATAAGTTGCTGGTAACCTGTAGATTAATTCTGGACAGTTTGGTGGCCTGAGGTGGAGGGAATCGTGTTCTCCGGCCACACTCCGGCGAGTCGACGGCGGGAGTTTGCAAAATTGCAAACAGGTCCCTGGACTTTTGGGGAAGAAACAGTTAGGTCCCTGAAGTTTCCAGACTTTGCAAATTTGGGATTCCTGTTTAAAAAATATTCAAAAATCATATTTCCTATTTATTTTTATTATAAAAATTCGATTTTAATTTCTGAAAATTCCAAAAATTATTATTTTAATTCCGAAAATTATTTTTAATTCAAAAATAAATATGAATTAATTAGTTAATTAATTTCAGTTAATTTTTAATTGATTAATTGGTCAATTAATTCAAAAATTAATTGATTAATTGATTTAATTAATTATTAATTTATTTTAATTAATTATTTAATTAGATTTAATTATTTAAAAATAATTTAAAAATTCCGAAAAATAGTTTCGAGCTTTAAAATATTATTCTAAATTATTTCCAAGGCTCGATAATTATTATAAAATTGTTTCGGAGCCAGAATTGGCCAACCGAACCCTGTTTATTATTCTGAAATTAATCCGAGGACCCGTTTTAATTCCGAGAAATGTTTTAAAAATCATTTTAAATACCTGAAAGCCTGTTTATGACCCGAGACTTATTTATAAATGATATATCATTGACTATGTGACATGTTATGTGTTATATGTGACTTGTTGGTTGACTGTCGGTCTGTATATTCGATGTTTACTGGTTTATTGCGTAACTTTCAATCTGTTAATCGGATTTGGGTGAAACGAAGGGTAGATAGAAGTATGTGTTGAATAGAATCCTATGAGTTAAATATTGATAGATGCTTATGATATGTGGGCAGAAGAGGCAAGGCGTAGGAAAGGGAAACAGGTAGTTGAGGAGTAAGACGGTTGAGATTGGAAACGAGTGCAGTGTAGTAAGCTAATACCAGGCAAGTATTCTGAACTTTCTCAAGATATTGTCGTGATTGATATTCCTGTTTTATATT
This sequence comes from Apium graveolens, assembly GCF_009905375.1. Classification (NCBI taxonomy): domain Eukaryota; kingdom Viridiplantae; phylum Streptophyta; class Magnoliopsida; order Apiales; family Apiaceae; genus Apium; species Apium graveolens. Next base: position 49,268,763 of record NC_133647.1, on the reverse strand, counting down.
GTAAGTGCTTTGAAGCACTAAACCCTAAACCTTGATTCCAGTTATTAATCTTGAGCCGTAACCTGATTCCTTCTAGACCATTGATTGTTGTATACCCAAACACGAATACATACAAACTAAATATTAAACACTGAACCAGATTGCTTACACATTCAAACCTTTGTATTTTACACTTTGAAAGACCAAATCCTTGAAACCCTGAAGCATTGATTCATTGTTAGCCAATTCTTTCATTACCTAGCATCCAAACTTTGAACATGCTCTTTTGATCCTTATGCAGATTAAAACCATTTCATTATGGAACATCAAATGTTGTTAATGATTCTGGTTATTGTTTATTATTGCTTATTCTGTTATTATGTTAGAATTGGATTGTTTTTATAAAATTATGGACCAGATTCGTGGTCAGACCATATAATGGTCAAGTTAGGCCAATGTGTGCCTTGGATCCAGTAGTTAGAGCAGTGCTGTGTGCTTTGCTCGGGGTTAGTGCTTGACTGATCAGCCGCCTAACCTTGGTTTTTAACATAAAAATATAATTATCCAATTCTAAATCATAATCCATTGTTCACTTGATATCATAACCATGTTCACCTGATGATCATTATTCTCAGTTTTGTCATTGTGACTTGCTGAGCTAGTTAGCTCATTTGTGCGATATTGTTTCTGTTCTTTTCCAGTTAAGAAGGAACCGGTTGGTACCGAAGATCCCCAGTCCAGCGCAAGAGCTAGGGGTTCGGGTTGATTGAGCTGAGCTAGTAGGCTTCTTTTGGGATTATTTAAGTCTGTAAAATTTTGTAATAATGTTTAATACTCAGTTTTGAGTTTGGAATAGTTGGGATTTGAATGTTTGTAATATAATAGTGTGTTTGGCTTGTATGCATACTTCAACCTGTTGCGGTCCGTGGTGGTTGGTAAGTAGGGTCACTGCATATTATTATTATCTTTATTATTGTTATAAGCAGGTTATAAATAAGGTGTGTGTGTGAACCCAAAACTTCTGACCCGGGTTTGGAGGGCGCCACAGGTTTGGTATCAGAGCTACAGGTTATAAGTCACCGACACAAGCCTAGGTTGACGGGAATGGGTAGAGGGTTAGGATTAGAAGTAAGGAATAGAAAGATAGAACGTCGAGAGGTTGAGTGCTTCGGTATAACATGTATTAGTGTAATTTTCGTTATGGTTCGAGATTCTTACATTGCGATATGATTTCAAATAGCAGCGATGGCCGACTCTTTTATTCCCGTATCAGCTGATCACTCAGAGCCTTTAGTTGGAGTGCCGTATTCGGATCCACGTCCTGTTATTCCACCAGTGTTGGCTATACTACCTCCACCTGTGTTGCAGCCCGTACCACTGCAGGCTATTCCACCCCCAGGCATGAGGCCACCTGTCAAAGGACCCCCACCTGCCGATTCAGGCTTTACTAGTCATTCCGTTACAGGAGTACCTTTCCAGTTCTCTTCCTATCCTGTCCCATATCATCAGTTTGAGGCTTGCCTTATGGAGCAGCGATTCCTACAGGGTCAGATCCAGGAGTTATTGCATATCATGCGTACCAAAGAAGTTGGGAGTGGTGAGAGGCGATGCAGAGAGAGGCTACAGGCATTTTATAGGATAGCTGCAGTGAGGATTGCTGAGGCTACACATGAGGACATCACCCCTAATTTCTTAGTAGAGTGGGCTAAGTGGATTCTAGAAGAGCTTGAGGAGAATGGAGGTCCAGACTTGCCATGAGTCAGAGATTCAGAGATGGAGATGCTGAGCAGTGTTGTTATGGTTGTATAGTATGTAAAGTAGTGTGTAGTGTGTATCAGTAGACTTTTGAGTTGTATCTATAGACTAGCTATGCTGACTAGTGAGTAGGTTGTTGTACCCTTTTGCTTTTACTTCTGAAGCGTCTTTACGCTTGTACTACCCAAAACTTTTGATCTATATATATCAGTACCTTTTCCTTTCTATTACTGTCATTTACTTTATTGCACCTGTTTTACTTTACCTTATTTATTGCACCAGCTATATCCTACGATACCATGTACCCTGTTTTCCATAACTGTTTATATTCTGTAAAGAAGAATGCAATTTACTTAGTTACAACTGTTTTCAAAAAGAGATATTTCTGTTTTACAAAACTGTTCTTTTATGCAAAAGATTTGATTCAAAAGCTAAATAAGTTGTTTGATTTTTTACAGAAAATGCCTCCTAGAAGAAATACCCGCACCAACACCCAGAATAAAGAAACCAACAACAATAACAACCAAGATGATACAAATCCAAATGTGAACCCAGGACCCATGGACCCAGCAATAGCCCAGATTCTTCAAATCTTGGCCCAACAAACAGTTCACCTGGCACAACAACAACAAAGACAGACCAACCCCCAGGTAACTTTCAAAACTTTTCAGGCAGTAAACCCACCAGAATTCAAGGGTTCCCTAGAGCCGATTGAAGCAAATGTTTGGTTAAAGGAAATAGAGAAGGCATTTGCCTTAGTGAAAGTAAAGGAAGAACAGAAGGTTGAGTTTGCAAGTTACTATCTGAAGAACGAGGCCACCTATTACCGGGATTGAAGACATTGGAAGGTACAGATGTTATTACTTGGGAGAGGTTTAAGGAATTGTTTTTAGAAAAGTATTTTCCTCAGTTTGTCCAAGATCAAATGGAGCTGAAGTTTTTAGAATTAAAGCAAGGGAACCTGTCGGTAACCGATTATGAGGGTAAGTTTGAGGAATTGTCAAGGTATGTGCCGTCGTATGTGGATACTGACAAGAAGAAAGCTAAGAGATTCCAGCAAGGTTTGAAGCCATGGATCAGAGGAAAGGTAGCTAATTTTGAATTGGAGACCTATGCAGGAGTGGTACAGAAGGCCATGATCGCGGAGACAGAGAGTGAGATGTCATAGAAGGAGAAGGAATGCAAGAAAAGGAAATTTGAAGGAAATGAAGGTCATTCACAACCAGGGAAGTTTCCAAATTTTAAGAAAGGCAAGTTTCAGCCAGGGAGAAATTTTAATTTTAAGAGACAGAATGCAAGCGACGGAGGCCAGGGCAACCGTCCAGTTAATGCGAATCAGCCGAATCAGTTGAGATTAACTTTTCCATATTGTCAAGTATGTGGAAAGAAGCATAGAGGAGTCTGTAATAAGTTAAATGTGGTATGTTTCAAATGTAACCAGAAAGGGCACTATTCGAGGGAGTGCCGAAATCAGCCAACAAGAGAGCCAGCAAATAAGGATCATCCTATCCGGAATCCAGCAGTAAAGGTTCCAGCCATTGGATTTACGTGCTTTAAATGTTAGAAACCAGGACATATAGTCAGGGATTGCAAGACACCTGCCCCTGTCAGTAATGCATTGAGGATTATGAGATCTACCCCAACACTGAATGAGACTCCAAGGGCTAGAGTTTTTGACATGTCTGTGAAGAATGCTATCCAGGATACGGATATCATGGCAGGTACGCTTAATGTGAATTCTTTATGTGCCAAAGTGTTAATAGATTCGGGAGCAACTCGATTATTTGTTTCACAAAATTTTGTTAGTAAGTTAAATTGTCCAGTTGAGTATTTAAATGAAATAATGACTGTGGAATTGGCAAATCAAGAACGAATATCTACTAATCAAGTTTGTGGGAATTGTGAGATTGAGATTTCTGGTAGTAAATTTTGTGTAGATTTGATGTCATTTAAGTTAGGGGAGTTTGATGTTATATTAGGAATGGATTGGTTATCTAAGCACGAAGCCCAGATAGATTGTCGAAATAAGAAGGTAATGGTGAAAACGCCAGACGAAAGAATAGTAACGTTTAAGGGCCAGAAGCAAGTAAAGAAATTCCTAACAATGATTTAAGACAAGAAGTTATTACGGCAAGGATACGAGCATTTCGTAGCATACGTGATTGACAAAAGTCAGGAGCCAGCAACATTTGAAGATATTCCAGTAGTGAATGAATTTCCAGATGTGTTTCCCGATGAGTTACCAGGACTTCCTCCAGATAGAGAAATTGAATTTGCGATCGACTTAGCACCTGGAACAAAACCAATATCCAAGGCCCCGTACAGAATGGCGCCTGTTGAGATGAAAGAGTTAGCGAAGCAATTGCAAGAGCTGTTAGAGAAGGGAGTAATCAGACCCAGTGTGTCCCTGTGGGGAGCACCGGTATTATTTGTCAAGAAGAAAGATAAAAGCATGAGACTGTGTATCGACTATAGGGAGCTCAACAAGCTTACAATCAAGAACAAGTATCCGTTACTCAGAATTTACGATTTATTTGATCAATTGAAGGGAGCCAAGTACTTCTCCAAAATTGATTTAAGATCGGGATATCATCAACTGAAGATCAAGCCAGAAGATATACCAAAGACAGCTTTCAGAACGAGGTATGGACATTATGAATTTCTAGTAATGTCTTTTGGATTGACTAATGCCCCGGCAGCGTTTATGGATTTAATGAACAGAATTTTCAAGGAGTATTTGGACAAATTCGTTATTGTGTTTATAGACGATATTTTAATTTACTCAAAGATGGAAGAGGATCATGCGGAACATTTAAGGACAGCTATGGAGATTTTAAAGAAAAATAAGTTATATGCTAAATTCTCGAAGTGTGAGTTTTGGTTACAGGAGGTTCAGTTCTTAGGACACATAGTCAGTAAGGAAGGGATCAAAGTAGACCCGGCAAAGATCTAAGCAATTACGAATTGGGAGAGACCGAGAACACCCACCGAGGTAAGAAGTTTCTTGGGATTGGTGGGATATTATCGACGATTCGTCCAGAATTTTTCAAGGATTGCAACACCACTGACAAAGCTTAAACGAAAGAATGAAAAGTTTATATGGAACGACAAGTGCGAAGGAAGTTTTCAGGAATTGAAGCAAAGATTAATCACGGCACCTGTTTTGTTACTTCCAGACGATCAAGGGAATTTCGTAATTTATAGTGATGCTTCTCACAAAGGACTAGGATGTGTTTTAATGCAGCACGAAAAGGTGATTGCGTATGCGTCAAGGCAATTGAAACCACACGAACAAAAGTATCCTACTCATGATTTGGAGCTAGCAGCCATAGTTTTCGCTTTGAAGATTTGGAGACATTATCTGTATGGAGAAAAGTGTGAGATTTTCACGGATCACAAAAGCTTAAAGTACATATTCACACGGAAGGAACTTAATATGAGGCAAAGGAGATGGTTAGAATTGATCAAGGATTACGACTGCTCAATTAATTATCATCCCGGTAAAGCGAACGTTGTAGCAGACGCGTTAAGTCGGAAGGAAAGGTTAAATGAGTTATCAGTACCTGAAGAGATATATAAGGAATTTCAGAAATTGGAATTGGAGATTAGAGTTTGCAAGCCTGAGGAAGCAAAAGTGTACAGTATGAATTTTCAACTGGAGTTATTGGAGAAAATAAAGAAATGTCAAGAAGATGTAATGGATCAAGATATAAATCGTTTGGTAGGTGAAGAATTATACACACAAAAGGATGATCAAGGTATTCTGAGGTTTTTATCTAGAATTTGGATTCCACCGGTGACAGAGTTAAAGAATGAAATTTTATAACAGGCACATAGTTCAAGATATTCCATCCATTCAGGGAGTACCAAAATGTACATGGATTTAAAGGAGAATTATTGGTGGCCAGATATGAAGAGGGAAATTGTGGATTAGGTTAGCAAATGTTATACCTGTCAGAGAGTTAAAGCAGAGCATTAGAGACCAAGTGGATTGTTACAGCCATTGGAGATTCCAGAGTGGAAGTGGGAACATATTACCATGGATTTCATAGTTGGATTACCAAGGACAAGAGCTAATCATGATGCCATTTGGGTTATAGTGGATAGACTTACCAAGTCAGCTCATTTTCTGCCTATAAATGAAAGATTTTCGCTCGACAAGTTAGTCTATATGTATCTGAAGGAAATCGTAGTTCGTCATGGAGTTCCAGTGTCTATTGTATCTGATCGAGATCTAAGGTTTAATTCAAGATTTTGGAAGAGTTTTCAAGAATGTTTGGGAATGAGATTGAATATGAGTACGGCCTATCACCCGCAGACGGACGACCAAAGTGAAAGAACGATCCAAACAATCAAGGATATGTTACATGTTTGTGCTATTAATTTCAAAGGAAGTTGGGACGAGCATTTACCTCTGGAAGAATTTGCTTATAACAACAGTTTTCATGCCAGTATTGGGATGCCACCCTATGAAGCCCTTTATGGTCGCAAATGCAGATCTCCAGTGCATTGGGACGAAGTAGGAGAACGCAAAATACTTGGACCTGAATGGGTGCAGCAAACAAAGGAAGTTGTTGAAGTAATTCAGAAAAGATTGATAGCAGCACAAGACCGTCAAAGGAAATATGCAGACCAGTCAAGGAAGGACATGGAATTTGAAGAAGGAAGCTTGGTATTACTGAAAGTATCACCATAGAAAGGACTAAAGAGGTTTGGAAAGAAAGGGAAGCTAAGCCCAAGATATGTCGGACCTTTTGAGATCCTAAAGCGCGTTGGCAAAGTAGCTTACGAGTTGGCATTACCACCGCACAGGGAGCACATTCACAATGTTTTTCACGTATCGATGCTCAAGAAATATAATCCAAACTCCAGGCATGTAATGGAATATTAGCCAATAGAGCTTCAGGCAGATTTGTCATATGTAGAAAGTCCGATAGGAATTCTAGAGGAAAGAGAGAAAGTATTGAGGAATAAAGTGGTAAAGCTAGTAAGAGTATTGCGGAGAAACCCAAAGGTTGAAGAGTCAACCTGAGAGTTAGAAAGTGATATGAGAAAAAAGTATCCTCATTTGTTTTCTTAGGAGATTCTGAGGACATAATCCTTTTAAGGGGGAAGGATGTAATATCCGGGATATATCATGTAATTATTTTTGCTATTAAATAATTATTATCTGTGTTCAGTATCTATTATGTGAATTAATTGTTAAGTGTTATCTGTGTTTGGATATTTAAAAATAATATTAATTGAGTATTTTAATTTTTATATGTCCAAAATAAAATATAGATAATTGTCATATCTTCCTAATTATTTTTATGTTAATTTATGGATTTATAAGGATCATATGAAATTTATAAAATCTTTTTCCGAGTATTTAAAATCTATTTTATAAAAACGGGAACCAACCGACGTCATCCGTTGTTACGTTTTGGAACCCGAAACTCTTTCGAGAATTCCTTCCTAACCGAATTATAATATTTCGGGCATATTCCATGTTTCAAATTTTTCGATCCGGCGTACGGTTTGTTCTGCGTGGGTCCCGGCGTAACATTTTCGATACAATATTCGTTTCGGTAAATCAATAAAACCCGTATTTTCGATAAACGTGAGCTTTTTATTAAACTATCCCAATTATCACCTCGTAGTACGTTGTTAGGGCGAAAACACGCGCTAATATTCACGCAAGTATACGTGTTCGCAAGTAGTATAAGATATAAATCAGATTCGTTCCCACAGAGACTGGTTTAGGTTAAGTTCAATTTATGCACCTATGCAACAATGTATGGTTATCGCTCAATGCTAAGACAAATAACAAATTGGGTTTTTATTAAACTAAGAGATTATACTAAATAACATTAACTAAGAGAATTGAGGTTAAATTAATATATATGATAAACATGGGATCCTAACTTCATTAAATACTTCATTCAATAGCCTTATTGTTTTTAACCTTAGCATGTGGTGGTGATGACACTAATTAGATAACACGAAACTGATAAACGCCAAGTTTCATTGCACGAGTACCATTCTACCAGACATCCATAAAAGAGATAGAAGCTGAAAAGGCACCAATTATATTGAGACCCTATATGTCTATAGAATTTGACAACATAACGGTTTAAGAACAAGTTATCTATCTTGATTACATAGGGCAAGTAAAATGGTTAGAGTTACCTACGAATCATGCATACACGTACATGAACCTATGCTAGCATGGCAAGTTCTAAACCTCTATATTCACTGTCACTTCAATAGAGATTAACACGCTATCTTATATGTTAGCTACGCACATAAGACGAATAAGCACAACCATACTAGGATATAATACAATCACCACACACCAAGATATCGAAACAATTAATTATTGAAATCCATAAGCAAATCCGCTAGAATCCCATGACAACGATTAGCCCATAATCGAACTCATCGTCACCATGGGTTCCAATGAAAGCATGGTATAAACAAGGTCTTAATAACTAAATAATAATCAAAGTACGAATAAACGAGATCTAGGTTCAACAAGAACGAAAACGAGCATCCAAAGTTACAACTAATTCAAAGAATCACAAGTTGAAAACAAGATCTTCTTTTTCGGAGTTGTTCTGTGCTTCTAGGTCTTCTCCTTGGTATCCCCTTCGCTTCTTGCGTAAAACACAATCTTCTTCTCCTTAATTCCCCCTGTGAAAACGTCTCAAATCTACTTATATAATAGTCCCATAAAACTCAGATTACATAGAAGTTGGAAGCCAAACAGAAGTAGAAGTCTAAAATAATTCAGCAAAATTCCCAACCCTGCGCGGCCGCTCAGCATAGCTGCGCGGGCGCGCAGGTTGCTGCGCGGCCGCTCATCATAGCTGCGCGGGCGCGCAGGCCTCCACTGGAAAAAATCCAAGTTTGCTCCGTTTCTTCGCCGTAATCTGCCCGTTCCTTTCCTCTCGCAATAGTGAACACATGCCAAGGCTTATTCTTGATGATTCCTCCCCCGAAATGCAACTAATACCCTGAAATGCATGAACACTAGAAAAACGCATCAAATACACAAAATACTTGATTTCAAGACACCAATTTAAGCCATTTTAAGACGTTCTAAGTGGTATAAAATGCCACTTATCACACCCCCAAACTTAAATCTATGCTTGCCCTCAAGCGTCACAGACTCAAAAACAAATAAAAATATGAATGAATACAATCTATATGAAAATGCAGCGATCCCCCTTACTACAATTAATCAACCAAATTGCCACATCTCAACGAATGCAGTTAGACAACTAAAGATCAATAACTCATGCAAACGGTCATACAGCCAGAAACGTGGTGTGTGCAAATGCTTAACAGATATGCTTCGGAACTAGACCAATTACTATGACTAGACTATCCTCAAGGCAATCCTACGATTATACAAAGAATAAAAATTCCAGGCACAAAGTGATATACAACACTACAAGAACTCTGGAGCTTACTACGGAATCGTGCTTTTTATTTACAACTCAAATGCTTATTTGACCGTGCAATGAGTGAGGTCCACAAAAGACTTATACAATGATATCCATGTAACGAGCGTTAGGTTAGCGGATCCCAGACTCTAAAAGCCTTAGGTCGCTAGGCACAAAGTCCCCTAAGAACTTAATAACTCGAATACCAAAGAGCCCACTCTTGATCAATTATGCCAAATTTTTTTTTTTTTTTATTTCTGAGCAAGTGCGTTTCGCTCCATCTTGCTCAACCCTAGACTACTCGCAACATACGCGAGCCGGCTACTAGCCAATTGACGCCTAGCCACAACTAGCAACAACTTCCATATTTTTTTCTCCAAATTTTTTTTTTCATGTCTTTATCACTAAGAACCTATAATCGAATTCTAAGCATAATAAGTAGATTGACCTTGAAAATAACCAAATCATAACACAATCTAGCCCTTTCGCATTCTCTAAAACTTAGTGGACTTACAATTGTTTCTAGCATGCATATCAACCTACACAACTTAATATCACTTTAATTCTATCACTACACTCACATCAATATCACAATTCAGTCGATACATCATTGCAAAAGGGATCATGGTAAATGCATGAGCTACATGACATTCATAAAAAAAAAACTATATGGCATAAATTATGCAACTATATGAACTAAACTATCATGAATATGCAACTAAATGACACACACACAATATTCCTTAACTACCACCCCCATACTTAAAATTTTCAATGTCCTCATTGAAGGCAATAATAAGGATTTCAGGCATACCTAATTAGTGGGAGATTCACCCTCGTCGGATGGAGGATCAGGTGGCCAATCAACCTCACCACCAGTGTCTCGAACAACAGTACCGAAACCATGTGTCAAATCTGCAGCAAACTGACGGTGAATGTCGTGCATGGCCTTCATACGCCTAATTACTCGCCTGTACTGGTCGTCACCAACACCAGTCCTATCAACTACCTGCTGCATATGAGAAGAACCCTCTATAGGCACTGGAGGATCCATTCGGCTACCCTCTACATCATCAAAGATATATCCCAACCCCTTGTCAGGGGGTGCACCTAAGAATGAATAACTCAAGTGATTTGGTAGTGGGTTGAGCTCAAGTGTAGGAGCATCTTCAATAGACGACTCGAGACGATCCTGAGGAATTTTCAGCTCTGCTAACCCAAGAGAATCGAATGGCACATCCAACTTCCTCTTCCACAGAGGTGCATTCAAAACCTGAATTTGCTCTACTTTAAAGCACTCCTCTTTAGATGTGGGTACTTTTATTTCCTTGAACACAATGAAAGTGACCTTCTGATCATGAACCTTCATCGTAAGCTCTCCTTTTTGCACATCGATCATAGTTCAGCCTGTAGCCAAGAATGGTCTTCCCAAGATAATGGGAATCTTCTTATCTTCCTCGAAATCAAGAATTACAAAGTCAGCAGGGAAGAAGAGTTTATCCACCTTGACCAAGACATCCTCCACTATACCTCGTGGATAAGCGATGGAACGGTTAGCTAGTTGCAATGACATGTATGTTGGTTTCGGCTCAGGCAGACCAAGCTTCTTGAAGATAGATAAGGGCATCAGATTGATGCTAGCTCCTAAATCACATAAACACTTGTCGAACGACAAGTTTCCGATGGTGCAAGGAATAGTGAAGCTTCCAGGATCTTTAAGCTTCGGAGGCAACTTCTGTTGCAGCACAGCACTGCATTCCTCCGTTAGAGCAACGGTCTCTAAGTCATCGAGCTTCACTTTCTGAGAGAGAATACCTTTCATAAACCTCGCATAGCTAGGCATCTGTTCAAGAGCTTCAGCGAAAGGTATGTTGATATGAAGTTTCTTGAACACCTCTAGAAACTTCTCAAACTGCTTATCCGGATTTTTCTTCTGCAGCCTCTTTGGAAAAGGAGGTGGAGGATAGATCTATTTCTCCCCTGTATTACCCTCAGGAGGAGTGTGTTCCACAGTAGTCTTCCTTGGTTCCACGTCTACTTCCTTCTGCACATCTTCTTCAGCCACAACTGCATTTTCTGAATCTTGAGATTTTTCAGGCTCTTCGTCTTGCTGAATTTGGGGGCTTGCGACCTTTCCAGACCTTAAGGTGATGGCGTTCACATGTTCTTCAACTTCCCTCTTTCCTGGATTGGCTTTTATATCACTAGGAAGCATTCCTGGTGGTTGATTCAATAAGGCATTAGCAATTTGCCCTATTTGGTTCTCCAGAGTCTTGATAGAAACATCTTGGCTTTGGCATATAAGAGCCTGGTTTTTGCACATAAGCCTCAACTCCTCTAATTCAGATTTTTCATTCGAAGATAGACCTGCATCATGAGTCTGTTGTTGAAGTTGGAGTTTATGCTGAAAACCAAGAGAGTTGAACAGCTTATTTCCAAACGGTTGGAACAGCTATTGCATCACATTCTGATTGTTGCTCCAGCTGAAGTTAGGATTATTCCAGTTGTCAGGATGATAAGTGTCTGGAACTGGTTGTTGCGATCTCTGAAAGTTGCTCACAAACTGAGCTGAGTCGCTAGATATAGCGCATTGCTTTGTCGCATGTGGACCTGCACACAGCTCACAAACACTAATTATCTGCTTAACACCATAGTTAGCCAGAGAATCGATCTTCATAGACAACGCCTTTAGTTGAGCAGTGATAGTCGTAGCTGTATCCACTTCAAGAACTCCTGCTACCTTGCCCTGTGGATATCTCTGGGTTGGATACTGATATTCATTAGCAGCCATCAGTTCAATTAGATCATAAGCTTCCTTATAGCTCTTTGCCCATAATGCTCCGCCTGATGCTGCATCGAGCATGGGTCTGGACTGTGCTCCCAACCCATTGTAAAAACAAGTGATGATCATCCAATCAGGAATTCCATGATGAGGACACTTCCTAAGCATCTCCTTGTAGCGCTCCCAAGCTTCACTTAGCGATTCTCCCGTTTGCTGCGCAAATTGAGTAATAGCATTCCTGAGTGCAGCTGTCTTCGCCATAGGGAAGAATAGAGTAAGAAAATTCTGAGCAAGATCTTCCCAAGTAGTAATCGAACCAGCTGGTAGAGAGTGTAACCAGCTCTTAGCCTTGTCCCTCAAAGAGAATGGGAATAGTCTCAGCTTCACAGCATCTTCAGAAACACCGTTGAACTTGAAGGTGTCGCATATTTCAATGAAATCCCTAATGTGTGTATTGGGATCTTCCGTTGGAGAACCCCCAAACTGGACTGAAGTCTGTACCCATTGAATTATGCAAGGCTTGATCTCAAAGGTATTAGCTGTGATAGCTAGCCGGACAATGCTAGATTGAATGTCATTAATCTTGGGTTGAGAAAAATCCATCAAGGCTTTCGTTCGTGCTGCTGGATCTCCCATTGTAATGAGTACCTGAAACACAAACAAATAAACCGTGAAAGTAAAAGAATCCGAGTCAGTGAACTTTAACGACCACTGATGACAAGCACACAAACTAAAAATTAACACCGAGTCCCCGGCAGCGGCGCCAAAAACTTGTTAGGGCGAAAACATGCGCTAATATTCACGCAAGTATACGCGTTCGCAAGTAGTATAAGATATAAATCAGATTCGTTCCCACAGAGACTGGTTTAGGTTAAGTTCAATTTATGCACCTATGCAATAATGTATGGTTATCGCTCAATGCTAAGACAAATAACAAATTGGGTTTTTATTAAACTAAGAGATTATACTAAATAACATTAACTAAGAGAATTGAGGTTAAATTAATATATATGATAAACATGGGATCCTAACTTCATTAAATACTTCATTCAATAGCCTTATTGTTTTTAACCTTAGCATGTGGTGGTGATGACACTAATCAGATAACACGAAACTGATAAACGCCAACTTTCATTGCACGAGTACCATTCTACCAGACATCCACAAAAGAGATAGAAGCTGAATAGGCACCAATTATATTGAGACCCTATATGTCTATAGAATTTGACAACATAACGGTTTAAGAACAAGTTATCTATCTTGATTACATAGGGCAAGTAAAACGGTTAGAGTTACCTACGAATCATGCATACATGTACATGAACCTATGCTAGCATGGCAAGTTCTAAACCTCTATATTCACTATCGCTTCAATAGAGATTAACACGCTATCTTATATGTTAGCTACGCACATAAGACGAATAAGCACAACCATACTAGGATATCATACAATCACCACACACCAAGATATCGAAACAATTAATTATTGAAATCCATAAGCAAATCCGCTAGAATCCCATGACAACGATTAGCCCATAATCGAACTCATCGTCACCATGGGTTCCAATGAAAGCATGGTATAAACAAGGTCTTAATAACTAAATAATAATCAAAGTATGAATAAACAAGATCTAGGTTCAACAAGAATGAAAACGAGCATCCAAAGTTACAACTAATTCAAAGAATCACAAGTTGAAAACAAGATCTTCTTTTTCGGAGTTGTTCTGTGCTTCTAGGTCTTCTCCTTGGTATCCCCTTCGCTTTTTGTGTAAAACATAATCTTCTTCTCCTTAATTCCCCCTGTGAAAACGTCTCAAATCTACTTATATAATAGTCCCATAATTCAGCAAAATTCCCGACCCTGCGCGGCCGCTCAGCATAGCTGCGCGGGCGCGCAGGTTGCTGCGCGGCCGCTCAGCATAGCTGCGCGGGCGCGCAGGTTGCTGCGCGGCCGCTCAGCATAGCTGCGCGGGCGCGCAGGCCTCCACTGGAAAAAATCCAAGTTTGCTCCGTTTCTTCGCCGTAATCTGCCCGTTCCTTTCCTCTCGCAATGGTGAACACATGCCAAGGCTTATTCTTGATGATTCCTCCCCCGAAATGCAACTAATACCCTGAAATGCATGAACACTAGAAAAACGCATCAAATACACAAAATACTTGATTTCAAGACACCAATTTAAGCCATTTTAAGACGTTCTAAGTGGTATAAAATGCCACTTATCATACGTGTAACCAGGCGCTGAGACCTAGACCGCAGTACAAATTGTACTGGTTTGGATAATTATCCCGAAAACCGATACCGTTTGGATCAGTTTTTATAAATAAACGTACTGTTTTATATCCGAAATGATCCAACGGGATACTAATTTTCCGTAATTAGAGAAAAACCCTAATTTCATAAACTGTTCTAAGAATCAAACAGCAAAACGAAGGCATTACCGATCTCTGTTTTCAAAGCTTGAGTAACCAAAACGAAGGATTTGAAGTGTTCTACCAGATTCTGAGCTTCGTTTTACTGCAGAAATCACAGTTATTTTTCTATATTTTTATTTATTTTTGAATTAATTTTATTAGAAATATGAATTTTTGTTCGAATGATTGTTTGTATGATTTGACGATTGCATGATGTAGAGCTTGTTTTCCTGATGATTTTGATATATTATACGTCTAATTTGGAGTTCAATAACATGTTCAAATTTGAGTTTGATTTTCGAATTTTAAAATTAGGGTTTATAACCCGTATGAATATTTTTAATTGAAATTTGGGGGTTTTTAATTTAGGGGTTATTAGCTGTTGATTTATAGTGGATTGTGTTCCTTATGAAATTTGCAATCGATTGGTATATAGCTCGTTAACAGAGGATTAGTGAATCGAAGGGAGTTGTGTTTTGAAGTTTTCCGAAGTTCGCCGGAAACCGGCGATGTTCTTGGCCATTTTCCGGCCAGGACAGGAATGATTAATGAATTTTGATTGCATGTATAAGTTGCTGGTAACCTGTAGATTAATTCTGGACAGTTTGGTGGCCTGAGGTGGCCGGAATCGTGTTCTCCGGCCACACTCCGGCGAGTCGACGACGGGAGTTTGCCAAATTGCAAACAAGTCCCTGGGCTTTTGGGGAAGAAACAGTTAGGTCCCTGAACTTTCCAGACTTTGCAAATTTTTATTATATAAATTCGATTTTAATTTCTGAAAATTCCAAAAATTATTTTTAATTCAAAAATAAATCTGAATTAATTAGTTAATTAATTTCAGTTAATTTTTAATTGATTAATTGGTCAATTAATTCCAAAATTAGTTGATTAATTGATTTAATTAATTATTAATTGATTTTAATTAATTATTTAATTAGACTTAATTATTTAAAAATGATTTAAAAATTCCGAAAAATAGTTTCGAGCTTTAAAATATTATTCTAAATTATTGCCAAGGCTCGATAATTATTATAAAATTGTTTCGGAGCCAGAATTGGCCAACCGAACCCTGTTTATTATTCCGAAATTAATCCAACGACCCGTTTTAATTCCGAGAAATGTTTTAAAAATCATTTTAAATACCTGAAAGCCTGTTTATGACCCGAGACTTATTTATAAATGATATATCATTGATTATGTGACATGATATGTATTATATGTGACTTTTCGGTTGACTATCGGTCTGTATATTCAATGTTTACTGGTTTATTGTGTAACTTTCAATCCGTTAATCAGATTTTGGTGAAACGAAGGGTAGATAGAAGTATGTGTTGAATAGAATCCTATGAGTTAAATACTGATAGATGCTTATGATATGTGGGTGGAAGAGGCAAGGCATAGGAAAGGGAAACAGGTAGTTGAGGAGTAAGACGGTTGAGATTGGAAACGAGTGAAGTGTAGTAAGCTAATACGAGGCAAGTGTTCTGAACTTTCTCGAGATATTGTCGTGATTGATATTCCTATTTTATATTGTAAGTGCTTTGAAGCACTGAACCCTAAACTTTGATTCCAGTTATTGATCTTGAGCTGTAACCTGATTCTTTCTAGACCATTGATTGTTGTATACCCAAACACGAACCTCAAATATACGATACTACTACACAAATACATATAAACTAAATATTAAACACTGAACCAGATTGCTTACACATTCAAACCTTTGTATTTTACGCTTTGAAAGACCAAATCCTTGAAACCCTGAAGCATTGATTCATTGTTAGCCAATTCTTTCATTACCTAGCATCCAAACATTGAAAATGTTCTTTTGATCCTTATGCAGATTAAAGCCATTTCATTATGGAACATCAAATGTTGTTAATGATTCTGGTTATTATTTATTATTGCTTATTCTGTTATTATATTAGAATTAGATTGTTTTTATAAAATTGTGGACCAGATTCGTGGTCAGACCATATAATGGTCAAGTTAGGCCAATGTGTGCCTTGGATCCAGTAGTTAGAGCAGTGTTGTGTGCTGTAACACCCCTAGATCCGGGGTCAGGGATCCGGGTCATCACGGTCTTTCTTTCCACAATTATCACTTAACTTAATTAATAATAAACAACCTAGAGCTGTGACCCCACACTAACACACACCACCACATGTCATAGTCTCAGAGATGAAATTGAAATAAGTACAAGTCTTTGAATCCACAGTTTAAAAGTTATTACAACCCAAAATGATTACTTGATAAATTTATAGTTAATTGCCATTATCTGCCACAAGTTATAATTATACAATATTTGGTTCCCAAAAGTAGAATGTCAGATCTACAGGTAGATCTACCTCTGCAGCTATAGCAGCTACGATCTCAATGGGAAGGTGCGGGGCGCTTCCCACGCTCTTGCGCTGGGTCTGCTTGAGCCTTGCCATCTTTCCTAACTGTTGTTGTGTGATGAAGAAATAAAGCAAGAGTGAGCATTACAGCTAGCAAGATAATATATAGTGTAATCAATAATGCAAGTATCTAATAGATAACTTACTGAAAACCTTTATCAAGTGTAAGATAATTACTTACTGGATATAAGCTTAAAGGAAGATGAAGTTACCAAATACTTCACTATACTTATATCATTTATAAGGCTACTTGAACTACCACTGTTCAAAGTATTATAGGTTTCAAGAGGTCATCCCATAGATGAGACCATAAATTAAAACTTGAATATATTTAATCTTTGAAATATTTTTAAAAGAAATGAAGTTACGAGAAACTTCATTCAATGGAAACACCAATAAAACTGTTTGACCCTGTCAATGCTTCGGCAACCACCCATTCGTAGCCTTTCGATCGAAATGCTACGGGTAGTATTGCAGAATTATCCAACTGGATGATGAACTCATTACGGGAGTTTGCCACACCAGGAAGACCACTTACGATGATCAGTCGTAGTAGTACAACCCCACCATTTTCTATATGTAGAGGAGAACCTGTCGGATTTACTTGTCAACCGAACACTGAACTCCTAAGGAATGGACCGCCTTAGCGGAACTTCCAGGCCATTTGGGCCAATATAATAAGGCTGGGCCGGCGCTACTCGACCACTTACGCCACTCCTAGTTCAGATAAAATCCATGACTCTGAAACGTAAAGCTCGTCCCCACTTTCCCCAAGTAGAAACTTGTTGATACGGCTCCACCAAGAAGTCGTATCTAGTTGGAAAGGAAAACTCACCGATATTTCCCAGGCGATGCCTGTTAATGGATTAACTTGTTCCAAGAATTTTACTTCCCGAGTGTTGGGTAAGTAATCAAAATTCTTTTATCAAGACAACAACCATCTTGCGAATATAAAACACACCATAGAGCCGGATCCCTCAGGTTTTGAGCGAGTATTTAAATCCCCTTCGAAAGGAGGATCTTAAATATAAAAATGAGTTTTGGGATCCGCTCTAACTTTTAAAAATCATTTTGAAGACTCGCAAAACATTTTTAAGAATGTTCGGAGTTATGATGATTTAATAAAATAAATCAGTCCCAATATATATAAAAAATATCTGAATATTATTATTTAAATAATATTCCCATAAAGAATAATCTTTATAAAAATAATTGAAGTAGATGTTGTAAAACTTATACTTGAAATGAGTATTAAATAACCAAAGATATACTTATACGAAAGTACTAACTTTATTTGAATAATCAAAAATAAGTTTCATGATCGACACCTTATTCTTTAATAAAATAAAGAATATATTTCAGTAAATAATCGGAGTCATAGGTCCTCAAATATATATTCAAAATAATATTCAATTAAGAAATTAAGCTGAGTCATAAGCCCTCGAATGAATATTCGAAATAATATTCAATAAATAAAATAAAGTTATCGAATAAACCTTATTCGATTAATAGTTTTGAAAACTATAACCATATATATATATATATAAATATATATATATATATAAAATCTACTCGGGATCCTCGACTCCCGGTTTTAGAAAATGTTTTCACCTTTGGGTCCCTATACTAAGGGTATATGCAAATTACCGCTATTCTCTAGCATAAATATTATCAACTGAACCAACAGATATATATGGTAAGAATACGAAACAGGCATGCATATGTACCATATTACATACTACAATATATCGCAAGAATTTGCTAAATAACCATTATGCATTATCACAAGATAATGCATATACAAGTGTATACATCACAACAACAGTATAACGGATAGAAAACTTGCCTGAGCGACTGAGGGTGATTAATGGCTTGGGACAAGTCTGGTAACCTATAAACAACATGTGAGTTGGAATTAAACCAAAGTCACTTGTAAATCTATACTTTAACCAAATTAGACTCTAACGCTCGCTTTGCGCTTACTGATTCTCTTAAGTCACTCGAGTACCCTCGGCTCCACCATTTTTAATAATTTAACCATTACGAGTTTTAAGGCAATTCCTTCGCGAGTGTCTTACCAACTGCCTAACACACTTAACATAATTGTTTCATACATTAATTAATCCTTTAAGGTCTTTAACTTATGTTTCAAAATAAGGCAAGGGGTAATGGTTCATTCGCGAAATGTCGTTACTTAAAACGGCCGTTTCTCCTAAACCGTACATCGGAATCAAACGAACCACATATCAAAACGAAGCTCGTAACATGAACTATCTAAACATGGCAATGGTCAAAACCTAGCAGGGAGTTCTCGGGTCCTAATGTTATGTACAAAAGCAGTCTAAAGTAAATCGGACATTACGACGGCTATGTTTACGCGATTTCCCAATTTTATACCATTCCAATTCAATCATCAAACAACCCCAATCCATTCATACAATCAAAGTCCATCCATATCACATTACAACAGCCCCAATAAACTCATTATTAAAAATTATAATTGTTCCTAAAACTTGAATTTAAACTATACTAAATCCTTTAACCAAACCATAAGATATCAACATTTCATTCACCACTATTCCAACCCAACTCTAAACCAACCATCATAAAGCTACTCTATTACTATAACAACCAAAATCATCCTAATATACCAAGTAAAGCTAGGGTTTGGAGATGATATACTTTCCTTGAAGTGGTGTGAGTAGCTAGGAAGCCTTAGGAAGCCTTGAGGAGTCTTAGGGATGCTTGGATCTTAAAGGAAAAACAAGAAAAATCAAGTTCAAAACCTTGAAATCACTATTCATTGTCTTCTTCATTGATTTCTTGGAGAAGATTCAGAATGAATTGGAGGCTTAAACTCATAGGAGGCTTCATCCTCCCCTCTTTGTCCTCTTCTCATTGGTTGGATGACATCATCCCCTCTAATCTCTTTGATTAACTTCCTAATTGTTTGCCTAATGACCGCTGATCTGTTATACGGTTCGCTTAACTTTCGGTTTCGTTTATCGTTTGAGGGATCATACCCGGGATCTTATTACTTAGGTTCTCTTAACCTTTCTCAATACATTATATTCCTTTTTATGATCCTCTATTAAAATTCTTGAATTTAAATCCTTTTTATCCTGTTACCTTATACTTAATTCTTTCCGTATCTAGTGGATTTCTGGGAAAAATCAAAAGGTTCAAATTTGGATTTTGACGATCTTTACATACACTTATATACCCTATAGAGTACCAATAAAATCTCAGAACATCCATAACAGAACCCCTACATAGTGGGGCATGAACAGTTTTCTTATTCAGCAATATCAGTAAAAACACTATTCATAAGGGTTACAAAGAGTTCAAAATTTTGGGGTTATTACAGTCTCCCCTCCTTAAAAGGATTCCGTCCCGGAATCAAATAGAAAATAATTGGGGGTACTTTTCTAGCATTGTGCTCTCTAGTTCCCAAGTTGATTCTTCCACATTATGATTCTGCCATAGCACTCTGACTAGCTTGATCACTTTGTTCCGAAGCACCTGCTCCTTCTTATCCATAATCTTTACTGGTTTCTCCACGTAAGTCAGATCTGGTTGCATATCCACATGCTCGTACTCCACTATGTGTCTGGCATCCCGATGATACTTCCTTAGCATTGACACATGGAACACATTATGAACTTGTTGTAGGTTCGGGGGTAAGGCTAGCTCGTAAGCCAACTTCCCAATCCGTCTTAATATCTCAAAAGGTCCAATGTACCTTGGGCTTAGTTTTCCTTTCTTTCCGAACCTCATTAATCCCTTTCAAGGGGATACCTTTAGTAGTACTAAGTCCCCTACTTCATACTCCTTGTCCTTTCGGGCTAGGTCTACATATTTCTTCTGTCTGTCTTGGGCTGCTACAAGCCGCCCTCTGATAAGATCCACTATGTCTTTGGTCCTTTGGACCACTATGGGTCCGAGCATCTTCCGCTCCCCTACTTCATCCCAGTATAAGGGAGATCGACACCTTCTTCCGTATAGGGCCTCATAAGGTGGCATTCCGATGCTAGCATGAAAGCTATTATTATAAGAAAACTCGATCAACGGCAAGTGATCATCCCAACTTCCTTTAAAGTCTATTGCATAGACTGTCAACATATCCTCTAGTGTCTGGATGGTCCTTTCACTCTGCCCATCCATCTGGGGATGGTACGCGGTACTCATATTTAACTTGGTCCCCGCACATTCTTGAAAGCTCCTCCAAAATCTGGAGTTGAATCTGGGGTCTCGGTCTGAGACAATGGACGCTGGGACTCCATGTCGCGTCACTATTTCCTTAAGGTAAATGTCCACCAGTCTATCGATTGTGTATCTCTCATTGATAGGAATGAAATGAGCTGACTTTGTCAGTCGGTCTATAATTACCCATATGGCGTCATGATTGGCTTTCGTCCTTGGCAAGCCTACAACAAAATCCATCGCTATCTGTTCCCATTTCCATTCGGGAATCTCCAGGGGTCGTAAAAGTCCACTGGGTCTCTGGTGCTCTGCCTTTACTCTTTGGCAAGTCAAACATTTGCTCACCCATTCTGCTACATCCCTCTTCATGTTGGGCCACCAGTAATATTCCTTCAAATCCCTATACATCTTGGTGCTTCCCGGGTGAATGGAATACCTTGAACTATGGCTTTCATCCAAAATCTCATCTTTAAGCTCTTGAACGTTCGGAACCCAAATCCGGTAGGAGTACCTCATTATCCCTTTATCATCTTTCTCAGTATGGATCTCCTCTCCAGTCATTGACTCTCTGCCTTCATTCATTATTTTCTCTTGGCACAATCTGATCTTTTCCAATAACTCTGGCTGCATTGAGATCTCAAAAAGCTTTTCAGTTCCGGTTCCGGTTACCTTTACTTCTATTTCCATTCTCTCAAAATCCCTTATCAATTCTTCCGAAGTCGTTATCATTCTGAGTCTTTCCTTTCTACTAAGGGCATCAGCCACCATATTGGCTTTCCCCGGATGATAGAGAATCTCACAATCATAGTCCTTGATTAGCTCTAACCATCTCCTCTGGCGCATGTTGAGCTCTTTCTGCGTAAATATGTACTTGAGGCTCTTATGGTCTGTGAAAATCTCGCACTTCTCTCCATACAAGTAGTGCCTCTAAATTTTTAAGGCAAAAACTATTGCCGCTAGCTCAAGATCATGGGTAGGATATCTAATCTCGTATTCCTTCAGTTGTCTCGATACATACGCAATCACTTTACCGTGCTGCATAAGCACACACCCTAATCCTTTGTGTGACGCGTCACTATATATCACAAGATCTCCTTTTCCGTCTGGCAATGCCAACACCGGGGCCGTTACCAACCTTTTCTTTAATTCCTGAAAACTGTTCTCGCATTTCTCCGTCCATTCAAACTTCTCTGTCTTACGAGTAATTCGTGTCAAAGGGGCTGCGATCTTCGCAAAGTCCTGTACAAATCTATGATAGTAGCCGGCCAATCCTATGAAACTCCTTACCTCTGTGGGTGTGGTTGGCCTTTCCCAATTTGAGACCGCCTCTATCTTGGAGGGGTCGACCAATACTCCTTCTTTATTGATCACATGTCCTAAAAACTGTACTTCATTCCGCCAGAATTCACACTTCGAGAATTTGGCATATAACTGTTCCTCTCTGAGTATTCCTAGAGTTATCCTCAAATGCTCTGCATGTTTTGCCTCAGTCCTTGAGTAGATTAAGATATCATCGATAAAAACTATCACACACTTGTCCAAGTACTTCTTAAATACTCTATTTATTAAATCCATGAAAGCCGCTGGGGCGTTGCTTAATCCAAAGGACATTACCAAGAACTCATAATGCCCATACCTGGTACTGAACGCTGTCTTGGGGATATCTTCGGGTTTAATCTTTAGTTGGTGATATCCAGTTCTCAGGTCAATCTTGGAAAAATAAACAGCATCCTTTAGCTGGTCGAACAGATCGTCTATTCTAGGTAACGGGTACCTGTTCTTTATGGTTAGCTTGTTCAACTCTCGATAGTCGATGCACAGCCTCATGCTCCCATCTTTCTTCTTAACAAATAAAACTGGTGCTCCCCATGGAGACACACTGGGTCTTATCATACCCTTATCCAAGAGTTCCTGCAACTGGATAGCTAATTCCTTCATTTCTAACGGGGCTAACCGCTAAGGTGCTTTTGAAACTGGCGCCGTCCCTGGGGCCAACTCAATAGCAAATTCAATCACTCTATCGGGTGGTATTCCCGGAAGGTCTTGTGGGAATACATCTTCAAATTTGTTGACTACTAGAATATCTTGTAAGTTGGGCACCTCCTTTTGCGTGTCTACCACATAGGCTAGGTAAGCCTCGCTTCCTTTTCGTAGCATCCTTCTGGCCTGGGCCATGGTTAAAAATTTCTGCGTCTGCCTCTTTCCCCTAAATATGACTTCTTTCTTTCCTGGAATATTCAACTTAACTTTCTTCCCCTTACAGTCTATCTGAGCATCATTGCTAGATAGCCAGTCCATTCCCAAAATTATATCAAATTCCCCTAACTTAAAAGGAATCAGATCAACACTGAAAGATTGTCCCCCTATGCCTAACTCACAGGCGGGGTGAATCAAATTAACAAGAATAACTTCATGGTTGGCTATTTCTACTTGTAAGGGCTCTATCAAGGGTTTAGCTTTAAGTCTTAATTTACGCGCAAAGTCCCTTGATATAAAAGATTTAGTTGCTCCTGAATCAAATAAAACGTTTACACTGACTGAATTTAGAGAAAGGGCACCTGCTATCACATCTGAATCTTTCATAGCATCCTGGACTGTCATGTTGAAAGTCCTCGCAGTAGGTGGCTTATTGGAGGTAGCCCTGCTGGCTCCTGAAGCTGCTGGTTTGTTCATTGGGCATTCCCTCTTCCAATGACCCGGGCGTCCACACTGATGACAAGTGGTGGTTGGAATGACGGCAGGGGCTGACGAAGGGCATTTGTGAGAATAGTGGCCCACTTGCCCACACTTAAAGCAGGTTACTGGCTTTCCCTTACATTCCCCAGAATGCATTCTTCCACAAGTGTTACAGGCTGGCAATGGGGGTCGAGACTGGTTGAAATAGGACATTCTTGACTTCTGGCCACTCTGGCTCACATTCACACTCATTGGCCGCTTAAACCCAGTGTTCTTTCCCGGTAGGGACACTGCTCCTCGATTAAATCTAGTTGGGAAGCTCCTTCCTGCGGAACCTCCATCCATGCTCATACTTTTCCTCTTTATTCCCTTCTTTTCTCTTTCCTTCTGCATCTGTTCACTTCCGGCTTCTACAATTGTTGCCTTTTGCACCAGAATGGCATAATCCGTGAGCTCAAGGATTGCCACCCTATTCTGAATCCACAGTTTCAGTCCTTGCTGAAACCTCCTAGCTTTCTTTTCCTCGGTGCTCACAAACTCCGGCATAAACCTTGATAACTCAGTAAATTTCACTTCGTACTCTGCTACAGATAAGTTATTCTGCTTTAGCTCCAAGAACTTGAGCTCCATCTGGTTTTCCATAAACCTCGGGAAATATTTTCCCAAAAATAACTGACTGAATCTTTCCCAGGTTATAATAGCATCTGTCTCCATGTTTTTCTTGGCCTCCCACTAGTAGTTAGCCTCTCCTTTCAGAAGGTAGGTAGCAAATACAGTCTTCTGTGCCTCATCGGTACTCAAAATCTCAAAGGATTTCTCCATTTCCTTTAACCATGCCCTTGCCTCAACTGGGTCGGCTGATCCGTGGAACTCAGGGGGCTTAAGGGACTTAAAATCCCTGAAAGAGTTTGCCACTGCATTATTATTTCCTTGAGGGGGTGGGTTGGGTTGACGTTCCAAGTTCTGCCTTAGTAGTTGCATGAACTGGCCCATGGGATCCATGCCTGGGTTTGGTACTGGTTGCTCAACCTCAGTTTCTCCTTCTTCAGCCTGTATCTCAAATCCCTCTACATCATATGTTTCCTCTTCCTCTTCATACAGGGAGTCATCCAGTTCCACATAATCCTCGTCTTCCTTTTCACTGTGTTCCTGGTTCCTATCATCCTGGTTATGGCTCCCCTTGTCCTCTGATCCAGGGTTCGCCCTAGTTCCAATCTTTCTTGGCGGCATGCTACTGATAATAAAAAAATTATTGGGAAATTCAACGTTAGGTCACAATCATACACAACATTGTGCCTTGCACAACTCTATAATAGGGAGAATGTATCTCGCAATTCTATTATATTATGACGGTTCTAATAAGAAGTGCAGTAATAATAATGATAGAAATAGTGATCTCGTCACTAAGGAACTGAACTGAAAGGAAACAAATATATACATAATGCGAGAAATACATAGTTTGATCTGGTCAAAAGTACAACAGTGCTACAGCCATCTGTCCCAAAAGTGATACACAAGAGTCTATCTGTCTAGTCAGAAAAAGGGATGCTATATACAAGTCAACTATCCCGGAAAATTGGCTCTTACTAAGGCCTCGACTAACTAGACAACTAGACTATCCCATCGTCAATCCTGAATCACACACTGGAGCGGGTCAGCTCCCATACCCTTTCCATCGCTCGACGGAAGATATAGTCGGCCTGCCGCCTGGAGATCCTACCATGCCTGTCCTCCTGGAGCAATCTAAGCCTCGCTCGGGACGTGAGCTCTATCCCTGTAAGCTCCCTCCTCAAGGATCGGGGTATAGCAGCCCTAGTCTCATAAGCTCGGGTACGCCTACCCGCCCTCTCCGCATCCAACTCCCTCCTGGCCTCATCCAGACGGGCCTCAGCAACAGCCACTTGGGTCCTCAGTACATCCTGAACATAGCCGTGGGCTAACAAAGACTGCCTATGGGCAGGGTCGAGAGGTGGTGAATCCGGAGCCGCTGGGGGTGCCTCCTCGGTCTGCCTAAGCTCGGGAGTATGGGTCTCTGAGCTGTCATCATAGGTGCTCCAGGATGGTAGTGGAGGGGTAGGGGCTCTGCCCACAGGGAGCGTGGGTAAAGGGGTACCAGTGTACACTACCATAGCTCTGACACGCTCCTCAGCCACTGGGACCTCATCCGGGTCCTCCTCATCTGAAATAGCAATGACCTCTGTCTCTGACTCCTCTGAGGGGTCCTCCTCATCCTCCTCCACCTCAGGCTCCTCCTGATCCTCGACATCTAGCAGTGCCTCATCATGCTCACGCTCGAACATCTCAGGGTCCTCTATCTCATGCGCCTACACATTAAACGAGCTAGGTTACTATCATGATACTTATAAGGGTTCCCGTAAGGGTTTTAACTGTCAGCGCTACTTTAAGTAGTCCGACTATGAACTTGGCAAGAGTTCTTATTATCTTTGTGAGTTTGTTATTATATCATCGCATCATCTCTGAGGTTTATAACGCTTAGCTCTGATACCATTTCTGTAACACCCCCAGATCCGGGGTCA
This sequence comes from Apium graveolens, assembly GCF_009905375.1. Lineage (NCBI taxonomy): Eukaryota > Viridiplantae > Streptophyta > Magnoliopsida > Apiales > Apiaceae > Apium > Apium graveolens. The sequence goes on along the minus strand of NC_133647.1, from coordinate 49,242,593 downwards.
GGGATCCGGGTCGTCACGGTCTTTCTTTCCACAATTATCACTTAACTTAATTAATAATAAACAACCTCAAGTTGTGACCCCACACTAACACACACCACCACACGTCATAGTCTCAGAGATGAAATTGAAATAAGTACAAGTCTTTGAATCCACAGTTTAAAAGTTATTACAACCCAAAATGATTACATGATAAATTTACAGTTAATTGCCATTATCTGCCACAAGTTATAATTATACAATATTTGGTTCCCAAAAGTAGAATGTCTGATCTACAGGTAGATCTACCTCTGCAGCTATAGCAGCTACGATCTCAATGGGAAGGCGCGGGGCGCTTCCCATGCTCTTGCGCTGGGTCTGCTTGAGCCGGGCCATCTTTCCTAACTGTTGTTGTGTGATGAAGAAATAAAGCAAGAGTGAGCATTACAGCTCGCAAGATAATATATAGTGTAATCAATAATGCAAGTATCTAATAGATAACCTACTGAAAACCTTTATCAAGTGTAAGATAATTACTTACTGGATATAAGCTTAAAGGAAGATGAAGTTACCAAATACTTCACTATACTTATATCATTTATAAGGCTACTTGAACTACCACTGTTCAAAGTATTATAGGTTTCAAGAGATCATCCCATAGACGAGACCATAAATTAAAACTTGAATATATTCAATCTTTGAAATATTATTAAAAGAAATGAAGTTACGAGATACTTCATTCAATGGAAACACCAATAAAACTGTTTGACCCTGTCAATGCTTCGGCAACCACCCATTCGTAGCCTTTCAATCGAAATGCTACGAGTAGTGTTGCAGAATTATCCAACTGGATGATGAACTCATTACGGGAGTTTGCCGCGCTAGGAAGACCACTTACGATGATCAGTCGTAGTAGTACAACCCCACCATTTTCTACATGTAGAGGATAACCTGTCGGATTTACTTGTCAACCGAACACTGAACTCCTAAGGAATGGACCGCCTTAGCGGAACTTCCAGGCCATTTCGACCAATATAATAAGGCTGGGCCGGCGCTACTCGACCACTTACGCCACTCCTAGTTCAGATGAAATCCATGACTCTGAAACGTAAAGCTCGTCCCCACTTTCCCCAAGTAGAAACTTGTTGATACGACTCCACCAAGAAGTCGTATCTAGTTGGAAAGGAAAACTCACCAATATTTCCCAGGCGATGCCTGTTAATGGATTAACTTGTTCCAAGAATTTTACTTCCCGAGTGTTGGGTAAGTAATCAAAATTCTTTTATTAAGACAGCAACCTTGTTGCGAAAATAAAACACACCACAGAGCCGGATCCCTCAGGTTTTGAGCGAATATTTAAATCCCCTTCGAAAGGAGGATCTTAAATATAAAAGTGAGTTTTGGGATCCGCTCTAACTTTTAAAAATCATTTTGAAGACTCGCAAAACATTTTTAAGAATGTTTGGAGTGATGCTGATTTAATAAAATAAATTAGTCCCAATATATATAAAAATATCTGAATATTATTATTTAAATAATATTCCCATAAAGAATAATCTTTATAAAAATAATTGAAGTAGATGTTGTAAAACTTATACTTGAAATGAGTATTAAATAACCAAAGATATACTTATACGAAAGTACTAACTTTATTTGAATAATCAAAAATAAGTTTGATGATCGACACCTTATTCTTTAATAAAATAAAAAATATATTTCAGTAAATAATCGGAGTCATAGGTCGTCAAATGAATTTTCAAAATAATATTCAATTAATAAAATAAGTTGAGTCATAAGCCCTCGAATGAATATTTGAAATAATATTCAATAAATAAAATAAAGTTATCGAATAAACCTTATTCGATTAATAGTTTTGAAAACTATAACCATATATATATAAATATATATATATATAATCTACTCGGGATCCTCGACTCCCGGTTTTAGAAAATGTTTTCACCTTTGGGTCCCTATACTAAGGGTATATGCAAATTACCGCTATTCTCTAGCATAGGTATTATCAACTGAACCAACAGATATATATGGTAGAATACAAAACAGGCATCCATATGTACCATATTACATACTACAATATATCGCAAGAATTTGCTAAATAACCATTATGCATTTATCACAAGATAATGCATATACAAGTGTATACATGACAACAACAATATAACGGATAGAAAACTTGCCTGAGCAACTGAGGGTGATTAATGGCTTGGGACGAGTTTGGTAACCTATAAACAACATGTGAGTTGGAATTAAACCAAATTCACTGGTAAATCTATACTTTAACCAAATTAGACTCTAACGCTCGCTTTGCGCTTACTGATTCTCTTAAGTCACTCGAGTACCCTCGGCTCCACCATTTTTAATAATTTAACCATTACGAGTTTTAAGGCGATTCCTTCGCGAGTGTCTTACCAACTTCCTAATACACTTAAAATAATTGTTTCATACATTAATTTAACCTTTAAGGTCTTTAACCTATGTTTCAAACTAAGGCGAGGGGTAATGGTTCGTTCGCGAAACGTCGTTACTTAAAACGGTCGTTTCTCCTAAACCGTACATCGGAATCAAACGAAACACATATCAAAACGAAGCTCATAACATGAACTATCTAAACATGGCAATGGTCAAAACCTAGCAGGGAGTTCTCGGGTCCTAATGTTATGTACAAAAGCAGTCTAAAGTAAATCGGACATTACGACGGCTATGTTTACGCGATTTTCCAATTTTATACCATTCCAATTCAATCATCAAACAACCCCAATCCATTCATACAATCAAAGTCCATCCATATCACATTACAACAGCCACAATCAACTCATTATTAACAATTATACTTGTTCCTAAAATTTGAAATTAAACTATACTAAATCCTTTAACCAAACCATAAGATTTCAACATTTCATTCACCACCATTCCAACCCAACTCTAAACCAACCATCATTAAGCTACTCTATTACCATAACAACCAAAATCATCCTAATATACCAAGTAAAGCTAGGGTTTGGAGATGATATACCTTCCTTGAAGTGGTGTGAGTAGCTAGGAAGCCTTAGGAAGCCTTGAGGAGTCTTAGGGATGCTTGGATCTTAAAGGAAAAACAAGAAAAATCAAGTTAAAAACCTTGAAATCACTATTCATTGTCTTCTTCATTGATTTCTTGGAGAAGATTGAGAATGAATTGGAGGCTTAAACTCATAGGATAACCATATCTATGCATAAGGAGTACTAGAGAATTATCTTACCAATTTAGGAAGCTTGGAACTTGGATTTTGAAAATTCTTCTCTTTGAAAATGTAAAAAGCCGAGAGCAAGCTTCTTGGTGGAGAGAAATGAAATGATTTTTTTGTGTTTTCTTTGTTTTGTTTTGGTTGTTTGATTTTCTTTTGATTTGTTTTGGTTAATTACCTTATTAACCTTGTCTTTGTGTGGTTATAAACCAACCACATCTCCTTCCTCCCTATGTCATGCTTATGTCATCATGTGATGTCATCCTCCCCTCTTTGTCCTCTTCTCATTGGTTGGATGACATCATCCACTCTAATCTCTTTGATTAACTTCCTAATTGTTTGCCTAATGACCACTGATCTGTTATACGGTTCGCTTAACTTTCATTTTCGTTTATCGTTTTAGGGATCATACCCGGGATCTTATTACTTAGGTTCCCTTAACCTTTCTCAATACATTATATTCCTTTTTATGATCCTCTATTAAAATCCTTGAATTTAAATCCTTTTTATCCTGTTACCTTATACTTAATTCTTTCCGTATCTAGTGGATTTCTGGGAAAAATCAAAAGGTTCAAATTTGGATTCTGACGATCTTTACATACACTTATATACCCTATAGAGTACCAATAAAAACTCAGAACATCCATAACAGAAACCCTACATAGTGGGGCATGAACAGTTTTCTTATTCAGCAATATCAGCAAAAACACTATTTATACGGGTTACAAAGAGTTCAAAATTTTGGGGTTATTACATGTGCTTTGCTCGGGGTTAGTGCGTGACTGATCAGCAGCCTAACCTTGGTTTTTAACATAAAAATATAATTATCCAATTCTAAATCATAATCCATTGTTCACTTGATATCATAACCATGTTCACCTGATGATCATTATTCTCAGTTTTGTCATTGTGACTTGCTGAGCTAGTTAGATCATTTGTGCGATATTGTTTCTGTTCTTTTCCAGTTAAGAAGGAACCGGTTGGTACCGAGGATCCCCAGTCCAGCGCAAGAGCTAGGGGTTCGGGTTGATTGAGCTGAGCTAGTAGGCTTCTTTTGGGATAATTTAAGTCTGTAAAAGTTTGTAATAATGTTTAATACTCAGTTTTGAGTTTGGAATAGTTGGGATTTGAACGTTTGTAATATAATAGTGTTTGGCTTGTGTGCATACTTTAACCTGTTGCGGTCCGTGGTGGTTGGTAAGTAGGGTCACTGCATATTATTATTATCTTTATTATTGTTATAAGCAGGTTATAAATAATGTGTGTGTGGACCCCAAACTTCTGACCCGGGTTTGGAGGGCGCCACAGATAGTGACCTAGGGACCCATCGTGGTCGCATAATCGGTTCAGCAGTATTGCTAAGCATAGAATAAGTAGCAGGTGGGGGTGCTGGGGCCTTCTTTTTTATGACATCGAGGGTCTGCTCGGTATCTAAACTCTCACGATCAAACTCGTCCTCTTTGGACGAATAACTAAAGATCTCTATTGAACGCTGCCAATAATATATATATAGGGAAGATATTATAAAAGGTTAGGGCATCTCTATCAAAATATCATTAGATGTCAGGGTCACTTCCTTCGAAACCCTTGAATGGACTCGTAACTCGCTCCTCAAGAAGAGTTTCTTGACTCACACTTAAACTTGTAGCTCTGATACCAACCTGTGACGGCCTCAACCCGGAGTCAAGAGATAATAAAGAAATATAATACAACCAAACTCATAACAATACATAACCACGACCCCTTACCAAGATCTTTTACAGGTTTAAGTATGAATTAGGTTGCTCAATATTACACCACTGATTATTTAAATAAGTCTAATACAAATATATTTGTATAGCAACTCAACAGACCTAACATCTGGTCTGACTCAAACTACCTCATATGATCCTGATAGAGGAGGAGCGGAAACTCTGCCCTGGCTACGGTTAACAATAGGTCTTCTAGCAGGTAATCGATCTCGAGGCATCTAAAATATAAATATATAGAATTTTGCAAGGGTGAGCATTCAATTGCTCAGCAATACCAATTTATGAATAAACATAATGTAAAGCTTTATGCTAAACATTTATGGGAACAGAAATCATTAAATCATTCACGTTTAAAAATAAGAACTGAATACCATCAAAACTAGCATGCTCTTTAAAAGTGACATGAATCATATGTTGTTTGAATACCATAATTCAATTTTAGCATGCTATTTTTCTTCGCAAAATCATTTTTTTCAAAACCACTTGTTCCATTACAGGAACCACAAAATCATTTATTCCATTACAGGAATCATAAAATCATTTATTCCATTACAGGAATCGCAAAGCCATTTGTTCCGTTATGGGAAGCACAAAACCATAAACAGATACATTGGAAGTTCACATGTGAAGATAACTGATTAGTCTATCAACACCGGATAGCTCTAGGCGGTTGTTCGCACTAAAACACACATGAAAATACACGCAAGCGTACGTGATCACAAGTAGTATAAGATTTAAGTCAAGTTCGTTACCATAGATACTGGTTTACGTTAAGTTCATTTTATGCAGTTATGCAACAATGTATGATTATCGTTCACAGCTAAGACAAGTAACAAGTTTAATTTGATTAACTAATTAAGAGATTATACTAGCATGCATTAACTAAGAGATTAAAAAGTGAATTACTTATATGAGAATAAAACATGGGATTCTATCTTCATTAAATACTTCATTCAAAGTTTATGCTTTTATCAATAGCATGCGATGGTGATGAAAACTAATCAGATAACACAAAATTAGTATACCATATCTTTTGATATACGTATACCCTACTACTAAGCATCCACAATCAAGATAGAATCCAAATAGACACTAATTATGCTTAGACCCTATATGTCTATAAGATTTGAAAACATAATGGTTGAAGTACAAGTTATCTATCATGATTACACAGGGCATATAAGATGGTTAAAATTACCTATGAATCATGCATAACAAATATACATGAACCTTTTCTAGCATGGCAAGTTCTAAATCTGTATATTCACTGTCACTTCAATAGAGATTAACAAACAATCTTAGATTTTAGCTACGCATCAAAGATGAATAAGCACAACCAAACTAGGAAATCATAAATCACCACACACTAAAGGTGTAGAATAATTAACTATTGAAATCCATAAATAAATCCGCTAGAACCCCGTGACAATGATTAGTTCATGATCAAACACATCGCCACCATGGGTTCCAATGAAAACATGATAACAAATAAGTTCATAATACTACGATAGAGTATAGAAGTATTAGGGTTTAGAACAAATCAAAAACAAGCATCCAAAAATATCGCCTAAATCGAAGAATACAAAAGTATGAAACTAGATCTTCTTCTCCTTAGCCGTCTCGTGTGCTCTAGGTCTTCGTATTGATCTCCCTGGAAGCCTGGTTATTAAAAACATCATTTTACCTTTTATATATAAGCCCCTAGTGGACCTGGACTCTCAGACAATCAGAATCGTAGTAGAATTAGGATTCTGTAGAAACATACTGGCACGGCCGCGCTGCCTTGCTGGACTTCCTGGCGTGGCCGCCCCGCTTCTGGCACGGGCGCGCCTGCCTTCTGACAAAAATTCTGATTTTTGTTGTTTTGCGCTCCTTTCTTCGTGCGATCTTCTGAAACTCAATTCCTGACCTCTTATTAGCATAAAAACATTGTAAAACTCCTTTCTTCCTTGTAACTAGTGCCCTGCAATGACTTAACACAAAAACACATCAAAAACACCACATACTTGAGTCCAAGACACCAAATTAAGCCGATATAAAGCGTTCCAAGTGGATATAAATTCCACTTATCACACCCCCAAACTTAAATCGATGTTTGTCCTCAAGCATAAACAGACTCGAAACTAAAAACACAACTAATGCATGAATGCAACTACGTGAAAATGCAACGATCCCCTCCGAATAACTATAACCAATCAATAAGCAATGTTTCTAAGAATGCAATTATTCAAAATACGGTTCAACTAAATCCCACAAATCAACTTACAAACCAGAAACGTGCGTGTGTGCGATGCTTAACAGATTTACTCTCCATACTAGATTAAAAATCATATCCTATTTCTCGCCAAAATAATCACAAGTTTATAAATAGAATGAACGTTAAACATATAATGACTCACAACACTTCAATTTTACTAGAGTTATACAAGGATCATGTTTTGTAGTGAACACATAACACAAATGCTTATTTCATCGTGCAATGAATGAGGTCCCAAAAGATTTATACAATAATACCCATGTAGCGAGCGTTAGGTTAGCGGATCCCAGACTATACAAGCGTTAGTTCACTAGGTACAAAGTCCCCTAGAAATTAATAACTCGAGTATTAAAGAGCTCACTCTTGGTCAATTCTGCATAACATATATTTTTTTCTTTATTTTTTTGATTCTGAATGAGTGTGTTTCGCTCCATCTCATTCAACCCTAGACTACTCATAAAAATATGAGCCGGCTACTTGCCATTTGATGCCTAGCCTTATTCACAACAAGAAATGAAATCCATGTTTTCCCTAGTTTTAAAAATCAGTATTACTATGTCATTACGAGAATATCACAAATTCTAAATATAACCAAGTGATTAAATCTTAACAACCAAACAAGTATTATCATGATCTAGTTCAAAATCAAATTAACATCAAACAATCAATCAGAAATAGCTCATCCTACGGGATCATGTTATATGCATGCAAATGTAACTAAATGGACTCACATACAAATGAACAAATATGCAAAACAAAAATATAGACAACTATATGAACAAACAACTATATGAACAATCATGCAAAAATACGGATGAACCACTACTAAACATGCAACATGAATCTATATGGATACAATACACACTATTAATCCTTACATTGTCACCCCAAACTTAAAATATTTATTGTCCTCATTGAAGGCAATAATAAGGATACAAGGCATACCTAGTCGTTAGAAAGATCACCCTCCTCGGGTGGAGTATGGGGTGGCGTGTACACAGAATCAGCTCTAAAAATAGGCCAATCGACCTCGACACTAGTGGCCCGGAAAGCAGTGCCTAAAGCCTGTGTCAAATCTGCTGCAAAATGACTGTGAATGTCGTGCATCGTATCCATGCGCCTAGTCAATCGTCTGTACTATGCAACTCCAAGTCCAGAACTCTCCCCTATTTGATGAACATGAGAAGATCGAGTGGCTCCATGAGAAGCTCTAGTGGCTTCCTGATGTGCCTGAAAAGAACCCCCAGCATAAGTCTGATCAGCTGGTTGTCCAATCGGTAAATGATCATATGTGTAGCCCAAACCCTTCTCGTCGTCCTTACCGCCATACCACTCCTTGAGCTGCTGAATCGTCGAGCTATCAACGGGAGCACTCGGCATCTGTAGCTGCTCATGCTCAAGACACCTAACACCAACCGCGGTGCATATTCTCGTAATAATAGAGGCATGAGGAATCTCCCCCGTGGTCCTTTCTTGCATAAAATACAGCATGTTCTGATGAATCACAAAATCGAGATCCACATACTCTTCATTCAGAATCTCCCATAGCAAAATAACACGATCCACAGTAACCTCGTGTGAGTGCGAAGATGGCATGATATTTGCATACACAAACAGGTTCCACGCTCTAACATACCTATTCATACACGAAGAATGAAAAGTAAGCTTCTCATTCGTGCCCGCGTTATTCTTCCACTCTGTCCCAGGAACATACAACTCAGCCACAATATAATCTAGATCAAAATCCTCCCTCGTCTTTTGCACCCAATCTTCAGTAGTAGGCTTCCTCGTAGGTTGATTGATAACCCTACGAATAGCCTCAGGAGTATAATCAACCATCAACCCACGAACCACAAAAAAACCCATTCTTATTCGCCTTGGCATTCACATAAAATTCCCGCACAATCCAAACACAATAATCATCTCCAAAAGCTTCCCATCCTTAGCCGTGGGAAAGAAACGCTCTCCTTCGCAGTCGACTTAGACACAGGCCTACTCAGCTTGTGCCTCCGGAGAAGAAAATCTGTTCACTGCGCCACCCATGCTAGATTCCTCGGTAGCCGAGGGATGAGTGCTACTACTCCCAGCAGTTCTTGCTCTCTTGGGTTCCATATCAACAATAGAATAGAGATTAGGATGTGGGTAGTGTATAGGAGAAGCTAGGGTTTGAGAATATAGAAGATGTATGTATAATAAGAGAAGATGTATATATTAGGATAGGTAGAGGGATGTGTAGGGTTTAGAAGTGTTAAGGATATAGAATTAGGGCAAAATTGGTTAATTTTCGGGTAGGGAGTGTTTTTGTTTTGATTTTTTCTATTTTTTCTCTTCTTGCCGAAGCTACTATATAACAAACATGGGTTGCCTCCCACGGAGCGCTTGGTTTACGGCACTAGCTTGACGTGAATCTTCGAATCAAGTTGTCGAAAGAACGACGCTCACCACTCCACGGTTCGCCGTATCACCATAGTAATGCTTCCACCTCTAACCATTTACCATGAACGCTTGGTCCGGATGCTTATCAAAAATCTCCATAGCTCCTTGTGGAAACACAACTTTGACAATGAACGGACCAGACCACCTCGACTTAATCTTTCCTGGAAAAAGTCGGAGACGAGCGTTGAACAATAAAACTTGCTGATCAGGCACAAATGACTTGCGCACTAACCTCCTATCATGCCATCTCTTGACCTTCTCCTTGTATACCTTATTGTTCTCATAAGCCCGAAGATGGAACTCATCAAGTTTGTTAGGTTGAAGCATTCTTTTCTCTCCAGCAGCTACCATGTCCAGATCCAGCTTCTTCAAAACCCAATACGCTCTATGCTCTAGCTCCGTAGGCAAATGACACGCCTTCCCATACACCAACTGGAACGGTGACATTCCTAGAAGGGTCTTGTATGTTGTTCAATAGGCCCACCCAGCTTCATCTAGCTTCAACGACCAATCCTTCCTTGACGGACTCACAACCTTCTCCAAGATTTGCTTGATCTCTCGGTTCGACAGTTCAGCTTACCCATTAGTTTTAGGAAGGTAGTCTATGACAATACGATGATTCATTTCATTAATACAGTGAACTTATGATTGCAGAAATGTGATCCCTCATCACTGATTATAACCCTTGGAGTACCGAACCATGTGAATATCTATTTACGAAGAAAATTTTCACCACCTTCGCATCGTTGGTTGGCAAGGTTTAACCTCAACCCATTTGGACATATAATCCACCACCAAAAGAATATACTGATTAATGCATGATGAGATAAATGGCCCCATGAAGTCGATTCCCCAAACATCAAAAATCTCAACTTCAAGAAGAACATTGAGAGACATCTCGTCTCTCTTGGACATATTTCCAACTCTTTGGCAGCGATCACATCTTGACACAAATTGATGAGCATCCTTAAACAAAGTAGGCCAGAAAAATCCCGCTTGAAGAATACGGGTAGCTATCTTCTCTCCACCATTATGACCACCATGTACAGTAGAATGACAATCTCGCATAATACCCTCCATTTCACTATACGAACTGCATCTCCTGATAATCTAATATGCTCTCTGTCTGAACAAAAATGGCCCATTCCATCGATACCATTTCACCTCATGTAGAAACTTCTTCCTTTGACCATAAGAGAGTTCTGTGGGAATAACATTACTCACATGATAGTTCACAATGTCTGCAAACCATGGTTCTTCTTCTTGCACCCCAAAAAGTTGCTCATCGGGAATAGATTCATTGATTAACGTCTTATCTTGGGAAGCATTACCTTGATCTTCCATTCGTGCGAGATGATCTGCTACTTGGTATTCTTTACCTTTTCTATCTTTGATTTCTAGATCGAATTCCTGTAATAGAATCCATTGAATCAAACGAGGTTTTGAATATTTCTTCGAGACCATATATCGAATAGCATCATGATCAGAGAAAACTGTCAATTTTATCCCAAGTAAGTAAGATCGGAATTTCTCAAAACCATGACGATCACCAAAAGCTCCTTCTCTGTAGTATTGTAGTTCAACTGAGCACCGTTAAGGGCTTTACTAGCATAGTAAACCACATGGAATATGTTCTGCTTTCTCTGGCCAAGAACTGCTCTGACTGCATAGTCGCTAGCATCACACATCATCTCGAAGGGCTCATTTCAGTCAAGTGCAATAATAACAGGTGCTGTAGTTAAAGTCTTTTTCAATCTCTAAAAAGCATCTAAACATTCTTCATCGAATTTGAAAGGAACATCCTTCTCTTACAGATTGCACTAGGGTTTAGAGATTTTGGAGAAGTCTTTGATGAATCGCCGATAGAAACCCGCATGACCAAGAAAACTGCAAATTCCCTTAACTGAGATTGGTGGAGGAAGATTTTCAATAACCCCCACCTTTGCCTTATCCACTTCAAGACCCTTGCTAGATACCTTGTGCCCAATAATGATACCTTGTTGCACCATAAAGTGATATTTTTCCCAGTTGAGCACCAGATTGGTCTCAACACATCTTTTCAGTACCAAGCCAAGATTATGCAAACACTCGTCGTACGAAGTCCTGAACACAGAGAAATCATCCATGAACACCTCCACATTAGTGCCAATCATATCAGAGAATATGGCCATCATACATCGCTGAAAAGTAGCAGGTGCACCTGATAAGTGGATTTTATATCCACTTGGAATGCTTTATTACAAGCTTAAATTGGTGTTTTGGACTCAAGTTGTTGGTATTTTGATGTGTTTTTGTGTTATTGCATTTCAGGTATCAGTTATATGAAGAAAAGAGCTTTTAAAGGAAATATGATAAAACATGATCAGAATTGGAAGCCAAGGCCATTGTCGAGTTGTATAAAATCTCAATAGCTTCGCGTGGGCAGTTGTATCGCCTAATTCTGACGAGTAGAATTCAAGTTATGGCCAAAACAAAATTCATCAGAATTTTTTCCAGAAAGGAGCTGAGCGCCCGCCCAGAGAGCTGAGCGGCCGCCCAAGAACTGAGCGCCCGCCCGGAGAGCTGAGCGGCCGCCCTAGTCGCGGCTGATTGCTGATTTCGCTGAAAAAGCCTTTTTTGAGTGGAATTTGACGATTTTAAGGGTCCAGGTCCACTAGGGGTGTATATATACTCAAAAAAGGGTTTTCATTATCCGGGAAGATTGGGATACCAAGGAGAAGACCTACAAGCACAGAACAACTCCGAAAAAGAAGATCTTGTTTTCAACTTGTGATTCTTTAAATTAGTTGTAACCTTGGATGCTAGTTTCTGTTCTTGTTGAACCTAGATCTCATTTATTCATAGTTTAATTATTATTCAGTTTATTAAGACCTTGTTTTATACCATGTTTTCATTGGAACCCATGGTGACGATGAGTTCGATTATGGGCTAATCATTGTCATGGGGTTCTAGCGGATTTACTTATGGATTTGAATAGTTAATTTGTTTCGATATCTTGGTGTGTGGTGATTGATTGATATCCTAGTATTGGTTGTGCTTATTCGTCTTATGTGCGTAACTAACATATAAGATAGTGTGTTAATCTCTATTGAAGCGACAGTGAATATAGAGGTTTAGAACTTGCCATGCTAGCATAGGTTCATGTATTTGTTATGCATGATTAGTGGGTAACTCTAACCGTTTTACTTGCCCTATGTAATCATTATGAATAACTTGTGCTTAAACCGTTATGTTGTCAAATTTTATAGACATATAGGATCTCAATATAATTGGTGCCTATTCAACTTCTATCTCTTTTGCGGATGCTTGGTAGTAGGGTATTCGTACAACGAAAGTTGGCATTTATCAGTTTCGTGTTATCTGATTAGTGTCATCACCATCACATGCTAAGGTTAAGAACAATGACTTTGAATGAAGTAGTAATGAAGTTAGTATCCCATATTTTTCATATATAGTAATTCAACCTCAATTCTCTTAGTTAATGTTATTTAGTATAATCTCTTAGTTTAATAAAAACCCAATTTATTATTTTTCTTAGCATTGAGCGATAACCATACATTGTTGCATAGGTGCATAAATTAAACTTAACCTAAACCAGTCTCTGTGAGAACGAATCTGATTTATATCTTATACTACTTGCGAACGCGTATACTTGCGTGAATATTAGTGTGTGTTTTCGCCCTAACAAGTTTTTGGCGCCGTTGCCGGGGACTCGGTGTTAATTTTTAGCTTATGTGCTTATCATCAGTGGTCGTTAAAGATCACTGACTCGGATTCTTTTACTTTCACGGTTTATTTGTTTGTGTTTCAGGTACTCATTACAATAGGAGATCCAGCAGCACGAACGAAAGCCTTGATGGATTTTTCTCAACCCAAGATCAATGACATTCAATCTAGCATTGTCAGGCCAGCTATCACAGCTAATACCTTTGAGATCAAGCCTGGCATAATTCAATGGGTGCAGAATTCAATCCAGTTTGCGGGTTCTCCAACGGAAGATCCCAATATACATATTAGGATTTCATTGAGATTTGCGACACCTTCAAGTTCAACGGTGTTTTTGAAGATGTTGTGAAGCTGAGACTGTTCCCATTCTCTCTGAGGGACAAGGCTAAGAGCTGGTTACACTCTCTACCAGGTAGTAGGAGTTCTTGAGGTGGATACAGCTACGGTTATCACTGCTCAACTAAAGGCGTTATCTATAAAGATCGATTCTCTGGATAACTATGGTTTTAAGCAGATAAGTAGTGTTTGTAAGCTGTGTGCAGGTCCGCATGTGACAGAGAAATACGCTATATCTAGTGAATCAGCTCAGTTTGTGAGCAACTTTCAGAGATCGCAACAACCAGTTCCAGACACTTATCATCCTGACAAATAGAATCATCCTAACTTCAGCTGGATCAACAATCAGAATGTGATGCAATAGCCATTCCAGCAGTTTGGAAATAAGCTATTCAACCCTCCTGGTTTTCAGCAACAATTTGCACCAAAACAACAACTCCAAATTCAACAACAAAATCATGATGCAGGTCTATCCTCGAATGAAAAATCTGAATTGGAGGAGTTGAGGCTTATGTGCAAAAACCAGGCTCTTATATGCCAAAGACAGGCTATTTCTATCAAGACTCTGGAGAACCAAATAGGGAAAATTGCTAATGCCTTATTGAATCGACCACCAGGAACGCTTCCTAGTGATACAGAAGCCAATCCAGGCAAGAGGGAAGTTGAAGAACAGGTGAACGCCATCACCTTAAGGTCTGGAAAGGTTGCAAGCTCCCAAATTCAGCAAGATGAAGAGCCTGAAAAGTCTCAAGTTCCAGAATCTGAAGTTTTGGCTGAAGAAGATGTGTAGAAGGAAGTAGAGGTGGAACCAAGGAAGTCTACTGTGGAACACACTCCTCCTGGGGGTAATACAGGGGAGAAACAGATCTATCCTCTACCTCATTTTCCTAAGAGGCTGCAGAAGAAAAAGCTGGATAAGCAGTTTGAGAAGTTTTTGGAGGTGTTCAAGAAACTTCATATCAACATACCTTTCACTGAAGCTCTTGAATAGATGCCTAGCTATGTGAGGTTTATGAAAGGTATTCTCTCTCGGAGAGTGAAGCTCGATGACTTAGAGACCGTTGCTCTCACGGAGGAATGCAGTGATGTGCTACAACAGAAGTTGCCTCCGAAACTTAAAGATCCTGGAAGCTTCACTATTCCTTGCACCATCGGAAACTTATCATTTGACAAGTGTTTATGTGATTTAGGTGCTAGCATCAATCTGATGCCCTTATCTATCTTTAAGAAGCTTGGTCTGCCTGATCCGAAACCAACATACATATCATTGCAACTAGCCGACCGTTCTATCGCTTATTCACGAGGTATATTGGAGGATGCCTTGGTTAAGGTGGATAAACTCTTCTTCCCTGCTGACTTTGTAATTCTTGATTTCGAGGAAGATAAGAAAATTCCCATCATCTTGGGAAGACCATTCTTGGCTACAGGCCGAACTATGATTGATGTGCAAAAAGGAGAGCTTTCGATGAAGGTTTACGATCAAAAGGTCACTTTTAATATGTTCAAGGAAATAAAGTTACCCACAGCTAAAGAGGAGTGATTTAAAGTAGAGCAACTGCAGGTTTTGAATGCACCTCCGTGGAAGAGGAAGTTGGATATACCATTCGATTCTCTTGGGTTAGCAGAGCTGAAAATTTCTCTGGAGCGTTTTGAACCATTTATTCAAGAAGCTCCCATACTTGAGCTCAATGGAAAGCCAGATCACTTGAGTTATTCATTCTTAGGTGCACCCCATGATAAGGGGTTGGAATATATTTTTGATGATGTAGAGAGTGGCTGGACGGATCTTCCATTGCCTACAGAGGGTTCTTCTCATGCGCCACAGGTAGTTGATAGGACTGGTGTTGGTGATGAGCAGTATAGGCTAGTGACTAGGCGTATGGAGGCCATGCACGATATTCACCATCATTTTGCTAAAGATTTGATATACGCTTTCGGTACTATTTTCTGAGACACTAGTGGTGAGGTTGATTGGCCACCTGATCCTCCACCCGAAGAGGGTGATCTTTCCGACGACTAGGTATGCCTGAAATCCTTATTATTACCTTCAATGAAGACATTGAAAATTTTAAGTTTGGAAGTGATAATGTAAGGATTAGTAGTGTGTGTCCATATAGATTCATATAGATTCATATTGCATGTTTAGTTGTAGTTCATTCATATTTTTCCATGATTATTCAATTAGGACATATTTGTTTATTTTTATGTGATTTCATATATTTGCATTTGCATGCATATTTAGCATGATCCCTTAAGATGAACTATGATATTTGATAAGTTGATGTTGAATTGAGTGTGGTGATGACGAATAGAGGGATGTTTAAGTCCTAATGAATTGATTTACATGCTAGAAACAAATATTTTCACAAAGTCTTATAGGGTTGCTTTTGATCTAGATCATGATCATACTTGTTTGTTGTTGAGATTTAATCACTTGGTTATATTTAGAATTTTTGATATTCTCGTAATGACGTAAAAACACTGATTTTTTTAATCTGGAGAAAAACTTGGATTTCATTGCTAGTTGTTGTAAGTCTAGGCATCAAATGGCTAGTAGCCGGCTCATATTTTTATGAGTAGTCTAGGGTTGAATGAGATGGAGTGAAACACACTCATTCCGAAAAGAAAAAAAAGGAAAAAAAAGAAAAAAGAAAAAAAAGAGAAAAAAATATGTGTTTATGCATAATTGATCAAGAGTGAGCTCTTTAATACTCGAGTTATTAAGTTCTTAGGGGACTTTGTGCCTAGTGACCTAAGGCTTTTATAGTCTGGGATCCGCTAACCTAGCGCTCGCTACATGGGTATTATTGCATAAGTCTTTTGGGACCTCATTCATTGCACGATCAAATAAGCATCTTTGTTATGTGTTCAATAATGGTGTGAATCTTTGTATAACTCTAGTAGAAAGGAGGTGTTGTGAGTCATAACCGTTTATTGTCTATTCTGTTTATAAACTTTTGATTGTTTCGATGATAGATAAGTTATGGTTATTGATCTAGTATCGAGAGATATCTGTTAAGCATTCCACACACGCACGTTTCTGGTTTGTGAGTTGGTTTGTGGGATTTATTTGAGATATGTTTAAAGTCATTGCATTCTTATAGGCATTGGCTTATTCATTTGATTATGGTTATTCTGAGGTGATCGATTGCATTATCATTTAGTTGCATTCACGAAGTTGCATTCATGCATTAGGTTTGTTTTGTAGTTTTGAGTCTGTTTATGCTTGAGGACAAGCATCGATTCAAGTTTGGGGGGTGTGATAAGTGGATTTTATATCCACTTGGAATGCTTTATTACAAGCTTAAATTGGTGTTTTGGACTCAAGTTGCTGGTATTTTGATGTGTTTTTGTGTTATTGCATTTCAGGTATCAGTTATATGAAGAAAAGAGCTTTTAAAGGAAATATGATAAAAAGTGATCAGAATTAGAAGCCAAGGCCATTGTCAAGTTGTAAAGAATCTCAAAAGCTTCACGTGGGCAGTTGAATCGCCTAATTCTGACGAGTAAAAATCAAGTTATGGCCAAAACAAGATTCATCAGAATTTTTTCCAAACAGGAGCTGAGCGCCCGCCCGGAGAGCTGAGCGCCCGCCCGGAGAGCTGAGCGGCCGCCCGGGAGCTGAGCGGCCGCCCGGGAGCTGAGCGCTCACCCGGAGAGCTGAGCAGCCGCCCGAGGTGCGGCTGGTCGCTGATTTCGCTGAAAAAGCCTTTTTTGAGTGGAATTTGACGATTTTAAGGGTCCAGGTCCACTAGGGGCGTATATATACTTAATAAAAGGGTTTTCGTCATCCGGGAAGATTGGAATACCAAGGAGAAGACCTAGAAGCACAGAACAACTCCAAAAAAGAAGATCTTGTTTTCAACTTGTGATTCTTTGAATTAGTTGTAACTTTGGATGCTCGTTTCCGTTCTTGTTGAACCTAGATCTCATTTATTTGTACTTTAATATCCTAGTATTGGTTGTGCTTATTCGTCTTATGTGAGTATTGTTTGATAAGATTAACAACAAGACCAGCGTACAGAGTTCAAGGAATTTATTGATTAAACGGAAGCTGAGCATGACCGAAGAAGATTGAGAAGATTTGCAGGCTTTTCTAAAAGAAGAATATTATTAATAAAAGGATCGTTATGTTGAATGATTCATGGTTATTTTATATTAAAAAGAGGAAACTCAAGATTATCTGATAAGAACGCCATTATGATCGAATTACTAAAGTATTATACGTATAGGTACGATGTTAAAGACGCAAGATTTAACAACCAAGAATCTACCATAATACTTAGTTGCGAAGACATTTTAGCATACTTCTAAAGTTGTTATATGACACGATTGGGATATCATCGATCAAACTCGAAAGATGAATACCAGCGAAATATGGATGGTGACCAATGGTATCATTTTTGTCCTCAATATTACAGCGTATATTCCTTTTTAATTTCTAAAAATGTTGACTCCTTTTCTTACTAAATTCTTTCTGATGATATCAAAATGGAGGATTTTGCATTCCTTTCAAATTTGATTGATCCCCTCAAGTTTTATTTTCTGATTGGGACAAACAATGTTATGATGAGACATTTTCTCGAAAAGACGAAGAGTCGGGTGGGACGCCACCTAATCATGTGCTGTATGCCATACAGTATGAAAGACTGGCCATCTTAAGTACCAATGTGGTTGTCTCATTCATATTCAAATCATTACTTCCTCTTTATTTTCAACACTAAGTTTATTAAAATTGCGAATTCTTCTAGTTGTTTCGTCTTATAGTTGTTCTTCGCAAGGGCTTTTCAAATAAAAGTCAACGTATTATACACCAAGCGGGCAAAGTCCCATCTACCTCTCATGCATGGAAAGGAAACATGGGCATATGGCGAGAATTGAAAATCACTAACCCGAGCCAGGGATGCACTAAGAGTCAAGGGGATCTACTTCAATAAGGAATACATCTCCGAGAACGAGAATTTGCGATTTTCCTGAGAAATGTGTTATTTAGAATATAAATATGATGACATGGATGATTATTGTGGATACCTTATGCGTTAAAGTATTGAAGGATGTGGAAGCAATTTGATCGTATATCTCTCAAGGTTTTATTAATAAGATGAGTTACCCTGTCGAATTGATAAGATTATGATTAAGGATTAGCAAGTTAAGAACGTGCAATTATTGAATAAGTAAGTACCAATGGCGGAATCGATATTTCTGGTAATAGGTTGTGAAAAGTTGATTTCATTTGAGATAAGAGGATTTGACATTATTTTAAAGAGTGGATTAACTATTCAAGTGTAATGTCAGGCAGACCGTCGCGATAAATAATAGTTCTGAAGATGCCAAGTGAGAACATGAAGAAGTTTAGAGGATAGAGGATGGTAAAGAACTTGTTATGAATGATTTAAGATTACAATGACCAAAATATAAGTGCTATGGAGATTATAAATAAGAGTTAGGAGCAAACCGAACTTGAAGATTTTACAGCCTCAAGAAATTTTCCAGACAAGTTACCAATATTTCCTTTAGATAAAGAAAATGCGGTTGTGATTGATTTAGCACCTGATGAAGCTAGTGTTCAAAGCCCCGCACATAATAGCACCAGATAAAATAAAGGAGTTACCAGAGCAAACGCAGGAGATAATTAGAAAAGAAAGCAACTGGACCTAGCGTACCCCCTAAAGTGCACCAACACGATTTGTTAATAAGAAAGATGGAAGTGTGAGATTATGTGTTGACTAGCGAAAGCTCAACAAGTTTACTCTCAAGAGCAGATAGCTGTTACCTCGAACCAATGATTTGTTTGATCAAATGAAGGAATTAAGGTATTTTTATAAAATTGATTCAAGACTGGGTATATTACCAAGTGAAGATTGAACTTATGGACATATCAAAGATAATTTTCAGAACTCAGTACTGTTGTTATAAAATTCTAGAAATATTAGTGGGATGAACTGATATACCGGTGATATTGGATGAGTAGAATCTGGAAGGAGGAATCTGGATAAGATGTACTTGTGTTACTTAAGAAGAACCATGCAACCTATACAATGATAACTGAGGAGTCAAAGAAGAAAGAAGCGGTATGAAAAGTTTACCAGGTGAAAACTTTAATGGCAGGAAGTATAATTCCTAGCATAGATAGTCAGTGAGGAGGAGACAAAAAGGGGATTCAGCAGAAAAATTTAAAGATAGTATAAATGAAGAAAGAACAAAAGCACCAACCAAAGTAAGAAGTTTTATTATTAGCCGGTTATTATCGAAAATTTGTTCAAGATATCTTAAAAGTTGCAATACTTTTGACAAAGCTAATCAGGAAAAGCAAGAAGTTTTTATTAAGTGGAGAAGGGTGAAGAAAGTTTTGCGAAGTTAAATGAAAGAATGGTTACGACACCTGTTTTATCAATTGGAAAGTATTAAAGAAGATTTAATAAGTTTATAGTGATGCTTCTAATAAGGGAATCAGATGTGTGTTGATGCGGCACAATAAAGTATTGTATATGCATCCAGATAACCGAAACCTTATGAGCAGAAGTATCCTACTCATAAATTGGAACTAGCAGTAATAATATTTGCTTTGGGAGATTTGGGAAATATAATATATAGGGGGAAAGGTGTAAGATTTATACGGATCATAGAAAGTTTGAAGTATGAACTACTGAGGAAAAGCAAATGTAGTGGCAAGAGATAAGAAAAAAGGGGAAAATAAACACAGAGACTGTACCAGAAGAATTATCTATGGAATTCTAGAAGTTGGAATTGGAAGTCAGGGTTTTTGATCAAAAAGGAGTAAGAATGTATAGTATGACTTTTCAGTTGGAGTTGTTAGAAAGGATAATGAAGTGTCGGGAAGAGATAATGGATCAGGATATAAATCGTGTGGTAGGTAAAGAATTGTGCACGCAAAAAGGACGATCAAGGTATTCCTAGGTTTTTTTCTAGAATTTGGATTCCACCGGTGACGGAATTGAAGAATGAAATTTTACAGAAAGCTCATAATTCAAGGTATTCAATCCATCCAGGGAGTACCAAAATGAACAAAGATTTAAAGGAAAATTATTGGTGGCCAGATAGGAAGAGGGAAATTGCGGAATGGATTAGCAAATGTTATACATGTCAAAGAGTTAAAGTAAAGCATCAGAGATCAAGTGGGTTATTACAGCCATTGGAGGTTCCAGAGGGGAAGTGGGAGCATATTGATATAGATTTCATAGTTGGATTACCAAGGGTAAAAGCCAATCATGATGCCATCTGAGTTATAGTGGATAGACTTACCAAGTCAGCTCATTTTTTGTCTATAAATGGAAGATTTTCACTGGACAAGTCAGTTCATGTGTACTTAAAAAGAAATCGTAATTCGTCATAGAGATCCAAGATTTAATTCAAGATTTTGGAAGAATTTTCAAAAATGTTTGGGAACGGAACTGAATATGAGTACGGTTTACCATCCACAGATGGACGGCTAGAGTGAAAGAACGATCCAGACAATTGAAGATATGTTACGTGTTTGTGCTATTGATTTTAAAGGAAGTTGGGATGAGCATTTACCTCTAGTAGAATTTGCTTACAACAACAGTGTCACCCCAGTATGGGGATGCCACCCTACGAAGCTCTTTATGGACGCAAATGCAGATCTCCCATTTATTGGGACGAAGTAGGAGAACACAAAATACTTGGACCTAAATTAGTACAGCAGACAAAGGAAGTTGTTGAAATTATCCACAAGAGATTTATAGCCGCACAGGACCGTCAAAGGAAATATGCAGATCAATCAAGGAAAGACATAGAATTCGAAGAAGGAAGCCTAGTATTACTGAAAGTATCACCGTGGAAGGGATTAACGAGATTTGAAAAGAAAGGAAAATTGAGCCCAAGATATGTCAGACCTTTTGAGATTCTTAAGGACGTTGGCAAGGTAGCTTACGAGTTGGCGTTACCTCCGCACATGGAGCACATTCACAATGTTTTTCATGTATCAATGCTTAAAAAGTATAATCCAGACTCCAGGCATGTAATAGAATATGAACCAATAGAGCTTCAGGCAGATTTGTCATATATAGAGAGTCAGATAGAGATTATAGAGGAAAGAGAGAAAGTATTGAGAAATAAAGTGGTAAAGTTAGTAAGAGTATTATGGAGAAACCCAAAGGTTGAAGAGTCAACCTGGGAGTTAGAAAGTGATATCAGAAAAAAGTACCCTCATTTATTTTCTTAGGAGATTCTGAGGACAGAATCCTTTTAAGGGGGAAGGATGTAATATCCGGGATATATCGTATAATTATTTTTGCTAATAAATAATTATTATATGTGTTCAGTATCTATTTTGTGAATTATTTGTTAAGTGTTAAATGTGCTTGGCTGTTTGAAAATAATATTAATTGAGTATTCTAATTTTTATATGTCCAAAATAAAATATAGATAATTGTCATATCTTCCTAATTATTTTTATGTCGATTTATGAATTTATAGGAATCATATGAATTTTATAAAATCTTTTTTCGGGCATTTAAAATCTATTTTATAAAAACGGGAACCAACCGACGTCATCTGTTTTTACGTTTTTATAACCCGAAACTCTTCCGAAAACTCCTTCCTAACCTAATTGCAATATTCCAAGCATTTTCCATGTTTTGACTTTTTCGATCCGGCGTACGATTTGTCCTGTGCGGGTCCCGGTGCAATATTTTCGATACATTATTCGTTTCGGTAAATCAATAAAACTCGTATTTTCGATAAACGGGAGCTTTTTATTAAACTATCACAATTATCACCTCGTAATACGTGTAACCAGGCGCTGAGACCAAGACCGCAGTACAAATTGTACTGATTTGGATAATTATCCCGAAAACCGGTACCGTTTGGATCAGTTTTAATAAATTAACGTACCGTTTTATATCCGGAATGATCCAACGGGATACTAATTTCCCGAAATTATAAATAGCCTTTACCGTATTTTATTTTGTACCAGAAATCATTTGCAAACAGTATTTACAGAGTTTTTATAGAGAAAATACTATAATTATATTTTGTTCTTCGTAATCAAACACAAATTCAGAGGTGTTATCGATATCCGATTTTGGCGTATATATACTCAAAACGAAGCTACTGAAATCTAGAATCCAAATCTTCCATCAATTTCAACCCAGAAACATCAGGTGATTTTCTATTTAATTATTTATATTTGAATTTCTTGGTATTTAAATTATGAATTTTTGTTCGAGAGGTTGTTTGTATGATTTAATGATTGCCTGTTGTAGAGCTCGTCTTCCTGATGATTTTGATATATTATATGTGTGATTTGGAGTTCAGTAACGTGTTCAATTTGGTGTTTGATTTTCGAAATTGTAAATTAGGGTTTATGAATGTTATGAATGTTTCCAATTGATTTTAGGCATTTATTCGTTAGGGGTTATTAGGTTAAACGGTTTACATCTACAGATAGATCGTGGAATAAGGATTTGTTTGGTATATACATGACTAACAGAGGATAGCTATATGTGGCTCGTCGGAAAATTGTGCAGACCGGCGGCGGAATTTTCCGATTAAGATTCCGGCCGTTTCGTTAGGTGACTGTCACTCCTGATCCCATATTCGTGTTCCTGGAGGTTTTAACTTCATTTTCTGTGACTCTGGTTGATTTCTGGGTTGTCGAGATGTCACCGGAGAAGCTCGGGGTCGCCGTTAATGGCGACCGCCGGCGACAGGGCGGGGATGATGGCAAAACTGCCATTCGACCCCCCAAGTTTGTGATACTTGCAACTTAGTCCCTGACGTTTTAAAAATTTATAAAAATTCGATTTCTGTTTTATTTATTTTCAAAAACCGGATTTCTTTTTAATAAAATGATTTTAAAAATAGTTTTAATTATTTTAAATTCCAAAAATCATTTATTTTATTTCTAAAATTTATCAGTAATCTAAAAATAAATCTAGATTACCTAATTAATTAATTTTAATTAATAATTAATTAATTAATTGATCAATTAATTTAAATATTAATTGATTAATTAGTTTAATTATTTATTAATTGATGTTAATTGATTATTTAATTGGATTTAATTATTTTTAAATGATTTAAAAATTTCAAAAAATAGTTTTGAGTTTTAAAATATTATTTTAAATTGTTTTCAAGGCTCGATAATTAATATAAAATTGTTTTGAAGCCAGATTTGGTCAACCAAACTCTGTTTATTACTCTGGAATTGATCCAATGACCCGTTTTAATTCCGAAAAATATTTTAAAAATCATTTTAAATACCTGAAAGCCTGTTTATGACCCGAGACTTCTTTATAAATGATATATCATTTATTATTCGACGTGTTATGTGCTATATGTGACTTGTTGGTTAACTGTCGGTCTACATGTTCGGTGTTTATTTGTTTATAGCGTAACTTTCAATCCGTTAATCGGATTCGGGTGAAACGAAGGGTAGTTAAAACCTTATGACGTCCATGTGACGATCAGAACAATGTGAGATGAATATTGATAGATGCTTATGATGCCTAACAGAGTAAGCAAGGAGTATGAAAGAGAAGCAGGTGATCAGAAAATAGAATTGATATGTAGAAAATACAGCAAGTGATCAGGGGATAGAAGTGAGGCATAGGAAAAGCAGACGAGTGGTTGTTGAATGGAGTCATTAGACGAGTACAAGTGAAGTTAAAATCGATTATGACAAGGCAAGTACTTCTAAACCTTGCTCGAGATATATTGCAAATATCTCTAAATTCTCTTGTGACATACTGTTAATATTCGAAATAGCTCTATTTTATATTGTAAATACTTTGAATCCTTCAGCATTGAACCTGAGCCACATCAATTGATCTTTGAGCCATAAGCCTTATTCTTTGTAAACCATTTCTTGTTGATCTACCAGATACTATACCACACAAATACGATACTACTCCACAAATATATATACCCATCATATACCAAACACTGGAACAAAATTGTTTAAACATACTGAAACTTTTATACTCAACCATACCTTTCGACATCAAAGAGCTAAATCTTGTAGACCATTGTTCCTCTAATACTCAATTCTCCTACAAGCTGGAGGCCATTTCTTATACATACTTCGATACCCCTTGTGATACTCATGAATGCATTATGCCTTTATACAAATGTTTCATCACTATTGATTACGATCTTGTTTTATTGAATTATATTGTTTATCATATTGAACTGCTTTAGAATTGGATAGTTTTTTTATATAGGGACCAGATTTGTGGTCAGATCATATCAATGGTCAAGTTAGGCCAATGTGTGCCTTGGATCCAGTAATGAGAGCAGTGATGTGTGCTTTGCTCGGGGTTAGTGCGTGAATGATCAGCAGCCTAACCTTGGTTTTAAAAATTTAAAATGAATATCCAATTCTATTGGTTGTTTAACGAGAAACTTAATTCCTTTGAATCATCTCGTTTAATTATTGTTTAACCTCAGTTATCGATAATATGACTTGCTGAGCTAGTTAGCTCACTCTTGCAAATCTTTTTACATATTTTACAGTTAAGAAGAATACAGTTGATAGCGAGGTTTCCCAGTTCGATGCGCGAGCTAGGATTCCAGATTGAGTCGGATCGAGCTAGCAGGAGCTTATTACGGTAGCGAGATAGCAAGATTGCAAGAATAATTTCATTATCAGTTGTAAGTGAAATTAGTTGGAATTTGGTACGTTGTAATAAAAGTTAAGGTTGTGGCTTGTTTTCATACTTTAACCTGTTGTGATCCGTGGTTTTATGAAGTAGGGTCATTATAAATAATATTTCTTATACAGGTTAATATATTGTGTTTGTGTTGTGGACCCCAAACTTCTGACCCGGGTTTGGAGGGCGCCATAATAACAAATATACATGAACCTATGCTTGCATGGAAAGTTCTAAATCCCTATATTTAGTGTCACTTCAATAGACCAGCAATCTTAGATGTTAGCTACGCATCAAAGACGAATAAGCATAACCAAACTAGGAAATCATAAATCATCACACACTAAAGATGTAGAACAATCAACTATTGAAATCCATAAATAAATCCGCTAGAACCCCATGACAACGATTAGTTCATGATATAACACATCGTCACCATAGGTTCCAATTAAAACATGATATCAAACAAGTTCAGAATACTACAATAGAATATAGAAGTATTAAGGTTTGGAACAAATAAAAAACAAGCATCCAAAAGTATAGCCTAAATTGAAGAATATAAAAGTACGAAACTAGATCTTCTTCTCCTTAGCCGTCTCGTGTGCTCTAGGTCTTCGTATTGATCTCCCTGGCAGCCTGGTTATTAAAAATATCATTTTTATCTTTTATATATAAGCCCCTAGTGGACCTGGACTCTCAGACAATCAGAATCGTAGTAGAATCAGGATTCTGCAGAAACATACTAGCACGGTCGTGCTGCCTTGCTGGATTTCATGGCGCGGCCGCCCCGCTTCTAGCGCGGGTGCGCCTGCCTTCTGACAAAAATTCTGATTTTTGTTATTTTGCGCTCCTTTCTTCGTGCGATCTTCTGAAACTCCTGACCTCTTATTAGCATAAAAACATTGTAAAACTCCTTTCTTCCTTCTAACTAGTGCCCTGCAACGACTTAACACAAAAACACATCAAAAACACCACATACTTTAGTCCAAGACATCAAATTAAGCCGATATGAAGTGTTCCAAGTGGATATAAATTCTACTTATCACACCCCCAAACTTAAATCGATGCTTGTCCTCAAGCATAAACAGACTCGAAACTAAAAACACAACTAATGCATGAACGCAACTACGTGAAAATGCAACGATCCCCTCAGAATAACTATAACCAATCAATAAGCAATGTTTCTAAGAATGCTATTATTCAAAATAGAGTTCAACTAAATCCTATAAATCAACTTACAAACCAGAAACGTGCGTGTGTGCGATGCTTAACAGATATACTGTCCATACTAGATCAATAATCATATCCTATTTCTCGCTAAAATAATCACAAGTTTATAAATAGAGTGAACGTTAAACATATAATGACTCACAACACTTCAATTTTACTAGAGTTATACAAGGATCATGCTTTTATAATGAACACATTTATTATATATTACACGTAACTGATTTCAAAAATATTTCATCTTGATACGAAAGTAGTTTTCGTAAAATATTTGTAAATATATCATATATATGAATTGGTATTTTCAATAATTACATGATGCGTTCCCGTATTTTCGAGAATAATTTTTCGAAAATCGAGCAACATTTCCTCTATTTATCGGACTACCATTCGATATCATATTGACACCAAAAACCACAATTCATAATTACAATCAACCATAATCAACACAATTCAATTACAATCAACCCACCGACAATGATTTATAATTCACCGGAACGACTAACTTGAATTTTAAAAAAATAATGTATGAAACAATATTTTTATAATTTGTAGGACTCAGCTAATACATCACGGTCCACCGTCAGCTCGCCGAGACTCATCGCTGACGGATGCAGAACCCGGATCTACCCAATAGGATTTCCAATCACGGTTTCGCCGATAATATTTCGAAATAATTATAAATTAATAATTCAAAAAAAAATTCAAAGATGTTTCATTTGAAAATTTCATAAAAATAAATCACATAATTCGAACAGCCCAATAGTGAAGCTTCGAATTAACACAACAAACAATAATCCTGACTGAAATATACACATGCGTATGCATGTATATTCTGTAAATTTTATAAATTCCTATAAATAATTATTGAAATTATAAAGCCATATAAATAATTTTAAAGATAATTCAATATTTATGAAAATAAATCTTCAATAAAATCCCTTTTAAAATAGAAACAAAATAATACAACCCAACAATTAATAAAATAAATAATTCTCAAACACAACTGAGTCACACATAATTAATATTTATCACAATACATGGCTGACCGAATCATAACATATTTTTATTTATTTAATATTTACACAAAAATACAGATCATTATATATATCACAACATAAGAGATGCCTTGCAGAAGGAGATAGTAATCCATCAAATGTTCGGAAAACAACAATACAACCAGCCTCATTCACTGGGAGTAAGCGGTACATGATCAGTTTTTCAAGGATACTTTGGCAATTTGTCGAACATTAGGCCATCCTTCACTCTTCCTAACCATGAAAACAAATACAAAATGGCCAGCAGTTCAACAAATGCTAAAGCATCTACCTGGGGTTGATGTTGCAAAGGCGTCTTATGATGTACCCATAGTGTTTAAAATGAAGGTGAATAAAATTATTAAGCATTATTTTGGATAATATATTGGAGGTAATAAAGTTGGACATATATTTTGAAAAATTAAAGTTGTGCATTCCATGTGTTTACTCTTGCAATATTGGTAAATTTTATTAATGACTTATTGGTTTTGTTTCTTTGTAGTGATGCACGTCATCGAATTTCAAAAACGTGGATTGCCATACGTTCACATGCTGATATGGTTACAGCCTCATAGCAGGCCTAAAATTACTTCATAAATCGATAATTTGAATTCTGCTGAAATTCCCGATCCCGACATTGATCCAGCTAAATAGAGAAAAATTATATTATGCATGGACCTTACGGTACTAATAATCCCCATTCACCATGTATGGTCAAGGGAAAAATGTATTAAGCATTTCCCAAAGCGGTGAGTTTTTACACATATTTTGTTTTAAAATAATATACAACAACAAAATTATTGATTATAGCATTATATAAATCATTTATCAGCATCAATCAGGTATAATTCCCATACATTTCTTGATGACTGTGGTTTCCCCGTTTATAAAAAAAGAAAGACCGGTATAGCTGTTAAAGAAAAGAGTTTCTCTTGGTAATAGTTATGTCATCCCATAAAATCGGGATCTATTGGTTTGATTTCAGTACCATGCAAATTTGGAGGTTTGTAACAGTTCAAGATCACTCAAGTACATGTTCAAATATTATTTCAGAGGTCATGATGCTGCCACCATGTGTATAAATAAAAAGACCAACAGAGTCACATCTGAAACCACAAGAATTCCAAAAAAAGTCCCTTTGATGAAGTATTATATTATTTAGATGGGAGATATATTTGTGCTTCCGAAGAATCTTGGAGGATATTTGGGTTTGACATCCATTCCTGATCACCATATGTTGATAGACTTCCAGTACATTTAAGAAATGACAAACATGTGTCATTTAAAAGCGGAGCTGTATTGCAGGATGTGTTGGATAAAGCAAGTAGAAATATACCAGATTCAAAATGATACACTTATTCGGCATTCCCCTAAAGTTGACTTGGCATCCACAAAAATGTATTTGGAAGGAGAGAAAATGAGGTGATATAATTGGTAGGCTTTCGGAGGTACACTCCTCAAGTGGTTAATTAGTATATCTCCGTATGCTATTTCTCAGAATTAAAGGTGCTACATCATTTGAGGATCTAAAAACCATGAATGGACAGGTTTGCCAGTCTTTTAAAGACGCATGTGCCTCGTTCGATATTCTCCAAAATGACCAGCAATGGCATGAAACAATTGTTTAAAATTTACATACCTCCATGCCTCCTCAATTGCATGTAATGTTTGTGAACATTTTAGTTTACAGTCCAATGTCAAATCCACGCAGGCTTTAAGAGGCCCACTGGAAATGCATGTCTGATGATATTCTAATAGTGAGACGAGACCTGTATAATTATCCTTATCTTTGTCTATTAGATGATAAAATCCAGAATTATGTTTTTGCAGGTTTAAAATTATACTACTCTGCTCAGAATATTATTCCTCTTTCAAATTCATTGTTACATTATGCACATTCTTTCCCACACAAATTTGAGTTATTTTAAATTGCATAACCAATGATTCAATATTACTCTTATATTTATATTTTTTTACAGAAATAGAGAAGTTATTGAAAGATATTGGGAAGTCTTTGCTAGATTATGCTGATATGCCATTTCTAGGAGATGTTTATTTTAGCAAC
The DNA here is from genome assembly GCF_009905375.1 of Apium graveolens. Lineage (NCBI taxonomy): Eukaryota > Viridiplantae > Streptophyta > Magnoliopsida > Apiales > Apiaceae > Apium > Apium graveolens. Next base: position 49,212,907 of record NC_133647.1, on the reverse strand, counting down.
ACGTAGAACATATTAATTCTGGAGGAAATATCTTATGACATAGAATAAATGAAAACAATTCATGAAAAAAAAGTCTGTTTGCTCAATCCAGAACGTTAAAAGGTATATGTATCTATTATCCATAATGTCGAACATAAAAAGGGAGGGGATTTTTGTGTACGGCAATGGAGGATGTGGAAATACTTTTCTTTGGAAAATATTATGTTGTTTCTGTTGGGTTTCGAGCACATAAACGCAACGGAATCAGTAATTAAAAACGTAAAAATAGAATTTTTGAAACCCACTGCAGGATTCATGCGAAAACATATATTTAATTTGTAGATCAGATTGTTTACCTTAACAAACTTTACCAATTGGTTGACTAATGGAGATTCAAAGCTTGTTCAATCACCATGCATCCCGCTCTCACGATCTACGCTCTATCGGTATCCACACGAATGCTTGAACTCAAGGATTGAATCTGTACTAGTATAAACTCGTTTCTTCTTGCTCTCTCTCCATCTTCTCTCTTGGTGGCTAGGGTTTTAGTAAAAGTATTACCCACAAAATCAGCCACACAAGAGATATTATATAGAGAGTAGAAAAATGAATTATAATTCTTAACTAATTAGGAGTTATTATTAATTAAAAATTCCTATTTGTATTATAATTAAGTCTCACTTAATTATTTAACAAATAAATTTTATAATTAATATTATTAAATTCGAATATCAATATTTATCTAATTAATTAAGTCATACTTAATTAATATTATAAATAATTCGAATTACTTTAATATAATTTAAATCCAATTTAAATTAAATAATCCTTAAAGCATTCTTAGTGTGTGACCCTATAGGTTATTATTACGTTGGCAACGAATTTTAATTCTAATTTAAAATCGTAAACAATAAGTGCATCTAGTAATACATCATTGCTACCCAAGTAATAATAATTGAATCGGTGATCGATTAAACCTTTTCTGAATAATGTATAATGTAATATAATCCTTTTAACCACATATTATAGATTAAACTAGAGGCATGTAATGTGTCATCCTCATCATAGTTTAATCCAAGTTTCTTTGATCAATGAGTAGACTATCATAGCAAATCAACATTCGAGCGTTGTCACACATTTCATAGTCAAGCTCACACAAGAGGCCAATAATATCACTCCTAAAATACGAGGGTTAAATCCCATCTAGATCATTCATATTTCTCATACGATTCATAATATACCCAATGTCTACTTTTATCATTACCCGGTCAAGGATAACTTTTAATGAAATCAATATATATTAATTCTCGTATAGAAATATAATGTGTTAGGTCACACACACTGTAGAAGGGGGTTGAATACAGTGTATAATACAATCAAATCGAATTAAGAATATAAATATGTAACAAAGAATAATCTTATTAATAAAACAGTATTGCAATGGAACCGTTCTCTCTCAGTGATGAACAAATATCACGAGAGCTGCTAGGGTTACAATGAATAATATTCTTGATAATGATAACACACCTAGTGTAAACCCTATGCTGTGTTTATATACCGCACAGTTACAAGATAATCTTCTAATTGATATCGAATATAATTATGCATCCTAAAATATATCAATTAGTTATCTTTTCCTCCAAGTCTTCTATTATTCATAGAATTCTTCTCCATGCATATCTCTTCTTGTTTTAGTCTTGATCTTCTTTCCCTTCAATCAACCGCCTTCCTTATCTAAAGTCTTCTTAAGTCCTGATATTATCTCCTGATGAATATCTTCTGATAACTTAAGTTCTGATAACTTAAGTTCTGATATATTAAGTTCTGACTTCAGTATAAGTACTGATTTCCAGTTAAGTCCTGATTTGTCCTGTTAGTCAAGATCTGAAAACTAAACACAAATCATTATTAGACATGATATCACAAATATATCTAACAATCTCCCCCAACTTGTAAATTAGCATAATATACAAGTTCAATAGATATTTGATGATGTCAAAAACATTAAGTACAAATGCATATGAGAATTTGACTAGATAACTATAAATCACAGTCCTTGTAGCTTTTACCATCCTTAAAGTCTGATATCAGCTTTAGCCTGTATATCCTTTAAAATTTAACAGTTGTAGTCCGTGACCTGGCTTCAGTGTTTGATCTCTTGAATGTCAGGAGTTGTTCTGAGATAGTTTTTCAGAAGAGTTCTCTCAGCATATTCAAGTTCATTTATCATCCTCCTTTTAGCATCTTTAAGTTCAGCTGTATCTTCTCATGTCTGAAAGATAGCAGCCCTGAGATCATTAATCTTTGCTTTCCTTATTTCCTGATCCAATCTGATCATATAAGCTTTGTCAGACTCCAGATTAAATTCAACACCCTTAATACCCAGAAAAGTAGTGATCTTGGCGGTATTAGGCTTCATCTCAACTAATTCACCATTGTGAGCTCTGTACTTTGGATAGTATGGTCTGTCAGACTTTACAGAGTAAAGTTTCTTCTGCCTTTGAATATTAGATTTTAAGTAACTGGCAGCACCATCTGTTGACCTGTTCTTCACTTGAAGTAGAAATAAAACATGTTGCAGTTCTTCATAATACTTCAACCGAATTTCATCCTTTCTTATCTGGAATACTCTGCCATCTGTCATAAAATAAAGCATTATGTATTCTTTCAGCTTGGAATTGTAAACCATCTGTACAGACTCCAATTGATTTAGTCTTTGTAGAGTTGTCCCTACTATTAGTTCAGAAAGAGATGTAGGATCTTAGGTAGAGTTGTTTACTCTTTTCTCATCAGCATTACCCAGTCCTGTTTTATCTCTAGCTTCCTTCCCTTGGAGCAATCTACCCTTAAAAACATTTGTTGAAGTCTTCATAAGTTGAGCAGATTGTTGAGCTTTAGTAAACCCAGGTAGTAGAACTGTTAAAGGTTTAACATTAGCAATGTCAGAGGTTTCCTTTTCTTCTGATATCAAGACAACTTGAGCTCTATCAGAGGTTGCTTGAATATTTCTTTTCTCCTTCAAAATCAGAGTTGTATCTTCGTCAACATTTACTTCCAGATCCATGGTTGGCATATATATCTTTACAGGTTCATCAACTTTTGCCTTACCCTTGAATCTAGGATCAACTTCCACCTGTGATTTGGACTTGGCCTTAGATGCCTCAATATATGTCCTCTCTTTGATCACAATGTCCTTAGGCTTAGGTGGTTTCTTTACTGTGTCTTGAGTTTTAGACTTTGACTTAGATTTGTCATTTTCAGCTTTCAGTCTAATCTCTTCTTCCTTCAGACTTTCAATATCCATGCCTGGATTGTCCTTTAGGAATAGCCTTTTCGAGATCTCTTCATCAAGTTTCAGAGTTTGTTCATCAGAACTTATCCTTTTACCAGTATCAGAACTTGTTCTTTGACTTGTATTTTTGGCTTCCCTTGATAAGGAACCCCTGCCTTGACTTAGACCTCTACTCCTTTCAGAGTTTCCCTGGTCTTCATTATCATCATCCTTGCCCTTCAGTGGTTGATTAGTTTTGCATTTAGACTTAATTACTTTCTCCCTCTTTTTGGTATCATCGGGTAGAAGCAGGGAGACAAGCAATTCCACGGAGTTTTGGATTTCATTGAGTTGGATTTGTTGAGCAGCTTGATTCTTTAAAATATCAAATATTTGAGCTTGCTGCTGTTCTTGAGTCTTTTCTATATACCCAATGCGGTCAAAGGCTGGCTTAAAAACCTTTTCTTGTCCAATGTGAAATTCATGGTTTGCTTAGTCACTGTATATTGAAGTTTTTCCACCTTGGCTTGAGTTATTGAGTGTTGACCTTGAAGGTTCCTGGTACTCAATGCAGTGACTCTGAGCTGTGCTTTGAAATCATGATTCATCAGCATTTCATCATCTTTAGCCAGGTGCTCAGCTAGAATATCTGCAGTAGGAAAAAAATTAACTTTGTTCTACTCCTTGATCCAGTCTCTTCCTCTGTTAGTTTCACTCCAAGGAACTGGTTCATCCTTTCTCACAAACTTCTTAATCAAATCAGCTTTATATACTGTTTGTGAAGGTGCATGTCCAGAAGGACCAGCTGCATCAGCATTTATATTTGTAGCAGCTTCACCAGTATTTTCTTCAACAGAACTTGCAGAATCATCAGTATCAGCATCTTGTGATAGAACGAGTGTATGTGAAGCAATAAAAGATTCATCTGCATGGTCATCAGCATCTATCAATGGAGTTTCTGGTGGAGTGTGCTGAGAAAGATGTGAAGTGGATGGAGCTTCCAGATACAAGACCAAAGGCACATCTAAGTTGTTGATATCAATTTCAGCACTTGTGCCTGGATTTTCAGCACGTACTGGAGAGTTTATTGGAGACACAGGAGGTGTAGGCATTGGAGTAGTCTCTGGCTCTTGGATTGGAGATTTGTGAACTTCATGAAGTTCTGGCTCAACACTTGGAAGAGATTCAACTACAATAGGTTCTTATGGGATCAGAGATTCCTGACCCCCTTCCACAACTGCTGCTTCCATTCCTTCTTCAGAGGTGGATTCTTCTACCTCTAGGAGCTTGATCATCAGAGTTTAGCTTTCTAAGCCTTTTTAGGGTCCTAGAACTCCCAGTTTCTTGAGCTGTCTAAGAAGAGACCTTCTCAGCTACTTCAGTAACATGTTCTGATGGTTGAACCTGTACCTCATCAGCAGACTCATCTCTTAAAATTATCTTCCTTCTTTTCTGCTGTGCCTGAGGTACTGTCTTAGTCCTCTTTGCTCTAGAAGAAGAAGGCTTCACCTGATTATGTGCTGATGGATGTTGTTGTTGTGTTTGGTTAGTGGTAGGTTCTTATGGTTATTGTGTGTTGGTGGGTTGGACATCAGGATATAGCAATGAATAGGTATCAGAATCAGCATTTACCAGAGCTTGCTTTACAGATTAAGGAATTCTAAGGGGTCTCAAAACTTCCTTCTTGTTGTCAGCAGTTAAGAGATCAGTAAAAGCCCTCTTAGCTAATCTAAACGATTCTATAAGTTCACTTGCTAGTTGTGGTTCATCTGATGTACAGTAATTGTAAATTAACTGACAGAACCTAGCAAAGTAAACTACATTCATGTCCTCTTTCATTTATCTCCTATAAAACATAACACAGTCTTTGCATAATCAAAATGAGACCGGTTTAAGAGTGCATACCCAATTTGTTGTGTCAGAATAGGAATGGCATCAAAATTTGAGCACTTGTTGGCAAATGTCTTCGTGATGCAATCGAAGAAGAAGCTCCATTCCCTTCGAATATATGGGCGTTTGAGTTGACCCATCTTAGCCAAACTCTTTTTATACCCTAGATTAGCCATCGTTTGCTGTACCAATGGCTCCTCCGCAGCAGAACTGAATTGACAGTTTTCAGGTAGGTGTAGAGCTTTTCGAACTATTGCCGGAGTAACAACATACTCAATCTCCTTTTCTGTAAACACGATGCTTGGAGTCCCATCCTTACCACCATCATCATAAAGTCCTGTACGCCAGAACGTCAGAACTTGAGTTCCAGATAAACTGGATGGCTGCGTCAAAGCGAACCCAATTTCACTATGGTATAAGAAATCCTAAATAAAATGAAGTTCTGAAGGAGCTTCACTCTTTGTGAGAATGGCAGCGTAGTTGTTTGGTACAAACTTTTCTCCATTAAAGATTATATCCTTGGGAGCCATTGAAAAATAATTGAGAAATAAGAATGCCTGAAAGGTGTTTGGTAAAATGCCTGTAAAAAAACCGTGAGTAAATATGGAGAGAATAAGAGAAAAGAGAGAGAGTGTAGAATATAAAAGTAAATAAAAGATTAAAAATCTTTTCTCTCTTTTACTTATACACGCTACTTGACAACAGTTAAGACGAATTTGAACAGTCTTTACACCTGTCAGACATGCAGTAGTTAAGACAATAGTTAATGGGCACGGGAAATAAGTAATGATTACTATGCACATGCAGTTTTTCAAAAAAAACTGTTCCCACTAAACAATTAATTATGACTGTCTTTATCTCAATTAAACCAATATTCTGATAAAATATAACTGTTCAAGTATTGTCCCAAAAATAAATCAAGGAAATAAATACTGCCACGTAAGCATCAAAACTTGACTATTATCAGAATTTAAAGGTCATCAGAATATGGCTTTTGTACTCAAAAAGTGAATGTTTATTTATGTAATTCTTCACACAAATACTGATATGGTTTCCAAGAACTTAATCATCAGAACTTGTCCTCGGAATTTATGCAACTGACACTTTAACTGTTCATCTAAAACAACATTGATCACCACAGTAATTTTCATCATTCATATGGAGTGTAAGTGTGTGCTTTAAGCTAAATATCAGACAAAAAGTAAAGTCTGATTCACTTCAGTACATCTTAGAAATAAGGCATAACTAAGAATTTTGCTCAAAATCTGTCATTAATCTGAAGTCTACTATAGAATGAGTTCAAGCATGAGTCCACCTCAATTGTTTTGTGCTCATTTTTTGCATCTTTTGATATTCTTTTTCACAGGAGCTCCTCAGTATAAGTGAGTCACAACTGCTTATCAGAATTTATACTATTATCAGAGTATTTCTCCAGTAATCAGAGAATGTGAAAAGTCACCAAGAAAACTTTATTTTGCTTTTCTAATGCATATTACTTAATACCAGCAATGCACTTGGGTCTTCCCTTCCACATACATTTTTCTCTAGATCTCAAAGGAGTACTTGATATTTATTTCTTTTCTTTACTTTTTCTTTTGATACGTGAGGCTTATCAGCACTTAGTACATCCATAAGTTTTACTAACATCAGAACTTAACAGATAAGAAGCACTATTCTAGTTTTTGACTTAGTAATAAGATACACAAAGTAAACCTAACCAAGCTCAATATCATAATTTGCTTGTGTTAAAAGATTTCCACATAAACAATTATTTCAAACATGGGATCTTTAGTATATTAGAGACTACTAGGTTAGCATCGAGCACAGTTATCCTCATTGGATTGAATAGTCATAGAAACATTCCTATCACTATCAGAGTTTAGAAATTCACATCAGACAACAATCAGCACTTAGGTAAATTTCAATTTAAGCACATATTTCATAAAGAGAGTAATATCTGTAAATATTGATCATAAAGTCTGATGTATCAGAACATAAACTAAACAGACTTAGAGAAAGAACTTGAAACCATTCCAAGTTCATTAATCAATCTAGTAAATGTAGCTTCACACAGTGGTTTTGTGAAGATATCTGCTAGTTGTTGATCTGTTGGAACAAAATACAATTCCACTGTACCTTCCATCACATGTTCCCTGATAAAGTGGTACCTAATGCTGATGTGCTTTGTCATTGAGTGCTGAACTGGATTACCTGTCATAGCAATAGCACTTTGATTATCACAGTAAATGGGAATTTTAGAATATGTTAACCCATAATCCAGTAATTGATTCTTCATCCAAAGAATTTGTACACAACAGCTTCCTGCAGCAATGTACTCTGCCTCTGCAGTTGATGTGGAAATTGACTTTTCTTTCTTGCTAAACCAAGAAACTAATCTGCTTCCAAGAAATTGGCAGCTTTCACTTGTGCTTTTCCTGTCTATTTTGCACCCTTCAAAATCTGCATCTGAGTAACCTATTAGCTTAAAGTCTGATTCTTTAGGATACCACAATCCTAGATCAGCTGTACCCTTAAGGTACTTGAAAATTCTTTTCACAGCTCTTAAGTGAGGTTCTCTTGGATCTGCTTGAAATCTTGCACAAAGACAGGTAGCATACATAATATCAGGTATACTTGCAGTTGGATAGAGTAGTGAGCCAATCATACCTCTGTAATCAGTAATTTCTACTGATATACCAGTATCCTTATCAAATTCTGTTGCAGTGGCCAAATGAGTGGATGCACTTGAACAATCTTGCATTCCAAATTTCTTCAACAAATTTCTGGTGTACTTAGATTGACAAGTAAAAGTTCCTTCTTCATCCTGCTTGACTTGAAGGCCCAGAAAATAGCTAAGTTCTCCCATCATACTCATTTGATATCTTGACTACATTACCTTGGCAAACCTTTTATAAAGTCTGTCATTTGTAGAACCAAAAATGATATCATCAACATATATCTGCACCAAAAGTAAGACCTTTCCATGGTTGAGATAGAATAAGGTTTTGTCAATAGTCCCTCTGTTAAATCCACTTTCCAGAAGAAACCGAGCTAATGTCTCATACCAAGCTCTTAGAGCTTGCTTAAGGCCATAAAGTGCTTTATCAAGTCTGTAGACATGATTAAGAAATTTTGAATCTACAAAACCTGGAGGTTGTTCAACATATACTTCTTCTTCCAATTCTCCATTAAAAAAAGCACTTTTTACATCCATTTGAAAGACTTTAAACTTTTTGTGAGCAGTATAAGCCAGAAATATCCTTATGGCTTCCAATCTAGCAACTGGTGCAAATGTTTCATCATAATCAATTCACTCATGTTTTGAATATCCTTTTGTAACCAGCCTTGCTTTATTTCTTGTAATTATGCCATCACTATCAGTTTTATTTCTGAACACCCACTTTGTACCAACAACAGATCTATTCTTTGGTCTTGGCACTAGGGTCCAGACTTTATTTCTTTCAAATTCATTTAACTCTTCCTGCATTGCTTGTACCCAATCAGCATCTCTAAGAGCTTCTACCACTTTCTTTGATTAACTCTGAGAAAGAAAAGAATGATAGAGACATTCATTTGATGTTGTTGTTCTAGTTCTAACACCTGCTTCAGGATTTCCAATAATCAAGTCAGATGTATGTGCTTTAGTCCACTTTCTTGCAGATGGAAGGTGATCTCTAGAACTGGATGCTCCCTCATGATCCATACTGTCTCCATCAACATTTTCTGATACTCCCCCTGAAATTATGCTCTCTGAGTTGGATCCTTCCGAATTTGAGTTTCTAGAATTATTAGAACTTGGCCCATCAGAACTTGATGACTCAGAACTTGAAGAGCCTATTCTTGGTTCTGATGCTTCTTGAGATGTGGTTGGATCTTCAATATGCTCCCCCTGCACAGGTGCATTTTCCTTTGGCGTAGTCACCACAGTTTCAATAACATCAGAGTTAAACCCATCAGAGTTTGTAGTATCAGGATTAAGAATATCAGAATTTACATAATCATAATTTAAAACTTCATTCTCAAATCTCAGCTGATCATGATCATTGAAATCTTCAAGTCCAGTAATCTTCTTATTATCAAAAGAGACATTGATAGATTCCATGACAACCCTTGTTCTTAAATTGTAGACTCTGAAGGCTTTTGTGGAAAGTGGATATCCAACAAAAATTCCTTCATCAGCTTTTAGATCAAATTTAGATAGCTGTTCAGGATGAGTCTTAAGAACAAAACACTTGCATCCAAATACATGAAAGTACTTCATATTTGGCTTCTTTTTCTTCACCAACTCATATGGTGTCTTTCCATGCTTGTTGATAACTGTTGCATTCTGAGTAAAACAAGTAGTCTGCACAGCTTCAGCCCAAAAGTAGGTTGGTAACTTTTCTTCATCAAGCATAGTACTTGCAGCTTCAATAAGAGTTCTATTCTTTCTTTTAACAACTCCATTTTGTTGTGGAGTTCCAGGAGCAGAGAATTCCTGCTTTATTCCATGGTCTTTGCAGATCTCGTCCATAATCATATTCTTGAACTCAGTGCCATTATCACTTCTTATGATTTTCACAGAGTCTTTGACCAATTTATCCAGTCGTTTGACATGATCAATCAAGATAGATGCAGTTTCACTTTTTGTGTGCAAGAAATACACCCATGTATATCTGGTAAACTCATCTACTATGACCATAGCATATTTCTTCTTTTCAATAGAAATAACATTCACTGGACCAAATAGATCAACATGTAGTAGGTGATAAGGCTCAAGAATTAAGATTCAGTCTTGCTCTTGAATGAAGATTTTCTTTGTTTTGCCTTTTAACATGAATCACAAAGGCTATCAGGAGAAAATACTGATTTTGGCAGTCCTCTCACAAGATCTTTCTTGACTAGTTCATTTATATTATTAAAATTTAAATAAGAGAGTTTCTTGTGCCAATCCCAGCTTTCTTCAATTGATGCTCTACTTAACAGACTGATTGCAGAACCATCAGAACTTGTTCAAAGCTTGGCTTCATAAATGTTACCATGCCTGTATCCCTTTAGAACAACTTTGCCTGTAGATATGCTTACAACTTCACAGTGTTCTTCAAAGAAATCCATATGATAACCTCTGTCACAGATTTGACTAACACTCAGCAGATTGTGTTTAAGTCCTGAGACTAGAGCTACTTTTTCAATGATGACATTCCCAAGATTGATATTGCCATATTCCAAAGTTTTTCTCATGTTGCCATCTCCATAAGAAACTCCTGGGCCAGCTTTCTCAATAAAGTTTAATAGTAGGGCTTTATTTCCAGTCATATGTCTTGAACATCCACTGTCCAGAACTAGGATGTTTTTCCTGTTGCCCTGCAATCACAAAAACCACTAATGATTAGTTTTAAGGACCCATAATTGCTTGGATCCTTTGGCCTTATTAAGTTTGTTAGCATTTGCAGCGGATTTAACTTCAGAGTATATGCTAACATTTTTCATATCATATTTTATAGTATTAGACTTTGCATCAGAACTTACACTAGAAGGAATAATGCTAACTTTCTTTAAAGAAGGTTTTATTTGATAATAATCATAGTACAAACTAAGATATTCCTTACAAGTATAAATGGAATGCCATAAACTACCACAATGAAAACAAGGATTTTGTGGTTTAAACCTAACATTCTGACTCTTAACTCCTGATTTAGGAGGTAAAGAGTTTATATCCTTATTCTTCCTGCAAAAAGAAGCAAGATGGTTAGTGTTTCCACATTTACTGCATTTTTTTCTAGGAGCATTAGGAACAGGCTTATAATTATTGCTTTTATTCACACCTTCCTTTCAATTCCTATTTTTCCTAGGTGGCTTTACCTTGTTTACATTCTTAATCTCTTTCAGCTTATACTTAAGCTGCTTCTTTGTTATTAAGCCTATGTTAACTTCAGTTGGTTTATCCTGTTTTAATTTGTCAGAAGTTGACTCTGCCTTAACTTCTGTATCAATATCTTTCATCTTTTATGAATCAGACTTTACAGTTTTAGCTACAAACTTAACAGAATTTACCTTTGGCTTAATAGTTTGTTTAACAATAATTGGCTTAATTTGTTCAGTTCCTATTTCACTTTTATCATGTCCATAACCTAAGCCCTCTTTCCAGTTTCCACTACTTAGCAAATTCTGAGTTGTTCTGCCAGAGTTAGTCCAAGTCATGATAATCTCTCTTTCCTTTTCTAACTCAGTTTTTAGAGATTGATTCAATTTGAACACTTCATCTCTAACATAAAAAGCATCATCTCTTTCTTTCTGAGTTTGATGGAACATTACTAACTCCTTTTCTAAATAGTCATTTCTTTTCTTAAAAGCCAGATTTTCAGAAGTTAACTTATCACATGTTAAGGTCTGATCTCTATAGCTAATGAATATGGTTTTAAGATAAGATCTCAACTTAGTAATATCATCAATATGAAAAGCATAAGTTGTTTGAGTTACCTTTAACTCAGCAGCTTTAGAACTGCTATCAGCATTTGCCATCAAGGCATAGTTCACCTTATTTTCAGAATCTGAAATGTCTGTCCAGCTTTTCTTCTTTGTGACAAGTGCCTTGCCTTTGTCACATTTTCCTTCCTTGCAATCAAGAGATATGTGGCCTTTCTCACCACAATTATAGAATTTATCATTTGAGTAATCTCCTCTGTCAGACTTTCCTCCTTTGCCTTCAGATTTTCTGAAAGTCTTCTTATCAGAACTTCCGCTTTTCCTGTAAACTTTCTTTCCCTTTCTGAATTTCCTGTAGGCTATCTTTGTGATACCCTTCACCATAAGAGCACACAATTTCATCATCTCTTCATCAGCATCCATCTCAGATAGACTTTCAGTTTCTGAATACTCATCATCATCATCAGAACTTGATGAATCTGAATCAGATTATATAATGAGAGCCTTTCCTTTGCCTTTCTTTGAGGCAGCCACTTTGGGGGATTCCTCCTCAGCCTTAAGAGCAACTGTTCTTGACTTTCTCCCATGCCTCTTGCTTCTTTGATCCATCTCAAGTTCATGAGTTTTGAGCATACCATAAATTTCATCAAGAGTAGTTTCATCAAGAGCATAGTTATCTCTTATAGTAGTTGCCTTCAAATCCCAACTTTCAGGAAGAGCTAAAAGGAATTTAAGATTAGTATCTTCAAGATCATATTCCTTATCCACCAGTGACAGATCATTCAAGAGTTTGACAAATCTGTCATATAAACCAGTTAATGACTTATCAGGTTTTGAGTCAAAGTGCTCATACTCTTGAGTGAGTATAGTCCTCCTGTTCTTCTTAATTACATCAGTTCTCTGGCATCTTGTCTCCAAGGCATCCCATATCTCCTTTGCAGTCTTGCAGTTAATTACCCTATTTGACATGACATTATCAATATCACTTTACAGCAAATGCCTTACCTTTGCATCCTTGGCAATATATGAGATATCTTCAGCTGTATACTCACTTTTCTCCTTTGGTACAGTCTTTGCTGGCTGATCTGCAACTACAACAGAGAGCTTGGTTGGCTTATGTGGTCCTTCATTAATTCTGTCAAGGTATTCTGGATCTGTAGCTTCCAGAAATATAGCCATCCTTACTTTCCATATGGGATACTCAGAAGGTCTCAACATGGGAACCCTAATAGTCTCATATCGACTGTGGATTGTTCAGTTTTGGTGTTTCTTCAGTTTTGGTGGGCTTAGTTGGAGTTTTTCTTCTTCAAACATGATTGTTTTGGATCTTTACTGTATATGTGTTAACAGAGTGGCTCTGATACCACTTGTTAGGTCATACACAATGTAGAAGGGGGTTGAATATAGTGTATAATACAATCAAATCGAATTAAGAACACAAATATGTAACAAAGAATAATCTTATTAATAAAACAGTATTGCAATGGAACCGTTCTCTCTCAGTGATGAACACATATTATGAGAGCTGCTAGGGTTACAATGAATAATATTCTCGATAATGATAACACACCTAGTGTAAACCCTATGCTGTGTTTATATACCACACATTTACAAGATATTCTTCTAATTGATATCGAATATAATTCTGCATCCTAAAATATATTAATTAGTTATCTTTTCCTCCAAGTCTTCTATTCTTCATAGAATTCTTCTCCATGCATATCTCTTCTTATTTTAGTCTTGATCTTCATTCCCTTCAATTAGCCGCCTTCCTTATCTTAAAGTCTTCTTAAGTCCTAATATTATCTCCTGATGAATATCTTCTGATAACTTAAGTTCTGATATCTTAAGTTCTGACTTCAGTATAAGTACAGATTTCTAGTTAAGTCCTGATTTGTCCTGTTAGTCAAGATCTGAAAACTAAACACAAATCATTATTAGACATGACATCACAAATATTTCTAACATAATAACTTCAGGTCTAAGGACCATTACATCATTATCATTGTGAGAATTACTTTTGACACAACAGACATGTAGAATCTCATATTGGGTATGTCCAGCACCATGTACATATACATCTGCCTGTGTTTTTGACTTTAGTATCACTATACCTATGATCAATGAGATGTGATCATCAGTCAACAAACACACCAGTCTTAATACATTATTATTGTCCCTTAATAATAATACTCGAATAGGGACCTTTAGGAATATTGATACTATTTTTATAATCTCATTTCTAAGTCACTTACTTAGAGATATAGAATTGCATATCATATTACAAGGACATTTATTAATCTAGCATTTATATCGCAGTAAATTAAGAATTAATAAATTATAAAGAGAATAATCGATAGAACATAAACATTAATAATCCTAATATCTTAAACTAAAACATCATAGTGTTGTCTCTAGGGCACAAACACTAACAATCTCCCACATGCACTAGAGCCAATCACCCATGTATCTAATACTCATGAAACTAGTATGACCATCGTACTTCTGCTGTGACAAAGCCTTAGTTAGTGGGTCTACAACACTATCATTACTATGCACTTTACATTTATATCTCCTTAATCATTAATCTCATTAATAAGGCGATATTGCCTAGGGACATGCCTAAACAGTCTCCATGGCTGTTTCAAAAAAAAATATCAATATATTCGGCTTCCATAGAATCATCAATGTTCTTGTTGTGAGCTAACATCAATCATATTTAGACAAAACACAAAACATACATAAACTCGTAATCATCCTTGTCTGTCCAATAATTAGTTCAGAAACTAGTATCAGTGTAACCCTTTACAACAAGTTCCATATCTTCTCCATACACCAAATAAATCTTTAGTCCTCTTTCAGTACTTAAGAATATTCTTGAAAACTATCAAGTGACCCTCACCTGGATTAGACTGGTATCTGATCGTCAAGATAGGTTGGTTAATTATAAATGCCAGATGCCTTGTAATCTTGTGTAAATGAAATGGACTTAACTGCCAAAGAAAACAGTCTCAACGGATGTTTTATAAAGCTTTCAATGGATGATCAACATAAGTCTCAACGGATGATCAAGCTGAGTTTCAACGGATGATCAAGCTAAGTTTCAATGGATGATCAGATTCAAAAGAGCAGTTGATAGTGACTTGACAGTCATATGTGTTGATTGTATGGAAATGGAATGTGGCAGCCTAATTCGGGTTTTAGAGAACAAAAGAAGCATTTCCATTTCCATGCTAAACAGAAGATATACAAAGATGCTGGAAATAGAAGTGTAGTAGCATGTAATTAGATTAGAAATAGTTTGTCTTATTATCTTGTCCTTTTATCATGTAACTTGGTGATATATAAACCAAGGGTAGCAAGTTGAAAAGTATCCAAGTAAGTAAGCAATTTACCAGAGAAATAGACAAGGCAAAATCTGTAAGGAATTTCTCTATTCTTGTTTCTCAACTTGTAAGCAGCTGTCTAAATTTGTAAGACAGAGTTTTCTACTTAATATACATCTCTGCTGTAAAAGTTCAATCCACCAGAAAGTTTTTAAATACTTGTATTTATTTACTTTGTGCTTTGATTTCCATATTACTCCAATTTCGCAACTTTTCTAAATCAATCACAATTATTGATAGGGAAGAAAATAAGGCCCGGGTATGTAATTAATGTTGTATTAATCATATCAGAATTGGGCCTACAGCTAGGCCTATTTGAGAAGGCCCAAAACCCTGAATATTAATTAATTTTGTAATTAATTAATAAAGGATAAATCAGCTTATAAGATGAGTCCTAGTGGAGAAATAAATCCTTATAGATTGGCCTCCAAGGAATCTGGTGGGATAAGGAATCAGCTTCCTACTTCTTAGGACTCTAAAGTCCATTTTAATTCTGAGACTTGCCCACCAAGTCTCATAACCCAAGTCCAATTCAAGGACTCCCAACATCTATATAAGGGGTCTCACCCCACAAATCAGAACTATGTTTTTGACTTGATCCTTGGTAATCAGCAAGGTACGTAGGCATCTTGTTAAGGCAGATTGTGTCACGAAATACAAGAGCAGTCAAATCGAGCCCCGAAGCTCACGTTCCTTAGTAATAAATACAACGGTTATTATACCTTAGTTTTTGATCCATAACTTTGGCGCCGTCTGTGAGAAAGCACAACAACAACCATGGCGAGAACACGGAGAACAAGCAGCGCCCTTGAAGGACGAACACCCGCGGGGACAACCCAAGCGATTTCGTCAACTATGGTGGTACCTCCGCACTCAACCTATACCGCCAACCAAGGAGAAGCCCAGTTAGGGGCAACTGAACCTCAGCTACAAGGGACGATTCCCTCGGCTACTCAAGGGACAAATTCCCAACTTCAACAGCTACATAGACCTGTGAATTCTCGACCCGTTGGGTATGAGTATTCAACTATTGTGACTACTATCCCCCTTATGGGATGCCCCTTTACCCCGAGGTTGGAGGAAGTGGGCATGCTGGACGGGGTGAAGCACGAGGGCGAACACCACCCTACATACAAGGTTTGGCTCATATCCCGGAGGATCAGGAATTTTCTGGTCCTTATACTGAGAGAGACACTGATTTCTTGGATGATGAAGTGGCCCCAAGAAGGAGACGTGCTGGCAAAGAGCTGATGGCTAATGGTAACCAACATCCTAGAAGCACCCGAGGGGTGAATCCCCAAGAAGTGCAAGAAAGAATCAAGGCCCATAAGGCTGAGATTCAAAGGCCGAAGCGTGACTTGGAGGCGCACTAGGTTCCCAGACCCCCATTACCACTTAGAGGGAGAAATCCTCCTCCAATCATAGATCTGGATGGTCCGTCACAAAGAAGGGTTGTAGTCCCAAGAGCTGATCCAAGCAATCTTCTTCCCCTTGGAGATCCTGATGATCTTACTCCACCAATCACTGAAGAGATAATGAATGCCCATATCTCAAGGAAGTTCAAGATGCCCACTATCAAAGCTTATGATGGCATGGGAGATCCCGCTAATCATGTGAGGACCTTCTCCAATGCATTGTTTTTGCAGCCCGTGAATGATGCTATTAAGTGTCGGGCCTTTCCTCAAACCCTGTCGGGTATGGCTCAAAGATGGTGTAGTCATTTGCCCCCGAACTCTATTGGGTCCTTCAGAGAATTAAGTCAGGCTTTTATTAAGCAGTTCATCAGTGGGAGAGTGCATGAGAAAAGTTCAGCATCCCTCATGAGCATTGTGCAGGGAGCAAAGGAATCCTTGAGAGACTACCTGAATCGTTTCATGAAGGAAGCTTTAAATGTCCCAGACCTTGATGACAAGGTAGCCATGATAGCACTGCAACAGGGAACTAGGGATGAGTTCTTCAAGATGTCTTTGGCCAAACGCCCCCTGAAAGCATGTTACAGCTCCAATATAGGGTCGGGAAGTACATCAAGGTGGAAGAGAGCATGAGGAAGACCGTAGTGAGCAATGAGCCCGCTGGAGGCAAGAAGCGGAAAACTGATCTGGAATATATTTCTAAGGACAAGTATCCTATAACTGAGCAAAACCCTGATTCAACCCCTAAGAAGGGAGGACCTGGGCAAAAGTTCGCTGAATACGCTAAGTTGAATGCTCCTAGAAGCCAGATCTTGATGGAAATCGAGAAAGACCAAGATATTCATTGGCCTAAACCATTGAAGGCAGATCCTGCCAAGCTAGACAAGAGCAAATATTGTAGATTTCACAAGGATGTTGGTCATGATACCGATGAGTGTAGACAACTGAAAGACGAAATAGAATTCCTCATTCAAAAAGGAAGATTAAAAAAATATACTGAGGAAGGAAGAGATAGGAATAACAATGGGAGAAATAACTTTGAAGATCGTAGGAGGGACCAAGACAATCAGGGGCGGAATCCCCAGCCTTGGGGACCGGTTATAAATACAATCTTTGGAGGACCGCGACCCCGAGGGCCTGTAATAAACACAATTTTTGGAGGACCAACTGCTGCTGGATTATCCAAGAACTCCAGGAAAGCTTATACTAGCGACGTTATGCATATTGTTGGAGAACCCCCGAAGAGGGCTAGGACAGGAGTAACAATGAATTTCGATGATTCTGACCTAGAGGGTGTGAAATTTCCTCATGACGACCCGCTGGTCATAACATCGATAATAGGAAACAGCCCGGTCAAGAGAGTCCTCGTGGATAATGGTGCTTCGGTGGATATCTTGCTCCCTGACACCTATTTAAGGATGGGTTATAATGACTCCCAATTGACCCCAACTGATAAGCTGATATATGGATTTACGGGAGTAGAGTGCCCCGTGGAAGGAATAATCAAGCTGCCAACAACCATTGGTCATGCACCAAGGCAAGCAACACAGATGTTGGACTTTGTGGTGGTGAAGGCTAGTTCAACTTACAACGCTATCATGGGAAGAACAGGGATACACGCCTTTAAGGCAGTCCCTTCTTCCTACCATTCAGTTATGAAGTTTTCCACCCCGAATGCGATTGGGGAAGAGAGGGGAGATCAAAAAATGGCTAGAAGTTGTTATGTGGCCTCACTAAGGGCAGATAGAGTCGGGGGCAAGTTCTGCCTATTGAAGATCTGGATATCCAAGAAAATGATGAGAAAAGAGGGAAGCCAGCAGAAGACTTGGTTTCGATTCCTTTAGCTCCCGAGGATCCTGAGCACGTGACTTTAGTTGGAGCCACAATAAAGGAGCCCCTTAGAGGGAAGTTGGTGAAATTCTTGAAAGAAAATAGTGATGTGTTTGCATGGTCGGCAGCTGATATGCCAGGCATAGACCCAGAACTAATTACTCACAAGCTGAATGTGGATCTGAGTCGGAAGACGATGAAGCAAAAGAAAAAAAGTTTTGCCCCAGAGAGGCAAGAAGTTATAAAACAGGAAGTAGAGAAGCTCTTAGAGGCTGGTTTCATTGAGGATATACAATTTCCAGAATGGTTAGCCAACCCTGTAATGGTAAAGAAGGCCAATGGAAAATGGAGGATGTGTGTGGACTTCACTGATCTGAATGATGCATGCCCTAAGGACTGTTTCCCGTTACCAAGGATAAGTACTTTGATAGATGACACTGCTGGACATGAGATACTGAGCTTCATGGATGGATTTATTGGATACAATCAGATCAAGATGCACAAGGATGACATCCCAAAGGTATCATTCATCACTGACTTTGGTGTTTATTATTATCTTGTTATGACATTTGATCTCAAGAATGCAGGAGCCACCTATCAAAGGTTGGTAAATAAAATTTTTAAGGATCTTATTGGCAAGACCATGGAAGTTTATGTTGATGATATGTTAGTCAAGAGTCTAGTGAAGACTGGCCATATAACCCATTTGAGGGAAGCTTTCGAGGTCCTGAGGTACCACAAGATGATGTTAAATCCTACAAAGTGTGCTTTTGGAGTAGGATCTGGAATTTTTTTGGGATTGATGGTCTCCAAGAGAGGAATCAAGGCAAATCCCGATAAAATAAAGGAAATCCTGGACATGGAGCCTCCAAAAACTATCAAAGATGTTCAAAAGCTCATTGGAAGGGTTGCTGCATTGGGACGACTCATCTCAAAGTCTGGAGATAAGTGTTTGTCGTTCTTCAAGTCTTTAAAGAAGGTTAAGGATTTTGTATGGAGTGAGGAAAGCCGGAATGCATTCGAGGAATTAAAGAAATATATGGCCTAGGCCCCATTATTGGTCAAGCCAGCTTTGAATGAAGTTCTATACTTGTACTTGGCCGTTTCAAAGAGTGCCTTGAGGGCTGTATTGGTTAAGGAGGAACTGAAAATCCATAAACCCGTGTACTATGTCAGTAAAATTCTGAATGGAGTTGAGTTACGTCCTTACTTTCAGGCTCATCCAATTGAGGTGCTAACAAATCAGCCCCTGAGAAATATTATTCATAGTCCCAAGGCTAATGGGAGGTTGATCAAGTGGGTAATAGAGCTGGGACAATTCGACATCAATTATAAGCCACGAACGACAATAAAAGCCCAGGCATTGGCGGACTTCGTGGTGGAATGTACCATACCCAACCAAGAAATCGGGGGGTAGAAAGATACCATACCACAAGACAAGGAAGTTGATAAGGGGGATAAAGAAAAGGATGATAAGGAGAAGGAATATAAGGTTCTCTATTTTGATGGAGCATCAAAAACAAATTCAAGTGCAGCAGGTTTGGTTTTACAAAGCCCCGATGGGTTCTTAATTGAATATGCTATGAAGTTAGACTTCCCAACCACAAACAATGAGGCAGAATATGAAGCTCTGATAGCTAGCCTTGGCTTAGCAGGGACACTTAGAGTCAGGAACTTAAAGGTCTGTGGAGACTCGAAGTTGGTCATATCCTAGGTAAAGGGAGAGTTTGAGGCAAGAGATGGTACGATGACTAAGTATGTCCGCTAGTAAGGGCTGTGATGACCCAATTTGATGAATGCCATGTTGAGCACATTCCAAGGGAGGAAAATGCTAAGGCAGATATATTATCAAAATTTGATTCATCTCAGATAGAGGAAAGTTCAGGAAGTGTATACTTCCGCGTTCCGAAGAATCGGAGCATTGATGTTAAGCTTGTAGCTCCTATAGGTCCGGGGACGTCATGGATAGATCCCATTAAGACTCATATTCAAATCGATTGGTTGCCAAATGATCCTACTGAAGCACGGAAGTTGGTTGTTCGAGCACTAAGATACTCCTTGTTAGATGGGATTTTGTATAAAAGATCTTATGTAGTTCCTTACCTATGATGTCTCAGGCTCGATGAGGCACGCTTGGCTCTTGAAAAAGTGCATGAAGGAATTTGTAGGTAACACTTGGGGGTAGAGCACTAGCTCAGAAGATAACCCGTTTAGGCTTCTATTGGCCAGAAATGATGGTTGATGCCAAAGAGTATATGAAGAAGTGTGACCGTTGTCAGCAACATGCACATATCGTTAGACAACTCCCCGAGATGCTGACCTCCATCAATTCACCCATCCCCTTTTCTATGTGGGGAATGGATATACTTGGGCCTTTCCCAATGGCCACGTCACAAAGGAAATTCCTGATTGTAGCCATTGATTATTTTACAAAGTGGATTGAAGCAAAGCTTTTGGCCAAAATCACAACTAAGCAGGTTGCACAATTCCTGTGGGAAAATATCATGTGCCGGTATGGAATTCCCCGCACCCTAGTCACTGACAATGGAACACAGTTCAACAATGAGGAATTCAAGAAGTATTGTGAGGAGAATGAAATTGAATTACGGTTCACCTCTGCGGCTCACCCGTAAGCCAATGGGCAAGAAGAAGTTGCGAATCGAATAATCCTGGATGGACTAAAGAAGAGGATCGAGAAGTCGAGGAATAATTGTGTAACACCCCCAAATCCGAGGTCGGGGATTCGGGTTGTCACGAGTTCCATTTCCCTTAATAACACCCAATCTTAATAAACAATCAACTACTCTGTACTGTGACCCCACAATAAACACACACACCATAAGTTATAGTCTCAGAGATGCATATCCAAGAAAAACACGAGTCATTTTATTCCAAAATTATATGCCAATACACCTTAAAAGGGTTTCTGAATAAATTTACATTTTTTTGCCATTATTACAATTCATAAAGATACATAAGTCTGGTACATCAAAAGTTGAAAGCCTAGCCTATTGGTAGTTCCTACCTCAGCTACAGCGACATCAACGCCTATAGGAAACTGCCGAACGTATCCTATCCGTTCGCGAATTGGGAGCTTGGTCCTGTTCTTCTTGTCTATCTGATATTGTGTGATAAAAGAAGAAAGCAAGGGTGAGCAACAAGCCCACCGAAATAATATGTATAATAATTAACAATATATGAGCATTCTCATAGTACTCATGAAAGTCTTGGTCAAGAAGAAATGAACCAAGCTGATATCTTAACGCGACCAAGTCGCAAAATATTCAGTATATATATACATATACTTTTCACAATCTTTGAAATCCTCTGACATGTATAATATACCCAGAGTTCCAGTTTATAACTGTATAAAAATATCGTTGCAAGGTGATCTCATAGATCTAACCTTGTCTCAACTTTTTTCTGAAAGTCTTTGACATGCACAAGATAATCATTTACTGGATATAAGTTTAAAAGATGAAGTTACAAGATACTCCAATATACTTATATCTTTTCCGAATACTACTTGAACTACCACCGTTCAATGTATAAATAGTTCCTCCCATAGATTAAGCTACAAGACAAAACTTGTATAGAATCAATCTTTAAAATATCATCAAAATAAAATGAAGTTACGAGATACTTCATTTGATGCAAACATCATTTTGAAAATTCGACCCTGCCAACACTCAACAATCGCCCAACCGTAGCCTTTCTATCGAAGTGCTCTGGGTAGTGTTGCAGAAATATCCAATTGGATGATGAACTCATTACGGGAGTTTGCCGCGCCAGGAAGACCACTTACGATGATCAGTCGTAGTAGTGCAACCCCACCATTTTCTACATGTAGAGGAGAACCTGTGGGATTTACTTGTCAACTGAACACTGGACTCCTAAGGAATGTACCGTCTTTGCGGAACTTCCAGGCCATTTGGGCCAATATAATAGGGTTGGGCCGGTGTCACTCGACCACTTACGCCACTCCTAGTTCAGATGAAATCCATGACTCTGAAACGTAAAGCTCGTCCCCCCTTTCCCCAAGTAGAAACTTGTTGATACGGCTCCACCAAGAAGTCGTATCTAGTTGGAAAGGAAAACTCACCAATATTTCCCAGGCGATGCCTATTAATGGATTAACTTGTTCCAAGAATTTTACTTCCCGAGTGTTGGGTAAGTAATCAAAAACTCTTTTATCAAAACAGCAACCTTGTTGCGAATATAAAACACCCCACAGAGCCAGATCCCTCAGATTTTGAGCGAGTATTTAAATCCCCTTCGAAAGGAGGATCTTAAATATAAAAATGAGTTTTGGGATCCGCCCTAACCTTTAAAATCATTTCGAAGACTCGAAAACATTTTTAAGAATATTTGGAGTGATGCTGATTTAGTAAAATAAATCAGTCCCAATATATTAGAAAATATCTGAATATTATTATTTAAATAATATTCCCATAAAGAATAATCTTTATAAAAATAATTGAAGTAGAAGTTTTAAAACTTATACTTGCAATGAATATTAAATAACCAAAGATATACTTATACGAAAGTACTATCTTTATTTGAATAATCAAAAGTGAGTTTGATTATCGACACATTATTCCTTAATAAAATAAAGAATAATAATTAGTAATTAATCGGAGTCATACGTCCTCGAATGAATATTCAAAATAATATTCATTACTAAAATAAACGGAGTCATAAGCCCTCGAATGAATATTCAAAATAATATTCATTAAATAAAATAAACGGAGTCATAAGCCCTCGAATGTTCATTAATAAAATAAACGGAGTCATTAGCCCTCGAATGAATATTCAAAATAATATTCATTAATAAAATTAAAGTTATCGAATAAACCTTATTTGAATAATATCCTTGAAAAATATTCATATATATATAAATATATATATATACTCGGGAACATCGACTCCCGATTTTAGAAAAATGTTCACCTTTGGGTCCCCTATACTAAGTGTATACGCAAATACTGCTTATCTCTAGCATAGGTATTATCAACTGAATCAACAGATATATGTATCACGATTACGAAACAGGCATGCATATATACCATATCACATGCTACAATATATCCCAAGAATTTGCTAATTAACCATCATGCATTTATCACAAGACAAGGCAAGGGGTAATGATTCGTTCGCGAAACGCCGTTACTTAAAATGACCGTTTCTCCTAAACCGTACATCAGAATCAAACGAACTACATATCAAAATGAAGCTCGTAATATGAACTATCTAATCATGGCAATGGTAAAAACTTAACAGTGAGTTCAAGGGTTCTGATGTTAAGAACAAAAACAGTCTACGGTAAATCGGGCATTATGACGGCTATGTTTACGCGATTACCCAAATTTATACCACTCCAAATCAACCCACAATCAACATCACAGCCAAATTCCATCCATACTTCACCATAACAGCCCAAACAACTCAATATTATCAACTTATACTACTTCCCAATCATGAACTAAAAGCTTACTTAAGTTCTTTAACTAATTATCAAGATTTACAACTCCAAAAACACCACAAAACCAACTAATCTCTACAAACTCAACCAAACTTTAAACAAACAAGCATCATGCTTCACATATACTATATCAATCATATTCATTCCTAATTACTTAAAACTAAAGCTAGGGTTTGGATTTTATACCTTCTTGAGGCTTCTTAACACAACACAAGAGCTTTGAATGCCTAAAAGAACCTTGATCCTTGCTTGTATAACCTTAGACTTTCATAAAAATTCAAGAAAACTAAAGTTATTTTTCGAAAGTTACTATTCACTATCTTCTTCCTTGAATTATTGGAAGAGATTGTGAAGGAAATTGAAGCTTAGATTCATGGGATAGCTATATCTATGTATAAGGAACCTTGGATAATTACCTCATGATTTAACAATGCTTAGATCTTGGATTTTGATTTTTTTCTCCTTGAAAATGAAGGAAAGCCGAGATCTTGATGAAGAAGGTGAAATAATTTTGTATTTTTTGTGAAAATGAAATGTTTTGGCTTGGTTGGTTGTTTTTGATTTGTTTTGTTACCTTTTACCATGGTAACTTTTGTGTAGTTCTAAATCAACCAACAACACACTTTGCTTGGTCATGCTTATGTCACCATGTGATGTCACCCTCCCACCTTTGTCCTCTTCTTATTGGTTTGATGACATCATCCCCACTAACCTCTTTGATTAGCTTCTAATTACTTGGCTAATGACCGCTGATCCGTTATACGGTTCGCTTAACTTTCATTTTCGTTTATCGTTTGAGGGATCATACCCGGGATCTTATTACTTGGGTTCCCTTAACCTTTCTCAATACATTATATTCCTTTTATGATCCTCTCTTAAAATTCTTAAATTTAAATCCTTTTTATCCTGTTACCTTATACTCAATTCTTTCGATATCTGGTGGATTTTCGGGAAAAATCAAAGTGTTCGGATTTGGATTCTGACGATCTTTACATACACTTATATACAACATAGAGTACTAATAATATCCCAGAAGATCAATAAAAGAACCCCTACATAGTGTGGCATGAAAAGTTTTCTTATTTAGCATAATCAGCAAAACACTATTCATAAGGGTTTCAAAAATTCCAAAAATTGGGGTTATTACAGTCTCCCCTCCTTAAAAGGATTCCGGCCCGAAATCAGATGGAAAATGAGTAGGGATACATTCTTAGCATTGCACTTTCTAATTCTTACGTAATTTTTCCACATTGTGGTTCTACCATCAAACTCTGACTAGTTTGATAACCCTTCTCCTAACCACTTGTTCCTTTTCAATCTATAACCCTTCCTGGTTGCTCCATATAGGTTATGTCTGGTTGCATGCCTATGCGCTCATATGCCCCTATTTGTCTGGCATCCGAATTATACTTCCTTAACATTGATACATGGAAGACGTTATGAACTTGCTACATGTTCGGGGGTAGGGATAGCTCATATGCTAACTTCCCAATACGTCTTAATATATCCAAGGGTCAAACAATTCGTGGGCTTAGCTTTCCTTTCTTTCCGAACCTCATCCATCCTTTCCAAGGGAATACCTATAATAGCACTAGGTCCCCTACTTCCCATTCTTTGTCCTTTCATGTCAAATCAACATACTTCTTATGTCCATCTTAGGCTACTACCAGCCGTCCTCTGATTAGATCTATTGTATCCTTGATCCTTTGGACTACTGCGGGTCCGAGCATCTTGCGCTCTACAATCTTCATCCTAACATAAGGGAGATCGACATTGTCTTCCCTCAAAGATCTCATAAGGCGATATCTCGATAATGACATATGATCTATTGTCATGAGAAAACTCAATCTGCGTTAAGTGATCATTCCAAATTCTTTCAAGTATATTGCACCGACTCTCATTATAGCTTTTAGTATTAGAGCTTTTGCTTCTCAATAACCATTCTTTTCTAGTTCGTAATCGCTACTATTTTCCGTTCCTAATATTATACTGGTTCTACTTTTGCTCGTTAGCGTTCTATAACCTTTTAATAACCACATCAACCTTAGTATCACGAATGTGTTTCCATTCCGAATACCACCACAACTTTACTACTCCTTTTTCAGCTGTTTCTATTTTCCAAAGTTTGATCAATCATATAGAAGTAAAGGAATTTGTTGAGAGATCACTATGATCATGAACACTTGTTACATTGCATAGTTAGTACAGAAGGTGGCCAGCCTTTAGTACTTGACAAGCAATTAAACAATAGATGGTATCCTACTAGGCTTTTGTCACACAGATAGATAGTCCTTCGGCAATACCTCCCCTTCTGGAAGGGTTGTTCTTCTCAGCTTATATGAAATGAAAAGAAGAGAAAAGAACGAATTGAAGAGAATTGTATATATGAAAAAAAATATACTGCCACAAAATATCTGGCTTGGAACCTACCTCTGAACTATAGAGGTTTGTCATAGGAGAACAAAACATATGTATATATATATCAACATCAAGTATTATCGCATCGCATTTTGCATGCTTAAATATTTTTGCTATTCCGTCCATCATTCTATGGACCCATGCTCTTCCTCGAGCTTATACACGATCACCTTTGAAACTCCCTCGATATCAAAAATCGAATCTGGGATCTCATTCTAGACATCATCGTTACTAGAATTCTATGCTTGCACCGCAACCTTCCTCGCATAGTAATACGACTCTCTATTGATAAGAAGGAATAAATATTCAATAGGTAAATAATCGACCTAGTTTTTTTTCCAAAGATAACTTATACGTCAATATGACCTGATTAGTGGTACTCAATCTCAACATCCATTCCAATACAACTCTCACGGTTGTAATCAGCTCATTACTCGCAGAATCATTGCTGCATTACTATGGTCCACCACTGACCTACTGTCGTCATTCACTTTCCATGAAATCTTAATATCTAACCATACGGAGTCCATACATGTCGTATAGAATTCTTCTAAGGAGTTAACATAATCACCATCCATAATTCATGAAGAACACTCCAAATTCTGACGTACTTTCATGACATGAAGCAGATAAAATTGCAGAAAAGTTTCAATCAAAGCAACGATAGCAGGTTAATACCATTCTTAATAATATGCCTCAAATAGAAGACTTAACTCAAAGGTTCTTCTAGTCCTTTTTGAAACATGGTCCTGGCTTATCTCAAGATAGTACCTTCTGAGATAGATAGCCCGCTCATGGCGATTACAGGAATTAAACCTTTACCAACTACTATTACGGTTGGGTATTGCACAGTCATCAGAAGGAATGTCAATCTTCCAACCCATAATACAACCATCACATCTTTAACCATCATCACTGTATTCCTTTGGCACAAGAGCCTATAATTATCCTCTTACCTTTAAAGTATCGGCCACCTCTTTGGCTTTTCCTGATAGTAAAATTTCCTTAAAATCTGATGAGTAAAAAAAAATATCACCATTTTTCCATAAGTTATTGCCTCAGTCTTTAGAGGTTAATCACTGTCACGACTGACTCTCAATCATACTTAGAACATCTTTTATCTTAGGTCCTAATTGCCCGGAACAATTTCGACCTTTACTGGTTCGATCCATACTTTCTCGTGGTTTAACACGTGCCCCATTTGGCATCATTATAATTACGTCATATTTCCTTTATCAACATTTCTATTCTTGAGAATTTTGAATATTACCTTTCTCCTTGTAAAACCTCTAAGGTTATCCTTGAATCGTTCCTCATGTATTCCCTAGATACAGGGCATATCAAGATACCATTTATTAATACCAGAATCATTGTCTATATACTTCTGAAAAATTTCTCCACTGATTCTTAAAGGTTGTTATTACCTTAATATTTTCCAATTCATACTGTCAAAACTCATACTATCCCTATTAAGGGTGAAATGCCAACCTTATGCATTCCCCTAGGATTCGTTTTAAGTTACCGATGTTATATCCTTAATTCCACCTTTAAAAAGGTACATGCATCCTTCCATGGATAAATCAAGTCATATATCCCTGATAAGGGTGTCTTATTCAATCATTCCCACCTCGATAGTATATGCCTAATTTCACAATAACATCTGTATTTAAAGTGAGGTCAATCAATATGGCCTCTAAAAGATAACTACGGTTATCTACTTTTCTTGCTTGATCTGGTAACGATAACAAGGATGTTCTGGAAGATATTGGTCGTGTTCAACGTGAACTTCTTCTTAATAATTCCGTATTTACTTTTGTTGTTTATCTCAACAGTCATCTCAATGTTGGGATATCTCTCATACCCGGCGTCTCCCTTCCTGGGTATCAAGCCACCGGTCTTACACTTCATATTCTTGAAGGTCACTTCCTTCATCCAATTTTCCTAATTTCTTACTTTCTTGTCTCCTTAGTCTATCCGCGTCTCATTATTTATCCTTCGAACTATCTCAAGGTTTCCTCGAATCCTCCCAACTTACAGGGAATAAAATATATGTATCTCTTATGCCTTCAACCATCAATTTTAACTCATGGTGAATCACCCTCATCCTGACGATTACATACTTTTCTATTTCTATTGCTACGAGTCTTTAGGGTTTCCTCATACCCAACTCCCTTATCATTCCTCAAACTCTATTGCCTTTATATTCCTTTCCACTTCAATTCCTTTTTATTTTCCTTTCTCTTATCATTATATCATGAACCAACACAACATAAGCATTGATTTCAAACATCCCGTCATTCTGGATTCGTGTCCTCAGAACGAATCTTGACAACTTTTACAACTTAGATTCATAATTCATCATACTCGTCTGCCTTTGTTCTGGCTCTAAAGCTTTTACACTATCTCCATAACCTTGTGAAGTACTTTCCTGAAAACAATTGACTGAACTTTAATCAGTTTATTGTAACCTCTGGCTCCGTGCCTTCCTTGGACTTTCTCCAGCGGGTGGCCTCTCTCTTAGGAGGGTAAGTGACAAAAACAGTCTTTTGTGATTCGTCAATCATTTAGAATCACAAATGATTCCTATATTTCCTTTAGCCAGGCTCTTGCCTCGACTGGGTCAGCTTGTTCCTTGGAACTCTGAGAGCTTAGCGACTTAAAGGTCATGAAAGAATTTCCTATCGCATTGTTTCCTCAAGGTAGTGGTTAGGGATAATAGTCTAAGTTCTGTCTAGAAAGGTCCATAAATTTTCGTATAGGAGTACCGTCTCGGGTGTCCTTTCCTTACTCGACTTTCTGTTTCCTTAGTATGAAATGTTTCATCCTTCTCCCATACTTGGGGTTATCTTATACGTTAAAATCCTCATTTTCCACTCCATTATGTTATAGGTTCCTTCTATCTTGATGGCGACCTCCCTGACTATCACGTTCAGAGTTTGCTCTAAATCTTATTCCTCAAACTAGCTTTCATCTAAGATTTCATCTTTAAGCTCTTGAACATTTGGAACCCAAATTCTGTAGGAATACCTCATTATTCCCTTATCATCTTTCTCGGTATTAATCTTTTATCTAATTGTTGGCTCTCTGCCTTCATTCATCACTTTTTCTGGCACAATATGTTCTTTTCCAATAATTCGGGCTGTATTGCAATCTCAAACAGCTTTTCGTAACCGGCTCCAGTTACCTTCACTTTTATTTCCATTTTCTCAAAATCTCTTATAAACTCTCTCAAAGACATTATCACCTTGAGTCTCTCCTTTTTACTAAGGCATCAGCCACCACATTGGCTTTCCCCCGAATGATAAAGAATCTCATAATCGTAATCCTTGATTAGCTCTAACCACCTCATTTGGCGCATGTTGAGCTCTTTCTGCGTGAAAATGTACTAGAGCACTTATGGCTTAGGTAATTCTCGCACTTCTCTCCATACAAGTAGTGCCTCCAATCTTTAGGGCAAAACTATTACCATGAGCCCAGCTCATGGGTGGGGATATCGAATTTTATATTCCCTTAATTTTCTTGACGCGTACGCGAGTACCTTGTTGTGCTGTATAAGAGCACCCTAATTCCTTATGCGAAGCATCAATACAAATCACAAAATCTCCTTTTTCCATCCGGCAATGCCAACATAGGGGCCATCACCAATCTTTGCTTCAGTTCTTGAAAGCTGTTCTCGCATTTCTCTGTCCATTCAAACTTCTCAGCTTATGAGTAAGCCGCGTTAAAGGGGCTACTATCTTTACAAACTCGAACGAACCTACGACAGTGACCGGCCAATCCTACCTCTGGTAGTCGCCCTAACCATGGTCATCAATTCCTCAGTGGTCATTTATTCTTTCTTGTCAGGATCCTCCTCAGCAACAATCCCTTCTAGGACAACATCCTCAACCGATACATCCTCAACATGAACATTACCCGTTCCTGCATTAGGACGCTCTATCGGATCCACAATCCGATCTCCAATTAGTAATAAAACATCATCGCGTTGTTTCTCCTCAACCTCAGGGTTCGGAGTCCCGCTACCATATACGATAACGAACTATGCTTCTATCACGATATTTATAAGGGTTCTCATAAGGGTTTTAACTGTCAGTACTACGTTAGTTGTCCGACTATGAACTTGGCAAGAGTTCTTATTATCTTAGTGAACTTATTATCTTACGCCATATCATCTCTGAGGTTTATAACGCTTGGCTCTGATACCATTTCTGTAACACCCCCAAATCCGGGGTCGGGGATTCGGGTTGTCACGAGTTCCATTTGCCTTAATAACACCCAATCATAATAAACAATCAACTACTCTGTACTGTGACCCCACAATAAACACACACACCACAAGTTGTAGTCTCAGAGATGAATATCCAAAAAAAACACGAGTCATTTTATTCCAAAATTATATGCCAATACACCTTAAAAGGGTTTCTGAATAAATTTACATTTCTTTGCCATTATTACAATTGATAAAGATACATAAGTCTGGTACATCAAAAGTTGAAAGCCTAGCCTATTGGTAGTTCCTACCTCAGCTACAGCGACATCAACGCCTATAGGAAACTGTGGAACGTTTCCTATCCGTTCGCGAATTGGGAGCTTGGTCATGTTCTTCTTGTCTATCTGATGTTGTGTGATGAAAGAAGAAAGCAAGGGTGATCAACAAGCCCACTGAAATAATATGTATAATAATTAACAATATATGAGCATTCTCATAGTACTCATGAAAGTCTTGGTCAAGAAGAAATGAACCAAGCTGATATCTTAATGCGACCAAGTTGCAAAATATTCAGTATATATATACATATACTTTTCACAATCTTTGAAATCCTCTGACATGTATAATATACCCAGAGTTCCAGTTTATAACTTTATAAAAAATATCGTTGCAAGGTGATCTCATATATCTAACCTTGTCTCAACGTTTTTCTGAAAATCTTTGACATGCACAAGATAATCATTTACTAGATATAAGTTTAAAAGATGAAGTTACAAGATACTCCAATATACTTATATCTTTTCCGAATACTACTTGAACTACCACCGTTCAATTTATAAATAGTTCCTCCCATAGATTAAGCTACAAGACAAAACTTGTATAGAATCAATCTTTAAAATATCATCAAAATAAAATGAAGTTACGAGATACTTCATTTGATGCAAACATCATTTTGAAAACTCGACCCTGCCAACACTCAACAATCGCCCAACCGTAGCCTTTCTATCGAAGTGCTCTGGGTAGTGTTGCAGAAATATCCAATTGGATGATGAACTCATTACGGGAGTTTACCGCGCCAGGAAGACCACTTACGATGATCAGTCGTAGTAGTGCAACCCCACCATTTTCTACATGTAGAGGAGAACCTATCGGATTTACTTGTCAACCGAACACTGGACTCCTAAGGAATGTACCGTCTTAGCGGAACTTCCAGGCCATTTGGGCCAATATAATAGGGCTGGGCCGGCGCCACTCGACCACTTACGCCACTCCTAGTTCAGATGAAATCCATGACTCTGAAACGTAAAGCTTGTCCCCCCTTTCCCCAAGTAGAAACTTGTTGATACGGCTCCACCAAGAAGTCGTATCTAGTTGGAAAGGAAAACTCACCAATATTTCCGAGGCGATGCCTGTTAATAGATTAACTTGTTCCAAGAATTTTACTTCCCGAATGTTGGGTAAGTAATCAAAAACTCTTTTATCAAAACAACAACCTTGTTGCGTATATAAAACACCCCACAGAGCCGGATCCCTCAGGTTTTGAGCGAGTATTTAAATCCCCTTCGAAAGGATGATCTTAAATATAAAAATGAGTTTTGGGATCCGCCCTAACCTTTAAAATCATTTCGAAGACTCGAAAACATTTTAAGAATGTTTGGAGTGATGCTGATTTAGTAAAATAAATCAATCCCAATATATTAGAAAATATCTGAATATTATTATTTAAATAATATTCCCATAAAGAATAATCTTTATAAAAATAATTGAAGTAGAAGTTTTAAAACTTATACTTGCAATGAATATTAAATAACCAAAGATATACTTATACGAAAGTACTATCTTTTTTTGAATAATCAAAAGTGAGTTTGATTATCGACACATTATTCCTTAATAAAATAAAGAATAATAATTAGTAATTAATCGGAGTCATAAGTCCTCGAATGAATATTCAAAATAATATTCATTAATAAAATAAACGGAGTCATAAGCCCTCGAATGAATATTCAAAATAATATTCATTAAATAAAATAAACGGATCATAAGCCCTCGAATGTTCATTAATAAAATAAACGGAGTCATAAGCCCTCGAATGAATATTCAAAATAATATTCATTAATAAAAATAAAGTTATCGAATAAACCTTATTCGAATAATAGCCTTGAAAACTATTAATATATATAAATATATATATACTCGGGAACATCGACTCCCGGTTTTAGAAAAATGTTCACCTTTGGGTCCCCTATACTAAGGGTATATGCAAATACCGCTTATCTCTAGCATAGGTATTATCAACTGAATCAACAGATATATGTATCAAGATTACGAAACAGGCATGCATATATACCATATCACATGCTACAATATATCGCAAGAATTTGCTAATTAACCATCATGCATTTATCACAAGACAATGCTTATACATATATACATCCCAACAACAGTATAGCGGGTAGAAAACTTGCCTGAGTGGTCCCGGATAGAGTTAAGCTTAGAGTGGGTCCGATAACCTATGAACAACAACATAAGTTGGAATTAGACCCCAGTCGCTTAAGAAACTATACTTTAACCAATTGAACCCTAACGTTTGCTTATGGTCACTCCTACGCTTAACGAATCACCTAAGTCATTCGAGTACCCTCGGCTCCACCATTTTTAATAAATTAACCATTAAGAGTTTTAAGGCGATTCTTTTGCGAGTACCTTACCAACTGCCTAATCCACTTAACATAATTGTTTCATACCCCAATTAGTCATTTAAAGTCTTTAACCTATGTTTCAAAGTAAGGCGAGGGGTAATGATTCGTTCGCGAAATGTCGTTACTTAAAACGGCCGTTTCTCCTAAACCGTACATCGGAATCAAACGAACTACATATCAAAATGAAGCTCGTATTATGAACTATCTAATCATTGCAATGGTCAAAACCTAACAGTGAGTTCAAGGGTTCTGATGTTAAGAACAAAAACAGTCTACGGTAAATCGGGCATTACGACGGCTATGTTTACGCGATTACCCAAATTTATACCACTCAAAATCAACCCACAATCAACATCACAGCCAAACTCCATCCATACTTCACCATAACAGCCCCAACAACTCAATATTATCAACTTATACTACTTCCCAATCATAAACTAAAAGCTTACTTAAGTTCTTTAACTAATTATCAAGATTTACAACTCCAAAAACACCACAAAACCAACTAATCTCTACCAACTCAACCAAACTTTAAACAAACAAGCATCATGCTTCATATATACTATATAAATCATATTCATTCCTAATTACTCAAAACTAAAGCTAGGGTTTGGAGTTTATACCTTCTTGAAGCTTCTTAACACAACACAAGAGCTTCGAATGCCTAAAAGAACCTTGATCCTTGCTTGTATAACCTTAAACTTTCATAAAAATTCAAGAAAACTAAAGTTATTTTTTGAAAGTTACTATTCACCATCTTCTTCCTTGAATTATTGGAAGAGATTGTGAAGGAAATTGAAGTTTAGATTCATGGGATAGCTATATCTATGTATAAGGAACCTTGGATAATTACCTCATGATTTAACAATGCTTGGATCTTGGATTTTGATTTTTTTCACCTTGAAAATGAAGGAAAGCCGAGAGCTTGATGAAGAAGGTGAAATAATTTTATATTTTTTGTGAAAATGAAATGTTTTGGCTTGGTTGGTTGTTTTTGATTTGTTTTGTTACCTTTTACCATGGTAACTTTTGTGTGGTTCTAAATCAACCAACAACACACTTTGCTTGGTCATGCTTATGGCACCATGTGATGTCACCCTCCCACCTTTGTCCTCTTCTTATTGGTTTGATGACATCATCCCCACTGACCTCTTTGATTAGCTTCTAATTACTTGGCTAATGACCGCTGATCTGTTATACGGTTCGCTTAACTTTCGTTTTCGTTTATCGTTTGAGGGATCATACCCGGGATCTTATTACTTGGGTTCCCTTAACCTTTCTCAATACATTATATTCCTTTTATGATCCTCTCTTAAAATTATTGAATTTAAATCCTTTTCATCCTGTTACCTTATACTCAATTCTTTCGATATCTGGTGAATTTTCGGGAAAAATCAAAGTGTTCGGATTTAGATTCTGACGATCTTTACATACACTTATATACAGAGTACTAATAATATCCCAAAAGATCAATAAAAGAACCCCTACATAGTGTGGCATGAAAAGTTTTCTTATTTAGCATAATCAGCAAAACACTATTCATAAGGGTTTCAAAAATTCCAAAAATTGGGGTTATTACAAATTGGGTGGATGAAATACTCCCAATACTATGGGCCTATAGGACTACCTGTAGAGTCACGATGGGAGCAACTCCCTTCATGTTAGCATATGGGGCAGAAGCGGTTGTTCTTGTAGAAATATCACATTCCTCTCTCATGATTTAATCTTTCAACGCTGAGGAAAATGAGGAAGGGCAAAGGTTAGCCCTGGATCTAATCGACGAAGTACGAGATGAGGCACATGCGAAGATAGTGGAATATCATAAAAACACTTCATTCTACTACAACCTAAGGGTTAAGGAAAGGATCTTCAAACAGGGTGACTTAGTCTTTAGGAAGGTAGAATCTTCTGGTGTATGGAAGAATGGGAAACTTGCCCCAAATTGTTAAGGGCCATACAAGGTCAAGAATGTTCAAGATAGAGGAACCTACAAGCTTGAGACTATGGATGGTTTTGAAATCTCGAGAACTTGGCATGCACAAAACCTGAAGATTTACTATGTGTAAAGTGGTTGAGCACAATTCTCACTTATCAAGATGACAAGTAGGTTGAAAAGCACCTTCAAGCTTTGCTTTCTTAGGATTTACATTTTTTAGCTTTATTTTGAGGTTTATTAAGACTTGTGTAAGGGATGAATCCCAATAATTTTTGAAATCTAGAAAGTTTTCAGAATATGTTTGAATTCTAGTGGCAAAGCAAGAAAACTAAAGGTGCTAGATAAAAACATAAAGATCGATAAATAGAAATGGTTCAAGGAAATAATATAAAGTTTGATAAATTAAGTCTCAAAGATAAGAAAAAATAAATAAGCCACACAGGGCTAGAAAAGCTCTAAGGAGCAGAGGTGCCCTCAGCATCCATATCATCGTCTCCGCCGCTCTTGCTAGAAGTCTCAGTAGTCCTGGAAGAGGAAGAGCTATCATCTGCGGCTGGCCTGGAAGAGGACTCGGGAGGAGGAAGAAGCGGGTCCTGGGGGATACGATCCGAGACAACCACTCGGGTGCGGAACCTCTGTAGCAAAGCCTCGTCGTCAAGACAAACATAGTCTGCTGGGTCAATATCAGGGCAAGCCTCATTCACGGTCCCAAGGGCCATGTGCCAGCCAGTCCTAAAAAACCCAGGGAAGACTGAGTCATCCCTCACCCTCATGGACTGGGTAAACTCCTCCGAGTCCAAGTAGTTGTCAATCGCCTTATCTTTCTCGGCCCTTAGCACCACCAGCTCAGTGTTGGACTCTCTGAGCTCCTCCTCCTTGCGCTTCAACTGTCGCTCCAAAGTGGCATACTTCTTCTGCTACTTCCTGAGGGCATTGTCAGCTTTGTCAAAAGCCCTCTTCCATGATTCAGTTTGCCTCACAGCTCCTTGGAAGTAGGCGTTAGACTGAAATACAATAATAAACAAAGATATAATAAGGCAAGAAAATGCTACAAGTAAAAAGAAAGAAAAATTTCAAGGAATGGTCATACCATGGCCCGGGACTGAGCTCTCATGAGCTTTATTCTCTCCAAGTCGGGAGTAGCTACCACATCGGTGACGTCCTTGAGGGTTATTCCATGGTAAGACCAATCCCAGGCGTGCTTCGTGGATCCAACCACGGTATCCCCTCGGCGGCATCCCCAAAGAGGCTGAAAGGCGCCCGTAGCAATAGAGACAGGAGCAACAACAGTGATAGGGGCACTGTGGGCTTCAGCTCCCTCAGCTGGAACCTCCACCATGGGCTCCTTGTGCTTCCATTAAAAGCTAGGCTCCGTAGCCTTTCCTCGAGTATCCAGACCCGCAAGGCGAGCCTTCTTCATCCTAGCAATCTCCTCAACAAGAGGCACATATCCTCGTAGATTTCTTTAGCAGCTACAAAACAAGAGAAAAAACAAAATAAGTGGTGTCAATAATGCATGAAAGAAAGTAAAAATGAGAAGGGAAGAAAAATACCCTGTTGAGAAACAGAGGATAGCCTACGTGGATGAGGGAGAACTCCTCTAAAAGAGTCTAGCTGATAGTGGTACCATCATCCCGAGTAAGCTCATCATAAATGATAGTTTCCTCGAGGGTTAGGTGAATGGATTTGAGGCTACCATCACTAACCTTCCCGAAGGAAGATCTGAAGAGGGTGCCCCAGTCACAATTCTCCCACCTTAACCCGACAAAACTATTCCTCCAATTTTAGTTATTGTCGGGAATGGAGGGGCTGTTAAAAATGTTCTTACACTTGGGCCTTTGTTTAATGTAGACCCAACCACAAATACTCGAAGAACTGTTATAACATTAGAAAATCTTCCTAAAAACATCTACATATAAGGGAAAACCTCCCCTAAGACAACAAACCATGAAACATAAAATGTTCCTCCAGGCATTTGGAGGAAGCTGACAGGGGTTAATTTGCAAATCAGCTAGGAGGTGAGGAATGAAGGGATGAAAAGGAAACCTAAGCCCAACATTAAGGGCATCTGTATAAAATAAAAGAGTATCAGGTTTCCAGTGGCAAGTACGGTCGCCACCAGAAACTAGAACCAGCCTAAGGGGAGGACGAACATTATAACGTGCATTTAACTTATCTTAATTAATATTGTGCAATGTGTTGCAATGATTGAAAGAGTCAAGATGTGCAGTTGAGGGATATTCGTCCCCCATAGTATTAATCATATTTAAAAAAGACATGTAAGAAGAGTGGATTTCAACATCCTTACCTCGTTTTGAAGCTGAGGCTCTCTTGGCCGCTCTCTCGGAATTCTTATCAGCCATTGATAGAATTTGAAAGACCTTGAAACCTTGGAAGGAAGGAGGTCGGAGAAGGCTAAGGCCGGAGAAGGCTAGGGACTTGGCCGGAAAATTTCTAAAAAAGAGGAAGGAGGGTGGAGAGGAGAGTGTTTGAGAGTTTCAGGATTGAAATGAGAAGTGTGGAGAATCACACCCCCCTCTACTCTTATATAGGCACATGAAAGCCAACTTGGGCCTCAAAAAGCCCATTTGAGCCCAAAAAATAGAGAATTCTGGAAAGTTTTAAAAAACTTTGGAAGAATTTAAGTAAATTCTAGAAAAAGAAAAGAAATTTTTTGAAAATTCTGGAAGAATCCAGAAAGAACCCCAAGAATTCTGGAAAAATCTGGAATTGGGCTTAAGAATTAAGGCCCAACCTAAATTTTAATGGCCATGTGGATATGAAAAGCCCTGTAAGGGTCCATGACTGAAAATTCATAAACCCAAATCTTTTGGACCTAAAAAATATATCAAGCCCAGTGAAGGGCCCAAATGTTTGAATTGAAGGATAAAGGCCCATTTAAATTAAGAAAAAACCCAGTCAAAAAAGCCTAGAAGAACCTTGGGCCCAATAAAGCCCAGAACCAAGGCCCAAAGGGAAGAAAAACCCAGTTCAGGAAAACCCTAACCTAATTCGATCAAGATTTGTTCAAAATTCTTGATCGAATTCTCTTGATCGAAAAAGACCACGACCAGGACTATGTAGGAGCATAATTCGGTCAAAAATGAAGATCTTGACCAAAAAGATTGGGATTCCTGATCGAAATAATAATAATAATAATAATAATAATAATAATAATAATAATAATAATAAAAGGAGAAAATCCTGGCCAAAATTCGACCAGCATTCCTAGTCGAACACCCCTCCTCGAAACCCCCCCTCGAAAATACTCTCGGGAGACAATAAATGGCTAATTCGGTCAGAAAACAAGCATCCTGACTGAAAAGGGAAGAATCCTGATTGACAAAAAAAATAAAAAATAAATATAGATAAATATCCTGGCCGAAATTCGACCAGGATTCTACTCGAAGTCTCCTCCTCGAAAGTCTGTCGACTAGGGCAATGCAGGGGATAATTCGACCAGGATCCTGGTCGAACAGGATTCCTGGTCGAACCAGGTATTAAAAAAAAGAGAAAAAGAGAAAAAAGAAAAGAAAAAGAGAAAAGGAGGAAAAAATAAGGGAAGAAAAATCCTGAAAAAATCAGAATTGAAGGAAATTCCTTAAATATTTACTGGAAAATATGAATATTCTCAGAAAATAAGGAATACATCCAGAAAATTAAGGAAAAATCCCAGAATTAAGGAAAATTTCCTGAAAATTAAGGAAAAATCCCATAATTGAGGAAAATTCCTAGAAAATAAGGGAAAATTCCAGAAAATTAAGGAAAAATCTCAGAATTAAGCAAAAATTCCAGAAAATTAAGGAAAAATCCCAAAAGTCAGGGAAAATTCCTAGAAATTAAGATAATTCCTAATAGGGATAAAAGAAAATCGTTGTAAATGTGTAGGTC
Organism: Apium graveolens; assembly: GCF_009905375.1. NCBI lineage: Eukaryota > Viridiplantae > Streptophyta > Magnoliopsida > Apiales > Apiaceae > Apium > Apium graveolens. The sequence continues at coordinate 49,174,098 of NC_133647.1, read as the reverse complement.
TCTCCATATTTTATGCAAAAATGATACACTGAAAGGGAATGAATGAACTTAACTTCTGCGAAACCTAGTCACCGTTTCCCAAAAGTTGGGGGGCAAATGATAGGGAAGAAAATAAGGCTTGGGTACGTAATTAATGTTGCATTAATCATATCAGAATTGGGCCAACAACTAGGCCCATTGAGAAGGCCCAAAACCCTGAATATTAATTAGTTTCGTAATTAATTAATAATGGATAAACCAGCTGATTAGATGAGTCCTAGTGGAGAAATAAACCCTTGTAGATTGACCTCCAAGAAGTCTGGTGGGATAAGGAATCAGCTTCCTGCTTCTTAGGACTCCCAACATCTATATAAGGGGTCTCACCCCACAAATCAGAACTACATTTTTTGACTTGATCTTTGGCAATAAGCAAGGTACGTAAGCATCTTATTAAGGCAGATTGAGTCACGAAACACAAGAGCAATCAAATCGAGCCCCGAAGCTCACGTTCCTTGGTAATAAATACAACGGTTATTATACCTTAGTTTTTGATCCATAACAATTATATATTTATAGAAGAGCATTTCTTAAAATCGAAAATAATCCAAAATTCCATTTAACCCCCTTCTGTAATTCTTGTTTGTATTGTTTAGGAATAACAATTGGTATCAGAGCCAGCTCTTGAAGAAAAAAGAGTTTAAAGATTATAAGAACAAACAAGATGATCAAAAGGGATGTTGGAGTCAAGATTCCATTTCTAGACAAAGACAACTATCACCATTGGAAAGTGAAGATGCATCTGTATCTTCTATATCAAGATGAAGCCTATTTGGACTGTATTGAGAAAGGTCTACATGTCCCTATGAGAGCTGCTACAGGAAATTAAGCATCTGTCCCAAAGCCTAGAGCAAAATGGTCTGATCGAGATATTGAACAAGTTAGAAAGGATAAAAAGACCATGAACATTTTGTTTAATGGTGTTGATGGTGACATGTTTGACAACATCATAAACTGCAAAACTGCCAAGGCTGTTTGGAAAACTATTCAAGTTATATGTGATGGAACTGAGCAGGTAAGGGAAAACAAAATACAACTATTAATTCAGCAATATGAGCATTTTCATACTGAAGAATGTAAGTCACTCACTGACATATTTAGTAGATTTCAAAAACTACTAAATGCTTTAAAGTTGCATGGAAGAGTCTATCAAACAAAGGACTCAAATCTCAAATTTTTTAGATCTCTACAAAAGGATTGGAAACTCATGATAGTCTCTCTAAGAAACTCACAAGACTACAAGGAATTCACCTTGGATAGACTGTATGGAATTGTAAAGACCTATAAGCTTGAAATAGAGAAAGATGAGAAAATAGAGAAATGAAGAAAGAAGGGAGGGTCCATTGCATTAGTTGCTGAGAAAAAAAAGGAGAAGGAGACAAAGATTGAAGCTGTTGAATCTGCACCAAACTCTAGAGTTTGTAAAAGCAAAGGAAAAGGGCTAGTAGCTGAACATGAAGACCAACTTAGTCAAGATGACATGGATGACATATGAGTATCTTGCTTTTCTATCCAAGAGGTTTTCCAAGCTCAAATTCAAGAAGAATTTTGGAGCAGCCAATCCCAACAGGAACATGCTTGATAAGTCTAAATTCAAATGTTTCAAGTATGGCTTGGATGGTCATTTTGCTAGTGAGTGTAGAAAGTCTAGTTCTGGTAAAAAGAAGTTTGAGGATGTTGATTATAAACAGAAATACTTTGAGTTGCTCAAACAAAAGAAAAGGGCTTTTTTCACACAAGAAAATGACTAGGCAGCTGATGGGTTAGAAGAGGATGAAGATACAAGCTATGTCAATCTAGCACTTATGGCCAAATCAGATGAAACAGAGGTCAGTTCATCAAGTAATCAGGTAATCACCACCAATCTATCACAGTTATCTAAAGCTGAGTGTCATGATGCCATAAATGACATGTCTACTTAATTATACCATCTGCGTGTTACTCTCAAATCTCTCACTAAAGAAAACACTAATCTTAAAGAGAACAATTTGTTTTTGAGTGAAAGAAATACAGTGTTAGAAACTCAATTTGTTGAGTTTGAAAAACTGAAAATAGAATGCAAGATTGTTAAAGATGAATTGACTGAATCCCTTAGGAAAGAGGATATTTTAAGAATGCAGCTTGAACGAGAACAGGAAATAATTAAGGCATGGAAATCATCTAGAGATGTCCATGCTCAAATTACTAAAGTTCAAGGTATATAATCTTTTTGTGATGCAGCCTGGAAAAAGAACAAGGAGAAGCTTGATTTAAATTTGGTTGAAGGACTTTCAAAGGATGTGGATTCGATGGATGATGAAAATTATCCGTCGAATAATCAAAAGGATTAAACCAGTTAGCAAAGCTAAACTAGCTAAGCTAAATGAAAAATATGGATCAGTTTTTAAGAACTTTGTTCCAGGGGAAACAAGTCAAGAGAAACTAAACAAGAGAGTCAATGTGGGGCCTTTGTCTATTAAGCATTTAAATGACAGACTGGAGAAAATTGAAGTGAGAGTAGAATGAAAAAGGAAAAATAATAGAAATGGGAAAGTAGGGATTACCAAACATAACAACTACACACCTGATAAATTTGCTCCTAGAAAAGTTTGTGTTAAGTGTGGTAGTGTTAATCATTTATCTGTTAATTACAAACTTGCCATGCCTGCTTTCATGTCTGCACCTTCTTCATTTCCCAGTATGCCTACAGTGCCTGTAAATGTTATGCCTGCACATAATTTGAATGCACAGTTTACTAATATGCCATTTGCACAAAATCCTTACTGTAATATCCGAGATATATCGTGTAATTATTTTTGCTATTAAATAATTCTTATATGTGTTCAGTATCTATTCTGTGAATTAATTGTTAAGTGTTATCGGTGTTTGGATATTTAAAAATATTATTAATTGAGTATTTTAATTTTTATATATCCAAAATAAAATATAGATAATTGTCATATCTTCCTAATTATTTTTATGTTGATTTATGAATTTATATGAATCATATGAAATTTATAAAATCTTTTTCCGAGTATTTAAAATCTATTTTATAAAAACGGGAACCAACCGACGTCAACCGTTGTTACGTTTTTGGAACCCGAAACTTTTCCGAGAACTCCTTCCTAACCTAATTGTAATATTCTGAGCATTTTCCATGTTTCGACTTTTTCGATCCGGCGTAAGGTTTGTCCTGCGCGGGTCCCGGCGCAACATTTTCGATACAATATTCGTTTCGGTAAATCAATAAAACCGGTATTTTCGATAAACAGGAGCTTTTTATTAAACTATCACAATTATCACTTCGTAATACGTGTAACCAGGCGCTGAGACCAAGACCGCAGTACAAATTGTACTGATTTGGATAATTATCCCGAAAACCGATACTGTTTGGATCAGTTTTTACAGATAAACGTACCCTTTTATATCCGGAATGATCCAACGGGATACTAATTTCCTGTAAATATAAATAGCCTTTTACCGTATTTTATTTCATATCAAAATCATTTGCAGACAGATAATTATATAATTTCGTATCAAAAATTGCATTTATAACCGGTCCTCTAGGTTGGGGATTCCGCCCCTGATCATCTTGGTCCCTCCTACGATCTTCAAAGTTCTTCCTTCCATTATTGTTTCTGTCCCCTCCATCTCCAGTATACTTGTTCAATCTTCCTTTTCGAATCAAAAACGCAATTTCATCTTTCAATTGCCTACACTCATCGGTGTCATGGCCAACATCTTTGTGAAACCTGCAATACTTGCTCTTATCTAGCTTGGCGGGATCAGCCTTCAAAGGCTTAAGCCAGCGAATATCTCTATCTTTCTCAATCTCCATCAAAATCTGACTTCTAGGAGCATTCAGCTTAGCGTATTCAGTGAACTTTTGCCCAGGTCCTCCCTTCTTGGGGGTTGAATCAGGGTTTTGTTCGGTTCTAGGATATTTGTCCTTTGCAATATATTCTAAATCAGTTTTCCGCTTCTTGCTCCAGTGGGCTCATTACTTACTATGGTCTTCCTCATACTTTCTTCAACCTTGATATACTTCCCTGCCCTCTCTTGGAGCTGCAACATGCTTTCAGGGGACGTTTGGCCAAGGACATCTTAAAAAACTCGTCCCTAGTTCCTTGTTGCAGTGCTATCATGGCTACCTTATCATCAAGGTCCGGGACTTTTAAAGCCTCCTTTGTGAAACGATTCAGGTAATCTCTCAAGGATTCCTTAGCTCCCTGCACAAGACTCATAAGAGATGCTGAACTTTTCTCATGGACTCTTCCACTGATGAATTGCTTAATAAAAGCCTGACTTAATTCTCTGAACGATCCAATAGAGTTTGGGGGCAGGCGACTGTACCATCTTTGAGCCATACCCGACAGGGTTTGAGGGATGGCCCGACACTTTATAGCATTATTCACGGGTTGCAGCAGCAGTGCATTAGAGAATGTCGTAACATGATTAGCGGGGTCTCCCGTGCCATCATAGGCTTTGATAGTGGGCATTTTGAATTTCCTTGAGATATGGGCATTCATTATCTCTTCTGTGAAGGGTGGAGTCGGATCATCAGGATCTCCAAGGGGAAGGAGATTGCTTGGATCAGTTCTTGGGACAACAACCCTTCTTCGTACCGGACCATCTAGGTCTATGACTGGAGGAGGATTTCTTCCCCTAGGAGGTATCTGGGGTCTGGTGGCCTGGTGAGCCTCCAAATCACGCCTCAGCCTTTGGATTTCAGCCTCATGAGCCCTGATCCTTTCCTGCACTTCTTAGGGATTCGCCTCTGGGGTGCTTTAGGGGCGTTGCCTTCCATCGGCCATTGGCTCTTTTCCAGGACGCCTCCTTCTCGGGGCCACTTCATCATCCGAAGATTCGGAGTCTCTCTCAGTGTAAGGACCAGAAAATTCCCGATCCTCAGGAATAGGAGCCAAACCTCGTATATAGGGGGGCGACTGCCCTCGTGCTTTGCTTCGCCCAGCATATCCACTTCCTCCAACCTCAGGGTAAAGGGGCATCCCATAAGGGGGGTTAGTAGTAACAATAGTTGAATATTCATACCCGACGGGTCAAGAATTCACAGGTATATGTACTTGTTGATCTTGAGGATTCGTACCTTGAATAGTCGGGGGAGTTGTCCCTTGTGGTTGAGGTTGAGTTGCCCCTATCTAGGCTTCCCCCTGAGTATATGCATAAGTTGAATGGGGAGGAACCTCCACGGTTGACGAAATCACCTGGGTTGTCTCTGATGGTGTTCCTTCCTCTAGAGCTCTAATTGTTCTCCGTGTTCTCGCCATGGTTGTTGTTGTGCTTTCCCACAGACAGCGACAAATGTTATGGATAAAATACTAAGGTTATTATTTGCTATATTTAATAAAAAGGAACGTGAGCTCTAAATCTCGATTTGACTGCTCTTGTGTTTTGTGACTCAATCTGCCTTAACAAGATGCCTACGTACCTTGCTGATTGCCAAGGATCAAGTCAAAAAATGTAGTTCTGATCTGTGGGGTGAGGTCCCTTATATAGATGTTGGGAGTCTTTGAATTGGACTTGGTATAGGAGACTTGGTGGGCAAGTCTCATAATTAGAATGGACTTTGGAGTCCTAGATAGTAGGAAACTGATTCGTTATCCTTTTAGGTCCCCTTGAGGCTAATTTGTAAGGATTTATATCCTTATCGGGACTCTTCTCAATAGCTGATTTTTCCCTTATTAATTAATTATGAAATTAATTAATAATTAGGGTTTTTGGGCCTTCTTTGTTCCATCAGGCCTGATCTAGTCCATCAGGCCTGATCAGCATGTTAACCTTTGTGGTCTGAATGTCATACATCTTCTTATTGGGCCTAGCAGTCCACACCTTGTACAATTAACGCAGTATTTAATTAAACTATCATAATTTATTTATCCCTATCATTTGCCCCCCAACTTTTGGGAAACATTGATTAGGTTTCGCAGAAGTTAAGTCTCTTCGTTCCCTTACAGGGTTTCGTTTTTCCGTAAAGTGTGGAGCGACCTACACATTGACAATGAATTTTCCTTTTATTCAGGAATTATCTTAATTTCCAGGAATTTTTCCCTTATTTCCGGGATTTTTCCCTAATTTTCTGGATTTTTCCCTAATTTTCTGGATTTTTCCCTAATTTTCTGGGATTTTTTCCTTATTTTCAGGGTTTTTCCCTTAATTTCTGGATATTTCCCTAATTTTCTGGGATTTTTCCCTAATTTTCCTAGTCTTTTCCCTTAATTTCTGGATTTTTCCCTAATTTTCTGGGATTTTATCCTTAATTTCCTGATTTTTTAGATTTCCAGCCCTTTTTCGACCAGGATCCTAGTCGAAATTTCGACCTGGATCCTAGTCGAAATAGGGGTCAGCCTTGCCATCCTGGTCGAAGGAATTCGACTAGGATCCACGACCTGGAATTCGACCAGGATCCTAGTCGAACTTTCGACCTGGATCTAGGTCGAAAACTCCCCTACTTTTTTAGCTCCTGGTCTTGAGCCTATCGACTAGGATTTCGACTAGGATTCTAGTCGAAATTTCGACCTGAATCCTGTTCGAAAATTCTTTAATTTCCTTGCTTCCTGGTCGAAGGATTTCGACTAGGATCCACGACCTGGAATTCGACCAGGATCCTAGTCAAACTTCGACCTGGGTTTTTAATCCCCATTCTTGAAAGATGCTTGGTTTATTCGACCTCATTCATGGTCGAAGTTTCGACCTCAATTCAGTCCTATTATTTCTGTTGTTTTCGTGTGTCTAGTCAAAAAATTTCGGGCAGGATCCACGACCTGGAATTCGACCTGAATCCTGGTCTTTTTTACCCGTTATTTTTGGGTGCCTGTTCGAAAGTTTTCGGGCAGGATTCACGACCTGGATTTTGACCTCAATCCTAGTCTTTTTTACCCGTTATTTTCGGGTGCCTGTTCGAAAGTTTTCGGGCAGGATTCACGACTTGGATTTTGACCTGAATCCTGGTCTTCCACTAGCCTTCTTCATATGGCTTTAATTTAAGGTATTGTATTTTCCAAATCCTAATTGGATTTGGGCCGGGCCTTCTTTATTGGGCCTTATTTGGTTTTTCCAAATCTTACTGGGCCTCTTTTACTGGGCTTTTCCAAATCTTACTGGGCCTCTTTTATTGGGCTTTTCCAAATATTATTGGGCCTCTTTTATTGGGCTTTTCCAAATCTTACTGGGCCTCTTTTATTGGGCTTTTCCCTGTTTAGAATCCTCTAGAATTCCTAGGAATATTCTGGAATATTCCTTTTTCTGGGCTTTTTCCCATGGGCCTTTGTCCTTAATGGGCTTTCGTCCCTTCAACTTCCTTTTCCTCTTATATAAAGGACTGAGGAGAGGCTACTACTCCTTACCTTCTCATTTCTAAGTTTTCTTCTTTCTCCTCCTGCTAAGATTCTCAGAGCAATAACAGCAAGTCGGAGCTCAAAGCCTTTTTTAGGAGCGTTTCTTCAGGTAAAATCCCTCCCTTTTTCTTTTCGCGTCTATTTTTCTATTATGTGCCCTTTTAAGATATCATGTATGTGTCCTTTTTTGCAGATGGCTGATAAGAAAATGACTCGCTTGGCCAAGATGAACGTGGCTAGAAAGTCCAATGAGTTCCCTATCTGATCGAGGTACACTTCTTTAATCGACATGATCAATACTCGAGGGGACGAGTACCCGTCTGATGCGCATCTGGACGCGCACGATCATATTAGTGCTTTAAGGGATCCCAAGGAGCTGGAAAAGTTGTGCAGCTGCTTCAAAATCAAGGAACCTTTTAAGCTGGTTCTTGCAGGTCCGGCCGATAGGGCCTGTTAGTGGAAAAAGGACGCGCTATGCGTCTATAGGGATACTCTAAGGGCAGGTATCAGACTCCCTTTTCATCCATTCATTCCTTTGTTACTGGCTGATGTGGGCATTAGCCCTTGCCAACTCCCCCTAATTCTTGGAGGCTCATTCTGTGCTATCTGTCGCAATGCGCCAAACACAATGTCCCCACTTCTGTTGCTGTCTTCAAAAAGATTTTTCAGTTTAAGAACAGCCCTGATAAAAGTCCGGGTTGGATTTCTCTAAACCAGCGCCCCACTATTCCCCATATCATGAATGGGAAGTCCATCCCCGACAACAACTTGGGGTGGAAGAAAGATTTTTTGTTCATTGTTTGGGAAGGTTGAGACTGGGGCTCCCTGTTTTGATCGTCCTTCGGGCTGGCCGTGGATGGGAGCCCAAATGATAAAACTTTGTCTGAGGAGGAGGCTATCAACCTCCTTACGCAAGACAATGGGACTTCCCATTCTTGGGACCTTATCCGGGAGACCGTCCTGGTAGAACGCGGCCTCTCGCCCGTTCATAAGAAAAGTAAGTTCCCTTTCTTACCTCCTTTTTATTTCCTTCATTTTTTATTCCATTGATTTTTCAACTGACTTCGTTTGTTGCAGTGGCTGAGAAGATTGAGGAGGCTACCAAGCCTAAGGACCTGGAGACAACCAGGATGAAGAGGGTTGGGTAGGTCTTTAAAGACCCTCGCCTTGGTGACCGCTTCCCTGAGTTCCTCCTCCAGGCAACGGAGCCAAGCGAGGAAGGCCCCAGCCAAGTTTTGCGCACCAAGCAGAGGCCAGGGGCCTATTTCCAACCTGCTTGGGGGATCCGAGGCAAGGATTCAATCGTTGGCAGCACGGCGCTGTCCAAGGAATGGTCCAAGCATTCCATCTCCCCGGTGGATTATCAAGACTTTATCCTTCAACAGGACTTAGAGGGGAATGAGCTTTTCGGAGCCCAGGCTTTGGCGACGGTACGTCCTTTTCCTATGCCCTTCATACTTGCCTCTTCATGTTTCTTTTCTCATACTTTTGTTGTTTCTCTTGCAGGCTAACGCCCACTTCCAAGGGGCAATTCACCAAGCTAAGGCTTGGAAGGTTGGCCTGGAAGATGCTAACAAGAAGTTGGAGGAGGCCAACCAGAGGGCTGGGATGCTGCTGTGGAAGCCATCCAGGATGATTTTCCAGAGGTCCTCGAGCAGTCCTCCTTTCCTTGCCCTGTGCGAGTTCCGGAGCTGGGGGGCGTTACTAATAAGCTTGCTGATATGATCAAAGACGGCCCTTCAGGGAGCCCAAGCCACAAGAGGAAAGAACTGGAGTCTAGCTCTGGGGAGGAGGAGGCTTCATCCGAAGAAGACCATGCGCCTGCTGCGAAGAAGATCAGGGTGGAAGAGCCTCCAAGGGCTGCGCCTCAGAATCCAGTGTCTCCCGCATCCTCCAAAGCATCTGAAGGCAGTTCTGATGGAACTTCTGCAGGGACTTCTGAAGGGACCACTGAGACGTCCGAGGAGACCTCGGATAGTGGTTCCTCGGATAGTGGTTCCGAAGAATCTCAGCCTTCCGAGGCCTAAGTTTTTTTTTGTATAACTTTTTTGAGACAATATGTGAATTTAGTTTATGTCAGAAGTTGTTACCCTTCGGGGCTATATTAGCTATGCTGTTTTCCTTATTTGTCTCTTTCTTCTTTACAATACTTAATATGCACTTAAATTTTAAGCATCCTTAGATTGAAATAATTTCTAACTCTTTAATACGAAGTCTGGTTTTCAAAAACCTTACATATCATGGGTTCGACCCTAATCAATAATAACTTGACAATGTAAATTCTAATAGAATATAAAGTCCTACGTAAGCAAAGCTTCATGGTGCTTTTAAACCTGCTTGTCATAATGACAAGCGATAATCGTACTTCGACTATCTTACACATAGTAAACCTTCAGGTTTTGTGCATGCCAGGTTCTCGGGACTTCTGAACCATCCATAGTTTCCAGCTTGTAGGTTCCTCTACCCTGAACACTCTTGACTTTGTACGGCCCTTCCCAATTCGGGGCAAGCTTTCCTTTTTGTCCGACACCAGAAGCTTCTATCTTTCTCAAGACTAGGTCACCTTGTTTGAAAAACCTTTCTTTAACCCTTAGGTTATAGTAGAATGAAGCCTTTTTCTGATATTCTACTATCTTTGCATGAGCCTTATCTCGCACTTCATCGATTAAATCCAGGGCTAACCTCTGCCCTTCTTCATTCTCTTCTGCATTGAAAGCCTGAATCCTTGGAGAGGAATGTGATATCTCCACCGGAACTACTGCTTCTACCCCATATGCCAACATGAAGGGCGTCGCTCCTGTCGTGACTCTACAGGTAGTCCTATAGGCCCATAATATGGGAAGTATCTCATCCACCCAATTATTTCTTGACTTCTCGATCCTCTTCTTTAGTCCATCCAGGATTATCCGATTTGCTACCTCCGCTTGCCCATTGGCTTGCGGGTGAGCCACAGAGGTGAACCGTAACTCAATTTCATTTTCTTCACAATACTTCTTGAATTCCTTATTGTTGAATTGAGTTCCATTTTCAGTGATGAGGATACGGGGAATTCCATATCGGCACATAATGTTTTCCCACAAGAATTGTGCAACCTGCTTAGTTGTGATCTTGGCCAAGGGTTTGGCTTCGATCCACTTGGTGAAATAATCAATGGCTACAATCAGAAACTTCCTTTGTGTTGTGGCCATGGGAAAAGGCCCCAAAATATCCATTCCCCACATAGCAAAAGGAATGGGCGAGTTGATAGAGGTCAGCATCTCGGGGGGGTTGTCTAACAACAGGTGCATGCTTCTGACAGCGGTCACATTTCTTCACGTATTCTTTGGCATCAGCCATCATTTCTGGCCAATAAAAGCCTAAACGAGTTATCTTATGGGCCAAGGCCCTGCCCCCCAAGTGTTGTCCACAAATACCTTCATGCACTTCTTCAAGAGCCAAGTGTGCCTCATCGGGCCTGAGACACCTCAAGTAGGGAACCATGAAAGATCTTTTGTAAAGAATCCCATCTATCAAAGAGTACCTTAGTGCCCGAATAATTAACTTCCGTGCTTCAGCTGCATCGCTTGGCAACCAACCGGTTTGAATATGAGCCTTAATGGGATCAATCCAGGATGTCCCCAGGCCTATAGGAGCCACAAGCTTAACATTTATGCCTCGTGTTTTCAAAACACGGAAGTACACACTTCCTGAACTTTCTTCTATCTCAGATGAAGCAAACTTTGGTAGCGCATCTGCTTTAGCATTTTCTTCCCTTGGAATGTGTTCAACATGGCATTCATTAAATTGGGTCATCACAGCCCTTACTAGGCGGACATACTTAGCCATCGTATTATCCCTTGCCTCAAATTCTCCCTTTACCTGGGATATGATCAGCTTCGAGTCTCCACGGACCTTTAAGTTTTTGACTCTAAGTGTCCCAGCTAGACCAAGGCCAGCTATCAGGGCTTCATACACTGCCTCATTATTTGTGGTTGGGAAGTCTAGCTTCATAGCATACTCAATTAAGAACCCATCAGGACTTTGCAAAACCAACCCTGCTCCACTGGAATTTATTTTTGATGCTCCATCAAAATAGAGAACCCAATATTCTCTCTCCTTATCATCCTTCTCTCTGTCCCCATTATCGACTCCCTTGTCTTGAGGTATGGTATCTTCCTGCCCCCCGACTTCTTGGTTGGGTATGGTACATTCCACCATGAAGTCCGCTAGTGCCTGGGCTTTTATGGCCGTACGTGGCTTATACTTGAGATCGAACTCTCCCAACTCTATTGCCCACTTAATCAATCTCTCACTTGCCTTGGGACTGTGAATGATATTTATCAGTGGCTGATTCGTTAGCACCTCAATCTGATGAGCCTGAAAGTAAGGACGCAGTTTTCTTGAAGCCATTACCAAGGCTAGAGCAAATTTCTCAATAGTTGAATAATTTAATTCAGCACCATGCAGAATTTTGCTGACATAATACACGGGTTTCTGGACTTTTAGCTCCTCCTTAACCAACACCGCGCTCAAGGCGCTCTCTGAAACAGCCAAGTACAAGAATAAAACTTCACTCAGAACTGGCTTGGCCAACAACGGGGCCTGGGCCATATACTTCTTTAACTCTTCAAATGCCTTCTGGTTTTCCTCACTCCATGCAAAATCTTTGATGCTCTTTAGTGACTTGAAGAATGACAAACACTTGTTTCCTGACTTGGAGATGAATCGTCCTAGCGCAGCAACCCTTCCTGTGAGCTTCTGAACATCCTTGACAGTTTTTGATGGTTCCATGTCCAGGATCGCCTTTATTTTATCCGGGTTAGCCTCAATTCCCCTCTTTGAGACCATCAGTCCCAAGAATTTTCCAGATCCTACTCCGAAAGCACACTTCGTAGGATTCAACATCATCTTGTGGTACCTCAGGACCTCAAAAGCTTCCCTCAAACGGGTTATATGATCAGTGTTTACTAGACTCTTGACTAACATGTCATCAACATAGACTTCCATAGTCTTACCAATAAGATTTTTAAAAATTTTATTCACCAACCTTTGATAGGTGGCTCCTGTATTCTTGAGACCAAACATCATAACAAGATAACAATAAACACCAAAGTCAGTGATAAATGATACATTTGGAATGTCATCCTTATGCATTTTGATCTGGTTGTATCCGTTAAATCCATCCATGAAACTCAGCATCTCATGTCCAGCAGTGGCATCAATCAAAGTATCAATTCTAGGCAGCGGAAAACAGTCTTTGGGGCATGCATCATTCAGATCAGTGAAGTCTATACACATCCTCCACTTTCCATTAGCCTTCTTCACCATTACAGGGTTTGCTAACCACTCCGGAAATTGAATCTCCTCAATGAAACCAGCTTCTAAGAGCTTTTCTACGTCCTATTTTATAGCCTCTTGTCTTTCCGGGGCAAAATTTCTTTTCTTTTGTTTCACTGTCTTCCGGCTTGGATCTACGTTTAGCTTGTGAGTAATTAACTCCGGGTCTATGCCTGGTATATCAGCTGCTGACCATGCAAACACATCACTATTTTCTTGCAAAAATTTCACTAACTTCCCTCTAAGGGGCTCCTCTAATGTGGCTCCAATGAAAGTCATCCTCTCAGGATTTTCGGGGTCTAAAGAAATCGAAACCAATTCTTCTGCTGGCCTTCCTCTATTCTCGTCATTTTCTCGAACATCCATATCTTCAATAGGAAGAACCTGCCCCCCGACTCCATCTGCCCTCAAAGAGGCCACATAACAGCTTTTAGCCATTTTTTGATCTCCTCTCTCTTCTCCAATCCCGTTTCGGGTGGGAAACTTCATGACTGAATGGTAGGAAGAGGGGACTGCCTTAAAGGCATGTATCCCTGTTCTCCCCATGATAGCATTATAAGTTGAACTAGCCTTTATCACCATGAAATCCAGCATCTGCGTTGCTTGCCTTGGTTCCGTACCTATGGTGGTCGGCAATTTGATTATCCCTTCCACAGGACATTCTACTCCAGCAAATCCATATATCGGCATGTCGGTTGGTGTCAACTGGGAGTCGTTATACCCCATCCTTAGAAAGGTGTCGTGGAGCAAGATATCCATAGAAGCACCATTATCCACAAGGACCCTTTTAACCGGGCTATTTCCTATTATCGGTGTTATAACCAGCGGGTCGTCATGGGGAAACTTCACACCCTCTAGGTCGGAATCATCAAAAGCCAATGTTACTTCTGTCCTGGCCCTCTTCGGGGCTTCTCCAATAATATGCATAACCTCCCTAGTATATGCCTTTCTGGAATTTTTGGACAATCCAGCAGCAGTTGGACCTCCAAAGATCGTGTTTATCACAGGTCCTCGAGGGCGTCGCGGTCCTCCAAAAATTGCATTTATAACAGGTCCTCTAGGTTGGGGATTCCGCCCCTGATCATCTTGGTCCCTCCTACGATCTTCAAAGTTCTTCCTTCCATTATTGTTTCTGTCCCCTCCATCTCCAGTATACTTGTTCAATCTTCCTTTTCGAATCAAAAACTCAATTTCATCTTTCAGTTGCCTACACTCATCGGTGTCATGGCCAACATCTTTGTGAAACCTGCAATACTTGCTCTTATCTAGCTTGGCGGGATCAGCCTTCAAAGGCTTAGGCCAGCGAATATCTCTATCTTTCTTAATCTCCATCAAAATCTGACTTCTAGGAGCATTCAGCTTAGCGTATTCAGTGAACTTTTGCCCAGGTCCTCCCTTCTTGGGGGTTGAATCAGGGTTTTGTTCGGTTCTAGGATATTTGTCCTTTGCAATATATTCTAAATCAGTTTTCCGCTTCTTGCCTCCAGTGGGCTCATTACTTACTATGGTCTTCCTCATACTTTCTTCAACCTTGATATACTTCCCTGCCCTCTCTTGGAGCTGCAACATGCTTTCAGGGGACGTTTGGCCAAGGACATCTTAAAAAACTCGTCCCTAGTTCCTTGTTGCAGTGCTATCATGGCTACCTTATCATCAAGGTCCGGGACTTTTAAAGCCTCCTTTGTGAAACGATTCAGGTAATCTCTCAAGGATTCCTTAGCTCCCTGCACAAGACTCATAAGAGATGCTGAACTTTTCTCATGGACTCTTCCACTGATGAATTGCTTAATAAAAGCCTGACTTAATTCTCTGAACGATCCAATAGAGTTTGGGGGCAGGCGACTGTACCATCTTTGAGCTATACCCGACAGGGTTTGAGGGAAGGCCCGACACTTTATAGCATTATTCATGGGTTGCAGCAGCAGTGCATTAGAGAATGTGCTAACATGATTAGCGGGGTCTCCCATGCCATCATAGGATTTGATAGTGGGCATCTTGAATTTCCTTGAGATATGGGCATTCATTATCTCTTCTATGAAGGGTGGAGTCGGATCATCAGGATCTCCAAGGGGAAGGAGATTGCTTGGATCAGTTCTTGGGACAACAACCCTTCTTCGTACCGGACCATCTAGGTCTATGACTGGAGGAGGATTTCTTCCCCTAGGAGGTATCTGGGGTCTGGTGGCCTGGTGAGCCTCCAAATCATGCCTCAGACTTTGGATTTCAGCCTCATGAGCCCTGATCCTTTCCTGCACTTCTTGGGGATTCGCCTCTGGGGTGCTTTAGGGGCGTTGCCTTCCATCGGCCATTGGCTCTTTTCCAGGACGCCTCCTTCTCGGGGCCACTTCATCATCCGAAGATTCGGAGTCTCTCTCAGTGTAAGGACCAGAAAATTCCCGATCCTCAGGAATAGGAGCCAAACCTCGTATATAGGGGGGCGACTGCCCTCGTGCTTTGCTTCGCCCAGCATATCCACTTCCTCCAACCTCAGGGTAAAGGGGCATCCCATAAGGGGGGTTAGTAGTAACAATAGTTGAATATTCATACCCGACGGGTCAAGAATTCACAGGTATATGTACTTGTTGATCTTGAGGATTCGTACCTTGAATAGTCGGGGGAGTTGTCCCTTGTGGTTGAGGTTGAGTTGCCCCTATCTAGGCTTCCCCCTGAGTATATGCATAAGTTGAATGGGGAGGAACCTCCACGGTTGACGAAATCACCTGGGTTGTCTCTGATGGTGTTCCTTCCTCTAGAGCTCTAATTGTTCTCCGTGTTCTCGCCATGGTTGTTGTTGTGCTTTCCCACAGACCGCGCCAAATGTTATGGATAAAATACTAAGGTTATTATTTGCTGTATTTAATAAAAAGGAACGTGAGCTCTAAGGCTTGATTTGACTGCTCTTATGTTTCGTGACTCAATCTGCCTTAACAAGATGCCTACGTACCTTGCTGATTGCCAAGGATCAAGTCAAAAAACGTAGTTCTGATCTGTGGGGTGAGGTCCCTTATATAGATGTTGGGAGTCCTTGAATTGGACTTGGTATAGGAGACTTGGTGGGCAAGTCTCATAATTAGAATGGACTTTGGAGTCCTAGATAGTAGGAAACTGATTCCTTATCCTTTTAGGTCCCCTTGAGGCTAATCTGTAAGGATTTATATCCTTATCGGGACTCTTCTCAATAGCTGATTTTTCTCTTATTAATTAATTACGAAATTAATTAATAATCAGGGTTTTTGGGCCTTCTTTGTTCCATTAGGCCTGATCTGGTCCATCATGCCTGATCAACATGTTAACCTTTCTGGTCTGAATGTCATACATCTTCTTATTGGGCCTAGCAGTCCACACCTTGTACAATTAACGCAGTATTTAATTAAACTATCATAATTTATTTATCCCTATCAATTATAAAAATTCATTTTTAATTTCTAAAAATTAGTATTTTAATTCCGAAAATTATTTTTAATTCAAAAATAAATCTGAATTAATTAGTTAATTAATTTCAGTTGATTTTTAATTGATTAATTGGTCAATTAATTCAAAAAATTAATTGATTAATTGATTTAATTAATTATTAATTGATTTTAATTAATTATTTAATTAGATTTAATTATTTAAAAATGATTTAAAAAAATTCCGAAAAATAGTTTCGAGCTTTAAAATATTATTCTAAATTATTTCCAAGGCTCGATAATTATTACAAAATTGTTTCGGAGCCAGAATTGGCCAACCGAACCCTGTTTATTAACCCAAAATTTATCCAACGACCCGTATTAATTCTGAAAAATACTTTAAAAATCATTTTAAATACCCGAAAGCATATTTATGACCCGAGACTTCTTTATAAATGATATGTCATTGATTACGTGTTGTATTATGTGTTATACGTGACTTGTTGATTGACTATCGGTCTATATATACGGTGTTTACTTGGTTATTGCATAACTTTCAATCCGTTAATCGGATTTGGGTGAAACGAAGGGTAGATAGAAGTATGTGTTGAATTGAATCCTGTGAGTTGATAATTGATAGATGCTTATCATATGTGAGCAGAAGAGGCAAGACGTAGGAAAGGGAAACAGGTAGTTGAGGAGTAAGACGATTGTGATTGGAAGCGAGTGCAGGATAGTAAGCTAATACCAGGCAAGTGTTCTGAACTTTCTCGAGATATGGTAGTACTTGATAGTCCTGTTGATATTGCAAGTGCTTTGAAGCACTGAATCCTAAACCCTGATTTCAGTTATTGTTCTTGAGCCATGAACCATATTCTTTCTAAGCCATTGATTATTGTATACCCAAACACAAACCACAAATCTACGATACTACTCCACAAGTACATACAAACTAAATACCAAACACTAAACTGAATTGCTTATATACTCAACCCATGACATTTTATGCTTTGAAAGACCAAATTATTGAAACCCTGAAACATTGATTCCTTTGTTATCCAATTCTTTCATTACCCAGCATCCAAGCTTTGAAATTACCTAATTGATCCTTACAAGGGTTGAAACCCTTTCATTGTTAAGTATTCACTGTTGTTAATGATTCTGATTATTGTTATTATTGCTCATTCTTTTATTATGTTAGAATTTGATTGTTTTTATAACATTGTGGACCAGATTCGTGGTCAGACCATTTAATGGTCAAGTTAGGCCAATGTGTGCCTTGGATCCAGTAGTTAGAGCAATACTATGTGCTTTGCTCGGGGTTAGTGCGTGACTGATCATCAGCCTAACCTTGGTTTTTAAAATTGAAATATAGTATCCAATTCTAAATCATAATGCATTGTTCACTTGATATCATAACCATATTCACTTGATGATCATTATTCTCAGTTTTGTCATTGTAACTTGCTGAGCTAGTTAGCTCATTTGTGCGATGTTGTTTATATTCTTTCCAGTTAAAAAGGATCGAATTGGTAGCAAGGATCCCCAGTCCAGTGCGAGAGCTAGGGATTAAGGCCGTTGAAGCTGAGCTAGTAGGCTTCTTTTGGAATAATTTAAAATTGTAAAAGTTTGTAATATGTTTAATACTCAGTTTGAGTTTGAATGGTTGGGATTTGATCGGTATGTAATATATTAGTGTGTTTGGCTTGTGTGCATACTTTAACCTGTTGCGATCCGTGGTAATTGGTAATTAGGGTCATTGCATATTATTATTATCTTTAGTATTGTTATAAGCAGGTTATAAATAAGGTATGTGTGTGGACCCCAAACTTCTGACCCGGGTTTGAAGGGCGTCGCAGGTTTGGTATCAGAGCTACAGGTTATAAGTCAGTGACACAAGCCTAGGTTGACGGGAATGGGTAGGGGTTAGGATTAGAAGCAAGGCATAGGATGATAGAATGTCGAGAGGTTGAGTGTTATGGTATAACCGATATTAGTATAGTTCGCGTCGTGGTTCGAGATTCTTATATTGCGATATGATTTCAGATAGCAGAGATGGCTAACTCTTTTATTCCCGTATCAGCTGATCACTCAGAGCCTTCAGTTGGAGCACCAGTATCGGATCCACGTCCTGTTATTCCAGCAGCATTGGCTATTCTACCTCCACCGGTGTTGCAGCCCGTACCACTGCAGGCTGTTCCACCTCCAGGCATGAGGCCACCTGTCAGAGGACCCCCACCTGTTGATTCAGGGTTTACTGGTCATTCAGTTACAGGAGTACCTTTTCAGTTCTCTTCTTATCCTGTTCCATATCATCAGTTTGAGGCTTGCCTTATGGAGCAGCGATTCCTTCAGGGTCAGATTCAGGAGTTACTACATATCATGCGTACCAGAGAGATTGGGAGTGGTGAGAGGCGACTCAGAGAGAGGCTACAGGCGTTTTGTAGGACAGCTGCAGTGAGGATTGCTGAGGCTACACATGAGGACATCACCCCTGATTTTCTAGTGGAGTGGGCTAAGTGGGTTCTAGAGGAGCTTGAGGAGATTTGAGGTCCAGACTTGCCATGAGTCAGAAATCCAGAGACGGAGATGCTAAGCAGTATTGTTATGGTTGTAAAGTATGTACAGTAGTGTGTAGTGTGTATCAGTAGACTTTTGAGTTGTCTTTATAGACTAGCTATGCTGACTAGTGAGTAGGTTGTTGTACCCTTTTTGCTTTTACTTTTGAAGCGTCTTTAAGCTTGTACCACCTAAAACTTTTGATCTATATATATCAGTACCTTTTCTTTTCCAGCACTGTCATTTACTTTATCGCACATGTTTTACTTTACCTTATTTATTGCACCAGTTATACCCTGTGATACCATGTACCCTGTTTTCCATAACTGTTTATATTCTGTAAAAAAGCATGTAATTTACTTAGTTACAACTGTTTTCAAAAAGAGATATTTCTGTTTTACAAAATTTTCCTTTATGCAAAAATTTGATTCAAAAGCTAAGTAAATTGTTTGATTCTTTACAGAAAATGCCTCCCAGAAGAAATACCCGCACTAACACCCAGAATGAAGAAACCAACAACAACAACAATAATAACCAAGATGAGACAAACCAGAATGTGAACCCAGGACCCATAGACCCAACAATAGCCCAGATTCTCCAAATCTTGGCCCAATAAACAGTTCACCTGGCACAACAACAACAAAGACAGACCAATCCCCAGGTAACTTTCAAAACTTTTCAGGCAGTAAACCCACCAGAATTCAAGGGTTCCCTAGAGTCGATTGAAGCAAATGTGTGGTTAAAAGAAATAGAGAAGGCATTTTCCTTAGTGAAAGTGAAGGAGGAACAGAAGGTTGAGTTTGCAAGTTACTATTTAAAGAATGAGGCCACCTACTGGTGGGAGATGGTGAAGATATTGGAAGGTACAGATGTTATTACTTGGGAGAGGTTTAAGGAATTATTTCTAGAAAAGTATTTTCCTCAGTTTATTCAAGATCAGATGGAGCTGAAGTTTTTAGAGTTAAAGCAAGGAACTATGTCGGTGGCAGATTATGAGAGTAAATTTGAAGAATTGTCAAGGTATGTGCCGTCGTATGTTGATACTGATAGAAAGAAAGGTAAGAGATTCCAGCAAGGCTTGAAGTCATGGATCAGAGGAAAGGTAGCTATTTTTGAGTTGGAGACCTATGCAGGAGTTGTAAAGAAGGCTATGATTGCGGAGACCGAAAGTGAGATGTCACAGAAGGAGAAAAAAAGCAAGAAAAGGAAGGTTGAGGGAAGTGAGGGTCAGTCACAACCAGGGAAATTTCCAAACTTTAAGAAGGGCAAGTTCCAGCCAGGGAGAAATTTTAATTTCAGGAGAGAAAATGCAGGAGATGGAGGTCAGGGCAACCGTTCAGCCAATTTGAACCAGCCGAATCAGTTGAGATTAACTTTTCCAGATTGTCAAGTTTGTGGAAAGAAACATGGAGTTTGTAACAAGTTGAATGTGGTATGTTTTAAATACAACCAGAAAGGGCACTATTCGAGGGATTGCCGAAA
The DNA here is from genome assembly GCF_009905375.1 of Apium graveolens. Classification (NCBI taxonomy): domain Eukaryota; kingdom Viridiplantae; phylum Streptophyta; class Magnoliopsida; order Apiales; family Apiaceae; genus Apium; species Apium graveolens. The sequence continues at coordinate 49,153,982 of NC_133647.1, read as the reverse complement.
TCAGCCAGCTAGAGTGCCAGCAAATAAGGATCAGCCTATCCGAAATCCAGTAGTAAAGGTTCCAGCTTGGATTTACGTGCTTCAAATGTGGAAAACCAGGACATATGGCCAGGGATTGCAAGACATCAGCCCCAGTCAGTAATGCATTGAGGATCATGGGATCTACCCCAGCAGTAAATGAGACTCCAAGGGCTAGAGTTTTTGACATGTCAGTGAAGGATGCTATTCAGGATATAGATGTCGTGGCAGGTACGCTCAATGTGAATCCTTTATGTGCCAAAGTGTTAATAGATTCGGGAGCAACTCGATCGTTTGTTTTACAAGATTTTGTTAGTAAGTTAAATTGTCCAGTTTAGTATTTACATGAAATAATGACTGTGGAATTAGCAAATCAAGAACGTGTAACTATGAATCAAGTTTGTAGGAATTGTGAGGTTGAGATTTCTGGTAGTAAGTTTTGTGTAGATTTGATACCATTTAAGTTAGGAGAATTTGACGTTATATTAGGGATGGATTGGTTATCTGAGCACGATGCCCAGATAGATTGTCGAAACAAGAAGGTAATGGTGAAGACGCCTGACGAAAAGATAGTAACGTTCAAGGGACAGAAGCAAGTAAAGAAGTTCTTAACAATAATTCAAGCTAAGAAGTTAGTATGGTAAGGATGCAAGCATTTTATAGCATACGTAATTGACAAGAGTCAGGAGCTAGCAAAACTTGAAGATATTCCAGTAGTGAATGAATTTCCAGACGTGTTTCCCGACGAATTTCCCGGACTTCCTCCAGATAGAGAAATTAAATTTGTTATCGACTTAACACCTGGAACGGAACCAGTATACAAGGCCCCGTATAGATTGGCGCCTATTGAGATGAAAGAGCTAGCGAAGCAGTTGCAGGAGTTGTTAGAGAAGGGAGTAATCAGACCCAGTGTATCCCCGTGGGGAGCACCGGTATTATTTGTTAAGAAGAAAGATGGAAGCATGAGACTATGTATCGACTATAGGGAGCTCAACAAGCTTACGATCAAGAACAAGATCCGTTGCCCAGAATTCACGACTTATTTGACCAATTGAAGGGAGCCAAGTATTTCTCCAAAATCGATTTAAGATCGGGATATCATCAATTGAAGATCAAGCCAGAGGATATACCAAAGACCGCTTTTCGAACAAGGTATGGACATTATGAATTTCTAGTAATGTCTTTTGGATTGACCAATGCCCCGGCAGCATTTCTGGACCTGATGAACAGAATTTTCAAGGAATATTTGGACAAGTTCGGTATTGTATTTATAGACGATATTTTGATCTATTCAAAGATGGAAGATGATCATGCGGAACATTTAAGGACAGCTTTGGAGATTTTAAGGAAAAAGAATTTGTATGCTAAATTCTCGAAGTGTGAGTTTTGGTTACAGGAGGTTCAGTTCTTAGGACACATAGTTACTAATGAAGGGATCAAAGTGGACCCGGCAAAGATCGAGGCAATTACGAATTGGAAAAGACCGAGAACACCCACCGAGGTAAGAAGTTTCCTAGGATTGGCGGGATATTATCGTCGATTTGTTCAAAATTTCTCAAGGATTGCCACACCATTAACAAAGCTTACACGAAAGAATGAGAAGTTTATATGGAATGACAAATGCGAGGAAAGTTTTCAGGAAGTGAAGCAACGATTAATCACGGCACCTGTTTTGTCACTTCCAGACGATCAAGGGAATTTCGTAATTTATAGTGATGCTTCTTACAAAGGATTAGGATGTGTTCTTATGCAGCACGACAAGGTGATTGCGTATGCGTCAAGGCAATTGAAACCACACGAACAGAAGTACCCTACTCATGATTTGGAGCTGGCAGCCATAGTATTCGCTTTGAAGATTTGGAGACATTATCTGTATGGAGAGAAATGTGAGATTTATACGGATCACAAAAGTTTGAAGTATATATTCACCCAGAAGGAACTTAATGTGAGGCAAAGGAGATGGTTAGAATTGATCAAGGATTATGATTGCTCGATTAATTATCATTCCGGTAAGGCGAATGTTGTAGCAGACGCGTTAAGTCGGAAGGAAAGGTTAAATGTGTTATCCGTACCTGAAGAGATATATAAAGAATTTCAGAAATTGGAAATGGAGATTAGAATTTGCAAGCCTGAGGAAGCAAAAGTGTATAGTATGATTTTGCAACCAGAGTTATTGGAGAAAATAAAGAAATGCCAGAAAGAGGTAATGGATCAAGATATAAATCGTTTGGTAGGTGAGAAATTATGCACTCAACAAGATGACCAAGGTATTTTGAGGTTTTCATCTAGAATTTGGATTACACCGGTGACGGAGTTAAAGAATGAAATTCTACAGGAGGCACATAATTCAAGGTATTCCATCCATCCGGGGAGTACCAAGATGTATAGAGATTTAAAGAAGAATTATTGGTGGCCAGACATGAAAAGGGAAATTGCGGAATGGGTTAGCAAATGTTATACCTGTCAGAGGGTTAAAGCAGAACATCAGAGGCCAAGCGGATTGCTACAGCCATTGGAGATTCCAGAATGGAAGTGGGAACATATTGCCATGGATTTTATAGTTGGATTACCAAGGACAAGGGTTAATCATGATGCCATTTGGGTTATAGTGGATAGACTTACCAAGTCAGCTCATTTTCTGCCTATAAATGAAAGATTTTCGCTCGACAAGTTGGTCCATATGTACCTAAAATAAATTGTAGTTCGTCATGGAATTCCAGTGTCTATCGTATCTGATCAAGATCCAAGGTTTAATTCAAGATTCTGGAAGAGTTTTCAAGAATGTTTGGGAACAAGATTGAATATGAGTACGGCCTATCACCCGCAGATGGACGGCCAAAGTGAAAGAACGATCCAGACAATCGAGGACATGTTACGTGTTTGTGCTATTGATTTCAAAGGAAGTTGGGACGAACATTTACCTGTGGTAGAGTTTGCTTATAACAACAGTTATCACGCCAGCATTGGGATGCCACCCTATGAAGCCCTTTATGGACGCAAATGTAGATCTCCAGTATATTGGGACGAAATAGGAGAACGCAAAATACTCGGACCTGAATTGGTGCAGCAGACAAAGGAAGTTATTGAAATTATCCAGAAGAGATTAATAGCTGCATAAAATCGTCAGAAAAAGTATGCAGGCCAGTCAAGGAAGGACATGGAATTTGAAGAAGGGAGCTTGGTATTATTGAAAGTATCACCATGGAAAGGACTAACGAGGTTTGGGAAGAAAGGGAAGCTAAGCCCAAGATATGTCGGACCTTTTGAGATTTTAAAGAGCATTGGCAAAGTAGCTTATGAGTTGGCGTTACCACCGCACATGGAGCACATTCACAATGTTTTTCATGTATCAATGCTCAAGAAGTATAATCCAGACTCCAGGCATGTAATAGAATATGAGCCAATAGAGGTTCAGGCAGATTTGTCATATGTAGAGAGTCCGATAGAGATTCTAGAGGAGTGAGAGAAGGTATTGAGGAATAAAGTGGTAAAGTTAGTAAGAGTATTGTGGAGAAACCCAAAGGTTGAAGAGTCAACCTGGGAATTAGAAAGTGATATGAGAGAAAAGTACCCTCATTTGTTTTCATAAGAGATTCTGAGGACAGAATCCTTTTAAGGGGGGAAGGATGTAATATCCGGGATATATCGTGTAATTATTTTTGCTATTAAATAATTATTATGTGTGTTCAGTATCTATTCTGTGAATTAATTGTTAAGTGTTACCGGTGTTTGGATATTTAAAAATATTATTAATTGAGTATTTTAATTTTTATATGTCCAAAATAAAATATAGATAATTGTCATATCTTCTTAATTATTTTTATGTTGATTTATGAATTTATATGAATCATATGAAATTTATAAAATCTTTTTCCGAGTATTTAAAATCTATTTTATAAAAACGGGAACCAACCGACGTCAACTGTTGTTACGTTTTTGGAAACCAAAACTTTTTCGAGAACTCCTTCCTAACCTAATTGTAATATTCCGAGCATTTTCCATGTTTTGACTTTTTCGATCCGGCGTAAGGTTTGTCCTGCGTGGGTCCCGGCGCAATATTTTCGATATAATATTCGTTTCGGTAAATCAATAAAACCGGTATTTTCGATAAACGGGAGCTTTTTATTAAACTATCACAATTATCACTTCGTAATACGTGTAACCAGGTGCTGAGACCAAGACCGCAGTACAAATTGTACTCATTTGGATAATTATCCCGAAAACCGATACTGTTTGGATCAGTTTTTACAAATAAACGTACCGTTTTATATCCGGAATGATCCAATGGGATACTAATTTCCCATAAATATAAATAGCCTTTTACCGTATTTTATTTCGTATCAAAATCATTTGCAGACAGATAATTATATAATTTTACAGAGAAAAATCATATATTCATAAATCTTTCTGAGAATCAAACCACAAATTTAAGGTGTTAGTGAAATCCGTTTGGAAATTTGGAGTAACCAATTTGAAGGTCTCAAGGAGTACTATCAGATTCCAGGACCTGTTTTACTGCAGAATCAAAGGTTGATTTTATATAAATTTAATTATTTTCGAATTAATTTTTATGAAAAATATGAATTTTTGTTCGGATGATTGTTTGTATGATTTGATGATTGCATGTGGTAGAGCTTGTTATCCTGATGATTTTGGTATATTATACCTCTGATTTGGAGTTCAATAACATGCTCAAAAGTAGGTTTAATTTTCGAATTTCAAAATGAGGGTTTATAACCCGTATGTATGTTTTCAATTGAAATTTGGGGGTTTTTGATCCAGGGGTTATTAGCTGTTGATTTATAGTGGGTTGTGTTCTCTATGAAATTTGCAATCGATTGATATATAGCTCGTTAACAGAGGATGCTTGAATCGTAGGGAGTTGTCTTTTTAAGTTTTCGTCGTTTCGCCGGAATCCGGCAATGTTCTTGGCCATTTTCCGGCCAGGACAGGGTTATTGTTGTGTTTTGATTGCAGATATAGATTCCTGTTGAGGTGTAGTGTTGATCTGGAGGTGTTGGTGGGGTGAGGACGTCGGGATCGTCTTCTCCAGCCATCCCCGACTTTTTCCGGCGACTGGACTGCAAAATTGCAGTTTGGTCCCTGCAGTTTTGAAAATGATGAAGTTTAGTCCCTGTAGTTTGCAAAGTTTTCAAAAATAGGATTCCTGTTTATAAAATGTTTAAAAATCATATTTCCTATTTATTTTTATTATAAAAATTCATTTTTAATTTCTGAAAATTCTAAAACTTAGTATTTTAATTCCGAAAATTATTTTTAATTCAAAAATAAATCTGAATTAATTAGTTAATTAATTTCAGTTGATTTTTAATTGATTAATTGGTCTATTAATTCAAAAAATTAATTGATTAATTGATTTAATTAATTATTAATTGATTTTAATTAATTATTTAATTATATTTAATTATTTAAAAATGATTTTAAAAAAATTCCGAAAAATAGTTTCGAGCTTTAAAATATTATTCTAAATTATTTCCAAGGCTCGATAATTATTACAAAATTGTTTCGGAGCCAGAATTGGCCAACCGAACCTTGTTTATTAACCCGGAATTGATCCAACGACCCGTATTAATTCTGAAAAATACTTTGAAAATCATTTTAAATACCCGAAAGCATATTTATGACCCGAGACTTCTTTATAAATGATATGTCATTGATTACGTGATGTATTATGTGTTATACGTGACTTGTTGATTGACTATCGGTCTATATATTCGGTGTTTACTTGGTTATTGCATAACTTTCAATCCGTTAATCAGATTTGGGTGAAACGAAGGGTAGATAGAAGTATGTGTTGAATAGAATCCTGTGAGTTGATAATTGATAGATGCTTATCATATATGAGCAGAAGAGGCAAGACGTAGGAAAGGGAAACAGGTAGTTGAGGAGTAAGACAATTGTGATTGGAAGCGAGTGCAGGATAGTAAGCTAATACGAGGCAAGTATTCTGAACTTTCTCGAGATATTGTAGTACTTGATAGTCCTGTTGATATTCCAAGTGCTTTGAAGCACTGAAACCTAAACCCAGATTTCAGTTATTGTTCTTGAGCCATGAACCTTATTCTTTCTAAGCCATTGATTATTGTATACCCAAACACGAACCACAAATCTACGATACTACTCCACAAGTACATACAAACTAAATACCAAACACTAAACTGAATTGCTTATATACTCAACCCATGACATTTTATGCTTTGAAAGACCAAATCCTTGAAACCATGAAACGTTGATTCCTTTGTTATCCAATTATTTCAATACCCAACATCCAAGCTTTGAAATTACCTAATTGATCCTTACAAGGGTTGAAACCCTTTCATTGTTAAGTATTCACTGTTGTTAATGATTCTGATTATTGTTATTATTGTTCATTCTGTTATTCTGTTAGAATTGGATTGTTTTTATAAAATTGTGGACCAGATTCGTGGTCAGACCATTTAATGGTCAAGTTAGGCCAATGTGTGCCTTGGATCCAGTAGGTAGAGCAATGCTGTGTGCTTTGCTCGGGGTTAGTGCGTGACTGATCAGTAGCCTAACCTTGGTTTTTAAAATTGAAATATAGTATCCAATTCTAAATCATAATCCATTGTTCACTTGATATCATAACCATATTCACTTGATGATCATTATTCTCAGTTTTGTCATTATGACTTGCTGAGATAGTTAGCTCATTTGTGCGATGTTCTTTATATTCTTTCCAGTTAAAAAGGAACCAGTTGGTAGCAAGGATCCCCAGTCCAGTACGAGAGCTAGGGATTAAGGCCGTTGAAGCTGAGCTAGTAGGCTTCTTTTGGAATAATTAAAAATTGTAAAAGTTTGTAATATGTTTAATACTCAGTTTGAGTTTGAATGATTGATTTTTGATCGGTATGTAATATATTAGTGTGTTTGGCTTGTGTGCATACTTTAACCTGTTGCGATCCGTGGTAATTGGTAATTAGGGTCATTATATATTATTATTATCTTTAGTATTGTTATAAGCAGGTTATAAATAAGGTATGTGTGTGGACCCCAAACTTCTGACCCGGGTTTGGAGGGCGTCACACTTACTATGCTGCATTTAGTATGCCACAAATGTCATTTAGCATTTCATACTGGAATACCATATTTTCTCAAAATATGCCTTTCCATGTTAATCAACCTGTGCATGATAATTCAGTAATGATGAATGGTTTTAAGGGTTCTACTCAATTGACTAAGGATGGTCTTTAAATGCCCAAGTCAAGTGAGGACAAACCTAAGAAACCTAAGAAAAAAGCTTGGTGAGTTATCTGATGATTGACAATAATATTTGGATGTTTATATATAATAAAATGTGAGTATGTTAATTTTAATATGTCCAGAATAAAATATAGATAATTAAGGTATTTTTCTGGTTATTTTTGGAGTGTTATATGATTTTATAATAATTTATGAATTTATTAATTATTTTCTAAATAATTACAAAATTATTTAATAAAGCCGGGAATCGTCCGACTTCAACCGTTTTTACGTTTTAACAACCCGAAACTCTTCCGAAACCACCTTGCTAATCTAATCTGGTAATTCCAGACATTTTCCGTGTTTTGACTTTTTCGATCGGGATTACGGTTTGACCCGTGCGAGGCCGAGCGCAAGATTTTCGATACGAAAATCATTTCGGTGAATCAACAAAACCCGTATTCTCGAAAGACGGGATATTATTATATTATTTTCGTATAAAGTGTTTTATAAAAAGCCCGGTTTGGATAATTATCCAATACGGGTATCAAATCGAATCATTTTCGCAGTTACTTAGCGGCTAAGTAATTAATTTAACGATCTAATACGATCCAAAACAAACCAATATTCCGTAAATATAAATAGCATATTTCTTATTTCATTTTATTTGTTTATTCATTTACAACCAGTAAATATATAGTAATTAAAGAGAAAAACCATAAAAATGTTGCGTTCTTGAAAATCAAACCCTCGAACGAAGGCGTTACCGAACTCCAATTCAGGCATGTAATATATCAGAATGAAGCTCTCAAAAAGTACTTTCATAATCAATCATCCGTTTTTATGCAATAATTAAGATATTTTTCTTATTTATTTGTTTTAATTCAAATTATTTAAAGATTAAATTATGAAAATTTGTTCTTGATGTTGTTGATATGATTTGATAATTCCATCATGTAGGTAATATTTTTCTGGTCAATTTGGTATATTATATGTCAAAAATTGAGTTCAATAACATATAGTAATTAAGGTTTGATTTTCTGAAAATTCTTTGAATTAGGGTTCTTGGTGTTCTTGAGTTGAGATTTGGGGCTTTTTTCTCTGAGGGTTATTGACTGATTTTGATGGTTGTAATAGCTTCCTGGAATCAATTGCAATCGATTCATATATTTAATTACACCAAATGATTGCTGGGTCAAGTAAACCAAGTTCTTGTTTTCTTTGTTTTGTTCATATTTTTAAATCGATTTTCTGATTAATATGTTAATTGTTAGATGATCTTGATGTTGTTAACCAATTATACGGGATGAGAGAGTTATTTTGATATAGCGAATGTTGATTTTGGTTTAAAAACGGCCGAGTTCGATAACTCGCCAGATTTGTACGAGTTCGCCGGCTTTCATGGCCTCCTCGCCGGAACTCGCGAGTTATCGATGATATAGGTTCAGGGTTGGCTTAATCGAGCTTCTGGGATGACAGGGATCGATCCGGCCATTGAAACGAAATTGAAACAAGTGATTTTGATGGTCATCGGAGTCGACCGGAATCCGCCAGCGATGGCTGGATTCTGGGAAGAACCACCGGTGTTCTTCGCGACCCGGTTGGTTCTTATCGACCCGATTCTGACCCAATAATTGACCCGCCTTTGATCCTCATTTTGACGATTCAACTTATGTGCTACATGAATTATGTGACTATATGTTATATGAGATATGTGATATGTGCCTTGTGTGTTTATGTGTTATGTGAACTATGAGTCCGTGTGTCGATAAAACCCTATATAATTAAAGATGATCATTATCTGTTATTATCGGGCGGGTAGACAATAAAGATAAATGTATAGGCTAGACAATGATATATTTTCAGTTATTTGAATGGTATCTTTTATGATAGATACACATAGTACGAGGCATTTAAATCCAGATAGAAATTGTAAAAGTAAAGCCTGATTAATAGTAAGGAGACGAGTGAATTCAGAATAGAGATAAACTTGAAATAGTGATTATTGAGAAAGGTCCAGTGGCATGTCAATGGAAATACAGACACATCAGAACTGAGTGATATGGCAGATAGTTAAATATCAGAGGGTCACCAATTGAGGCAAGTATTCCTGAACTTTCTTTTAAAATACTGCAAATATTTATTCGTTCCTATTCTAAGTTCAGAATAGTTAAATGTTTTTATATTTTGATGCAATTACTCTTATTTATGCAAGTACCTTTTTGATCTTGTTCCTTGATTATCGATTGATCTCTTGAGCAAGTACCCATTCGTTCGGGTTATTTGCAAACCCTGATTGGGATGTTTTAGAATCAAAATGATTTGACATCAAAATACTCTATGGGCTGGACGGTTATTATGAGGAACAGTGATGAGCTGGATCCTATGGGCCGAGGATGGACCGGACCCTTAGGTCATAGTTTCCTGGGTACCCCATATGTTGGTTGGGTCTATGCAGTTGGGTATAGATCCGCAATATATCCTGACTAATCAACAGGTTATAGTGCATATGTTGGTTTCTAGTGTCCATTCTAATTTATTGTTGATCGTCATTAACGGCATTCCTTCCTGAGTAGTTCATAATTACAAATATAAACAAAGATTTGATTCAAAAGGATGAAACATTGAAATATTCACTATTCTTTCACAGGAAAATGTGATTTATGACTAAGGGCCAATGAGGGCCGACGTTTTGTTCACTCAACTGTTCTTAATGTATAAAAATGTTTTGAAATCATTAAACAATCGTTTCCAGGAGTTTCTTTGATCTGATACCTGGAAACCATTTATGATACTTGCTGGGCATTTTTGGCTCACTCTTGCTTTGTGAACTCGTATTTCTTTCAGTATCAAATAAGGACAAAAGTGAATAGCTTTTAATAGACAGCAAAAGTGGTGAGATTCCATCTGAAGAAATTTGGAGGTGTCACAGTGATCAATACAAGGAAATTAGTAATGAGGTAATGAAATTGTATTTAAACAATTTAATTTTAGAAGGTTAGAGTCTTGTTTCATACCATAACCTGTAAGCGTTCCTGAATAATGAGGGGTTGTCTGTATATTTATTTTAATATACAGGTTTTTATTATTTAAAGTTGTGTACTGACACCCAATCTGTGATATCCCGTATTTTCAGAATTATTATTATTATTATTTGAATATGTTTATGTGATTTTCTGATTTAGAAATAATAAAATGGTGGATATTTTATTCCTATTTGACGAGTTTGTGTTATTAAATGGTAATGTGCTAATTGTTGAGTGTTATATCGATTCTTGTTAATTTCTGAAAATATTTGCTTAAATGTATTATTTTCAAAAGTTATTTGAAAGCCGATTTTATTGATATCGGTAAATTGAGTTCGTTTAGTAATATTAGGGATTGAATGGATATTTTGTCTGCTATGTGTTATATGTAATATTAATCATGTGGGACTCAGTTGTGATTGAGGATTATTTGTATTATTAATTACTGAGTCGTATCGTTTTGTTTTTGTCTTTAAAAGTGATTTTATTGAAAATTTAATTTCATAAATATTTAAATAATCTTAAAAATTATTTTTATGATTTTATAATTACAATAATTATTTTTGGGATTTTATAAAATTTAGAAATCAATATTTCATCAATTATTTAGCCCTGTATGATTTTATGATTTCATTTATTTGTAAAATCCGTATTTAATTCCAAAATTCTTCAAAAATTACGAAACTCATATTTATTTAAGTTTGGAATATTCTGAGAATTTTAAAATTATTTTGGGAATTTTTAGGATTAATTTACCCCGCGCGTTGAATCGTTTAATTGCTAAAAGCGGGTATAAATTGCGTTTCAAAAATTGTTTTAAAATTTCGAAATTTATGTTTTTATAAACTTCGGGATATTTGCAATATTTTAAGACTATTTTCATAATTTTCTGAATTTGTTTCAAGTGCAGCTCGGTTCATTAATTGTAAAATGCGGGTATAACACGCAAGTCAAAAATGCTTTAAAAATTATGAAAAGTTTATTTTATTAGTTTTTAATTATTCCGAGAATTTTAAAACTTATTTGGTAATTTTCGGGTTAATTGTACCTGTAAGTCTTCTCGTTAAATTCTAAATTTCGGGACAAAATTAGGCTTATATGTTGATAAGTACTGCAATTAGTACAGTGTATAACAGAAAGAAAGAAGGAAAAAAAAAACCTGCCACACACCCCCCACCCCCCACCCCCCTTACCCGTGCGTCGCCCCCTCCCTTTTTATTTCTTTACCCCTTCCCCGTTTACACACAATACTCCTTCTCTTCTTGTCTCTCTGTCTCTCTCCCTGTTTATATACTTTTCAATTTTCAAAAATTCATATCTCTCAAACCGTTCATCCAAATTTCATTTATTATATATATAAACGATCAGCGCTTCGATACCTACGCATAGGTATATATATTGCAAGGTTTTGAGAAGAAAATTTATTTCATATTTTCGTTATATTTCTGTTTTAATTTATTTTCGGGACATAGAAAAGGAGTTTGAAGGCGTTGATTACTCCACATGGCATCTTAGCGTGTATACGTTTATGGCTATTAATTTCGGATTTTTCTGGAGATATTTTCCGGACATCAGATATTCTCTTCGGGGTGATCAGAATTTATTTTGGGTAACGATTCCGAAATTCCGCCTTCGTACTTTTGTATAATATAGCATGTTAGTGTTTATATATTTATTTCATAATTTTTAGAAATTGTTGGAGAAGTCACTTTTGGTCCGAGTTTTGGTTCAGGTGGCCGTGTTATTCATTTCTGGAGTGGTCATACGTGTAAATATAACGTATTGTGTTGATTGTTGTTGGTTGTGTCGATATGATATCGACTGGCAGTCCGAGAAATAAAGGAGGTGCTGTCCGATTTCCAAGAAAATATTATTATTTTTAGTTCTGAAGATTATTATTTTTATTATTATTCAAAAATAAATCTAAATTATTTAGTTAATGAATTTTAATTGATTATTTAATTAGAGTTAATTATTTCTTATGATTTAAAATTTCCCAAAAATAGTTTCGAGCTTTAATAATATTTTAAACCTCGATAAATATTATTAAATGATTTATTCTTATTTTATTCATAGAAAATAAACCGTTCGTCCGTTTAATACGAAACGAACGCGTACAGACTCAGAAAAATATTCTGCTTTCATTAAAAATACTTTCGAGACACAAATTCTTTTGTTTCGAAAGGTCGCTTGTTTTACAAGTTATTCGGAGTCAATTTTTGATGGATAAATCATATTTTTGACCCGATTTCAGTTTAAAAGGAACCGAGTCATATGTGATATGAATTATATGATATGTGGACTATGTGCTTACGTGCTAGGTGAATTAAATACATATGTGGGTCAAGAGTCCTGTGTTTGGCTGATATAATTATGTGTGGGCCATCGTATGGGTAGACGATAGAATTTTGACGCGTAGTTCGTCAAGTGATTATCATTTAGACGATTAAAGTTGTATATTTTAATTATAGATGCGGATCGTTCGAGTTGATCAGGACAAGGTATTGGATAAAGAATGGAATGGAATGGTATTGGATATTTGGCTTCTAGCAATCGCAGGAGCAACATATCAGTAAAGTGTTGAAAAGAGGGACGGTGATATTTTGAGACAGAATGTCAAAATAGATGCGTCTTTGCGAGTGTGACTAACTGCTAAAAACCCAAAGGCAAGTACCCCTGACTTCACTTATCGTTCAAGTGATGTTTATTTCAAATCATATTATGCAAGTATCCCTATCATCACTTATTGTTCAAGTGATATTTATTTTAAATCTTTTGATGCAAGTATTACTTTCCCTATTCTCAGTTTAGAATCGATAAATATTTTACATATCGCTGAATTAAATAATTCTGTTATGCAAATACTCGTCTGCTGTTCTATGTTAAGAATAGTCAAGTGATTTTACTTATTCAATTATCAGATTTATAAATGTTTTGGATTTTGAGAAAAGTGATTTGGTTGCGAATATTCCTACCCAAAAATTGGGGGAATAAAATTATTTCTGGTGTCAATTATTATGACCCCATTTCAATAAAAAGTTTTAAGATTGGATCATAATTGCGTAAGTGACCGGGACGGACGGTCCAGCGGAGGGTTATTTCTAAGTGCCATATGGAATATTATGACACAATTTTTGCCACAGGCAGGTATATTGCCTTTTGTTTGAGTACTCGTATTTTTGGGGTCACGTTTCTACGAATCATGACCTTGTGCTATCACACGGGCTGATCAGCATGTGATAGTACGTCCGTCGGAGAATGATCCTAATCTAAATTATCATATAATTTTGATATTCATAGAATAAATGATTTATTAACTATTTCTGTTTTGGAATAATGGTAAAATGCAGTTTTGATTCAGATTCTGATTTATGCTTATACTTACGTTGTTGTTAAATATCAAAGGTGGTATTAGTATAGAGGATTGATGTTGACTTCAGTATGGGTGTTGTGAGCATCAAAGTTCGTATTGATATCTAATTTGATATGATAGCAAAGTAAGTATTAATTTGAAGAGTTCAGTTTTGAATGAGTTTATGATCCACTCTATAATCATTGTTTCATGTTATTGTTGTTTATGATATTTCCGTAAACACTGTTTTACGAGTTTGATTCTCGTCAAGATTCAAAGTATTGTTGAAGCATTTCGCTCAAAAATATCAAAATGGTTTTGAATACAATTAAGGAATCAATTCTGGGATTCCTCAACTAAAGTTTTATGATTCAACAATTATGATTTTAAATGTGCTGCTCTGATGCAGATGTCGATTTTATATCAAACGACCCTATATTTACTATAATGATCTTGCTGAGCATTTTTTCCGCTCATACTTGCCTGTTTTTAAATTTAACCTCCAGTGAGGATTAGCTTGCGCTGTTTAGCTGCATAATTTGAGGAAGCAAAGAAGAAGCTCTTGGAAGGTGGTTGATCCAGGGTTTACGGGCTAGTGTAAGTTTTATTCTGTAAAGTTGTTTATATTATATTATATTATATTATAGTTTTGTATTTTATTTGGGCCTAGTATACTTCATTTCGATGTTATACTAGTGGGTTTAGTTTTGAGTTGGAATTTATTGAAAAGAGTTTTAAAAGAAAGAGAAATATTTATTATGGAATTTGGATATCTTGTTTCTAGAACTGTAACCTTAAAAGATCTTGGATTAGTTTGGGGTCATAAATGATAAATATCTTCCGCTGTCATTTATTTATTGATTTAACAGGTTATTTTGGATTGAGATTTCATCGTGACGACCAAATCCCTTGACCCCGGATTTGGGGGCGTTACAGGTTGGTATCAGAGTTGAGGTTATAGTAAACTAGAAACGAGAGTGTGTAGGAGTGTGTATAGCTATGTGAGGACGTTTGAGCTCATATCGAGTTCCTGTTGGACTATCGGATATAGTGCCAACGAGTAAGTTAAGATAGGCGCATTCGTTCGAGATGGTTGTGTTGAGCTAGATGGAACTCCGGGAAGCTGCAAACTTCTATGGTGGAATCTTCTAAGCCTACTACAGTTCGACGACGATGAAGATTATCGATATCCTTGGAACGTGAAGAAGTGTCTAGAAGTGGGTGACGATTCAACTGGAGAGTTCAAATTGAAGATAAATATTAAGACTTTGGCAATACCTTCTCTTTCTATAATTCCTTTTGGCATCTCTCAAAAAGAAGTAATTGTTAGAAGATATATTCCCTAACACTCATTTTCAATTATATCTGTGTTTCAAATGTGCCAGAGGCTGTCATGAAGCCTATTTTTCAGGTTTTCGTAGCTCTGCCAAGTTATGATAATTTAATTCCACTTTTCTAATTTAATGGATAGTTTCTTGGTGATGTGACACCACTTGCTCATTTGGTGCCAGAATTTTGTTCTCTGGATTTCATTTCCTCTAGAAATATCAGGTTTGAAATCTTTTCAGTTTTATTCATTTGATTTTGAATTCCTTTGATATTCTTTAATTCTGACTGAGATGAACAACCCTAACTATAGGGGACATAAGGTATACCTGTCTGTGTGATAGGAGTTGGATGGGACGCCATCACTTGTGTGTATTGTGAATACATGAAGGTTAACAACCTTTAGTAGTGTCTTAATTTGGGCACTCAATACCAAGTTCGTTTGATCATATTGATCTCTCGGTTATTCTTTTATTTCAACAATACTTTTTCTCAAATTTAGATTTTGGTTTTATTATGGTATCAAATTCTTTTCTTTTTGAAATTTCATGATTTTTATCATCTCAAATATTCGAAGGTATGCCAATAAGATTAAGCTGAGTTATCTTTGTCAAGTCAAAGTAGGGTTATGTGATGGAACTACCAAGAGCAGCAGTGGACTGCGATGCGGTTATAATATTAGTGGCGTATAGTGAAGTCAATCCATTTCTTTATTTCTCTCTCTATCTTTCTTTCTTTTCTTCTCTCTATCTTTCTTTCTATTCTTCTTTCTCGCGATCAGTAAAAGTGATTCTATTGTGGAATTGGTCAAAAGAATGTCGACGGAACAGTGGTACACAATAAAGCTCCTGTAAAAGTTTTTATTATGCAAGGAATACAAGATTTGTTCGAGATTATGGAAAATTGAGGTTATTTGGAAATGGAAAGTTGGTTAGAAAACCCTTAGTGCTTTCTTCTGCTGATTCCGAGGACGGAATCCTTATAAGGGGGGTAGATTGTGATATCCCGTATTTTCAGAATTATTATTATTATTATTTAAATATGTTTATGTGATTTTCTGATTTAGAAAGAATAAAATGATGGATATTTTATTCCTATTTGACGAGTTTGTGTTATTAAATGGTAATGTGCTAATTGTTGAGTGTTATATCGATTCTTGTTAATTTTTGAAAATATTTGCTTAAATGTATTATTTTCAAAAGTTATTTGAAAGCCGATTTTATTGATATCGGTAAATTGAGTTTGTTTAGTAATATTAGGGATTGAATGGATATTTTGTCTGCTATGTGTTATATGTAATATTAATCGTGTGGGACTCAGTTGTGATTGAGGATTATTTGTATTATTAATTACTGAGTCGTATCATTTTATTTTTGTCTTTAAAAGTGATTTTATTGAAAATTTAATTTCATAAATATTTAAATTATCTTAAAAATTATTTTTATGATTTTATAATTACAATAATTATTTTTGGGATTTTATAAAATTTAGAAATCAATATTTCATCAATTATTTAGCCCTGTATGATTTTATGATTTCATTTATTTGTAAAATCCGTATTTAATTCCAAAATTCTTCAAAAATTACGAAACTCATATTTATTTAAGTTTGGAATATTCTGAGAATTTTACAATTATTTTGGGAATTTTTAGGATTAATTTTACCCGCGCGTTGAATTATTTAATTGCTAAAAGCGGGTATAAATTGCGTTTCAAAAATTATTTTAAAATTTTGAAATTTATGTTTTTATAAACTTCTGGATATTTGTAATATTTTAAGACTATTTTCGTAATTTTCTGAATTTGTTTCAAGTGCAGCTCGGTTCATTAATTGTAAAATGCGGGTATAACGCGCAAGTCAAAAATACTTTAAAAATTATGTAAATTTTATTTTATTAGTTTTTAATTATTCCGAGAATTTTAAAACTTATTTGGTAATTTTTGGGTTAATTGTACCTGTAAGTCTGCTCGTTAAATTTTAAATTTCGGGACAAAATTAGGCTTATATGTTGATAAGTACTGCAAATAGTACAGTGTATAACAGAAAGAAAGAAAGAAAGGAAAAAAAAAACCTGCCACGCACCCCCCACCCCCCTGTACCCGTGCGTCGCCCCCTCCCTTTTTATTTCTTCACCCCTTCCCCGTTTACACACAATACTCCTTCTCTTCTGTCTCTCTGTCTCTCTCCCTGTTTATATACTTTTCAATTTTCAAAAATTCATATCTCTCAAACCGTTCATCCAAATTTCAATTATTATATATATAAACGATCAGCGCTTCGATACCTACGCATAGGTATATATATCGCAAGGTTTTGAGGAGAAAATTTGCGGGACATATTTCTGTTATATTTCCATTTTAATTTATTTTCGGGACATAGAAAAGGAGTTTGAAGGCGTTGATTACTCCACATGGCATCTTAGCGTGTATACGTTTATGGCTATTAATTTCGGATTTTTCTGGAGATATTTTCCGGACATCAGATATTCTCTTCGGGGTGATCATAATTTATTTTGGGTAACGATTCCGAAATTCCGCCTTCGTACTTTTGTATAATATAGCATGTTAGTGTTTATATATTTATTTCATAATTTTTAGAAATTGTTGGAGAAGTCACTTTTGGTCCGAGTTTTGGTTCAGGTGGCCGTGTTATTCATTTCTGGAGTGGTCATACGTGTAAATATAACGTATTGTGTTGATTGTTGTTGGTTGTGTCGATATGATATCGACTGTCAGTCCGAGAAATAAAGGAGGTGTTGTCCGATTTCCAAGAAAATATTATTATTTTTAGTTCTGAAGATTATTATTTTTATTATTATTCGAAAATAAATCTAAATTATTTAGTTAATGAATTTTAATTGATTATTTAATTAGAGTTAATTATTTCTTATGATTTAAAATTTCCGAAAAATAGTTTCGAGATTTGATAATATTTTAAACCTAGATAAATATTATTAAATGATTTATTCTTATTTTATTCTTAGAAAATAAACCGTTCGTCCGTTTAATACGAAACGAACGCGTACAGACTCTGAAAAATATTCTGCTTTCATTAAAAATACTTTCGAGACACAAATTCTTTTGTTTCGAAAGGTCGCTTGTTTTACAAGTCATTCAGAGTCAATTTTTGATCGATAAATCATATTTTTGACCCGATTTCAGTTTAAAACGAACCGAGTCATATGTGATATGAATTATGTGATATGTGGACTATGTGCTTACGTGCTATGTGAATTAAATACATATGTGGGTCAAGAGTCCTGTGTTTGGCTGATATAATTATGTGTGGGCTATCGTATGGGTAGACAATAGGATTTTGACGCGTAGTTCGTCGAGTGATTATCATTTAGACGATTAAAGTTGTATATTTTAATTATAGATGCGGATCGTTCGAGTTGATCAGGACAAGGTATTGGATAAAGAATGGAATGGAATGGTATTGGATATCTGGCTTCTAGCAATCGCATGAGCAACATATCAGTAAAGTGTTGAAAAGAAGGACGGTGATATTTTGAGACAGAATGTCATAATAGATGCGTCTTTGCGAGTGTGACTAACTGCTAAAAACCCAAAGGCAAGTACCCCTGACTTCACTTATCGTTCAAGTGATGTTTATTTCAAATCATATTATGTAAGTATCCCTATCATCACTTATTGTTCAAGTGATATTTATTTAAATCTTTTGATGCAAGTATTACTTTCCCTATTCTCAGTTTAGAATCGATAAATATTTTACATATCGCTGAATTAAATAATTCTGTTATGCAAATACTCGTCTGCTGTTCTATGTTAAGAATAGTCAAGTGATTTTACTTATTCAATTATCGGATTTATAAATGTTTTGGATTTTGAGAAAAGTGATTTGGTTGCGAATATTCCTACCCAAAAATTGGGGGAATAAAATTATTTCAGGTGTCAATTATTATGACCCCATTTCAATAAAAGGTTTTAAGATTAGATCATAATTGCGTAAGTGACCGGGATGGACGGTCCAGCGGAGGGCTATTTCTAAGTGCCATATGGAATATTATGACACAATTTTTTGCCACAGGCAGGTATATTGCCTTTTGTTTGAGTACTTGTATTTTTGGGGTCACGTTTCTACGAATCATGACCTTGTGCTATCACACGGGCTGATCAGCATGTGATAGTATGTCCGTCGGAGAATGATCCTAATCTAAATTATCATATTGTTTTGATATTCATAGAATAAATGATTTATTAACTGTTTCTGTTTTGGAATAATGGTAAAATGCAGTTTTGATTCAGATTCTGATTTATGCTTTTACTTACGTTGTTGTTAAATATCAAAGGTGGTATTAGTATAGAGGATTGATGTTGACTTCAGTATGGGTGTTGTGAGCATCAAAGTTCGTATTGATATCTAATTTGATATGACAGCAAAGTAAGTATTAATTAGAAGAGTTTGGTTTTGAATGAGTTTATGATCCACTCTATAATCATTGTTTCATGTTATTGTTGTTTATGATATTTCCGTAAACACTGTTTTACGAGTTTGATTCTCTTCAAGATTCAAAGTATTGTTGAAGCATTTCGCTCAAAAATATCAAAATGGTTTTGAATACAATTAAGGAATCAATTCTGGGATTCCTCAACTAAAATTTTATGATTCAACAATTATGATTTTAAATGTGCTGCTCTGATGCAGATGTCGGTTTTATATCAAACGACCCTATATTTACTATAATGATCTTGCTGAGCATTTCTTCCGCTCATACTTGCCTGTTTTTAAATTTAACCTCCAGTGAGGATTAGCTTGCGCTGTTTAGCTGCATAATTTGAGGAAGCAAAGAAGAAGCTCTTGGAAGGTGGTTGATCCAGGGTTTGCGGGCTAGTGTAAGTTTTATTGTGTAAAGTTGTTTATATTATATTATATTATATTATATTATATTATATTATAGTTTTGTATTTTATTTGGGCCTAGTATACTTCATTTCGATGTTATACTAGTGGGTTTAGTTTTGAGTTGGAATTTATTGAAAAGAGTTTTAAAAGAAAGAGAAATATTTATTATGGAATTTGGATATCTTGTTTCTAGAACTGTAACCTTAAAAGATCTTGGATTAGTTTGGGGTCATAAATGATAAATATCTTCCGCTGTCATTTATTTATTGATTTAACAGGTTATTTTGGATTGAGATTTCATCGTGACGACCAAATCCCTTGACCCCGGATTTGGGGGCGTTACACAATCCTGACCCCGGATTTAGGGGGTGTTACATATTTCTTCCAGCTTGGAAAAATTCAGTGAGTGGAATCCCACCTTAGTAGGTGAAGGTGAGGGTGGAAAGCCAATGGGAGCCCTTGATGTAAAAATAGGGAGAATATGAGAGAAAAGCAGGTACAGGAGAGATAAGGATGGAATTTATTGCTAGTGAGTCAATGAATGTCAGTGATGCAGAAAAAGAGAAACTATTTCAGCAAGAATATCAAGCTGTAATAGATTCTCTCTTTGGATTCTGTGACATTTACTCATCCTGTTACATCATATCAATTTTTTGTTGGACAGGGCAATGCGGAGGATGAGAAGCTACTCAACTTGGTACACACTACTGCTTCTATCCAAAGGGCTAAAGATGTCATCACAACCATGCCACCCACAGCTAGTGATGATGTTGATTTTGAAACTGGTGGTTCTGAGGATATTTTTAGGGATGAAGATGATGATGAAGAAGAGTTCATGTACATAAGGGGAGAAGCAGGACCTAGCTCAAGATCAAACATGCCATCTTGGGTGTTTTCTAAAACATGTGATGAGCACCATTTCAAATCCACTTTGTCTCACATCATTCAACAAACTCAAACAGCTCTTCAAACTACTACAAATGCCAACACCAAGAAACTTCTACAAGCACACTTAAACTCTCTCCAACTACATCAAATTCAATCTCTTAAACAAAATCTGGATGCTACTGAGTTGAAGACAGAAATTGATCAAGTAAAGAAGGATGTTTCTGAGAGACTGGATGTTAAGTTTCACAACAAAACCATGCTTGATATCAATAGACAACTAAGGAAAAATTCTGATCTAGCCATCAATGTGGACTCCTTGGGTACAAGACACAAAACCCCGGAAGCTTTAATAACTGCAATCCATCTACATCAATCCCAACAAACACAACTCCTTCAAAAACTGGTGGTTGCACAAACTTCATCCTTCACTCAACTTGATGCTAACAAAAAGGGGGATAAAGATTCAATTGTTCTAGTTAGCCAAGGAGAGTCAACAAGTGAGGGGGAGAAAGTGCTAAGTATCCAAGTCAGTAAAGTAATTGTGCCAACAATTGCTTTCTCAAAGCCACCATTCTTGGACAGTATTGATCTAATCAAGTTAGCAGCTACCAAGTTGGAGTCAAATGAAAAATTCGAACAATTTGATGTACCAGCTGTTGAGCAAGAGCTAGATGCACAATGGAAGAAGCTTGGTGAAAACATCAAGGAGCAATTTGGTCAAATTGAGAAGTAAGACAAGGTCTTTTCTCACTGCTCCAATTTCAGACAAATTTCAGACAATGAAATGAGCCTAGGAAACATGGAAATGGGTCAACCCTCATCAATCAAGTCTCCAAAGGCAGTGTGATTTTTCAACCCAAAAGGAATTATCCAAAGAATTCATAAAAGAATCCACAGGACCTATCTTATGAAATCCCTAGGCCAGATGAAAAGAAGCTGCTTATAAGGTCTATAGCTTTCTTCAAGGACCCTAGAGACTCAGTCCTAAAGAAAAGGATTTCTAAAATCTACAGAAATGGTAAACAAATCTGTGTAGTGGCTGGACATCCACATTTTGCAGAGGCTAAGAAAGAGGAAAAGGTGAGGCTCAAAAAACTACAAAAGCAAGCTGCTTTAGATGCCAAGAACCAAGCTAAGAAGCCTGCAATCACAGAAGCTGTATTTCCAACTGAGACATTTAAGAATCTGGTTGAAGGAAAGAAAGAAGAACCAAAGCAGATAAAAAGAAAGTTTAGATACAAGGTCCGTGCAAAAAGGAAGATAGATTTTAATGAATACAAGGAAGATTACATGACAATCCAATCTACAACTACAAGTTAAACAGCCATACATGCAGTAAAGGAGGCTGAATTCAAGGTTGTTCCCAACATCACCCTTCATGGTGATCTTGTTGTTCCTAAGGATGAACCAATAGATTGGGACAGCTTGCCCCTTCCTGATCTAAACCTTCCTATCTTTAACAAACCAAGAAAGACAAAGGAAAGAGTAGTCAAAATAGTCAAGCCTACCAAACTTCAATCCAAATCTTTGGTCAAACCTAAACCTGATGTCAACAAAGGAGATCAACTCTACATCTGTGACATCAAGAAATTTTCGGACTTAAATCTCTATCTGGATGAGCTTGAAGAAGTTAGATCTATTGATGCCTACAGGCATCTTCCAGAGAGATTAGTCTTCAAGTATAAGGCTGGGAGAGAAATAACATGACCACTTCACAGAATTCTCAATGAAGGCTATTCAACCTTGGTGGATGTCTTCTCCTTCATCAAAAAAAACTTTGGATTCAATATAGTTGCCAAGAAAATGGTGTTTAACAAGATCGAGGAGATAAGGAATAGATGGAGATGGCCAAATGCACTCTCAAGGGTACTGAAAATCCCTTTTACTAGAAATAGGGTGCATTTGAGACCATTTTGGATTATGGAGTTCAAGGATGAGAAAAACATCAGAAAATTCTTCATATTGGAAGATTAGCTAAAGATTGCAAGTAATGAGACTCTGAGAGAGATGGAAGAAAAGCTTGATTAGATAAATGAGGATGAATCAGAATTCTATAGGCAACTCCAAAATCAAATTGAGGAAAACAATGTGAAGCTGAGAAAGAAGACAAGGCAATCAAGGAAATGATTTGAATTTGCTCAGTCGAGAGGAGCACCTTGAAAATGTATTGTAAGACTCCCTACAAATCTTTCTTTTTGAGAATTTTCAATAAATTGTAGCACTTGTAAATTTTGATCTACTTTATCTCATATTGTATTCATAGAGTGTTTTGTTATCATCAAGTTTCTCTTAATTTATGGCTACAATTTCAGTAGACATAAATTGGGGGATATTATTAGGAATATGTTGTGTACTTGATGATAACTTGAACAAAACACTTAGTAGATTTTAATCAGATGATTTTGTAGATTTCAACGGATGATCATTTCAACATCCGTTGAAAGGGTAGCTTATGTAAAATAAGGGTAGTAGCACATTCCTGCATATCCAAATTGCTTAATGTAATAGATGATGTAGAATGTATAAGACTTGTTAACTACTAGATTGATATGCAAGATAGTTTGGTTAATTGTAAATGTCAGATGCCTTGTAATCTTGTGTAAATGAAATGGAGTTAACTACCAAAGAAAAAGTCTCAAAGGATGTTTCATAAAGCTTTCAACGGATGATCAACATAAGTCTCAACGGATGATTAAGCTGAGTTTCAATAGATGAACAAGCTAAGTTTCAACGGATGATCAGATTCAAAATAGCAGTTGATAGTGACTTGACAGTCACATACGTTGATTGTATGCAAATGGAATGTGGCAGCCTAATTCAGGTTTTAGAGAACAAAAGAAGCATTTCCCTTTCCATGCTAAACATAGGATATTTAAAGATGCTGGAAAGAGAAATGTAGCAGCATGTAATTATACTAGAAAAAGTTTGTCTTATTATCTTATCTTTTTATCATGTAACTTGGTCATACCAAGGGTAGCAAGTTGAAAAATATCCAAGTAAGTAAGCAATTTACCAGAGAAATAGATAAGGCAAAATCTGTAAGGAATTTCTCTATTCTTGTTTCTCAACTTGTAAGCAGCTATGTACATTTGTAACACAGAGTTCTCTACTTAATATATATCTCTGGTGGAAAAGTTCAATCCACCAGAAAGTTTTTAAATACTTGTATTTATTTACTTTGTGCTTTGATTTCCATATTACTCCCAGTCCGCACCTTTGCTAAATCAATCACATTTATATATTTATAGAAGAACATTTCTTAAAATAAAAAAGAAGCCAGAATTCCATTCAACCCCTTTCTGTAATTCTTGTTTGTATTATTTGGGAATAATATTTAAAAAATAATTTATTTGATAATTGTATCCAACCACCTTAAACAATTATCATATTCTGGGTAAAAGTGGTATCAGAGCAAGCTAATTGATTGTTAATTATAAAAGATCAAACATGTCTGGAAGTAAGTACGAAAGCATGAAAATTCCAATCGTCAAAAAGGCTGATTACTCCACATGGAGAGTCAAGATATTGATGTTCCTTGAAGCCATTGATGATGCATATATTGATATAATTCATAGTGGACCTCCTTATCCTCAAAAGGTTGTTCAAATGACAACCAAAGTTCCTGAGCACTACATCAGGAAAGAAAAGGCTGAATGGTCAGATCCCGAGAAAGCTGCAACGCTTAAGGATGCAAAGGTCATGAATATTTTGCATAATAGTTTGGACAATGTAATGTCAAATAGGGTGATTGCTAGTAAAATAGCCAAGGCTATATGGGATGCTTTGGACACTCAGTGTCAAAGAACAATGGCAATCAAAAAGGACAAAAGGGTTGTTCTTGTGCAAGAATATGAACAATTTAATGTTAAATCTGATGAGACCATAACTGGCATCTATGACAGTTTCTAACACTGCTGAATGATCTGTCACTGGTTAGAGAAGAGTATGATAAGGAGGATTCAAACACCAAGGTTCCGAGAGATCTTCCTGAAGTATGGGACACATAGGCAACTATAATCAGGCATTAGTATGATCTTGATTCACTACTACTGGATGAAGTCTATGAGATGCTGAAAACCCATGATCTTGAGATTCAACAAAGGAGGAACATGAAAGGACAGAAAAAGAAGGTCGTTTCTCTAAATGTTGAAGCTCACAAAGGCAAGGAAAGAGTCAGAGAGAGCTCAAGAAGAAGGCAGGTTATTGAGGAGTCAGATCCTAAAACCGAGTCATCAGATCCTGACACAAATACTGATGAAGATTCTGACATTGAATTGAATGATCCTCAAGTTGTTGAGATGGTTTCCATATGGAAGAAAGGATTTAGAAGAATGAGGTTTGGAAGGCCACATAGAAAAGGTGGCTTTAACAAGAAGTACTCCGGTTATGGCAAGGGCAAGTTCAAGAAGAATGATGGTTAGTATTCTAAGGGAAGGAAGTTTGATAAGACCAAGGTGACTTATTACAACTACAATGAAAGAGGACATTTGGCTACTGAATGTCCTAAGTCAACTGGAATGGCATTGTTCACTTCAAGCTCCCACAAAGACTGGATGGACTCATCATGATCAGAAAATGATGATGTTAGGCCCTTAATCAATTATAGGGGGTGACTATAGTTAATTCAATCTATTCGACCAAGCTTCAACAGAATCAACGGTTTTTATATTATTAGATAAAAACTTATTACAAAAGTACTCTCTCGAAAGGATGAACAAATATCCTTGAGAGTCGCTAGGTTATGCGAAAGATATAACAATGTCGTAATGCATATAGCATGAACCTAAATTGTGCTTTATATAGAGCATAGCTACCAATGTATAAGGAATCCTATTCTATTAACAACAAGGAAACCTATACTGTTGCTTCTAAGATAAAGTCCTTCACCTCCTTGAAATTTCTATTTCTTCTTCCTCCTTGAAGATCAACTGATGTTACAAATACTGATTTCATTATCCGTTGACATTATCATTCGTTGAAATCATCATCCGTTAATATCCTATCATCCGTTGATATTTCATCATCCATTGATGTCATTAGCATCCGTTGATATATAAGTTCTGATGTAAACTTCTGATAGTTTCTTGTTTGATATCATCAATTGCTCCTAACAACCCCCCCCCAACTTGTTCATTATGGAAATATGGATAAATTCTAATTGATGATGTTAAAACTATCTAAATGCAGGAATCATGTATGCATATGCAATCTTGCTTCAGTGAATATCAGACTTTAACTCTTCATCCTGAACTGCTTCTTTAACTTGAGCAATATCAGAGGTTAGTTACACTTCCTCAGCTCAAAATGCTTCCAGAAATCTTCCTTCTTTGGCCAGCTTAGATGATTTCTGCTTCAACTTAATTTTCTTCAGTAGCATGAGCTTGAACTACTGTAGATTGAATCTACCATTTAAGATTTAGATTTATTAGATACTGAATCCAGCTTTGGCTTTAGACTTTGACATTCTTGACTTTTCTTCTATCTTCTCCTTTCCTTTAAGCTTCATGTCAGCAGTTCCAATAGCTTGTGATCTGAGAGATCTTTCATCTTCTGCCTGACTGATTTCCCTTATAACTATACCTCTGGTTGGTCTGTTACAAGGATCATCTTCATAAAGTACTTGAGAAACAACCACAATATCAGCATTTATTATCTTCATAGAATTTTTAAAGTCTTCCTTTGTTTGCCTTAGCTGTTCAAGATCAACTCCAGGATTTTCTTTTGCAAATATTATTCTACTCACCTCAGAATCAAATAATTGAATCTTTGGATCCTTTTAGAATAGAGTTGTCTTTCTTCCTTTAATTTTCAGAGTTTAAAGATATTGGCTTGCTTCAGCACCAGCTTTTTGCTCCAGAATACCTTGGTCTTCATCAGCAACAGTTGTGACTTGTGAAGATTATTGAATTTTAGTAGTAACAGTCAATTCTTCAACTCTTCTTTCATTCCTCTTGCTTCATCTTCCTTGTCTATACTGAAATCTAGTGATTTTTTTTATGAACCACTAACTCTAACTAGCTCGTCACCTCTTCTCCTTTTGTTTTCCTTCTGTTCCCCCTTATTACCTCCATCAGGATTTTCATCATCAGTACGTGTCAATGTCAGCTTCTTGCATTTAGATTTAACAATTTTCTCCCCCTTTTTGGCATCATCACCAAGCAGTAGAGAAAGAATCAGCTCTATTGAATTCTGTACTTCTGTAAGTTGATAAGACATTTGAGCTTGATGAGCTTCCAATCTAGTTTGACTGGCTTCAATTGTAGTTTGTCTGGTAACTATTGGTGAAATTTGTTTCTGATTTCCTGATGAGTAAGCAGCTTTGACGCAATCAATGATTCTTTGATCTGTTTGATTTGAGTAGTTGTTGCTTCATGAACTGTGTGTAAGGATCTGAGTTAATGCTTTCAGATAATTCAGCACATTAGGATTTTTAATATTCTGTTATGTTGTTTTCATATATTCAAATGCATGTGTTTTGGAAATAGGATATGTATTATATTTCCAATAAGAATTCCAGAGATTATCAGAATAATCCTACTTCTTCTTAGCATCTAACACTTTCAGTTTATGTTGTCTCACATGCATAGGCATATCTTCAGGAAAGAAAAGGTCATCCTCAAGATCTAAAATAGCATTAGATACATGAGTTTCTTTACCATCATTAGATTCTTCAATAGAAGCTGGATCTTACACTAATTGCTGAACTATATCACCAGCTTCAGCATGTAGAATAAAATGAGAAATTAATCCAGTGGCTTCAGAAGCTTCCACACCTTCAGCAGTTATCTCCACGTCTTTAAGTATTGTAGATAAATGAATTGGAGCTTCAAGATTCCAGGAGCTCAGGTCCTATAGAATGCTGCGATGATTCTGAAATGGATGAATCTTTATGAATGGACTATTGTGCTACTACATCTTTAGCAACAACATGGATTTCTTCAAGTGATGGGAATATAGAATAAATGGACTGTTTTTCAAATAAAAACAGGGATGATCTCATACTGTTGTTCAACATATGTTCCTTTAGTACTCTGAGCATCTGCAAACATATAGAAAATTAAACTTAATCTCTCTATTCTTTTACAGTAGTCTCACTACTCCTTACACCACACATCTCATGACTTTTAATAGTCAGAGCTTCCTCACAAGGATTACTAAATCATATCTCTCATCTACCTCTCCTTTTTCCAGGAAGGATCATGCCTCTCTTAAATTCAGTTTTTCTCTCAATCTTTTCACACATCTCACATAAAAAGGCTAAAAAATATTGTCCTACAGAAATAAGATGTGGCTAAAGAAGGGTGATATGTGATCATACAACTAGAGGTAGTCCTTAACTAAGGTCTAGATGTAATCATGTCAACAAGATTTATATCATGAAAAGCATCCTATAAATGCTGAAAGAACTAAATCAGTATCTAAAATAAATGCTGATAAAGTAATACCAGTATTTATACCTTGTGAATTCACAATTAGGCTCACAGTAGATAGTGTGGTTATGATAGTTGTTGTTCATCAATAATGAGAACCTCCATTTGAATTGGAGAGTATTTGATCAGGTTACTCTCATGTACCATGATCTCAAACCTTGTTCTTCTTGCAAAGAACTAACACTTCAATGTATTTAATGAAAGCTATCACAGAGTCTTCAATAAAAATTGATGAAACCTCTGTGTCTTTTTTAGTATCAACATCGGCAAGTAGTCTCTAACCAACTAAATGTTATTTCTGAGTGGTAAATCATATTTCAAGAATTATGTCACTTGATTTTTGGCAACATTTGAGAAAATATTTCAAGTGTTTCAGTTGTAAGAAGAAATTTAAGATATAAGATATATGAAATTTGATATTGAGTGTGGACAACTTTCTTGATCTGGAAAAAGAAAGTTTCAATAGATTTTGAATTGTAAGCAACACTCAAAGATTACAATTCTTTAAGAATTAAATCTTCCTTAAATTTTCCTCTTTAACAACAGTTACTTTTTGTAGTGCTCAATATCAACTGAAGTGGTCACATGAACTTAAACATAGATTAGTTTAATCACATGCACTATGAAAAATATCTGAAGTTTAGCATACAGTACTGATTTGGATTTAGCATTTAAGAACATTCAAGAACACATAAGAAAGTAAACAAGAAGTCACTTAGAAAGCAAAGAAGCTTAAAGATTTTCATTAATAAAGAAGAAACAAAGTATAAAATTTTATAGAATTTTAAGTATAAAATCCTAATACAATCTAACTACTCGGATTTCTTAAACTTCTTCGCTGCTCGCTCCGCCTTCATCGCCTTGCGATGGTAAATCCTGTCCATCGTGCCTGCAAGAGAGATAATATTCTCTTGTAGCTCAAGAGCTTCTTGTCAAGCATGTTCTGCCAGCTCAGCCCAAATTTCTTCTTGAAGAAGAACCTCTCGAGTTAAGAAGTGTAGTTCCAACTGATCATCCCAAGAGAGATGATCGTAGACTGAAGTTGGAACTTCAGTTGGATGGTAGATTTCCCCACGAATACGAACCTTATGTACGTAAGGGTCAAAGTATATCTTCTCATCACTAGGTTTAAAGATCGGTAGATAATAACCAACACTGCGTGTATACAACTGAGGTTTTGTATCATTTTGATGAGTAAGATTATGAATGAAATGATGAGAATGTAGTGAGTTGAGTATGAAGAAAGTAGTGAGAAATTTTGAGAGTGGAGGATCATATTTATAGAATAGAACATAGAAACTGAAGAGACTCTTTGATTGACCATGCAATAATTAGACATAATGAGCATACACGATTACGCATATCTAGGCAAGCAAAAAGTAATCTCTCTCTTCATATTCCTATTTCCAATGTCAATACTCGAGTATCAGCGGATACTTGCATCAGTAGCTAACCCATTTGAGCAATTAAAAGATATTCCACTCACTCACTGATTAATTAAAAATACTGTTAACAATTTATTTTGAATAAATCCAAAGTAATTAATGAAATATAACAGTCAATCATGGTTTGACCGTTATCAGTATTTTAATTACTTCTATCAGGATTTATTAACTACTGATATAAACTATTAGTCAAAAAAAGTTTTAACTAATAACAGAGTTTATAAGCATAATCAGTAGTTCAACATGCAATTTTTACATAAGATCATTTTGCACAGTTTGCATGTTATCCTGGCATTAAACATTTAGCACAAAAATTAATATATAGCAAGTACTAACACATAATAAAATACCATGCTTCAAAAATATCAGCAGAATTAATTATCAGAGTTTGAGAATTATCCTAATATCATTCCCAATTCATTCACCAATCTTGTGAAGGTGGCTTCACAAAGAAGCTTGGTGAATATATCTGCTACTTGCTGATCTGTTGGAACAAAGACCAATTCCACTGTACCAGCTTCCATATGTTCCCTTATAAAATGGTATACGATGCTGATGTGCTTAGTCATTGAATGCTACACTGGATTTCCTGTCATTGCAATAGCACTTTGATTATCAAAATATATAGGAATAGAAGAATAGTCTAACCCATAATCCAGCAGCCGATTCTTCATCCATAGAATCTGAGCACAACAGTTTCCTGCAACAATGTATTCTTCTTCTGTAGTTGATGTGGAAATTGACTTTTGTTTCTTGTTGTACCAAGAAACCAATCCGCCTCCAAAAAATTGGCAGCTTCCAGAAGTACTTTTCGCGTCTATTTTACATCCTGCAAAATTATCATATGAATATCCAATTAGCTGAAAGTCTGAATCTCTAAGATACCATAATCCCAGATTCACGGTGCCTTTGAGATACTTAAAAATTCTTTTCATAACTAATAGATGAGGTTCTCTAGGTTCAGCTTGGAACTTTGCACATAAATAGGTAGCATAAATGATATCATGTCTACTAGAAATTAGATCTAGGAGTGAGCCAATCATACCTCTATAGTTAGTTATATCTACAGAAGAACCAGTATTTAAATCTAACTTGGTTGCAATGGCCATAGGAGTTGATGCAGTTGAGCAGTCTTGCATTCCAAATGTTTTGAGTAGATTCCTGGTGTATTTGGATCGATTAATGAAGATTCCTTCATCAATCTGATTAACTTGTAACCCCAGAAAGTAACTCAATTCTCCCATCATACTCATTTGATGCCTGGACTGCATTAGCTTTGCAAATCTCTCACAAATTTTATCATTAGTAGATCTAAAAATGATATCATCAACATATACATGTACTAATAACAAGTCCTTACCAAGGTATATATAAAAGAGAGTTTTATCAATTGTACCTGTTGTGAAACCACTCTCTAGCATAAATAGAGCAAGTGTTTCATAGCAGGCCCTTGGAGCTTGCTTCAATCCATCGAGTGCTTTATCCAGTAAATAGACATGATCTGGATACTTTAGATTAATGAACCCGGGAGGTTATTTAACATAAACTTTCTCTTCAAGTTCTCCATTTAGAAATGCACTCTTCACATCCATTTGGAACACCTTAAACTTCTTGTGAGCAGCATAGGAAAGAAAGATTCTAGTTGCCTCTAACCTTCCAACTGGAGCAAATGTTTCATCATAATCAATCCCTTACAGTTGTGAGTAACCCTTTGCAACCAGTCTTGCTTTATTCCTTGTGATAATGCCCTCACTATCCGTTTTGTTTCTGAACACCCACTTTGTGCCAACTACAGATCTGTTCTTTGGTCTTGGCACAAGAGTCCAGACTTTGTTCCTTTCAAACTCATTGAGTTCCTCTTATATTACCGTGATCCAATCAGCATCTTGCAGAGATTCTTCAACCTTCTTAGGTTCAGTTTGAGATAGAAAACAATAGTAGAGACATTCATTATGAGTGGCTTTTCTTGTTCTTACACCGCTGTCAGGGTTTCCAATGATTATTTCAGGTGTGTGTGGCTTAGACCATTTTCTTGCAGATGGAATTTGACTCCTAGAAGAAGAACCTCTCCCTTGATCCATGAATTCTCTGTTATTTCCTTGATTAGTACCACTATTATTTCCTGATGCTCCCCCTGAATCAGTGTTCCCGTTGTTATCAGTATTTGACTCATCAGAGGTTGAGGAGGATGAGTCTGATGATCTTTCTACTGATGTTTCTTGAGTTGATCAATCACTTGCAGTAGTCTCTGGATTTGAGAAATGTTGCTCCCCCCAACATATGCTTCAGTGTGAGAAGAATTTCCACTGTTCAGTGGAACCTCATAGCTTTGAGTGATATCAGGATTTACTGGATCGAAGTAAGGATTTATAAGTTCAGTATAAGGTACTTCATTTTCAAATCTCAACTTGTCATGTTCATCTGCATCTTCTAGACCTGTTATCTTATTGTCATCAAAAGATACATGTATAGATTCCATGATTGTTTTTGTTCTTAGATTATAAACTCTGAAGGCTTTTGTAGATAATGGATAACCCATAAAGATTCCTTCATGAGCTTTTAAAGTCAAACTTGGTAAGCTGCTCTGGATGGGTTTTGAGAACAAAACACTTACAACCAAAATATATGAAAGTATTTCAAATTTGGCTTCTTTTTTTCACCATCTCAAATGGTGTTTTTCCATGCTTGTTGATCAATGTTGCATTTTGTATAAGCAAACAGTTTGCACAGCCTCAGCCCAGAAGTAGGTAGGCAGTCTTGCTTCTTCTATCATGGTTCTTGTAGTTTCTATCAGAGTTATATTCTTTCTTTCAACAACTCCATTTTATTATGGAGTTCCGGGAGCAGAAAACTCTTATTTTACCCCCCTTGAGTTTGCAGAACTCTTCCATAGAGATATTCTTAAATTCAGTTCCATTATCACTTCTGATGATCTTGACTTTGTATGTTGATCCTTTTTCCAGCTCCCTTACATGATCAAAAAGAATGGATTGAGATTCATCCTTGGTGCAGAAAATACACCCATGTGTATCTTGTATATTCATCAACGATCACAAATGCATACCTCTTCTGAGAAATAGACATAAGTTTCCATCCCAATTTTGATTTTGCCATATCCTAAGATTTTTCCTAAGTTGCCATCTCCATAAGAAACGCATGGGCTAGCCTTCTCCTCAAATTCTGATAGTACGGATTTATAACCAGTCATATGTCCTCAGCATCCACTGTCCAAAACTAGAGCATTCTTCCTATCACCCTGCAATCAGTAATTTGTTTTAGTTAGTATTTTTAAGAACCCAGACTTGCTTGGATCCTTTGGCCTCTTTAAGTTTGTTAACATATGCAGCAGAAGACTTCATATCAGAATTTATGTTTGTTGTGTTCCGAGCACATAAATGCAACGGAAATAGTAATTAAAAACATAAAAAATCAGAATTTTTGAAACCCACCACGGGATCCATGCGAAAAACATATATCTAATTTGTAGATCAGATTGTTTACCTTAAGAAGCTTTACCAATTGGTTGACTAATGGAGATCCAAAGTTTGTTCAATCACCACGCATCCCGCTCTTGTGATCTACACTCAGTCGGTATCCACACGAATGCTTGAACTCAAGGATTGAATGTAGCACAAACTCGTTTCTTCTCGCTCTCTCCATCTTATCCCTTAATGGCTAGGGTTTTAGTAAAACTCTTTTTTTAAAAAAAAATCAGCCACACAAGATATATTATATGGAGAGTAGAAAAATGAATTATAACTCTTAACTAGTTAAGAGTTATTATTAATTCAAAATTCCTATTTATATTATAATTAAGTCTCACTTAATTATTTAACAAATAAATTTCATAATTAATATTAGTAAATTCGAATATCAATATTTATCTAATTAATTAAGTCATACTTAATTAATATTATAAATAATTTGAATTACTTTAATATAATTTAAATCCAATTTAAATTAAATAATCCTTCAAGCATTCTTAGTGTGTGACCCTATAGATTATTATTACGTTGGCAATGAATTTTAAATCTAATTTAAAATCGTAAACAATGAGCGACATCTAGTAATGCATCATTTCTACCCAAGTAATAATAATTGAATCGGTGATCGATTAAACCTTTTGTGAATAATGTAAAATGTAATATAATATCTCTAACCAAATATTATAGATTAAACTAGAGGCATGTAATGTGTCATCCTCATCATAGTTTAATCCAAGTTTCCTTGATCAATGAGTAGACTATCATATCAAATCAACATTTGAGCGTGGCCACACATTTCATAGTCTAGCTCACACAAGAGGCCAATAATATCACTCCTAAAATAGGAGGGTCAAATCCCATGTAGATCATTCATATTTCTCATAAGATTCATAATATACCCAATGTCCACTTTTATCATTACCCGGTCAAGGTTAACTTTTAATGGAATCAATATATATTAATTTTCGTATAGAAATATAACGACTTCAGGTCTAAGGACCATTACATCATTATCACTGTGAGAATTACTTATGACACAACAGACATGTAGAATCTCATATTGGGTCTGTCCAGCACCATGTACACTTACATTTTCCTGTGTTTTTTACTTTAGTATCACTATACCTATGATCAATGAGATGTGATCATCAGTCAACAAACACACCAGTCTTAATGCATTATTATTGTCCCTTAATAATAATACGCGACTAGGGACCTTTAGGAATATTGATACTTTTCTCATAATCTTATTTATAAGTCACGTACTTAGAGATATAAAATTGCATATCATGTTCCAAGGACATTTATTAATCTAACATTTATATCACAGTAAATTAAGAACTAAAAAAATATAAAGATAATAATCGATAGAACATAAACATTAATAATCCTAATGTCTTAAACTAAAACATCATAGTGTTATCTCTAGGGCACAAACACTAACAATCACCCACTTGCACTAGAGCCAATCACCCATGTATCTAATACTCATGGAACTAGTATGACCATCGTACTTCTGCTGCGACAAAGCCTTATTCAGTGGGTCTGCAACACTATCATTATTATGCACTTTACATTTAAATCTCCTTGATCATTAATCTCATTAATAAGGTGATATCGCTTAAGGACATGCCTAAACAGTCTCCTTAGCTTTTTCGAAAACATTAATATATTCGACTTCCATAGAATCATCAATGTTCTTGCTCTGAACTATTCAAGCTAACATGAATTCTATTTAGACAAAACACAAACCAGGCATAAACACATAATTATCCTTGTCTATCCATAAAATAGGTTAAGAAACTAGTATCAGTGTAACCCTTTACAACTAGTTCCCTATCTTCTCCTTAGACCAAAATAAATCTTTAGTCCTCTTTAAGAACGTAAGAATATTCTTGACAACTATCCAGTGACCCTCACCTAGATTAGACTGGTATCTGTTCGTCATGCTCAAAGGATACGAAATATCAGGACAAGTACATATCATTGCATACATTATAGATCCAATTACCGAAGCATATGGAGCTTTTCTAAGACGACCCTAGTAATCTAATGATTTAGGGCAGTTATCCAATGAGATCACTATCCCAAGAGACATCGGGGCATATCCACTTTTTGTCTCCTACATCCTAAAATGATTGTTACGACCGGCATTTTATGTAATATTATTTGTGAATAATATTAAGTTAAATAAAAATATATTCAATGCTTGTACGTTTGTGTGAGTGAAAATTTCTGCTTTATAAATTTGCTTTGGGTAGTATATGATTTTTCAAAGCAAGAATTTATTTAATTTCTTTATTTTTGATTTATAAGGAATATTCTAAGCTTTGGAAAAATCTTCTTTTAAAAGGCATTTTGTACACAAATTGTGAAAATGATTTTATAAAGTCTCTAAAAATCCAAGTTATTTTATGGTATAAATTTTATAATTTTTGAACTTGTATTTTATTATATAAAAATAAATCTTTGGAAATTAGTTGCTTAATAATTATCAAATTACATGATTACCCTTGCATGCAAACTCTCTTCTATTCAACCAAGGGGCAAGGAGGGCAATTCCAACCCCACTCACTTTCATTTTACTAGCCACATTACTATTTTGTCCTTGCATGCAAATCTACCTAACTAAGATTGGAAGGTTACTATTGTAATTTCTCTCATCCACTCACTTATGGGCAAATAAAAACCAAGTAAACATGACAAACACACCACTTTCACTCCACCATTTCCACACTTCTCCTCCCTCCTCCCTCTCCTCTCGGCCCTCCCCCTCTCCTCTCGGGTTTTTAGCCGAAAACCTACCCCCTCCCCTTTTCTTCATTCCACATTCAAGTTTCCACCTTCCATACAAGTAAATATTACTTCCTATATCATGATCATTCATATTTCAAAGAGTTTTGAGTAGAAAGTTTAAGTTTAAGGGTTGCATGTAAAGGTTTTAGTGAAACTCAAAATACAATCTTGATTCTTATGGATTTAAGGTTGTTTTCGAGAGGACTACAATAAATGGATAAGTGCCAAGTCTTGAGAAGGAAACTCTTGATGATTTAATGGCCATTTCCATCCATTTCATTCGGCCATGACCATATGGGAGCCGAATGAATGGTCCTTGAAATCATTCTTGTTGTTTTGTTCAATTTTTGCATGTTTATGTGATAATGACTTGAATTTTGTGGTGAAAATTTGATAAAACTCCTTGCATGCTAAGTGATCATCTAGGTATACCTTATGCTAGGCTTGCATGTCAATTTTAAGATGGAATATATGTAGAAAATATGTTGTTTTGGTTTGAAAAACCCGAAGGCATGCATGCATGTGGAATTCTCTTAGTTTGTTGTAAGATTTTGATCATTTGGAAAAGATTTTGTTAGTGAGCCTTAATTTCAGTAGGAATAATGTGATAATATTGATTTATGCTTCTTGTTGCATGGTAATAATTTGTGGTTATCTTTTATAAAAATATATATCTTGTTGTTTCAAAAGCATGAAGATTTGCGATTTGTTAAGAGTAGTCTCTTTTGTTTTGCCATAGTTGCACCTTAGGTAAGGATGATCTCACCAAGGTTATTTTGAGAAAAAGGGAGTTAGTTCAGTAGAATACCAAGTATAGGTCTTGGTTTAAGTATTTAGTTGTTGATAATTGGGTTTGTCAAGTCAAAACCTTGGAAAATGAGAGTTATAGTTTCTGCAGAAAAATCAGTTTAGTACCCTGAGGTTTAGAGTGAGTTTTGACCATGTCATTGATGTGCACTTTGAGGCCCAAGCCACCAGAAGTTAGTATGGGGAGTATATAATAGGTTTTAGGAGTTGGTTGGAGGTTTGCATGTCATTTGGTTAGGTGCACAAGTAGAATAACAAAATCTGTCCAGCAGGGGACAGTTTTGTTGCAACTTAGAAATAGGGAGATTTGGCCATGTCATGGGTAGGCCCTCATTAGGCCCAATTGGGCCTTAGTTAGAGGGTATGTCAGAGAAGTTTTTCCAACCATAGTTCATAGGATATGAGCTAGAACCATGTGTCACAAGTTAATTCAAGTCAGGGCATTTTCTGCCCAGAAAAACAGGGGTACCTTGGACTTTTAGCTTAGGCCCAAGAAGGCCCAAGCCAGGCCTTTGAGCCACATCAAGCTTGTGAGATGCCCTTAGGTCAGGAGAGTCTTGTGTAAAAATTTTGAAGAAAAACTTGTAGTTTAAGAGTGTCTAATGCACTCAAGAAACCTTAGTTACCATTCTGAAATTTGCACCAGTGAGCACTTTCACTTATCACATAGTTTTAGGACACTTAGAAGTGAGTATTAGGTCGACCACCATAGTTGTAAGATAGTATAAGGTCAGTAGAACAAAAGGCACAAGTGAGGGTCAATAGGTTTTGGATAATTTAGGAAAGGCACATTGAGTTAGGAAGCCCAAATTCGAAGACTTCGTTTAGTTAGCGACCAAGTAACTTAAGTGGTGAGTCGAGATCATCCAAGCCTAGTGTGGAATTATGGTGTATATGATGTTATTTGGTATTAATATACGATATGTGATTATGTGGCTACGTGTGTACATTTGAAAATATAAATGGTGGATATGAATTAAGTGTGTATAGGCCTAAGTGCCATCCATGTTTAATTTCGGGTTGTAAATAGGTTAAGATGGAAAGAATATATTATAATGAGGATTATTATTATTTATGTAGGATCTCGAGACGAGGGAAAACTTGCCATAAAAGTCGAGTGAAGCTCCAGTTGTTGCTCCTACCAGTCAGACCAGACCAGTCTATCTCAAGGCAAGTGATTCAACTTGACCTTCGCATTTACTGTAAACAGTTCATATATATATCGATGCAATTATCCTGAGTCATTTTGATATATTTAAATCAAGAGTATCTTTTGTTTATCTTTGAGTTACATAGAGATGCCATGAACCCTCGAGTACGTATTGCAAGTAGTTCAAAAGTCTTTCATGATAGTTTAATGCCATGATAAAATAGAGATGTGTTATAATACCTTATTGATCCTTTTGATTATCATGCTATTGATCCCTGAGAAATCTTGATGTTGCACCCTGATGCTTTGATTCAACTCTTGAAATAACCTCGATAGAAACTTTATCTTGATACCTAAAAGCCAATCTTTTCTTAAATTCATTCATGATTGTTTGATAACCCTATCCTTACCCTAAAGCTTGATACCCTGTTATATCTTGAGCTGATGATCACTTCCTTTATATTTTAGCACCTCTATCCTATTGGAACCAGTGATGCTTATCTTCTTGATGTTCTAATACCTATACCTTGTCTACAACCATTGCTTTAAGCCTAGTTTGGCATTACTCTTTCATATTATCCAGTAGCCTTGCTTAATTTCCTTGTCAAAATTCTTGTTTATGGAAATCTCTCGATTACCCTAATATAGTAAAGTCTAGTGGATCATGGCCCTGAGATTTAGTGTCATATTTCCAGTGTTTCAAGTTGATCTATAATCCCCTGATAAAAAAAAATGATTTCAGTCAAAAGAGATTTTGTCATAAATCGGCATCAGTTTTCAAAATGAATAAAAGGTGGATTTTTCAGCCCCAAAGGGGGACAAATGTTTTCTTGAATGGTGGATCTGGACTGAGACGCGAGTCCTTTCCACACTTATATTAGGCTTAAAAGTTGCCTAGGGATTCCCAATAATGTTTTAGAACCCAGCGAGGTTCGGGATTACTTCGCGGCTGATCACCGGCTGTAATCCGTAGCGTCATAAAATGATTTTGATTAAGAATGGTTTTAAAATTTGTTTTGATGCAAGCAAAATGATGCCAACTCACATAAGTTTTATCTCTCGATTATCATTGATTATGTCATTCCATTGTCATTCCTAAAGGTATATCTCGATTTATGCTTTGCGTTGTATTGTTAGCACTTGTTGAGCTTTTGGCTCACTTCTTGCTTTACCCTGATATTACAGCTAGCAGCCATGGTTAGATTCAAGCAGACTGCTCGTAAGACCTGTGATGCTGATGCTTATGTTCGAGCTCAGGTAGAATAAGTAATAATAGTTGTGTGAGGACTCGGTATTTGTAATCAGATG
The DNA here is from genome assembly GCF_009905375.1 of Apium graveolens. Taxonomy (NCBI): domain Eukaryota; kingdom Viridiplantae; phylum Streptophyta; class Magnoliopsida; order Apiales; family Apiaceae; genus Apium; species Apium graveolens. Next base: position 49,114,865 of record NC_133647.1, on the reverse strand, counting down.
TAATAGTTGGTAGTGTTGGGCTGTTCCAAACCCTAAACTGTAAGATCTTGGATTTTGGTTGTGTAATACTCATTAAAATGATGTAATAGCTATAATTATTTTGCTATTTAAGTTGGGGGTGTGACAGGTTTTGGTATCAGAGCCACGGTTTAGAGTCCCTGGACAGCCCAAATAGGTTATAGGATTTGTGTGTAGGTTATAGATATTACGCGAGAGAGAAGGTAAAGTAAATTATTATTAATACTCCTCTTATTGGTTGTCAGCAAAGGGCGCATTCCTCGTCATCCTCTGGGTCGGACGACACTATTGCTTTCTCCGTGTATGCTGAGTTGAGGCGCGAGTTCGACATGCTTCAGGGCAAGTACGACCGACTGATAGACCGACTGAAGAACGTGTATCCGGACAGCCGAAACTACGAAGGGAAGCCCAAGGAGCAGATGATTGCGAGACTTGAGACCTTGGTTGGGTACGTCAACACTAAGCTTGAGGAGATGCCAGCGCACCGGGACCGTACCAGCCAGTATGTCATTCAGATGGTGGCGGATGAGCTCCAAAGCATTGTGAAGACGCTTCGAGAGGAAAAGACTACCAAGCCCCGTTCAGATGGAGTGGAACCTTAGTTCTTTCCATTTACCTTTCATGTTGTTGTACTATCAAACTCTATGGAATCCCCAGTTGTTTCCGTCTTTCCTTTAAATAAGCCTGTTATTTCTAGAATCAGACTATGTCCCAATCCTATGTACTGTGACCTTTAAAATTTCAATAATTATGTGCTATTGTTCCATCTGCTCTCAACTGTTATTTTATGTTTTTATCATCATATCTGCTTAATTTGGAAACTTGACCCCATATGTAAATGCGAATGCCATGCGATACCCTCGAATCATTTTATCATTCATATTTGTTATGACACAACTCTTATTTCAGGATCATGCCTCCCAAAAAGAAGAACCCAACAACCACCTTCACCACAGACCCAAACATTCTTCAACTACTGGAAACCTTGCAACAGCAAACCAATGTTATAGCTCAACAACAACTAACTCTTCAACAACGAATTGAAAACCAAGATAACCGTGAGCCATATCAACCACCTGAACCACCAGTACCACCAAGACAAATTGTCACTTTCAAGGCTTTTCAGAGTGTGAATCCACCTGTATTTTATGATACCACTGATCCAGTGATAGCAAACACATGGATCAAGGAGATGGAAAGGGCTTTTGAGTTGGTACAGTTAGGAGACGATCAGAAGACGCTGTATGCCACTTACTTCTTGAAGGGAGAAGTCATTTATTGGTGGGAATCAGTAAAAGCTATGGAAGTCACTCAGCAGGTTTCTTGGGAGAGATTTAAGAAGTTATTTCTGGACAAGTATTACCCTAAGTACATGCAGAATCAGATGGAGCTAAAATTTCTTGAGTTAAAGCAAGGGAACATGACTGTACTGGAATATGAGAAGAAGTTCATTGAGTTGTCAAGGTTTGTGACAAAGTATACCAGCACTGAGGAAGAAAAAGCAAAGAAATTTCAGCAAGGATTGGAGCCTTGGATCAGAGATAGGGTGGCTATGTTTGAGCTTGAAACTTATGCGGGAGTAGTACAGAAAGCTGCTCTGATTGAGAATAATGGGATGCAGTCAAGGAAAGAGAGGGATAACAAGAAGAGGAAGGTTCCATTTTATGGAGAAAAGTCTGAAGCTGGAAGTTCGCAAGATCGGAATGTAAAGAGGATTGGTTTCCAGAAGGGCGGAAATTTTCAAAGGAAAGGAAATTTGGGCAAAAGGCAAGAATCAAAAGGGAACAATCAGGCAAGCCAAGGGCAAGTTGGAGAAAACAGGTTCCAGAGGCCAGAATGCAAGCACTGTGGAAGAAGGCACCCCGGAGTATGCAATAAGCTGAGTATGACCTGTTATAGGTGCAATCAGAAGGGACATTTGGCAAATGAGTGCAAGATGCCGAAGCCAGGAGTTACGTGCTACAAATGTGGGAAGACTGGACACATGGCTAGGGAGTGTAAGGCAACAGGACCAGTCAGAGCTCTGATGAACGTAGTAAGTACCAGTGCAAGCGTGCCAGCTGAGGTATTGGCATTACCTCCACCACCCGCACCAACCCCGCAAGCAACAGCAAGGACATTTGATCTAAAGATGAAAGATGCTGTTCAGAATTCTGAGGTGATAGCAGGTACACTTTTACTCAATAATGTCAAAGCCAAAGTATTGATTGATTCGGGAGCCACAAGATCTTTCATATCAGAATCTTTTGTTGTAAGATCCAATGTGATAAAACGGTTATGAGTGAGGTAGTAAATGTGGTAATTGCGAACCAAGAGAAGATTCCTGTGAATCAATTTTGTCCAAAATGTGAGATTGATATTTCGGGATATAAGTTCTCGGCCGACTTGATACTCTTCAAGCTGGGAGAGTTTGATATAATTTTAGGAATGGATTGGTTAGGAGAGAATAGCGCTCAGATAAATTGTAAGACCAAGAGAGTGTATTTAAAGACGAAGAGTGGAGAGAAGGTAGTATTTAAGGGACAGAGGCAAGAGCGACTATTTCTTACAATTATTCAGGCTAAGAAGTTACTTAGAAAAGGTTGTGAGTCGTTCCTAGCATATGTAGTGGATTCAGAGAGAGGCAGCCCCAGCATGGAAGATATTCCTGTAGTTAATGAGTTCCCCGATGTGTTTCCCGACGAACTACCAGGCTTACCACCAGATCGACAAATTGAGTTCGAGATCAACCTTGTTCCAGGCACGGAACCAGTTTCAAAGGCTCCGTATAGGATGGCACCAGCAGAAATGAAAGAGTTGGCGAGCCAGCTACAAGAATTATTGGATAAGGGAGTGATACGACCAAGTACGTCGCCATGGGGAGCACCTGTTCTCTTTGTGAAGAAGAAAGATGGGAGTATGCGTCTATGCATAGATTACCGGGAGTTGAATAAAGTAACGATCAAGAACCGCTACCCGCTACCAAGGATAGATGACCTTTTTGATCAGTTAAAGGGAGCAAAATGTTTTTCGAAGATTGACTTGAGATCGGGATACCATCAATTAAAGATCAAGGAAGAAGATATTCCCAAGACCGCATTTAGGACCAGATATGGGCATTATGAATTCCTAGTAATGCCGTTTGGATTGACCAACGCACCGGCCGCATTCATGGATCTGATGAATCGAGTATTTAAGAAGTATTTGGATAAATTTGTCGTGATATTTATTGATGACATCCTTATTTATTCTAAATCGGAAGAAGAACATATGCAGCACCTCTGGATAGCATTGGAGATACTCCGACAAGAGAAGTTGTATGCCAAGTTTACCAAATGTGAGTTTTGGTTAAAGGAAGTTCAATTTTTGGGGCATGTTATTGGAAATGATGGAATTAAAGTGGATCCGGCGAAGATTGAGGCAGTTATGAGTTGGGAGAGGCCAAGGACTCCTACGGAAGTGCGAAGTTTTCTAGGATTGGCCGGATACTATAGAAGATTCGTCAAGGATTTCTCGAAGATCGCCACACCATTGACCAAGTTAACCAGAAAGAATCAAAAGTTTGAATGGAGTGCAGAATGTGAAAATAGCTTTCAAGGGTTAAAACAGAAGTTGGTAACAGCTCCGGTGTTGGTACTTCCCGATGATCAAGGGAATTTTGTAATATTCAGCGACGCTTCACATAAGGGTTTGGGTTGTGTGTTGATGCAACACAGTAAGGTAATAGCATATGCGTCAAGACAGTTGAAGCCGCACGAGTTAAAGTATCCGACGCATGACTTGGAACTAGCCGCCATAGTGTTCGCACTCAAGATTTGGAGACACTATCTCTATGGAGAAAAGTGTGAAATCTACACGGATCACAAGAGTTTAAAATTCATTTTTACTCAGAAAGAGCTCAATATGAGGCAGAGGAGATGGCTGGAATTGATTAAGGACTATGACTGTTCGATAAATTACCATCCTGGAAAGGCGAACGTAGTGGCCGATGCGCTGAGTCGGAAGGAAAGATTGAATATAATGATAACATCAAAAGAGTTATCCGAAGAAATCGGAAAATTTGAATTGGAACTTTGTGCTTATGGGAAAGTCAAAGAAGTTTGTCATGCAATGACCTTTCAGCCAACACTACTGGAAAAGATAAAGAAGTATCAAGAGGAAGTAATGGAAAAAGAGAAAAATCAGTTATCTGGAGAAGAGATTAATACTAAAAGGGATGAGCAAGGAATACTAAGGTTTTCATCCAGAATATGGATTCCCCATGTACCTGAATTAAAGAATGAGATCCTCCCTGAAGCCCACCATTCGAAATTTTCAATCCACCCGGGAAGCACCAAGATGTATCAAGACTTAAAGAAGAACTTTTGGTGGCCAAATATGAAGCGAGACGTGGCAGAATGGGTTGCGAAGTGCTATACTTGTCAGAAAGTAAAGGCAGAACATCAACGACCAAGCGGATTAATTCAGCCCCTGAAGATTCCAGAATGGAAATGGGAAAATATCGCTATGGACTTTATAGTAGGACTACCGCGAACAAAATCCGGACATGACGCAATATGGGTTATAATTGATCGTCTTACGAAGTCGGCGCATTTCCTTCCAATAAATGAGAAGTCGTCACTGGACAAGTTGGTTCATCTGTATGTGCACGAAATCGTATTAAGGCATGGGGTACCTGTATCAATAGTTTCAGACAGAGATCCCCGATTTAACTCAAGATTCTGGAAGCAATTCCAGGAATGTCTTGGCACGAAGTTGAATATGAGCACGGCGTATCACCCGCAGACTGATGGCCAGAGTGAAAGAACAATTCAAACAATTGAAGACATGTTGCGCAGTTGTGCAATCGATTTTGCTGGAAGTTGGGACGACCACCTGCCATTAATTGAATTTTCATATAACAACAGCTATCATTCCAGTATCGGCATGCCACCATATGAAGCTTTGTACGGCCGAAAATGTAGATCACCAACAAGTTGGGATGAAGTAGGAGAAGGAAGAATTCTCGGCTCAGAATTGGTACAACAGTTGCATGACTCAGTCAAGTTAATTCAGAAAAGGTTGCTTGCTGCTCAAGATAGACAGAGGAAGTATGCGGATCCAGCGCGTAAGGATGTTCAATTCCAAATTGGCGAAGCTGTGTTGCTAAAAGTGTCACCTAGGAAAGGGTTGATAAGATTTGGCAAGAAAGGAAAGTTAGCACCTAGATACGTAGGTCCTTTTGAGATTTTGAGTCAAGTAGGAAAGGTGGCCTACGAGTTGGCCTTACCACCTCAGTATCAGCATGTGCATAATGTGTTCCATGTGTCGTTGCTTAAGAAGTACAATCCTGACGCTAGCCATGTGATAGAATATGAACCTGTAGAAATTCAGGCAGACCTGTCATTTGTGGAGCAACCGGTTAAAGTACTCGACTGGCAAGTAAAGAGTCTTAGAAATAAATCAGTAAAGTTAGTGAAAGTACTTTGGAGGAACCCTAAGGTCGAAGAGTCGACTTGGGAGTTAGAGTCTGATATGCGTTCCCGGTATCCTCATATGTTCTCTTAGATTCTGGGGACAGAATCCCTTAAGGGGGAGAGGATGTTACGACCGGCATTTTATGTAATATTATTTGTGAATAATATTAAGTTAAATAAAAATATATTCAATGCTTGTACGTTTGTGTGAGTGAAAATTTCTGCTTTATAAATTTGCTTTGGGTAGTATATGATTTTTCAAAGCAAGAATTTATTTAATTTCTTTATTTTTGATTTATAAGGAATATTCTAAGCTTTGGAAAAATCTTCTTTTAAAGGCATTTTGTACACAAATTGTGAAAATGATTTTATAAAGTCTCTAAAAATCCAAGTTATTTTATGGTATAAATTTTATAATTTTTGAACTTGTATTTTATTATATAAAAATAAATCTTTGGAAATTAGTTGCTTAATAATTATCAAATTACATGATTACCCTTGCATGCAAACTCTCTTCTATTCAACCAAGGGGCAAGGAGGGCAATTCCAACCCCACTCACTTTCATTTTACTAGCCACATTACTATTTTGTCCTTGCATGCAAATCTACCTAACTAAGATTGGAAGGTTACTATTGTAATTTCTCTCATCCACTCACTTATGGGCAAATAAAAACCAAGTAAACATGACAAACACACCACTTTCACTCCACCATTTCCACACTTCTCCTCCCTCCTCCCTCTCCTCTCGGCCCTCCCCCTCTCCTCTCGGGTTTTTAGCCGAAAACCTACCCCCTCCCCTTTTCTTTATTCCACATTCAAGTTTCCACCTTCCATACAAGTAAATATTACTTCCTATATCATGATCATTCATATTTCAAAGAGTTTTGAGTAGAAAGTTTAAGTTTAAGGGTTGCATGTAAAGGTTTTAGTGAAACTCAAAATACAATCTTGATTCTTATGGATTTAAGGTTGTTTTCGAGAGGACTACAATAAATGGATAAGTGCCAAGTCTTGAGAAGGAAACTCTTGATGATTTAATGGCCATTTCCATCCATTTCATTCGGCCATGACCATATGGGAGCCGAATGAATGGTCCTTGAAATCATTCTTGTTGTTTTGTTCAATTTTTGCATGTTTATGTGATAATGACTTGAATTTTGTGGTGAAAATTTGATAAAACTCCTTGCATGCTAAGTGATCATCTAGGTATACCTTATGCTAGGCTTGCATGTCAATTTTAAGATGGAATATATGTAGAAAATATGTTGTTTTGGTTTGAAAAACCCGAAGGCATGCATGCATGTGGAATTCTCTTAGTTTGTTGTAAGATTTTGATCATTTGGAAAAGATTTTGTTAGTGAGCCTTAATTTCAGTAGGAATAATGTGATAATATTGATTTATGCTTCTTGTTGCATGGTAATAATTTGTGGTTATCTTTTATAAAAATATATATCTTGTTGTTTCAAAAGCATGAAGATTTGCGATTTGTTAAGAGTAGTCTCTTTTGTTTTGCCATAGTTGCACCTTAGGTAAGGATGATCTCACCAAGGTTATTTTGAGAAAAAGGGAGTTAGTTCAGTAGAATACCAAGTATAGGTCTTGGTTTAAGTATTTAGTTGTTGATAATTGGGTTTGTCAAGTCAAAACCTTGGAAAATGAGAGTTATAGTTTCTGCAGAAAAATCAGTTTAGTACCCTGAGGTTTAGAGTGAGTTTTGACCATGTCATTGATGTGCACTTTGAGGCCCAAGCCACCAGAAGTTAGTATGGGGAGTATATAATAGGTTTTAGGAGTTGGTTGGAGGTTTGCATGTCATTTGGTTAGGTGCACAAGTAGAATAACAAAATCTGTCCAGCAGGGGACAGTTTTGTTGCAACTTAGAAATAGGGAGATTTGGCCATGTCATGGGTAGGCCCTCATTAGGCCCAATTGGGCCTTAGTTAGAGGGTATGTCAGAGAAGTTTTTCCAACCATAGTTCATAGGATATGAGCTAGAACCATGTGTCACAAGTTAATTCAAGTCAGGGCATTTTCTGCCCAGAAAAACAGGGGTACCTTGGACTTTTAGCTTAGGCCCAAGAAGGCCCAAGCCAGGCCTTTGAGCCACATCAAGCTTGTGAGATGCCCTTAGGTCAGGAGAGTCTTGTGTAAAAATTTTGAAGAAAAACTTGTAGTTTAAGAGTGTCTAATGCACTCAAGAAACCTTAGTTACCATTCTGAAATTTGCACCAGTGAGCACTTTCACTTATCACATAGTTTTAGGACACTTAGAAGTGAGTATTAGGTCGACCACCATAGTTGTAAGATAGTATAAGGTCAGTAGAACAAAAGGCACAAGTGAGGGTCAATAGGTTTTGGATAATTTAGGAAAGGCACATTGAGTTAGGAAGCCCAAATTCGAAGACTTCGTTTAGTTAGCGACCAAGTAACTTAAGTGGTGAGTCGAGATCATCCAAGCCTAGTGTGGCATTATGGTGTATATGATGTTATTTGGTATTAATATACGATATGTGATTATGTGGCTACGTGTGTACATTTGAAAATATAAATGGTGGATATGAATTAAGTGTGTATAGGCCTAAGTGCCATCCATGTTTAATTTTGGGTTGTAAATAGGTTAAGATGGAAAGAATATATTATAATGAGGATTATTATTATTTATGTAGGATCTCGAGACGAGGGAAAACTTGCCATAAAAGTCGAGTGAAGCTCCAGTTGTTGCTCCTACCAGTCAGACCAGACCAGTCTATCTCAAGGCAAGTGATTCAACTTGACCTTCGCATTTACTGTAAACAGTTCATATATATATCGATGCAATTATCCTGAGTCATTTTGATATATTTAAATCAAGAGTATCTTTTGTTTATCTTTGAGTTATATAGAGATGCCATGAACCCTCGAGTACGTATTGCAAGTAGTTCAAAAGTCTTTCATGATAGTTTAATGCCATGATAAAATAGAGATGTGTTATAATACCTTATTGATCCTTTTGATTATCATGCTATTGATCCCTGAGAAATCTTGATATTGCACCCTGATGCTTTGATTCAACTCTTGAAATAACCTCGATAGAAACTTTATCTTGATACCTAAAAGCCAATCTTTTCTTAAATTCATTCATGATTGTTTGATAACCCTATCCTTACCCTAAAGCTTGATACCCTGTTATATCTTGAGCTGATGATCACTTCCTTTATATTTTAGCACCTCTATCCTATTGGAACCAGTGATGCTTATCTTCTTGATGTTCTAATACCTATACCTTGTCTACAACCATTGCTTTAAGCCTAGTTTGGCATTACTCTTTCATATTATCCAGTAGCCTTGCTTAATTTCCTTGTCAAAATTCTTGTTTATGGAAATCTCTCGATTACCCTAATATAGTAAAGTCTAGTGGATCATGGCCCTGAGATTTAGTGTCATATTTCCAGTGTTTCAAGTTGATCTATAATCCCCTGATAAAAAAAAATGATTTCAGTCAAAAGAGATTTTGTCATAAATCGGCATCAGTTTTCAAAATGAATAAAAGGTGGATTTTTCAGTCCCAAAGGGGGACAAATGTTTTCTTGAATGGTGGATCTGGACTGAGACGCGAGTCCTTTCCACACTTATATTAGGCTTAAAAGTTGCCTAGGGATTCCCAATAATGTTTTAGAACCCAGCGAGGTTCGGGATTACTTCGCGGCTGATCACCGGCTGTAATCCGTAGCGTCATAAAATGATTTTGATTAAGAATGGTTTTAAAATTTGTTTTGATGCAAGCAAAATGATGCCAACTCACATAAGTTTTATCTCTCGATTATCATTGATTATGTCATTCCATTGTCATTCCTAAAGGTATATCTCGATTTATGCTTTGCGTTGTATTGTTAGCACTTGTTGAGCTTTTGGCTCACTTCTTGCTTTACCCTGATATTACAGCTAGCAGCCATGGTTAGATTCAAGCAGACTGCTCGTAAGACCTGTGATGCTGATGCTTATGTTCGAGCTCAGGTAGAATAAGTAATAATAGTTGTGTGAGGACTCGGTATTTGTAATCAGATGTAATAGTTGGTAGTGTTGGGCTGTTCCAAACCCTAAACTGTAAGATCTTGGATTTTGGTTGTGTAATACTCATTAAAATGATGTAATAGCTATAATTATTTTGCTATTTAAGTTGGGGGTGTGACAATGATGCAATAATTTATCAATGTATGTACTGCGACTAGATCGATTAATCTCCTCAATCTATCTTTATAGATCGTAATCCCTAATATCTAGGTAGAATTGCCTAAGTCTTTCACAAAGAAACTATTTCTCAACCAAGTCTTAACAGCCTGTAGAGAAGGTATGCCATTCCTTATTTGTTATATGTCATCTACATATAATACTAGGAATGTCACATGTGTAATAACCCCAATTTTTGGAAAATTTTGAAACCCTTATGAATAGTGATTTTGCAGATTATGCTAAATGAGAAAACTTTTCATGCCACACTATGTAGGGGTTCTGTTATGGATATTCTGAGATTTTATTAGTACTCTACATGGTATATAAGTGTATGTAAAGATCGTCAGAATCCAATCCCGAACACTTTGATTTTTCCCGGAAATCCACTAGATACGGAAAGAATTGAGTATAAGGTAATAGGATAAAAAGGATTTAAATTAAAGGATTATAAGAGAGGATCATAAAAGGAATATAATATATTGAGAAAGGTTAAGGGAACCTAAGTAATAAGATCCCGGGAATGATCCCTCAAACGATAAACGAAAACGAAAGTTAAGCGAACCGTATAGCAGATCAGCGGTCATTAGGCAAACAATTAGGAAGTTAAACAAAGAGATTAGAGGGGATGATGTCATCCAACCAATGGGAAGAGGACAAAGAGGGAAGGATGACACCACATGATGACATAAGCATGACATAGGGAGGAAGGAGATGTGGTTGGTTTATAACCACACAAAGACAAGGTTATTAAGGTAATTAACCAAAAACAAAACAAATCAAAAGCCACCAACCAAGCCAAAACATTTCATTTTCATCAAAAAAAACACAAACCCCCCATTTTCTTTATGAAGCTCTCGGCTTCTTTTCTTAAAAAATGAAGATCCAAGCTCCACCACTTACTATTTGGCAAGGTATTTATCTAAGCTTCCCCATGGATAGTTACATACTTCCTATAAGTTTAAGCTTCTAATTCCAAGCCAATCTTTTTCTATAAATCATGGAAGAAGATGGTGAATAGTGTTTTTCAAGAACTAAAATTTTTGTTCTTGAAGTTTTGTTTAGTTTAAGCTTGGATAAAGACTTTAAGGGTGATTCCAAGCCATTCTCTTGATTCTCCACTCTCCAAGGAAGGTATATCATCTCTAAACCCTAGATTCCTTTGTATAATAAGATGATTTTGATTGTTATGGTGATATAGTAGCTTAATGCTTGTGGTTTAGAGTTTGGGTTGGAGTGGTAGTGAAATGGAATGGTGAATCTTGTTATTTTGGTTAAAAGAACTTAAGTATAGTTAAATTCAAGCTTAACCATAAGTATAAATGTTAATATTGGATTTATTGGGGATGTTATAATGTGATAAGGATGGACTTTGGTTGTATGAAGGGATTGGGGTTGAATTGTGATGGTTTTGGAATGGTTTAAATTTAGGAAATCGCGTAAATATAGCCGTCGTAATGTCCGATTTACTTTAGACTGCTTTTGTTCATAACATTAGGACCCGAGAACCCCCTGCTAGATGTTGAACATTGCCATTTTTAGATAGCTCATGTTACGAGCTTCGTTTTGATATGTAGTCGTTTGATTCCGATGAACGGTTTAGGAGAAACGGCCGTTTTAAGTAACGACGTTTCGCGAACAAACCCTTACCCCTCGCCTTACTTTGAAACATAGGTTAAAGACCTTAAAAGACTAATTGAAGTATGAAACATTTATGTAAGGTGTAATAGGCAGTTGGTAAGACACTCGCGAAGGAATCGCCTTAAAACTCGTAATGGTTAAATTATTAAAAATGGTGGAGCCGAGGGTAGTCGAGTGACTTAAGTAAATCGCTAAGCGCGAAAGCGAGCGTTAGAGTCTAAGTTGGTTAAAGTATAGATTTACAAGTGACTTTGGTTTAATTCCAACTTACTTGTTGTTTATAGGTTACCAGACTCCTCCCGAGCCATTGTAACCCCCCAGTCGCTCAGGCAAGTTTTCTACCCGTTATACTGTTGTTGTGATGTAAATATATGTATATGCATTATCTTGTGATAAGTGCATGATTGTTATTAGCAAATTTTGCGATATATTGGAGCATGCTGATATGGTACATATGCATGTCTGTTTCGTAATCTGGTTATCTATCTGTTGATTTCAATGCTTATAGTTGCATAATACCTATGCTAGGAATAAGCAAGTAGTTGCGTATATCCTTAGTATAGGGGATAAAAGGTGAACATATTTCTAAACCGGGAGTCGATGTTCCCGAGTATAATATATATATTTTATATATATATGGTTAAAGTTTTCAAAACTATTAATCGAATAAGGATTATTCGATAACTTTAACTTTATTTTATTTAATGAATATTATTTCGAATATTCATTCGAGGGCTTATGACTCAGTTTATTTTATTTAATGAATATTACTTGAATATTCATCCGAGGACTTATGGCTCCTTTTATTTTATTAATTGAATATTATTTGAATATTCATTCGAGGGCTTATGACTCAGTTTATATTATTTAATGAATATTATTTGAATATTCATTTGAGGATCTATGACTCCGATTACTGTTGAGTTATATTCTTTATTTTATTAAAGAATAAGGTGTCGATAATCAAACTTATTTTTGATTATTCAATTAAAGATAGTACTTTCGTATAAGTATATCTTTGATTATTTAATACTCATTTCAAGTATAAGTCTTAGAACTTCTACTTCAATTATTTGTATAAAGATTATTCTTTATGGGAATATTATTTAAATAATAATATTCAGATATTTTCTAAATATATTGGGACTGATTTACTTCATAAATCAGCATTACTCCAAACACTCTTTAAAGTGTTTTCGAGTCTTCAAAATGATTTTTAAAAGTTATAGCGGATCCCGAAACTCATTTTTATATATTTAAGATCTTCCTTTTAAATGGGATTTAAATACTCGCTCAAAACCAGAGGGATCCGGCTCTGTGGTGTATTTTATATTCGCAACGATGTTGCTGTTTTGATAAATGAATTGATTACTTACCCAAGGTTCGGGATCTAAGTCCATCTATTGAGTCGGCATAAGCAACATGGGCTCAGTGGGCGTCCATGAAAGTGTAAGTGGCTCACTGGGAGTCCATCAAATGCGTAAGTGGCTGAGTGGCAGTCCAGCATAAGGTCCTATTGCGGCCAGGGTGATGACCAGTGGGGAATTCGTCCATCTACTAGTAGAAAAGGTTACTTATTGGTATCTTTGCCTGATCAGCAAGATATCAGGTTTATGCCAAAAACATTTTCTTTCCAAATTTATTGGATATTGCAATTCTGTTCATACTTTACATGACAGAGGTTTTCAGGAAACGTATGTATATATATAGGTGTATATATATATCGGGACTTAGTGAAGTATCTCATAACTTCATTATTTATAGTGATATTCAAAGATTTAATCTATTCAAATCTTGTCTTGTAGTCTCATCTATGTGATGAACTGTTGAAAGCTCATTATAATTTGAACGGTGGTAGTTCAAGTAGTATTTGGAAAAGATATAAGTATATTGGAGTATCTTGTAACTTCATCTTTTAAACTTATATCTAGTAAATGATTATCTTATGCATGACAAAGATTTTCAGAAAAACGTTGAGACAAGGTTAGATATATGAGATCACCTTGCAACGATATTTTTATACAGTTAACACTGGAACTCTGTGTGTATTATGCATGGAAGAGGACTTCCAAGATTTTGAAAAGTATATATGTATATATACTGAATATTTTGCGACTTCATCGCATTAAGATATCAAACTTGGTTCATTTCTTTTGACCAAGACTTTCATGAGTACTATGAGAAGGCTCATATATTGTTAATCATTATAACTATTATTTTGGTCGGCTTGATGCTCACCCTTGCTTTCTTCTTTCATCACACAACATCAGATAGACAAGACGAACAGGACCAAGCTCCCAATTCGCGAGCGGATAGGAAATGTTCCGCAGTTTCCTATAGGCGTTGATGTCGCTGTAGCTGAGGTAGGAACTACAAATAGGCTAGGCTTTCAACTTTTGATGTACCAGACTTATGTATATTTATGAATTGTAATAATGGCAAGGAATATGCAAATTTATTCAGAAACCCTTTTGAGGTGTAATGACTTATAATTGTGGAATAAAATGACTTGTGTTATTTTTGGTATTCATCTCTGAGACTATAACGTATGGTGTGTGTGTTTATTGTGGGGCACAGTACAGAGTAGTTGATTAATTATTAAGATTGGGTGTTATTAAGGGAAATGGAACTCGTGACAACCCGGATCCCCGACCTCGGATTTGGGGGGTGTTACAGAAGTGGTATCAGAGCTAAGCGTTATAAACCTCAGAGATGATGTGACGTAAAGATAATAAGTTCACTAAGATAATAAGGACTCTTTCCAAGTTCATAGTCGGGCTACCTAACGTAGTACTGACAGTTAAAACCCTTATGGGAACCCTTATAAATATCGTGATAGAAGCGTAGTTCGTTATCGTATATGGTAGCGGGACACCGAACCCTGAGGTTGAGGAGTAACAACGCGGTGATGTTTTATTACTAATTGGAGATCGGATTGTGGATCCGATAGAGCGTCCTAACGCAGGACCAGATGATGTTGATATTGAGGATGTAACGGTTGAGGATGTTGTCCTAGAAGGGATTGTTGCTGAGGAGGATCCCGTGAAGGATCCTGACAAGAATGAATAAAGGACCACTGAGGAATTGATGACCATGGTTAGGGCAACTCCCAGAGGTAGGATTGGCTGGTCACTACCGGAGGTTCGTTCAAGTTTGTAAAGATAGTAGCCCTTTAATGCGGCTTACTCATAAGACTGAGAAGTTCGAATAGACAGAGAAATGCGAGAACAACTGTTAAGAACTGAAGCAAAGGTTGGTGACGACCCCTATGTTGGCGTTGCCGGATGGAAAAAGGAGATTTTGTGATTTGTAGTGACGCTTCGCATAAGGAATTTGGGTGCTTCTTATACAGCACAGCAAGATAATTGCGTCCGTGTCAAGACAATTAAGGGAATATAAAATTCGATATCCCCGCCCATGAGCTTAGGCTCGTGGCAATAGTTTTACCCTAAAGATTGGAGGCACTACTTGTATGGAGAGAAGTGCGGGATTTACACAAACCATAGGAGATTTAGTACATTTTTACGTAGAAAGAGCTCAACATACGCCAGAGGAGGCGGTTAAAGCTAATCAAGAATTATGATTGGGAGATTCTTTATCATTCGGGGAAAGCCAATATGGTGGCTTATGCCCTTAGTAAAAAGGAGAGACTCAAGATGATAATGTCTTTTGGAGAGTTTATAAGAGATTTTGAAAAAAATGGAAATAGAAGTGAAGGTAACCGGAGCCGGTACCGAAAAGCTGTTTGAGATTGCAATACAGTTCAAATTATTGGAAAAGAACAGATTGTGTCAGAAAAAGTGATGAATGAAGGCAGAAAGCCAACAAATAGATAAGAGATTAATACCGAGAAAGATGATAAGGGAATAATGAGGTATTCCTACAGAATTTGGGTTCCAAATGTTCAAGAGCTTAAAGATGAGATCTTAGATGAAAGTCATAGTTCGAGGAATAAGAGTTAGGGCAAACCCTGAATGTGATAGTCAGGGAGGACGCCATTAAGAAAGAAGGAGCCCATAATATAATGAAGTGGAAAACAAGGATTTTAACGTATAAGATAACCCTGATTATGGGAGAAGGATGAAACATTTCATACTAAGGAAACAGAAAGTCGAGTAAGGAAAGGAGACCCGAGACGGTACTCCTATACGGCAATTCATGGACATGTCTAAAAAGAACTTAGACTATTATCCCCAACCACCACCTTGAGGAAACAATGCGGTAGGAAATTCTTTCATGACCTTTAAGTCGCTAAGCTCTCAGAGTTCCAAGGAATAGGTTGACCTAGTCGAGGCAAGAGCCTGGCTAAAGGAAACAGAGGAATCATTTGAGATTCTAAATGATTGACGAACCACAAAAGACTGTTTTTGTCACTTACCCTCCTAAGAGAGAGACCACCCACTGGTGAAAGGCCAAGGAAGGCACGGAGCAAGAGATTATAATAAACTGATTAAAGTTCAGCCAATTATTTTCGGGAAAGTAATTCCCATGGTTATGGAGAGAGTGTAAAAGCTTTAGAGCCAGAACAAAGGCGGCCAAGTATGATGAAATATGAAGCTAAGTGGTAAAAGTTGTCAAGATTCGTTTTGAGGACACGAATCCAGAATGACGGGATGTTTGAAATCAATTCTTATGTTGTGTTGGTTCATGAAATAATGATAAGAGAAAGGAAAATAAAAAGAAATTGAAGTGGAAAGGAATATAACGGCAATAGAGTTTGAGGAATGATAAGGGAGTTGGGTATGAGGAAACCCTAAAGACTCGTAGCAATAGAAATAGAAAAGTATGTAATCGTCAGGATGAGGGTGATTCACCATGAGTTAAAATTGATGGTTGAAGGCATAAGAGATACATATAGTTTACCCCCTGTAAGTTGGGAGGATTTGAGGAAACCTTGAGATAAATTGAAGGATAAATAATGAGACGCGGATAGACTGAGGAGACAAGGAAGTAAGAAATTAGGAAAATTGGATGAAGGAAGTGCCCTTCAAGAATGTGAAGTGTAAGACCGGTGGCTTGATACCCAGAAAGGGAGACGCCAGGTGTGAAAGATATCCCAACATTGAGATGACGGTTGAGATAAATAACAAAAGTCAATAAGGAATTATTAAGAAGAAGTTCACGTTGAACACGACCAATATCTTCCAGAACATCCTTGTTATCGTTACCAAATTAGGCAAGAAAAGCGGATAACCGTTGTTATCTTTTGGAGGCCATATTGGTTGACCTCATTTTGAATAAGGATATTATTGTGAAATTTGGTATAGACTATCGAGATGAGAATGATTAAATAAGATAATCTATCAAGGATATATGACTTGATTTATCCATGGAAGGATGCATGTACCTTTCTAAAGGTGGAATTAAGGATAGAACATCGGTAACTTAAAATGAATCCTAGGGGAATGCAAAAAGGTTGGCATTTCACCCTTAATAGGGATATTATGAGTTTTGACAGTATGAATTGGAAAGGATTAAGGTAATAACAACCTTTAAGAATCAGTGGAGATATTTTTTCAGAAGTATATAGACAATGATTCTGGTATTAATAAATGGTATCTTGATATGCCCTGTATCTAGGGAATACAGGAGGAACGATTCAAGGATAACCTTAGAGGTTTTACATGGAGAAAGGTAATATTCAAAATTCTCAAAAATAGAAAAGTTGATAAAGGAAATATGACGTAATTATAATGATGCCAAGTGGGGCACGTGTTAAACCACGAGAAGGTATGGATCGAACCAGTAATGGTCGAAATTGTTCAAGGCAATTAGGACTTGAGATAAAAAGATGTTCTAATTATGATTGAGAGTCAGTCGTGACAGTGATTAACCTCTAAAGACTGAGGCAATAACTTATGGAAAAATGGTAATATTTTTTTTTTATTTTTACTCATCAGATTTTAAGGAAAACATCTTCACATAAGCTGTGATTGAAATAAGGTAGAAAATTTATTTGGAGGTGGTTAAAATGACATTGACTGTAAGGAAATTTTACTATCAGGAAAGGCCAAAGAGGTGGCCGACACTTTAAAGGTAAGAGGATAATTATAGGCGCTTGTGCCAAAGGAATACAGTGATGATGGTTAAAGCTATGAAGGTTGTATTATGGTTTGGAAGATTGACATTCCTTCTGATGACTGTGCAATACCCAACCGTAATAGTAGTTGGTAAAGGTTTAATTCGTGTAATCGCCATGAGCGGGCTATCTATCTCAGGAGATACTATCTTGAGATAAGCCAGGACCATGTTTCAAAAAGAACTAGACGAACCCTTGAGTTAAGTCTTCTATTTAAGGCATACGAGTAAGAATGGTATTAACCTGCTATCGTTGCTTTGATTGAAACTCTTCTGCAATTTTATCTGCTTCATGTCATGTATGTATGTCAGGATCAGGAGTGTTCTTCATAAATCATGAATGGTGATTATGTTACCTCCTTAGAAGAATTTTATATGACATATATGAACTCCGTATGGTTAGATATTAAGATTTCATGGAAAGTGAATGATGACAGTAGGTCAGTGGTGGACCATAGTAATGCAACAATGATTCTGCGAGTAATGAGCTGATTACAACCATGAGAGTTGTATTGGAATGGATGTTGAGATTAAGTACCACTAATCGGGTCGTGGTAGTGTATAAGTTATCATTGATAGACTAATTAAGTAGAGTATCTACCTATTGAATATTTATTCCTTCTTATCAATAGAGAGTCGTATTACTATACGAGGAAGGTTGCGGTGCAAGCGTAGAATTCCAGTAAAGATGATGTCTAGAATGAGATCCCAGGTTCGATTTTCGATGTCAAGGGAGTTTCAAAGGTGATTGTGTGTAAGCTCGAGGAAGAGCATGGGTCCATAGAATCATGGACGGGATAGCGAAAATATTTAGGCATGTAAAATACGATGCTATAATACTTGATGTTGATATAAATACATATATGTTTTGTTCTCCTATGACAAACCTCTATAGTTCAGAGGTAGATTCCAAGCCAGATATTTTATGGCAATAAAATTTTTACGAATATACAATTCTCTTCAGTTCGTTCTTTTCTCTTCTTTTCATTTCATGTAAGATGAGAAGAACAACCCTTCCAGAAGGGGAGGTATTGCCGAATGACTATCTATCTGTGTGATAGAAGCCTAGTTGGATACCATCTATTATTTAATTGCTTGTCAAGTACTAAAGGCTGGCCACCTTCTGTACTAACTATACGATATAACAAGTGTTCATGATCATAGTGATCTCTCAACAAATTCATTTACTTCTATATGATACTAAGGTTGACGTGGTTATTAAAAGGTTATAGAATGCTAGTATAACTAGTATAATATTAGGAACGGAAGGTGATAGCGATTACGAACTGGAAAAGAATGGGTATTGAGAAGCAAAAGCTCTAATGCTAAAAGCTATAATGAGAGTCTGTGCAATAGACTTGAAAGAAATTGGAATGATCACTTAACACGGATTGAGTTTTCTTACGACAATAGATCCTATGTCATTATCGAGATGTCGCCATATGAGATCCTTGAGGGAAGACAATGTCGATCTCCCTTATGTTAGGATGAAGTTGTAGAGCGCAAGATGCTCGGACCCGCAGTAGTCCAAAGGACCAAGGATATAATAGATCTAATCAGAGGACGGCTGGTGGTAGCCCAAGATGGACATAAGAAGTATGTTGATTTGACACGAAAGGACAAGGAATAGGAAGTAGGGGACCTAGTGCTGTTATAGGTATTCCCTTGGAAAAGGTTAATGAGATTCAGAAAGAAAGGAAAGCTAAGTCCACCAATTATTGGACCCTTGGACATATTAAGAAGTATTGGGAAGTTAGCATATGAGCTAGCCCTACCCCCGAACATGTAGCAAGTCATGACGTGTTCCACGTATCAATGTTAAGAAAGTGTAATTCGGATGCCAGATAAATAGGGGCATATGAGCGCATAGACATGCAACCCGACGTAACCTATATGGAGCAACCAGGAAGGGTTATAGATTGAAAAAGGAACAAGTGCTTAGGAGAAGGGTTATCAAACTATTCAGAGTTTGATGGAAGAACCACAATGTGGGAGAATTTACTTGAGAGTTAGAAAGTGTAATGCTAAGAGAGTATCCCTATTCATTTTCTATCTGATTCCGGGACGAAATCCTTTTAAGGAGGGGAGACTGTAATAACCCCAATTTTTGGAAATTTTTGAAACCCTTATGAATAGTGATTTTGCAGATTATGCTGAATGAGAAAACTTTTCATGCCACACTATGTAGGGGTTCTGTTATGGATATTCTGAGATTTTATTAGTACTCTACATGGTATATAAGTGTATGTAAAGATCGTCAGAATCCAATCCCGAACACTTTGATTTTTCACGGAAATCCACTAGATACGGAAAGAATTGAGTATAAGGTAACAGGATAAAAAGGATTTAAATTAAAGGATTATAAGAGAGGATCATAAAAGGAATATAATATATTGAGAGAGGTTAAGGGAACCTAAGTAATAAGATCCCGGGTATGATCCCTCAAACGATAAACGAAAACGAAAGTTAAGCGAACCGTATAGCAGATCAGCGGTCATTAGGCAAATAATTAGGAAGTTAATCAAAGAGATTAGAGGGGATGATGTCATCCAACCAATGGGAAGAGGACAAAGAGGGAAGGATGATACCACATGATGACATAAGCATGACATAGGGAGGAAGGAGATGTGGTTGGTTTATAACCACACAAAGACAAGGTTATTAAGGTAATTAACCAAAAACAAAACAAATCAAAAGCCACCAACCAAGCCAAAACATTTCATTTTCATAAAAAAAAACACAAACCCCCCATTTTCTTCATGAAGCTCTCGGCTTCTTTTCTTAAAAAATGAAGATCCAAGCTCCACCACTTACTATTTGGCAAGATATTTATCTAAGCTTCCCCATGGATAGTTACATACTTCCTATAAGTTTAAGCTTCTAATTCCAAGCCAATCTTTTTCTATAAATTATGGAAGAAGATGGTGAATAGTGTTTTTCAAGAACTAAAATTTTTGTTCTTCAAGTTTTGTTTAGTTTAAGCTTGGATAAAGACTTTAAGGGTGATTCCAAGCCATTCTCTTGATTCTCCACTCTCCAAGGAAGGTATATCATCTCCAAACCCTAGATTCCTTTGTATAATAAGATGATTTTGATTGTTATGGTGATATAGTAGCTTAATGCTTGTGGATTAGAGTTTGGGTTGGAGTGGTAGTGAAATGGAATGGTGAATCTTATTGTTTTGGTTAAAAGAACTTAAGTATAGTTAAATTCAAGCTTAAGCATAAGTATAAATGTTAATATTGGATTTATTGGGGATTTTATGATGTGATAAGGATGGACTTTGGTTGTATGAAGGGATTGGGGTTGAATTGTGATGGTTTTGGAATGGTTTAAATTTGGGAAATTGCGTAAACATAGCCGTCGTAATGTCCGATTTACTTTAGACTGCTTTTGTTCATAACATTAGGACCCGAGAACCCCCTGCTAGATTTGACCATTGCCATATTTAGATAGCTCATGTTACGAGCTTCGTTTTGATATGTAGTTCGTTTGATTCCGATGAACGGTTTAGGAGAAACGGCCGTTTTAAGTAACGACGTTTCGCGAACGAACCCTTACCCCTCGCCTTACTTTGAAACATAGGTTAAAGACCTTAAAGGACTAATTGAAGTATGAAACATTTATGTAAGGTGTAATAGGCAGTTGGTAAGACACTTGCGAAGGAATCGCCTTAAAACTCGTAATGGTTAAATTATTAAACATGGTGGAGCCGAGGGTACTCGAGTGACTTAAGTAAATCGCTAAGCGCGAAAGCGAGCGTTAGAGTCTAAGTTGGTTAAAGTACAGATTTACAAGTGACTTCGGTTTAATTCCAACTTACTTGTTGTTTATAGGTTACCAGACTTGTCCCGAGCCATTGTAACCCCCCAGTCACTCAGGCAAGTTTTCTACCCGTTATACTGTTGTTGTGATATAAATATATGTAGTATAGGGGATAAAAGGTGAACATATTTCTAAACCGGGAGTCGATGTTCCCGAGTATAATATATATATTTTATATATATATGGTTATAGTTTTCAAAACTATTAATCGAATAAGGATTATTCAATAACTTTAACTTTATTTTATTTAATGAATATTATTTCGAATATTCATTCGAGGGCTTATGACTCAGTTTATTTTATTTAATGAATATTACTTGAATATTCATCCGAGGACTTATGGCTCCTTTTATTTTATTAATTGAATATTATTTGAATATTCATTCGAGGGCTTATGACTCAGTTTATATTATTTAATGAATATTATTTGAATATTCATTTGAGGATCTATGACTCCGATTATTGTTGAGTTATATTCTTTATTTTATTAAAGAATAAGGTGTCGATAATCAAACTTATTTTTGATTATTCAATTAAAGATAGTACTTTCGTATAAGTATATCTTTGGTTATTTAATACTCATTTCAAGTATAAGTCTTACAACTTCTACTTCAATTATTTGTATAAAGATTATTCTTTATGGGAATATTATTTAAATAATAATATTCAGATATTTTCTAAATATATTGGGACTGATTTACTTCATTAAATCAGCATTACTCCAAACACTCTTTAAAGTGTTTTTGAGTCTTCAAAATGATTTTTAAAAGTTAGAGCGGATCCCAAAACTCATTTTTATATATTTAAGATCTTCCTTTTAAAGGGGATTTAAATACTCGCTTAAAACCAGAGGGATCCGGCTCTGTGGTGTATTTTATATTCGCAACGAGGTTGGTGTTTTGATAAATGAATTGATTACTTACCCAAGGTTCGGGAAGTAAGTCCATCTACTGAGTCGGCATAAGCAACATGGGCTCAGTGGGCGTCCATGAAACTGTAAGTGGCTCAGTGGGAGTCCATCAAATGCGTAAGTAGCTGAGTGGCAGTCCAGCATAAGGTCCTATTGCGGCCAGGGTGATGACCAGTGGGGAATTCGTCCATCTACTAGTAGAAAAGGTTACTTATTGGTATCTTTGCCTGATCAGCAAGATATCAGGTTTATGCTAAAATTCTTTCCTTTCCAAATTTATTGGATATTGTAATTCTGTTCATACTTTACATGACAGAGGTTTTCAGGAAACGTATGTATATATATAGGTGTATATATATATCGGGACTTAGTGAAGTATCTCGTAACTTCATTATTTATAGTGATATTCAAAGATTTAATCTATTCAAATCTTGTCTTGTAGTCTCATCTATGTGATGAACTGTTGAAAGCTCATTATAACTTGAACGGTGGTAGTTCAAGTAGTATTTGGAAAAGATATAAGTATATTGGAGTATCTTGTAACTTCATCTTTTAAACTTATATCTAGTAAATGATTATCTTATGCATGACAAAGATTTTCAGAAAAACGTTGAGACAAGGTTAGATATATGAGATCACCTTGCAACGATACTTTTATACAGTTATAAACTGGAACTCTGTGTGTATTATGCATGGAAGAGGACTTCCAAGATTTTGAAAAGTATATATGTATATATACTGAATATTTTGCAACTTCATCGCATTAAGATATCAAACTTGGTTCATTTCTTTTGACCAAGACTTTCATGAGTAGTATGAGAAGGCTCATATATTGTTAATTATTATAACTATTATTTTGGTGGGCTTGCTGCTCACCCTTGCTTTCTTCTTTCATCACACAACATCAGATAGACAAGACGAACAGGACCAAGCTCCCAATTCGCGAGCGGATAGGAAACGTTCCGCAGTTTCCTATAGGCGTTGATGTCGCTGTAGCTGAGGTAGGAACTACCAATAGGCTAGGCTTTCAACTTTTGATGTACCAGACTTATGTATATTTATGAATTGTAATAATGGAAAGGAATATGTAAATTTATTCAGAAACCCTTTTGAGGTGTAATGACTTATAATTGTGGAATAAAATGACTTGTATTATTTTTGGTGTTCATCTCTGAGACTATAACGTATGGTGTGTGTGTTTATTGTGGGGTCACAGTACAGAGTAGTTGATTAATTATTAAGATTGGGTGTTATTAAGGGAAATGGAACTCGTGACAACCCGGATACCCGACCCCGGATTTGGGGGTGTTACAACATGGCTCCCACTAACCTTCTTGCAAACACATGGTTCATCTTCATATTGAATAAAGCCAAACTCTTTGACCGTTTTATCAAAATGAATATTCATTCTCCTTGAGGCTTGTTTCAATCTATAAATAGATAGAAGCAACTTACAAACTATCTTAGAAAACTTTGGATCGACAAAACCCTTAGGTTGTATCAAGTATACATCCTGTTCAAGGCTCCCATACAAGAAAGCAGTTTTGACATCCATTTGCCAAATCTCATAGTCAAAGTAAGTAACTATTGTTAATAAAAACCTGATGGAATTGACCATAGCAACTGGTGAAAAAGTCTCATTATAGTCTATACCATATTGTTGTTTGAAACGTTTTGTCACTAGTCGCACCTTATTGGTCTGTACTTTACCATCCATGTCAGTTTTCTTCTTGAAAACCCACTTGCACTCTATAGGTTTTACCCTTTCGAGTGGATCAACTAAAGTCAATACTTTATTTTGACACATGGATTCCATCTCGGATTTCATGGCCTCTAGCCATCTCTCAGAGTCTGAACTGTTCATAGTATCTTGGTAGGTGTGAGGCTTATCCTTATCCATAAGCATCACATCACCATCTTGAGTGAAAAGAAATCCATAATTTCTCCCGGACTCATGATGAATCCTACTAGATCTATGAATAACCTGTATTTCCTAAACATGATTATTTTCAACATTTTGATGTACATCCTGATCTTATTCCAACTCTGGTTCAATGTTATCATGTGGTTCTCGATCTTCATCGAGATGTATTATCCTCCCACTGATTTTCTTAGAAAGTAGTTCTCCCTCAAGAAATAGAGCGACCTGAGCAACAAACACTTTGTTCTCGAAAGGATTATAAAACTATACCCTAGTCTCACTTGGATTTCCCATAAAATAGGATCTATCTAATTTTGGTCCAAGCTTGTCAGAGGCTAAACATTTTACAAACGCTTCACGTCCCCAAATTTTCATAAATGACATGCTATGACATTCATCACTCTATATCTCATACCGAGTATTTTAAACCTCTTTATTCGGAACTTGGTTAAGTGTATACGCAGCTGTTTCTAGAGCATCACCCTAGAAACTGAATGGAATATCCGCTTGACTCATCGTCGATTGCACTATGTCCAACAAGGTAGGATTTCTCCTCTCAGAATCTCTATTCCATTGAGGTGTTCCAGAAGGAGTAAATTGTCATACACTATCACACTCCTTCAAGAAACTCTTAAATTTGAGGCTTAAGTATTCCCCTCCACGATTTGATCGTAAAACTTTTATACTTTTTCCTTGTTTGCTTTTCTACTTCGGCCTTATAGTCTTTGAACATTTCAAAAGAATCAGATTTGTTCTCCATAAGAACCACATATCCATATCTACTGAAATCATCAGTAAATGTTATGAAGTAGTATAAGCCCCCTTGCCATGATACGCATTCGACCACATACATCATTATGTATAAGTCATAATCATTCGGTGGCCCTTTCACCTGATCAGGTAAAAGAAGCTTTAGTCATTTTGCCAATGAGACAAAGTTCGCATCTTTCGTATGATTCAAAATCAAACTTATCCAAGTATTCATCTATATATAACTCAGAAATGCATTTCTCATTAATACGGTTTAATGACAATGCTAGAGGTAATGTTTGATTTGAGTCAACTTATAACATATAAATTGTTAACTAATTGTGCAACATTATAAGTCTTATCATTGAAATAGAATAAAAAACAATTATTTATTTAATTAAAATGAAAAACTTTCTTGTCCTGACAAGAAATTGACTTAATGTATGCGCTAAAGGCAGGCACGTAATAACAATTTATCAAGTTCTCAATCTCGCCTTATGGGCAAAATTAGGTATCAAGTTCCTTCAGCTAGAGTAACAACTTTTGCTCCAATTCTATCCCTATACCTGAAGCTTGACCATTGCTAGTCTTCTTCTTTAGATCTTCCAAATAAGCTCGACAATTTTAACTTCCATTCATCAAGTTATTTCCACATCAATGACAATCATCTCCTTTAGCAACACCACTATTAGGCTTCAAAAGCCCTTTGGGATTGGACTTTGGTTTGGCACCGAATAAGATCAAATCTTCACCTTGTCTGTCCACTTTCCTTTCCCATTTGCATTCCATGTGTACATTATCAATATGGACGTAATTCATGCCTTTACCGTGTTATTTTCAGCAGTTCTAAACATACTTAACAACTCAGTGAATGTTTTGTCTATATTATTCCTTTTCTTCTTAACAAACTAAGAATAAATGTTTGTTAAGTGGCATTTATGACACTTATTTATGCTTTAATAAGCTTTGAGTTGGTGTATCTGTACTCAAGTTATTTTTATTTTAACGCATTTTCAAGTATTTTTGCATTTCAGGCTTTGCTTCGTAAATCAGGTGAATTAGCATTGTTTTGATGCAAATATGGTGTTTAGGATGTGTTGGAATAAAAGCTTGAAAGACTGGCTCGAAGCTGCAAGGTATAAAGAAGAAAAAAAATAAAGTTTTGGCAGAAGGTAGGCGCGCCCACGCTGGTGTTGCGCGCGACCGCACCAGGAGTACAGAAAGGCAGCGCGCCTGCGCTGGGTCGGGATATTAAAATCCTGATTCTTTTATAATTCAAATTACTGGACTCCTGGGATGCATGGACTGCTATATAAACATAACTTAGGTCATTTTTTAAGGGATATTTAGAGATTCAGAGATCTCAAGACATCAAGGAGAGAGAAGACGATAAGAGACCTTTTTGGCACAATTCAACAAAGGCGAAGACGAACTAGTTTATTCTTGTGAATCTTTGTTTTGAGTTGTAATTTGGATGTTTGTTTCTTATTTTCTTGAACCTAAATTCTTGATTGTACTTTGGTTTATTTATTTGTATAAAGACTACGTTTGCTATATCATGTTTTCATTGGAACCCACGTTGGCGATGAGTTCGATTATGGGCTAAACGTTATCGTGCGGTTCTAGCAGATTTATTTATGGATTTCTTTAGTTAAATTGTTTAATGCATTAGTGTGTGGTGATTGTATGATATCCTAGTTATGGTTGTGCGTATTCGTCTTATGAGCGTCGCGAACTAATAAGATAGTGTGTTAATTCTTAATGAAGCGAAAGTGAATGTAATAACTCAAATTTTTGAGACCTTGTAAAAACATTTAATGAATAGTAACCCTGATAGACGGGGAAAACATTATACGTACCAAATGAGTGTATGTAAAGACTATTAGTTTTCAAAGAAAACAAACTTTGAAAAATGACCATATTTACGAATAATCGAGGATTACAGGAATCACAATATAATTACGAATTTAAAACCCTACGGATTTATATCCAAGTATGATAATTCAAAATATAAGGAATAAATACGAAAGGATTTACGTCATGAATCGTTTACGAGAAATTATTACGAAAACATTTAAGCGACCGAGCGAACGCGTAAACGATTAAATAAACGTAACGCAATAAATAACCCTGGTAGAAAAGTAACCATGGTTACTTTAATAAATAGTGAGCTAAGTTATAGGATGATCAACCAAGGGCTAGCAACTAGTAAGCTAAAGAGCTAAGTTAAGTAGCTTAGCTTGTAAACTACAAAGGCTAGCTAGTTTTGTCTAAAGATTTGGAAACCAAGATCAATTCCTAGGATATATACTAAGGAATAACAATCAACAACAAAATATCACAAACATTATTTCAAGAAGCTCCCAAGAAGCAACACAAAATTTCTCTCTCTCTCTCTAAAACTCTCCATTCGGCCCTTTTCTTTAAAACAAGGAAATCAATTTCAAATCTTCAAGCTCTATCCATGGATAAATCCTCCCATTATATCTCAAGCTTCTTACCAACCAAACTTAGGTAATATAAATCTTTGAGCTCTTTTTATTAAAGTTTGATGGGTGAAATAAATTCAACAAAGATGAGAATGAATAGTGTGAATAGTAACTCTTCTTTGATTTCTTGATTTTAATGGATGTTTTAGGTTCCAAAAACCATACTAAGCTCTCCCAAGACTACACCATCATCAAGAACACATCTCAAGCTCTCAAGAAAGGTGTAAATCTTTGACCCAACCTTATTTAAGATTTAAGTTCAAGATCCTTTTAGAATATAGTTGTAAACCTAGTTTTGGTGGGAGTATTGTTGTAATCTTGATGTTTAGCTAAGTTGATTTAAGGTTGCTTGTTGTTTCCTCAAGAACATGATGTTATTGAGAGGATTTGGTGAGGTGATGATTATATGTTGATTGTTGGTGGTAGTATAATGATTTGATGCATAAACGAAACTCCGATCGTAACCGTAATCTCACTAAAGCGAACAAAACGTAACTTTAAGATTCTGCAGAAAGTCCCGAAGATGTAAACTGTAGTTTCTTGAAAAATAAAACTTTATTATGATATAAAATGTTATAAGTATCGTTTAGGCGCTTGAATCGCTTGATTTCGATTTACAGATCAAAAGTTATGGCCGTCATACTAAAAGTGATTTACGCGACAAAAACTGCTACGAATTACGAACTTTGAAAATAAAAAGGATCGACTTAAAAAATTTCATAAATCATGAAATTTTTACAGAGCGTATTAAATTGAGTTTCCTAACTTCCATAAAAATTGCAAGTGAAAATAATGATTTTTCAATTTATTAAAAATATCGGAGCCGAGACCGCACGATTATAAAATCGTAGAATCCATAAGCGGAGCCGATGACGAAAATGAAAACGGACATAAGATACTTTGAAAAAGGAAGCGACCATAACAAGAACAAGGACTTAAAGGAATAATAAGGGTAATATAAGTTAAGAGGGTGCATAATAAGTAGCGTATGAGTGCGAGTCGCCGTAAATTAGAACAGGACCTAACAAAATGAATTTTGTTTATGATTATAGATTTCCGAGCAGAACCTAGAGCATCCTTCACCTCGAGATACCCAGGAAAGTTTACGGACCCAATTCCATTTACTGTTGTGTTGTGAAAGGATTGTTTTATTATCATTGCATAAATACCATGCTTGCCATGATACGCAATAATTGAATTTTTCGCATAATGTAACGATGTTGTACAATAAGTATATATCGTAAAATATTTAATTCCGCCTTAAGCATGACGTATAATTATAAGACCGAGAGTCGGTCGGGATTTTAAGATGAAAAACCGAGAATCATTCCGGTGATATTATAGGACAATTAAAAGTCCATAGTAGTACGATTTGAAGGACTCAACATCCCCTTACGAAATATTAAACACCTTGAACTTTTATTAAAAAGCGATTTCCAAAGAACGTATTCCCTCAACTATACTTTGTCATTCCATTAAGAAATATTTATTAACTATTCACTTATTATGAAGGAAGTATACTCCAGTGAATATTTATTTCAAACTCGATTAAATATTAAAGATTATTATATTACGTAAATATAAATTAGTTGAGGAATATTATTTAAATATTCTTTTCAGTAAACTCATTTGAGGTTTAAATATTTATCGATTAATATTTAATTATTTATTATTTATTAAAGAAGTAGTTATTTATGATTTAAAAATCATAAAACCTGATCTAAAATACTTCTGATTTCCGGAAAATCGTTCGAATAATTTCAGATCGTCGGAGAATATTATCTCGACTTATTTTAAATATTTTGACTATAGTTTCAAAAGGAAGTCCACCTTATTTACTTATTTGTTGACAACGGTCAACTCACATCCTTAGTACTTCCTCCGAAAATATTCGGAAGTACATACATATATATATATATACATGACGTAAAGTTGTTCCTATCAACAAGCAAAACGCTTGGGGAACTTCGATATAGTTCGATGATTCCAAATATATGATAGGATTTCCTTAAGGACAAGGGAGGGGTAGGATCCAAGTACTTTGTGTATTGGATAGACTACTGGTACTGTAGGAGACGGTACTATATGTACCTAAGGACCTGCGAAGTGTGTGTATACCCGAAATGAGGACACATAGCCCGTATGCGGCAAGGGTGATAACCGGGATACGAAGGTGTCATCCTTCTACTAGTAGAAAAGGTTACTATTATCGTAGTACGACTGATCATCGTATGCGGTGGCTCCAACGAGTGTCCTATTCTTCCAATTGGAATGTGATGCAATACCGTAACCCAAGCCTAGGTGTTGGGTTTACAATTAAGGTATTCGGAGGATAATAAAATCCACTAAAGAATTATTTTCATAAGAAGGTGTGTATCGCCAAGGAAAACTATTTTTGAGTAAAACATAATTATCATATATGATGTTTTACATGAGTTTATCATACAGTCATTTTCATACTGTACATTATTATGCTGGGCATTATAGCTCACACTTATTTTCTTAAATTGACACAATACAACAGTGAATCAAGATGCCTACAATAAGACTCACAGCCAGGAAACGGGTAGGAAATGGCCAGCTGTTCCGTAGGTTATTTGGTGCGGTACCACAGGTAGTCCGAATAAGTTGGATTGGTTTTCAGTTGTTTTTAATTCGGCTTATTTATAAATATGACTTACGTAAGGTATAAATAAGAAACGTATATTTGGCCGATGGACTAGCCTTAATTAAAGTTTATTCCCCGATAAGACTTAATTACTTTTGGGTTGTAATAATAATCACTTTTTGGTTTGATTTACTCTAGTAATGAATGGTTCATTTCCAAGACAATAACCTGTAAGTGTGTGTGTGTGTGTGATATGTGTGGGGTTGTAAAGTGTGAGTATATATATATATTGTGATGTGAGGTATTTGGTTTATAGTGATTGAGATGGCGTGGCCTCCGAGATCCCTGTCCCCGGATTTTGTGGCGCCACAGAAATGGTATCAGAGCCTTAGGTTATCAAATCTTGGAAATGATAGGATATAAAATACGTAGACATGAGAATAATAAATAATCAATTAGAGCTCAAGTCGAGTTCGTCGTTAGGCTACACCGGTAGTCTTGGCAGTTTTACCCTCAAGGGAATTCCGACTCTAAGTTAGTAACACCTTGCCTATTGTGTCATGTACAAGTGGAGCCTATAGGGGAGGTTAACCCTGTTGATGTTGTTATAGCCCCTGAGCGTGACCCTACTCCCGAGCCAGAGGACCCACCCATTGATGACTCAGATGATGACCCTACTGAGGATTCCCCGAAGCCGGAGACTGACCTTCTTGTCCCCATAGCTGATGACGTTGAGATGCCCTATGGAGATGACTTAGGATGGAGAGATGTAGAGATGTACCCTCTCCCGACTGTTCGATCTCCTACACCACACCCAGGGATGCAGAGCCCATTGCCCTATACTGATGATGATGAGGAGGATGGGGTGGATGCGCAGACCTACGAGGCTTATGATATATCCTCTAGCGACCCAGACTCACCTTTACCACCCCCGACGATCATACATGTAGCTGTACACGACTGGATAATGGCTCAGCTTAATGCTGGGATCACTGCGGCATCTGCCCGCATTGTGGAGGTACGCCAGACACTGACAGCTGAGAGAGCCATCAGACTAGGATACCCAGGGGACTTCAGAGCTGCTTCCCCAGTCATAGCCCGCAGAGAGATTGATGGGATCGAGCTCCGTACCCGGGTTCCGATGAGGATGATGACGTTTGGAGGATACATCCCGGTAATAGACGCAGAGCTGATGTTGGCAGGAGCGATGATGAGGGGGCGTGACCTCACGCACAGTGATAATGACTGAGGGACTAGTGACTATTTATGGACCTTGATGAAGGCTGGGTGACTTGTCACCAATTTTGATAGGATAGCTAGTAGTAGATAGCGTTCCTAGCCCTTCAGGGTACACGGCTTATGCATTTGCATTTCAGTATTCATGACAAGTAATGATGTATTATAATCAAGTCATGTATGAACTCGGTTAGTTGTTTTGTCCCCCAGATAAAAGTGGGACACCCTATGGTATATATCTAGCAATTATCTAGAAATTGATTCCCATATTATTGCACTTGATAGAACATGCTAGATAATAAATGGCATGCTTACATATGAATAAATTAATCCAATCGTAAGATAATTGCAACTATATTCACAAATTTTCATTATCAGAACAATGCCACCCTGTAGAATAGGAACCAGGGTACATCCCGCAGAATCTGTTAAACAACAACGGAATGAACCTGACCCTGTAGTGAATGAAGAAAGTGAAGAGGACCTAGACTATAATGAATATGATGAGGAAGAATATATAGAAGAAGAGGCTGAGGATACCCATCAGGGTGGGAACCCCATGAATGAGTTTATGGAACTTTTAAGAGCAAATATGAACCAACAGCCCATTCCACCACAGCCGCATGCTGCCCAACAGACTATAACCACTGTCTTCAGGGCATTCAAATCCCTCAAACCTCCAGAGTTTCTAGGATTTGCCGACCCCGTGGAATCACGGGCCTGGCTCAAAGAGATAGAAAAATCCTTCGAGATACTAGGTATGGAGGAACGACACAAGACCAATTTCGCTTCTTACATGCTGAAAGGAGAAGCTAATTACTGGTGGGAGTCCAAATGAAACCTAGAGACTGATGCCGTGATTCCATGGGATAAGTTTACCCGACTATTCTTAGAAAAGTATTTTCCTAGATTTATGGAAACCCAGATAGAGATTAAGTTTATGGAGTTGAAATAGGATAAGATGACTGTGGCAGAGTATGAGGCCAAGTTTACTGAGCTGTCAAGATTTATGCCTGAGTTTTTGAATACCGAAGAGAAGAAAGCGCGAAGGTTTCAGCTTGGTCTGAAACAGTGGATCCAAAACTAAGTGGCGGTACTAGAGCTGATAGATTATGCCACTTAGTGCAGAAAGCCTTGATTATTGAAGCTGGAAGTGAGCATAGTGTAAAGGAAAAGGAAAATAGGAAGAGGAAGATAGGAAGCCAAGGCGGAGGAGGAGGAGTAGGAACCGGGAACAGGAGCCTTCCAAGCAGGTTGGTCAGGGGAGTAGTATCACAACCTGCGAAAGGCCCCGGATTTAGAAAGGCCCCTAGTGAGAGTGTTGGATAGGGCGACGGACAATCTAGGGCACCATTTCATAGCCAACCCCGTGTCCCAATACCTGAATGTCAAACATGTGGAAAAACTCACCTTGGAGTGTGCGCCCAGGCGAGAGCCCCTCTGAAATGTTACAGGTGCGACCAACCCGGACACCTTGCCAACAACTGTCCCCAATATAACAAGATACATTTCCAATGTGGAAAGGTAGGGCACATGAGGAAGGATTGCCCGACATTGAAGCCCCCAGCCTCAGGAATGAGCAGAGATGCATCCAACCGGCCCCCAGCTGCTAGGACCTTCAATATGATCGTACAGGACGCTGTCTGGAACACTGACGTGATAGCAGGTACCCTTTTGTTAAATTCCGAACATGCAAATGTCCTATTTGATTCTGGAGCGACCAAGTCATTTATATCTCAAGATTTCGCTAAAAAGTTAAAACTTAACGTCGTACCCTTACGTGAGGTATTACAAGTGGAAATAAAAAACAAAGAAATAATTCCTGTGAATCAAGTACACCCTAAATGCAAGTTAAAATTAGAAGGGAAAGACTTCGAGGTTGATCTAATCCCATTTGCGTTAGGAGAATTTGATGTAATCTTAGGAATGGATTGGTTATCCAGTAATGGAGCGCAAATAGATTGTGAACGGAAGAGGGTGAAGATAAGAGTGCAAAATGGAAAAGAAGTAGTATTTACAGGGCAACGACAGACCCAGAAATTTCTGGCCATGCTACAGGCAAAGAGATTGTTAAAGAAAGGTAACGAGGCCTATTTCGCTTATCTGGTAGATACCAAGAAGGAAGTTCCTAACATACAGGACATACCCATAGTGAATGAGTCGAGGACGTGTTTCCAGAGAATTTACCACGGTTGCCACCCGATAGGGAAATATAATTCCCTATATAATTAGCACCAGGAACGGCACCAGTGTCCAAGGCCCCTTATAGGCTAGCCCCATTTGAGATGAATGAATCAGCTTCTCAACTGTAAGAATTATTAGATAATGGAATGATAAGACCCAGTGTTTCGCCATGGGGAGCGCCAGTACTGTTTGTAAAGAAAAAGGACGGTAGTATGAGATTATGCATAGACTATGGAGAATTGAATAAGCTGACTATTAAGAATAGGTACCCTCTCCCTAGGATTGATGACCTATTTGACCAACTCAAGGGAGCTGTGCACTTTTCCAAGATAGATTTGAGGACATGGTATCACCAGTTGAATATCAAACCTCAGAATATATCGAAGACTGCTTTTCGCACTAGGTATAGACACTATGAGTTCTTAGTCATGTTGTTTGGGCTAACCAATGCACCCGCAGCCTTCATGGATTTGATGAACAGAGTGTTCAAAAAGTACCCAAATATATGTGTGATAGTTTTTATAGATGATATTCTAATCTACTCAAAGGCAGAGCAAGAACATGCAGAACATTTGAAGATAGTCTTAGAAATATTGAGGAACGAGAAACTATATCCCAAGTTCTCGAAATGCGAGTTTTGGTTAAGGAAAGTTCAGTTCTTAGGGCATGTGGTGAGTAGCAAAGGAGTTTTAGTTGACCCCACCAAGATAGAGGCGGTGTCCAATTGGGATAGACCAACTACCCCAACAGAGGTTAGGAGTTTTGTGGGTTTAGGGGGATATTACCGGAGATTCGTGTAAGCCTTTGCTAAGATAGCCGGCCCACTAACTAGACTTACCCGGAAGACAGAAAAGTTTGTA
This sequence comes from Apium graveolens, assembly GCF_009905375.1. NCBI lineage: Eukaryota > Viridiplantae > Streptophyta > Magnoliopsida > Apiales > Apiaceae > Apium > Apium graveolens. Next base: position 49,080,702 of record NC_133647.1, on the reverse strand, counting down.
TGGACAGAGAAATGTAAGGAAAACTTTCAGGAACTGAAAAGGAGACTAGTGTCAGCACCAGTGCTCGCTCTTCCCGATGGAAAGGGAGAGTTTGTGATATACAGTGACGTATCGTATAAAGGACTAGGATATGTGCTTATGCAGCACGGGAAGGTTATCGCGTATGCCTCTCGTCAATTGAAGGAATATGAGATCAGATACCCCACGCACTATCTAGAATTAGCAGCCATAGTGTTTGCCCTGAAAATTTGGAAACACTACCTGTATGGTAAGAAATGCAAAATTTACGCAGACCATAAGAGCCTCAAATATATTTTTACTCAGAAAGAACTGAACATGAGACAGAGGAGATGGTTAGAGTTGTTTAAGGACTATGACTGTGAAATTTTGTATCATCCGGGTAAAGCCAATGTGGTGGCTGACGCCCTTAGTAGGAAGGAAAGACTCAAAATGATAATGACATCTGAGGAATTAATTAAAGAATTTGAGAAGATGGAAATTAACGTGAGGATGACCGGTAAAGGAACAGAAGGATTATTTGAGATTAAGCTAGTGCCGGAACTGACTGAAAAGATACGAGTATGTCAGGAAAAGAAGATGAGTGAAGAAAGGGGAACATCGACCAGTGAGGAAGTGGGATGCAAGAAGGACAAGTAAGGGATCATGAGGTATGTATCTCAAATTTAGATTCCAAATTTGCAAGATTTAAAGGACAAGTTCTAAGGAACAAGGCTGTGAAGCTAGTTAGAATCTTGTGGAGGAATCAAAATATAGATATCCCCACCTATTTTCTGATTGATTTCGGGACGAAATCCTTGTTAGAGGGGAAGACTGTAATAACACGAATTTTTGAGACCTTATAAAAACGTTTAACGAATAGTACCCCTGACAGACGGGGAAAACATTTTAGCCCACAGTATGTAGTGCATGGGAAAATGACTTTCTTAGTTGATATTATAATTATACGTACCAAATGAGTGTATGTAAACACTATTAGTTTTCAAAAAAAATGAACATTAAAAAATGAAGCTAGTTAGAATCTTGTGGAGGAATCAAAATATAGATATCCCCACCTATTTTCTGATTGATTCCGGGACGAAATCCTTGTTAGAGGGGAAGACTGTAATTGTAATATCCGGGAAAATTATGTGAATATTATATGTTAAATAAATAAATATTGTGTGTTTTATAAATTTAAAGTAATTGTTGCTATGATATGAGATGTTATAACTGTTATGTGTGTTTCTGTGCGGGCCAGAAATTTTTTCGATTGATTAAAAATATATTTAAATTGCAATTATATGAACTTATCTGCAATCGGGACGCGTATTTATTGGCGTCTTTATTAAGATACTCGTTTTATTTTGTTTTACGCTTGTTTCAATGTATTTTACGTGTTTTTGGGATTTTCTAGGAATTTAGGGATCGTTTCCGTTTTTCAAAAAAAATCAACGGACCGGGACCCCACCGGGACGACAAACCCCACAAAATCGATGTTTTTATTTTTATAAAATTATACGTATTTCAAATACCCCGTATCTTTGTATTTTTGAATTATTCGCAATTTTTGGAGAATTTTGACATTAATTTTGTATTTTATCGTTTTTAAAATTATTCCCCGTAATTATTATTTTGGGGCTTAATTATTGTAATTTAGGGGATAAAAACACTCTTAATTTATTTTGGGGTATTAATTTATGTACATATATAAATAGCTGATTAGGAATTATTTTATTGATTTATTTCATTAAAAATTCAGAAAATAAAAGAAAAACCAAGAAATTATTCTTGGGGGTGTTCATATCTTGGAGAATCAATCCCGTTGATTGATAGTGATTTTGATTTCGGATTTTGAAGTGTGAGTATCCAAAACGAAGCTTGGATCATCAGCTTCATCCTCGTATTATCAGATTCAACAACCGGTAATCGAACCAAAAATTCAATTTTTGTTCTGGACATCCGAGTTTGATTCTTGAGTTTTACGAACTTGTGATGGTTTATGTTATTACAGTTAGCTTTGATATGAATATTAGAGTTATTTTGGACAAGTTTTAATCACGTTATGGTTCGGAATAATATTGACCGAGTTCTTGTGTTCTTGGGTTTTTGTATCCGATTTTTCAGGATTTGTGACTGATTTGTGATTGATTTGAGTTAGATAATTAGATTCCAGGGAGTTGTAGCTTTAATTTAAGCCATATATCCTTGAGTTTGGTTGAGAAATGGTGCAGGTCGAAGTCTGGCTGTACTTGTCGCCGGCAGCGGCTGTAGATCGTCGGAATCGACGATTGAATCGTCGATTCGGGCGGCTGATAATTGCAGTCATGTTGTTAAATTGCTAGGAACATATATGTGTTAAAGTTATGCTGAGTTTAACTGGATTCTGGGCATCGAAAGGGCCACCGGAGCACTACCGGAGTTTCGCCGGATTCAAGCCTCGCCGGAATCTGGGGAAACAACCGGTAGGGTTCTTGGTGTTCTTCCCCAACCCGGTTTTGACCCATTACCCGACCCGGACGAAACCCTAACCCTAGTCCCTTGATCTTTTTTTTTCCCAAATTCAAAATCTTAAAATCTGTTTCTGCCTTTATTTTTTTTAAAATTTATTTTGAAATTACTTTCTTATTTCCAAAAATCATTTATTTTATATTTAAAAATCATTTACTTATTATTTTTAATTCTAAAAATTATTTTCTTAATTATTTTAAATTCCTAAAATTATTTTCTTTAATTATTTTCAAAAATACAATTTGATTTAATTATTTATAATTCATTTTAGTTAATTATTTATGAATTTAATTAATTGATTAAAAATCAATTAATCAATTAATTTTATTTATAAATAGTTAAATAAATGAAAATTATTAATAATTAATTCAAATAATTCCTAAAAAAATTATTTTTAGGTTTTAAAAAATTATATTTTGGTATTTAAAAATCAATTAATATTATTATTAATTGATTTAAATCTATTTATTTCTAATTTTATTCATAATAATTAAACCGTTCGTCCGTTTAATACGAAACGAACGCGTACAGATTCAGAAAAATATTGCGCTTTTAATAAAAATACTTTTGAGACCTGATTTCTTTTGTATTGCAATGTCATTTGATTTGTGTATCAGTTTAAGTCGGTATTTGGTCGGTAAATGCTAATAATGACCTAAATTTTATTCTGAACGCACTGAGATGTATCTCATAATGATCTGACTTATGTATTATATGAAATATGTGAGTACGTGTTATACGAATACCATGATTACGTGATACGTGATATACATGTTGTCTGTTACAGTTTTAAAATGCCATGCTAGTTATAAACGATCGGGTAGATGTCAAGACGTATAGTTACGTCGATTGAGTTTAGTTCTGTCAATTAAGATAGTCCTTTTGTTTATAGAATCGACTAGCAAGGAGTGCAGTCAAGTGCTAGACGAAGATAGTAGCCATCAGTTAGAAGCAGAGTTAAAGTAAGAGGTTATTGGGCATACCAGGCAAGTACCCCTAACTTCACTTATTGTTCAAGTGACGTTTATTTTGAATTATATTATGCAAGTACCTTTATTTTCATTTATCATTCAATTGATATTGACTCCGAACTTTATTCCTTCGATTCCCATACTATTCTCAGTTTAGAATAGTTAAACGTTTTATGTATTTCGCTATAAATCACTCTATACAGTGGAACATTGAATTGAGATTAGCAAATAACTAATTATTCTAGTTATTTCAACATCAGTTGTTTAGACAACTCCGGACCATGTGACATGGGGAGTTGAATAGATAAGGATGTCATTGATTCGACTCCTTTAATCAAAAAATTGTTTCGTGAATTGATTCTTGGTTAGCATAAGGGGCCGAGGCACCGGTCGAGCGTGAGTTATTATACGAAAGTGTAATATCTTGCTAGGCGAATATATGCCTTCTTCATGGATATCCAATAGGTACGGTATGGCTGCGGGATATCGATACCTATATTTACGGTATTGCTGCGGGATACCGGTGTTGTTTCATGACTGATCATCAGGAACAGCATAGTGCATAATTATGTTTTATTAAACTGTCGCTTAAACTTTAAAGTTTATATCAGTTTCTGATTTTACTCAGATATTGTTATTGTTGTTCATTTACAAACTTGATACTGATTGCTGAGCATTTCTTTCGCTCATACTTGTTTATTATTCTAATATTTCAGCTAAGCCAGAGCAGGCCTGAGTCCCAAGTTTGACCAGAAGTCGAGTGCTTGTAAATAGTGGTGTGTATTCCAGGTAGACTGTTTTGGGACGCTTGGATAGTCTAGAGGTTTGTAATAAAATTTGAATAATCTGTAAAACTAATTAGACTTATGGTTGTAATAACACTTGATTTGTAGTAGTGCCTGTTCCATACTATAACCTGTGATCGATCCAGTGCAGGTAAAGGGGTCGTATTTATTATATTATTCCGCTGTGATTATTTTATTTTGGTTTATTGGCGAGTGACCCCCAAATCTAGACCCCGGGTTTGGAGGGCGTCACAGGTTGGTATCAGAGCTACAGGTTATGGTCACTGAAACAGGCGTAGGATTGTCATAGATGAGTCATAGGAAGATCACATAAGATAGGCGCGTGTAGTTTAGCTTTTATAGGATTAAATTTAGGATATTGGGCTGGGTTATAGTTAAGTTGTTAGGTTTCCTGTTTTGCGTTTAGCCTTAGGCCTTGTGTCATTGCCCTGCTATTTTGTTGGTTTAGTTAAGATTTCGAGCAAGGATTTAAAAGGTTTGGATAATTCGGAGTAAATTTTCTTTATGTTATTATTCTCGAGATAATAAGCAGGATTATGTGATAATCATGTCGCTTGTGTTAATATGGTAGCAAGTTTATGATATTTTGAGAAGAGATAGTGTTTGCGAACTTTAATATGCTAAGGAATTGCTACATATTTGACACAATGCTTGACATATTATTATATATGTTGCTTGTTCTCTTACCAGAATAATGGCTCCAAAGAGAAGGAATAATTCAGGAGAGGGTAGTACCGAAAGCCGTACAGATCCAGCGATTATCCAGATGCTGGGACTGATGCAGCAGCAGATGTTACATCTTACGCAGCAGCAACAACAGCAACAACAGCAGCGAGCAGCACCATCTGTAGTGACTTTTAAGCAGTTTCAAGCAGTGAAGCCACCTGAGTTCAAGGGAAGTGCTGATCCTGTGGAAGCCAATGCATGGCTCAAGGAAATGGAAAAGGCTTTTGAATTGGTCGGAGCAGGAACTGAGCAGAAGACCAAGTTTGCAATTTACTTTCTGAAGGGTGAGGCGAACTATTGGTGGGAATCCGCGCGAGCATTGGAAGGAGGTGAGTTTATAACTTGGGAGAGATTCACAGAGTTGTTCCTGGAGAAATATTTCCCGAGGTATATGAAGAATCAAATGGAGATTAAGTTCTTGAATCTGACCCAGGGTGATCTTACCGTGGCTGAGTACGAGGCTAAGTTCACTGAGTTAGCAAGGTTCGTGCCAGACCAGGTTGATACAGATGAAAAGAAAGCAAGAAGATTCGAACAGGGATTGAAGTTTTGGATTCAGAACAGAGTGGCCATGTTTGAGTTGACTTCATATGTGGCAGTGGTTCAGAAGGCAATGGTGATTAAGAGTAGGAGTGATATGTCACAGAAAGGAAAGGATGGGAAGAAAAGGAAAATAGAAACCTCAGAGGGAGGTCAGCAGTCAAGTAATTTTCAGGGCCGTTTCAACAAAAGGCCAGGATTTCAGGGTAATAGGAATGTGGGATTCAAGAGACCACAATCAGGAAATGAAGGACCAGTCAACCGTTTTCAGAATTCAAATCAGCAGAGGTCCAATCGTCCACCCATGCCAGATTGCAAGTTTTGTGGCAGGAAACATTCTGGGATTTGTAAAGCTAATTCTGTGTGCTACAAGTGTAATATGAAGGGACATCATGCCTATGAGTGCCGCAATCAGATGCAAGAAGTTACGTGTTTCCGATGTGGGAAGACAGGACATTATGCCAATAACTGCAAAGAGCAAGTACAAAGTGTAAATGTTCCAAGGATTGCAGGACCATCATCTCCAGGTGTGCCAAGGATTGAAGGACCACCAACAAAGGACCAGTCAAAGGCTAGGACATTCAATATGACTATGAAGGATGCTGTTCAGAGTTCAGACGTGGTGGCAGGTACGCTTCCAGTCAACTCCATAGATGCTAAAGTTTTATTTGATTCTGGAGCTACAAGATCATTTATTTCTCAAAGTTTTGTCGATAAACTGCATTGTGAAGTTAAGTTGTTAGAACAAACATTAATGATAGAGTTAGCTAATAAGGATCAAGTTTCCGTCGACCGAGTGTGCCCGAAGTGCGATATTAAGATAGGAGGACATCATTTCTATGCCGACTTAATACTTTTTAAGTTGGGAGAATTTGATGTTATTTTAGGAATGGATTGGTTGTCAGAAAATAATGCTCAGATTGATTGTAAGAATAGGAAATTAAGACTTCAAACTTTGGGTAGTAAGAAGAAGATAATATTTCGAGGAAATAGGCAAGAGAAGAAGTTCTTAGCGATCGCTCAAGTGAAAAAGTTATTGCGACAGAATTACGAAGCATATTTGGCCCATGTGATAGACACCAGTAAGGAAGTTCCAGCACTAGAAGCGATTCCAGTTGTCAACGAATTTTCAGATATTTTCCCAGATGATCTACCAGGATTACCTCCCGACAGAGAAATTGAATTTGCGATTGATCTAGCACCCGGAACAGAACCAGTTTCTAAAGCCCCGTACCGGATGGCACCAGTGGAAATGAAAGAATTGGCATCTCAGCTGCAAGATCTTTTGGAGAAAGGAGTTATAAGACCCAGTGTATCCCCATGGGGCGCACCAGTACTGTTTGTCAAAAAGAAGGATGGGAGTATGCGACTGTGTATCGACTATCGAGAACTGAATAAGCTAACCATTAAGAACAAGTATCCGTTACCAAGGATCGATGATTTGTTTGACCAATTGAGAGGCGCTGTATGGTTTTCTAAGATTGATTTAAGATCCGGATATCATCAACTAAAGATCAAGCCTGCAGACATTCCGAAGACCGCATTTAGAACCAGATATGGGCATTATGAGTTTCTAGTGATGGCATTTGGATTAACCAACGCACCAGCAGCTTTCATGGATTTGATGAATCGAGTATTTAAGAAGTATTTGGATAAATTCGTGATCGTGTTCATAGATGACATCTTGATCTATTCCAAAACAGAAGAGGAGCATGTAGAACATTTGAGGATAGTTCTGGAGATACTGCGACAGGAGAAGTTATACGCAAAGTTTTCCAAGTGTGAATTTTGGTTAAAAGAAGTACGATTTCTTGGGCACGTGATTAGCAATAAAGGAGTGGAAGTGGATCCAGCAAAGATTGAAGCCGTAATCAACTGGGAGAGGCCAAAAACACCAACGGAAGTAAGAAGTTTTATGGGATTGGCAGGTTACTACAGAAGATTTGTGCAAGATTTTGCAAAGATAGCTACGCCATTGACAAAGCTTACCAGGAAGAATCAGAAATTTGAATGGGATGAGAAGTGCGAAGAAAGTTTCCAGGAATTAAAGAATAGATTAGTATCTTCTCCAGTACTAGTCTTGCCAGATGAACAAGGAAATTTTGTGATCTACAGTGACGCGTCGTACAAAGGATTAGGATGTGTTCTGATGCAGCATGACAAGGTGATAGCTTACGCTTCAAGACAGTTGAAACCACACGAAGAGAAGTATCCAACGCATGATCTGGAATTGGCAGCTATAGTATTTGCATTGAAGATTTGGAGGCATTATCTTTATGGGGAAAAGTGCGAGATCTACACGGACCACAAGAGTTTGAAATATATCTTTACCCAGAAGGAATTGAACATGAGGCAGAGGAGATGGCTAGAACTAATCAAGGATTACGACTGTACTATTAACTATCATCCAGGCAAAGCAAATGTGGTGGCCGACGCGCTGAGCAGAAAAGAAAGATTGAACATGATAACTTCATCCGAGGAATTAATCAGGGAATTTGAGAAGCTGGAAATAGAGGTTAGTATTCCAAGTATGTCTACAGAGGTGTTGTGTGTAATGTCTTTTCAACCAGAATTATTAGAGAAGATTAAAAGATGTCAGGAGAAAGTTATGAGCCATGAACAAGACAGTTTGACAGGAGAAGAGATAGGAAGTCAAAAGGATGATAAAGGGATATTAAGATTTTCTTCCAGAATATGGATACCCAATGTAGCCGAGTTGAAAGATGAAATTCTTCGAGACGCTCACAACTCTAGATATTCAATTCATCCCGGGAGTACGAAGATGTACAGAGACTTAAGAGAAAACTTTTGGTGGCCAAGCATGAAGAAGGAAATTGCAGAATGGGTAAGTAAGTGTTACACTTGCCAGCGAGTCAAAGCGGAACATCAAAGGCCCAGTGGACTGATACAACCATTGGACATTCCAGAATGGAAATGGGAGCATATAGCGATGGATTTCGTAGTAGGATTACCGAGGACCAGGACGAATCATGATGCTATTTGGGTTATTATCGACAGATTGACGAAGTCGGCGCATTTTCTTCCTATCAACGAGAGATTCTCAATGGATAAATTGGTACGGTTATATCTTAAAGAAATTGTGACAAGACACGGAGTTCCAGTATCCATAGTTTCAGACAGAGATCCTCGATTTAATTCAAGATTTTGGAGGAGTTTTCAAGATTGTCTCGGAATGAAGCTGAACATGAGTACCGCGTATCATCCGCAGACAGACGGTCAAAGTGAAAGAACGATTCAGACTATTGAAGATATGCTAAGGGTATGTACACTAGATTTTGAAGGTAGTTGGGACGAGCATTTGCCATTAGTTGAATTCTCCTACAACAACAGCTATCGTGCCAGTATTGGAATGCCACCTTACGAAGCTTTGTACGGTAGAAGATGCAGATCTCCAATATGTTGGGAAGAAGTTGGTGAAAGAAAGATTTTGGGTCCAGAATTGATCCAACAGATGAAGGAGAAAATAGAACTCATTCGGAAAAGACTAACAGCAGCTCAAGATCGTCAACGCAAATATGCTGATCCTACCAGAAAAGATATGGAATTTGAAGTTGGTGAAGCAGTGCTATTAAAGGTCTCACCTTGGAAAGGTTTATCAAGATTTGGAAAGAAAGGAAAGCTGAGTCCGCGTTATGTTGGCCCTTTTGAGATTTTGAAGCGTGTGGGAAAGGTTGCTTACGAATTAGCGTTACCCCCTCACATGCAACATATTCACAACGTGTTCCATGTGTCAATGTTGAAGCGTTATTTGCCTGATTCGAATCATGTGATAGAATACGAACCAATAGAGATCCAGCCAGATTTGTCTTTTGTAGAGCAACCAGTGCAGATTTTAGATAAGAAAGAAAGAGTGCTTAGGAATAAATCTGTATCTTTAGTGCGAGTCTTGTGGAGGAATCCCAAGGTTGAAGAGTCGACCTGGGAGTTGGAAAGCGAAATGCGAACCAAGTATCCTCATTTATTTTTCTAGGCTGATTCTGAGGACAGAATCCTGTTAAGGGGGGAAGGATGTAATATCCGGGAAAATTATGTGAATATTATATGTTAAATAAATAAATATTGTGTGTTTTATAAATTTAAAGTAATTGTTGCTATGATATGAGATGTTATAACTGTTATGTGTGTTTCTGTGCGGGCCAGAAATTTTTTCGATTGATTAAAAATATATTTAAATTGCAATTATATGAACTTATCTGCAATCGGGACGCGTATTTATTGGCGTCTTTATTAAGATACTCGTTTTATTTCGTTTTACGCTTGTTTCAATGTATTTTACGTGTTTTTGGGATTTTCTAGGAATTTAGGGATCGTTTCCGTTTTTCAAAAAAAATCAACGGACCGGGACCCCACCGGGACGACAAACCCCACAAAATCGATGTTTTTATTTTTATAAAATTATACGTATTTCAAATACCCCGTATCTTTGTATTTTTGAATTATTCGCAATTTTTGGAGAATTTTGACATTAATTTTGTATTTTATCGTTTTTAAAATTATTCCCCGTAATTATTATTTTGGGGCTTAATTATTGTAATTTAGGGGATAAAAATACTCTTAATTTATTTTGGGGTATTAATTTATGTACATATATAAATAGCTGATTAGGAATTATTTTATTGATTTATTTCATTAAAAATTCAGAAAATAAAAGAAAAACCAAGAAATTATTCTTGGGGGTGTTCATATCTTGGAGAATCAATCCCGTTGATTGATAGTGATTTTGATTTCGGATTTTGAAGTGTGAGTATCCAAAACGAAGCTTGGATCATCAGCTTCATCCTCGTATTATCAGATTCAACAACCGGTAATCGAACCAAAAATTCAATTTTTGTTCTGGACATCCGAGTTTGATTCTTGAGTTTTACGAACTTGTGATGGTTTATGTTATTACAGTTAGCTTTGATATGAATATTAGAGTTATTTTGGACAAGTTTTAATCACGTTATGGTTCGGAATAATATTGACCGAGTTCTTGTGTTCTTGGGTTTTTGTATTCGATTTTTCAGGATTTGTGAATGATTTGTGATTGATTTGAGTTAGATAATTAGATTCCAGGGAGTTGTAGCTTTAATTTAAGCCATATATCCTTGAGTTTGGTTGAGAAATGGTGCAGGTCGAAGTCTGGCTGTACTTGTCGCCGGCAGCGGCTGTAGATCGTCGGAATCGACGATTGAATCGTCGATTCGGGCGGCTGATAATTGCAGTCATGTTGTTAAATTGCTAGGAACATATATGTGTTAAAGTTATGCTGAGTTTAACTGGATTCTGGGCATCGAAAGGGCCACCGGAGCACTACCGGAGTTTCGCCGGATTCAAGCCTCGCCGGAATCTGGGGAAACAACCGGTAGGGTTCTTGGTGTTCTTCCCCAACCCGGTTTTGACCCATTACCCGACCCGGACGAAACCCTAACCCTAGTCCCTTGATCTTTTTTTTTCCCAAATTCAAAATCTTAAAATCTGTTTCTGCCTTTATTTTTTTTAAAATTTATTTTGAAATTACTTTCTTATTTCCAAAAATCATTTATTTTATATTTAAAAATCATTTACTTATTATTTTTAATTCTAAAAATTATTTTCTTAATTATTTTAAATTCCTAAAATTATTTTCTTTAATTATTTTCAAAAATACAATTTGATTTAATTATTTATAATTCATTTTAGTTAATTATTTATGAATTTAATTAATTGATTAAAAATCAATTAATCAATTAATTTTATTTATAAATAGTTAAATAAATGAAAATTATTAATAATTAATTCAAATAATTCCTAAAAAAATTATTTTTAGGTTTTAAAAAATTATATTTTGGTATTTAAAAATCAATTAATATTATTATTAATTGATTTAAATCTATTTATTTCTAATTTTATTCATAATAATTAAACCGTTCGTCCGTTTAATACGAAACGAACGCGTACAGATTCAGAAAAATATTGCGCTTTTAATAAAAATACTTTTGAGACCTGATTTCTTTTGTATTGCAATGTCATTTGATTTGTGTATCAGTTTAAGTCGGTATTTGGTCGGTAAATGCTAATAATGACCTAAATTTTATTCTGAACGCACTGAGATGTATCTCATAATGATCTGACTTATGTATTATATGAAATATGTGAGTACGTGTTATACGAATACCATGATTACGTGATACGTGATATACATGTTGTCTGTTACAGTTTTAAAATGCCATGCTAGTTATAAACGATCGGGTAGATGTCAAGACGTATAGTTACGTCGATTGAGTTTAGTTCTGTCAATTAAGATAGTCCTTTTGTTTATAGAATCGACTAGCAAGGAGTGCAGTCAAGTGCTAGACGAAGATAGTAGCCATCAGTTAGAAGCAGAGTTAAAGTAAGAGGTTATTGGGCATACCAGGCAAGTACCCCTAACTTCACTTATTGTTCAAGTGACGTTTATTTTGAATTATATTATGCAAGTACCTTTATTTTCATTTATCATTCAATTGATATTGACTCCGAACTTTATTCCTTCGATTCCCATACTATTCTCAGTTTAGAATAGTTAAACGTTTTATGTATTTCGCTATAAATCACTCTATACAGTGGAACATTGAATTGAGATTAGCAAATAACTAATTATTCTAGTTATTTCGCCATCAGTTGTTTAGACAACTCCGGACCATGTGACATGGGGAGTTGAATAGATAAGGATGTCATTGATTCGACTCCTTTAATCAAAAAATTGTTTCGTGAATTGATTCTTGGTTAGCATAAGGGGCCGAGGCACCGGTCCAGCGTGAGTTATTATACGAAAGTGTAATATCTTGCTAGGCGAATATATGCCTTCTTCATGGATATCCAATAGGTACGGTATGGCTGCGGGATATCGATACCTATATTTACGGTATTGCTGCGGGATACCGGTGTTGTTTCATGACTGATCATCAGGAACAGCATAGTGCATAATTATGTTTTATTAAACTGTCGCTTAAACTTTAAAGTTTATATCAGTTTCTGATTTTACTCAGATATTGTTATTGTTGTTCATTTACAAACTTGATACTGATTGCTGAGCATTTCTTTCGCTCATACTTGTTTATTATTCTAATATTTCAGCTAAGCCAGAGCAGGCCTGAGTCCCAAGTTTGACCAGAAGTCGAGTGCTTGTAAATAGTGGTGTGTATTCCAGGTAGACTGTTTTGGGACGCTTGGATAGTCTAGAGGTTTGTAATAAAATTTGAATAATCTGTAAAACTAATTAGACTTATGGTTGTAATAACACTTGATTTGTAGTAGTGCATGTTCCATACTATAACCTGTGATCGATCCAGTGCAGGTAAAGGGGTCGTATTTATTATATTATTCCGCTGTGATTATTTTATTTTGGTTTATTGGCGAGTGACCCCCAAATCTAGACCCCGGGTTTGGAGGGCGTCACAGTAATAACACGAATTTTTGAGACCTTATAAAAACGTTTAACGAATAGTACCCCTGACAGACGGGGAAAACATTTTATCCCACAGTATGTAGTGCATGGGAAAATGACTTTCTTAGTTGATATTATGATTATACGTACCAAATGAGTGTATGTAAACACTATTAGTTTTCAAAAAAAATGAACATTAAAAAATGACCATATTTACGAATAATCGAAGATTATGGGAATCACAATATAATTATGAATTTAAAACCCTACGGATTTATATCCAAGTATGATAATTCAAAACATAAGGAATAAATACGAAAGGATTTACGTTACGAACCGTTTACGAGAAATTATTACGAAAACATTTAAGCGACCGAGCGAACGCGTAAACGATTAAATAAACGTAACGCAATAACTAACAATGGTAGAAAAGTAACCATGGTTACTTTATCAAAGAGTGAGCTAAGGTATAGGAAGATCAACCAAGGGCTAGCAAATAGTAAGCTAAAGAGCTAAGTTAAGTAGCTTAGCTTGTAAACTACAAAGGCTGGCTAGTTTTGTCTCAAGATTTGGCAACCAAGATCAAATCCTAGGATATATACTAAGGAATAACAATCAACTACAAGCTATCATAAACATTATTTCAAGAATCTCCCAAGAAGCAACACAAAATTTCTCTCTCTCTCTCTAAACCTCTCCATTCGGCCCTTTTCTTTAAAACAAGGAAATCAATTTCAAATCTTCAAGCTCTAGCCATGGATAAATCCTCTCATTAATTCTCAAGCTTCCTAACAACCAAACTAAGGTAAGATAAATCTTTGAGCTCTTTTTATTAAGGTTTGATGGGTGAAATAAATTCAATAAAGATGAGAATGAATAGTGTGGATAATAACTCTTCTTTGGTTTCTTGATTTTAATGGATGTTTTAGGTTCCAAAAACCATACTAAGCTCTCCCAAGACTTCACCATCATCAAGAACACATCTCAATCTCTTATGAAAGGTATAAATCTTTGACCCAACCTTATTTAAGATTTAAGTTCAAGATCCTTTTAGAATATAGTTGTAAACCTAGTTTTGGTGGGGGTATTGTTATAATCTTGATGTTTAGCTAAGTAGATTTAAGGTTGATTGTTGTTGCCTCAAGAACATGATGTTATTGAGAGGAGTTAGTGAGATGATGATGATATATTTATTGTTGATGGTAGTATAATGATTTAAGGCATAAACGAAACTCCGAACGTAACTGTAATCTCACTAAAATGAACAAAACATAACTTTAAGTTTCTGCACAAATTCCGGAATATGTAAACTGTAGTTTCTTAAGAAAATAACCCTTGACAATTTTATAAGGATCTTTTAGGCGCTTGAATCGCTTGATTCCGATTTAAGGATCAAAAGTTATGGCCGTTTTACTAAAAGTGATTTACGCGACAAAAACTGCTACGAATTACGAATTTTGAAAATAAAAAGGATCGACTTAAAAAATACCATGCTTGCCATGATACGCAATAGTTGAATTTTTCGCATAATATAACGATGTTGTATGATAAGTATATATCGTAAAATATTTAATTCCGCTTTAAGCGTGACCTATAATTATAAGACCGAGAGTCGGTCGGGATTTTATGATGAAAACCCGGGAATCATTCCGGTGATATTATAGGACAATTAAAATTCTATAGTAGTACGATTTGAAGGACTCAACATCCACTTACGAAATATTAAACACCTCGTACTTTTATTAAAAAGCGATTTCCAAATAACGTATTCCCTCAACTATACTTTATCGTTCGATTAAGAAATATTTATTAATTATTCACTTATTATGGAGGAAGTATTCTCCAGTCAATATTTATTTCAAACTAGATTAAATATTAAAAATTATTATATTATGTAAACATAAATTAGTTGAGGAATATTACTTTCCCTTGCCCTTCATTGATTAGATGCTTGACAGGTTGGATGGTCATGAGTACTATTGTCTTCTGGATGGGTATTCGGGTTATAGTCAGATTTGTATCGCTGCAGAAGATCAAGAGAAAACTATATTCACTTGTCCATTCGGTACGTTCCCCTTTAGACGAGTTTCTTTTGGTCTGCGTGGTGCACCAGCCACATTTCAGCGATGTATGATGGCCATCGTTTCTGACATTATTGGCCAGAATGTAGAAGTGTTCATGGACGACTTCTCAGTCTTTGGCGATTCGTTTGATGAATGCTTGCAAAATCTTGGATATGTTCTCAAGAGGTGCGTTGAGACCAATTTAGTTCTCAATTGGGAGAAATGTCACTTTATGGTGCGTCAAGGCATAATTCTCGGGCACAAGGTTTCTAGTAAGGGTCTTGAGGTTGATAAGGCCAAGCTGGGGGTCATTGAGAATCTTTCCCCACCTATTTCTGTCAAGGGAATTCGCAGTTTTCTTGGTCACGCGGGTTTCTACAGAAGTTTCATCAAGGACTTCTCGAAAATTTTAAAGCCATTGTGCAGTTTACTAGAGAAGGATGTTCCTTTCAAATTTGATGACGAGTTCTTTGCGGCTTTTGAGACATTGAAGAAGAGTCTAATATCGGCACTAGTCATAACTATACCTGATTGGAATGAGCCTTTTGAGATAATGTGCGATGCAAGTGATAATGCAGTTGAAGCAGTTCTTGGGCAAGAAGAACAATATATTTCATGTAGTCTACTACGCAAGTAAGACTCTAAATGGTGCTCAACTGAATTACACTACTATGAAGAATGAACTTTTGGCTATTGTCTACGGTTTTGAGGAATTTCGATCTTATCTACTTTGGACTAAGGTGACGGTTTGCACTGATCACGCCTCCATTCGATATATTGTCTCGAAGAAGGACTCGAAACCTAGATTGATTCGATGGGTTCTTTTGCTCCAAGAATTTGAACTAGAGATCAAGGACAGAAAAAGAACTGAAAATCAAGTTGCTGATCATCTCTCGCGTTTAGAGAATCTTAATGCTACTTCATTGGATAAAACATTGATAAATGAGTCTTTTACCGACGAGCAGCTGTTTGGAGTGCAAGAAGAAGAGCCGTGGTTTGCAGACATTGTGAACTACCTTGTGAGGAACATTATGCCTCCCGACTTATCTTATGCTCAAAGGAAGAAGTTTCTACATGAAGTGAAGTGGTATATGTGGGATGAGCCATTTCTTTTTTGCTAGGGAGATGATCAAATCATTAAGAGATGTATTCCTTATAGCGAAACAGGGGGAATCTTGCGAGATTGCCACTCAACGACTTATGGAGGACATTATAATGGAGAAAAGACACCAGCTCGTGTTCTTCAAACAGGCTTCTTTTGGCCAACATTGTTTAAAGATGCGCATCAATTCGTTTTGAAATGTGATCGATGTCAACGTGTGGGTAATATGTCTAAAAAGGATGAGATTCCTCTTAATGTGCTTCTCGAGGTTGAGGTCTTCGATGTTTGGGGAATTGACTTCATGGGGCCATTTGTCTCATTTTGCAAGAATAAGTATATCTTGTTGGCGGTTGATTACGTGTCAAAATGGGTTGAAGTTAAGGCATTTCCAACGAACGATGTGAAAGTTGTGCTTAATTTTCTTCACAAGCAGATATTCACAAGGTTTGGGACTCCAAGAGTCATAATAAATGATGAGGGGTCGCATTTTTACAACCGCAAGTTCACTGCCATGATGAAGAGGTATAATATGAATCATTGCATTGTTACGGCTTATCATCCTTAGACAAATGGTCAAGCTGAGGTATCTAACAAAGAGATAAAGCGCATTTTAGAGAAAGTGGTATGTCCATCAAGGAAGGATTGGTCTTTAAAGATTGATGAAGTTGTTTGGGCTTATAGAACAACATATAAAACTCCATTAGGAATGTCATCATTTTAGTTGGTTTATGGAAAGGGGTTTCATTTTCCCTTGGAGCTCGAGCATAAAGCATACCGGGCTTTGAAGAAATTGAATTTGGATTTGGATGCAGTAGGAAAGAAAAGGATGCTTCAATTGAACGAACTTGACGAATTTCGACTTCACGCTAACGAGAACAACAACATGTACAAGGAAAAAGTCAAGAGGTGGCATGATCGGGGTCTAGTGCTCAAGAAATTTGTGCCAGGGCAACAAGTTATTTTATTCAACTCTCGTCTCCATCTTTTTCCTAGAAAGTTGAAGTCAAGATGGTCAAGGCCCTTCATAATCAAAACTTTATTTCCACATGGAGCGGTGGAAATTTTTGAGAATGGTCTGGGCCAAGCATTCAAGGTAAATGGTCAAAGGTTGAAGCATTATTATGGTGATACTGCAAACCGCGAGGTGGTTAGTGTTGTTTTATTGTCCACTTGATCTCGAGATTCTACGTCGAGCTAGCGACGTAAAAGAAGCTCTTCTTGGGAGGCAACCCAAGTATGTTGTACATTAGTAGGTAGAGGATGCAAGAAGAAAAGAGAAAAACACAAAAAAATCAGAAAAAGAAGAAAATTCGGGGCCAAGTACAGAAGTTGGGTGCGCCCGCGCTGGCCAAGTACGCGGTCGTGCCGTTTTTCCAGTAACCAAGCGCACACGTGCTGTCCTAGCGCGCCCACGCCGGTTTTCCAGAATGTGAGCGCGCCCGCGCTGCCTCAGCGCGGGCCCGCGCCAGGTTCCTGTTCAGAAAAAAATTAAAGTGGCAGTTTATCATGTAAAATCGGAATTTTGATTCCAAAATCAATTCTAACCCGATTTTTACTCTTTCGCATCCCATAATTCCGTCTCTTAATCAATTCCATTATTCCCACGATTCACGTGATCAATCCCACTTCTATTCCTTATCAAATTCACACCCCTCCACCTATAAATACATATACTTATACACAACTTCTCCACCAATTCACAAACTCTCAAACACATATTCTCTCTAAACATTTAAGTTTTTAGTCTCTCTTATTCAATCTCGATGGCACCCAAAAGGCAAAGAACTCAAGTTGGAAGTAGCACCACAGATTCATCATCTGCTGGTGGTATGAGGCCCAGGTTCTCTACTCCCGAGGCTGAGAAAGAGTATACGAGGCTTCTCTTGAAGCCTATTGCTAAGGAGAGATGATTTCTGCTATCCGGGAGGGATGGTAAGTTGTTGGAGATGATTCTCGAGATGGGCTGGGTACCTTTTTGTGAGGCTCCCGCTGTTGTGCCCATGAGTGTTGTGCGGGAGTTTTATACCAATTCTAAAGCGGAGAAGAATGGCTTTATGGTGGTGAGGGGGATGATTGTCGAATACAGTGCTGATGATATAAGGAGGGTGATTGAGAGCCTGCGAGGAAGCCCAGACAGGACACTTGGAATGATAAGATTTCGGAGGACTTTAACTTGGATCTGATCATTGCTACTCTCTGTGTGCCTGAGACTCATTGGAAGTTCAAGAGGGGCACTACTGATTACTCCACGTTCCCTGCTTCATGCATGAACAGGTTTTCACGATCTTGGAACTCATTAATTTGTGCTAACATCATGCCATCTTCGCATGTGCATGAGATTACGATGGAGCGTGCTCGTCTGCTTTGGGGTATTCCGTAGGGTGATTACATTGATTTGGGGATGTGATATATTAGGGGATCCTAAAGTTTTTGAGAGGAGGTATTACTGGGGCGATTCTGTATGCGTCCATTGTGATAAAGTTATGCGTGGCAATTGGTGTTCACTGTCCCGCACATGAGCAGCTTCAGATTCCCAGTGCTCCTATTGATAGTTCTACACTGCACAACATGGTTGAGTGGTATAGAGGGAAGCCCGATCCTAAGGGGCTTGGTTACTCGTACGATCATTTACTAGGTGGTGTGCCTATGGAAGCAGCTACAACATGAGGTTCTCAACATGCCCGTAGAGCAGCTTCGAGAGCTCATTATAGAGAGGAAGCCGGTTTGTTGCAGTAGCACTAGAGGGAGGCAGTAGGAGCAGAGATGGGAGTTGGTTTGAGTTCGACGCAGTATAGGCGTCTTGCGAAGAGGATGGATGTGATGCACAACATCCATAGTCGTTCTGCATGCGATCTCACCCAGGCACTTGGGACTGCATTTAGAGCCACCGGAGTTGACATTTAGTGAAGATTTCATGTATCCACCTCCAGACACACCTGACAGTCCACCCTTTGAGGATGAGGATTCTGATTCGCAGTAGGTATGCCTGATTCCTTACTATTACCTTCACTGAGGATAGTGAATATTTTAAGTTTGGGGGTAGTAGTTGAAGGAATATGTTTGTGTGAGTCTCATATAGTTGCATGTTCATGATAGTTTTATTTCATGTAGTATTTCATATAGTTTTATATATTTTACCATGTCATATTTTTTATATTTTTGGTAATTTTTATGATATTTTGTTCATGTCGTTTCATGCATTTGCATTATATTATGATTCCGTTAGATAATTTTTCCGATTAATTGGTGATATTGATGCTAGTGTAGTGATGTCATATTTAGTGACGTTGAGTCTTATTGGATTGATTTGCATGCTAGAGACATTTGTATTTCACTATGTCTTATAGGTTGCTACACTGCTAGATCATAGTCATGATTTGTTGGTTTGTTGAGGTTTAATCGCTTGTTTATATTTAGAATTGAGGGTATTCTCTTAATAATAAAAGACATGGCTATTTAGAAATTGGAGAAATTGGATTTCATTGCTAGTTGTGTGGCTAGGTGTCAAATGGCTAGTAGCCGGCTCATATTTTTATGAGTAGTCTAGGGTTGAATGAGATGGAGTGAGACGCACTCATTCAGAAATTGAAAAAAAAAGAAAAAAAAGAAAAAAAAAGAAGAGAATAAGTGTTATGTATAGTTGATCACGAGTGGGCTCTTTAGTACTCGAGTTATTAAGTTCTTAGGGGACTTTGTGCCTGGTGACCTAAGGCTTCTATAGTATGGGATCCGTTAACCTAACGCTCGTTACATGGGTACTATTATATAAGTCTCCTCACTAATTGCACGATCAAATAAGCATATTTGTGTTGTTTTGTTGTGAATAAAAGCGTGAATCCATGTTAACTCCGATATAAAAATTGAAGTGTTATAAGTTATTTTGAGTCTAGCTTTTATTCTGTTTATAAACTTACGATTGTTTGGATAAGTAGGGAGTTATGATTGTCGATCTAGTTACGATAGTATATCTGTAAGCATTGCACACATGCACGTCTCTGGTGTGTAGGTTGATTTGTGAGATTTGATGGATCTTTATGCGAATAATTGCATTTGCTGAGGTGTTGCTGGTTGATTGGTTTAGTTATTCTTTGGGGGATCATTGCATTCATATTAGTTGCATTCATGCATTTTTATTTCTTGTTCTTTGAGTCTGTTTATGCTTGAGGACAAGCATCGATTCAAGTCTGGGGGTGTGTTAAGTGGCATTTATGACACTTATTTATGCTCTAATAAGCTTTGAGTTGGTGTATTTTTAATCAAGTTATTTATGTTTTAACGTGTTTTCAAGTGTTTTTGCATTTCAGGCTTTGCGTCATAAATCAGGTGAATTAGCATTGTTTTAATGCTAATATGGTGTTTAGGATGTGTTGGAATAAAAGCTTGAAAGATGTTAGATATACTTGATAATGTCATGGCTAATGTGATATATGTTTAGTTTTCAGATCTTACTTAAACAGGATAAATCAGTACTTACTGGAAGTCAGGACTTAAGGATATCAGTACTTATATTATCAGGAGATAATCATCAGAAGATGGATATCAGAACTTAAATACTGAAGGACGTTTAGATAAGGAAGTCAGCTAGTTAAAGGATTGAAGATCGAGACAAACATAAGAAGAGATATGCATGAAGAAGGAATTCTATGAAGAATAGAATACTTGGAAGAAAAGATATCTGATTGATATATTTTAGAAAGCAGAATTATATTCCATATCAATTAGCGATTATCTTGTAACTGTGTAGTATATAAACACAGACATAAGATTTACACTATAAGTATTATCACAATCGAGAAGATTAATTATTGTAACCCTAGCAGCTCTCGTGATATTTGTTCATCACTGAGAGAGAACAGTTTCATACTGTAACAGAGTTTATTGTTTCAATAAAGTTTGTTTTATGTTACTTGAGTTATTAAAGTTCGATTTGATTGTACTATACACTGTATTCACCCCCTCTACAGTGTGTGTGTGACCTAACAAGTGGTATCAGAGCCTATCTGTTAACGCATAAACAGTTTAAGATCCAAACACAATCATGTCTGAAACAGAAACTCCAACTAAGCCCACCAAAACTGAAGAACCTCCAAAGACACAAGTTCAAAGCCGATATGAGACTATTAGAGTTCCCATATTGAGACCATCTGAATATGCCATATGGAAGGTAAGGATGACCATGTTTCTGGAAGCTACAGAACCAGAATATCTTGATAGAATCAAGGAAGGGCCTCACAAACCAACCAAGCTCACAGTTGCAGTTGCAGGTGAAGCAGCAAAGTCTGTACCAAAGGCGAAGAGTGATTACACTGCTGAAGATATCACATCAATTGCTAAGGATGCTAAGGTACGACACTTACTGCATAGTGCTATTGATAATGTAATGTCAAACAGGGTAATAAACTGCAAGACTGCAAAGGAGATATGGGATGCTTTGGAAACAAGATGTCAAGGAACGGATACGATCAAGAAAAATAGGAAGACAATACTCAATCAAGAGTATGAACACTTTGACTCAAAGGCTAATGAGTCATTGACTGATTTATATGTTAGATTTGTCAAACTCTTGAATGATTTGTCACTGGTTAATAAGGAGTATGATCTTGAAGATTCAAACCTTAAATTCCTGTTAGCTCTTCCTGAATGCTGGGATTTGAAGGCAACAACAATAAGAGACAACTATAATCTTGATGAAACAACTCTTGATGAAATCTATGGAATGCTCAAGACTCATGAACTTGAGATGGAACAAAGAAGCAAGAGGAAAGGAGGAAAGTCAAGGACAGTTGCTCTTAAGACTGAAGAAGAATCCCCCAAGGCAGCTACCTCAAGGAAAGACAAGGGTAAAGCTCTCTTCACAAAGTCTGATACCGAGTCATCAAGTTCTGAAAGTGATGATGACTCAGATCTGAAAGCTTTCCTGAGACGGATGCTGATGAAGAGATGATGAAGCTGTGTGCTCTTATGGTGAAAGGGATCATAAAGATTGTATACAGGAAGTTCAGGAAGGGAAAGAAGTTTTCCAGGAAAGGCATAAGTTCTGATAAGAAGAATTTCAGAAAATCTGAAATAAGAGGAGGAAAGTCTGACAGAGGAGATTATACAAATGTCAAATGCTACAACTGTGGTGAGAAAGGCCACATATCTCCTGATTGCAAGAAAGTGAAGAGTGACAAAGGCAAGGCTCTTGTCACAAAGAAGAAAAGCTGGACAGACACCTCAGATTCTGAAAGTGAGGAGAATTATGCCTTGATGGCAAATGTTGATAAGGCAAGTGCTGAAAGCAGTTCTGAAGCTGCTGAATTAAAGGTACCTCAAACTACTTATGCCTTTCATACTGATGATATTAATGAGTTGAGAAGATATCTTAAAACCATGTTCATTAGTTATAGAGATCAAAATTTAACATGTGAAAGATTAACTTCTGAAAATCTTGCTTGCAAAAAGAGGAATGATTATTTGGAAAAAGAGTTAGTCATGTTCCATCAAACTCAGAAAGATAGAGATGATGCTTTCTATGTTAGGGATGAAGTGCTTAAAATGAATGAATCTCTAAAAGCTGAGTTAGAAAAAGAAAGAGAGATTATCAGGACTTGGACTAACTCTGGCAGAACAACTCAGAATTTGTTAAGTAGTGAAAACTGGAAAGAGGGCTTAGGTTATGGAGAGGATAAAAATTATAAAGGAACTGTAGATGTTAAGCCTATAGCTATTAAATAAAAATCTAAGATAAAGCCTATTAAGTTTGTAGTTGTAAAGTCTGATAATGAGAAATCAGAAGTTAAAAAGGAATTAACTTCTGACAAACTAAAACAGGAAAAGACAACTGAAGTAAACGTAGGCTTAATGACAGAGAAGCAGCTTAAGCATAAGCTGAAAGATGTTAAGAATGCAAACAAGGTAAAATCACCTAGGAAAAATAGGAATGGAAAGGAAGGTGTGAATAAAAGCAATGATTATAAGCCTGTTCCTGAAGCTCCTAGGAAAACGTGTCATAATTGTGGAAGTTCTAACCATCTGGATTCTTTTTGCAGGAAGAATAAGAACATAAACTCCTTACCTTCAAATTCAGGAGTTAAGGGTCAGTCTGTTAGATATAAGCCACAAAATCCTTGTTTTCATTGTGGTAGTTTATGGAATTCCATTTATACTTGTAAGAAATATCATAGTCTGTACTATGATTATTATCAAATAAAACCCTCTTTAAAGAAAGTTACCATTGTTCCTTCTAGTGTAAGTTCTGATTCAAAGTCTGATAGTGTAAATTCTGATAAGAAAAATGTTAAGATAAACTCTGATGCTAAATCCGCTGCAAATGTTAATAAACTTAATAAGGCCAAAGGATCCAAGCATGCCTGGGTCCTTAAAACTAATCATTAGTGGTCTTTGTGATTGCAGGGCAACAGGAAAAATATCCTGGTTCTGGACAGTGGATGTTCAGGACATATGACTGGAAATAAATCCCTGCTATCAGACTTTGTGGAGAAGGCTGGCCCAAGTGTTTCTTATGGAGATGGCAACATTGGAAAAATATTGGGATATGGCAATATCAATCTTGGGGATGTCATCATTAAAGAAGTAGCTCTAGTCTCAGGACTTAAACACAATCTGCTGAGTGTTAGTCAAATCTGTGACAGAGGTTATCATGTGGATTTCTTTGAAGAACACTGTGAAGTTGTAAGTAAATCTACAGGCAAAGTTGTTTTGAAAGGATACAGGCGTGGTAACATCTATGAAGCCAAGCTTTCAACAAGTACTGATGGTTCTGAGCATCAATTGAAGAAAGCTGGAATTGGCACAAAAAACTCTCTCATATAAATTTCAACAATATAAATGAGTTGGTCAAGAAAGATCTTGTGAGAGGACTGCCAAAGTCAGTATTTGCTCCTGATGGTTTTTGTGATTCTTGTCAGAAGGCCAAATAAAGGAAATCTTCATTCGAGAGCAAGACTGGGTCATCAATTCTTGAGCCTTATCACCTACTACATGTTGATCTATTTGGTCCAGTAAATGTCATGTCTATTGCAAAAAAGAAATATGCTATGGTCATAGTGTATGAGTTCACCAGATACACATGGGTGTATTTCTTGCACACAAAAAGTGAAACTGCATCTATCTTGATTGATCATGTCAAGCAACTAGATAAATTGGTCAAGGACTTAGTAAAAATAATAAGGAGTGATAATGGCACTGAGTTCAAGAATTTGTTAATGGAAGAGTTCTGCAAAAACCATGGAATCAAGCAGGAATTTTCTGCTCCTGGAACTCCACAGCAAAATGGAGTTGTTGAAAGGAAGAATAGAACTCTAATTGAAGCTGCACGTACAATGCTTGATGAAGCAAAGCTTCCAACCTATTTCTGGGTTAAAGCTGTACAGACTGCTTATTTTACTCCAAATGCAACACTAATTAAGAAGCATGGAAAAACACCATATGAGATGGTGAAGAAAAAGAAGCCAAATCTGAAGTATTTTCATGTATTTGGATGTAAGTATTTTGTTCTTAAGACTCACCCTGAACAGCTATCCAAATTTGATCTAAAAGCTGATGAAGGAATCTTTGTTGGATATCCACTTTCCACAAAAGCCTTTAGAGTCTATAACTTGAGAACAAGAGTGGTCATGGAATCTATCAATGTCTCTTTTGATGATAAGAAGATTACTAGACTTGAAGATTTTATTGATCATGAGCAGCTAAGATTTGAAAATGAAGACTTAAATTCTGATACTGAAAATCCTGACAATCTAAATCCTGATACTAGAAACTTTGATGGATCAAACTCTGATGTTATTGAAACTGTGGTGACTACGCCAAAGGTAGATGCACCTATGCAGGGGAGCATACTAAAGATCTTACCACATCTCAAGAAGCATCAGAACATACATCTGGCTCTTCAAGTTCTGATTCGTCAAGTTCTGATAAGCCAAGTTCTGATAGTTCTGAAAATCTAAATTCTGAAGAATCCAACTCCGAGAGCATAGTTTCAGGGGGAGCATCAGAAAATGTTAATGAAGACAACATGGATCATGGGGGAGCATCGAGTTCTAGAGAAAATCTTCCATCTGCAAGGAAGTGGACTAAATCACATACACCTGATTTGATAATTGGAAATCCTGATGCAAGTGTCAGAACTAGAACAGCTACTTCAAGTGAATGTCTTTACAATTCTTTTCTTTCTCAGACTGAGCCAAAGAAAGTGGAAGAAGCTCGTCAAGATGCTGATTGGGTGCAAGCAATGCAGGAAGAGTTAAATGAATTTGAAAGAAACAAAGTCTGGACCCTAGTGCCAAGACCAAATAACAGATCTGTTATTGGTACAAAATGGGTATTCAGAAACAAAACTAATAGTGATGGCATAATTACAAGGAATAAAGCAAGGCTGCTTGCAAAAGGATATTCTCAACAGGAGGGAATCGATTATGATGAAACATTTGCACCAGTTGCTAGATTGGAAGCCATAAGCATATTTTTGACGTATGCTGCTCACAAAAAGTTTACTGTATTTCAATTGGATGTGAAAAGTGCTTTTCTCAATGGAGAATTGGAGGAAGAAGTATATGTTGAACAATCTCCAGGCTTTGTAGACTCCAAATATCCAGATTATGTCTACAGGCTTGATAAAGCACTTTATGGACTTAAGCAAGCTCCAAGAGCATGGTATGAGACTTTAGCTCAGTTTCTTCTGGAAAGTGGATTTAACAGAGGAACTATAGACAAAACACTGTTCTACCTCACCCATGGAAAGGTCTTACTTTTGGTCCAGATTTATGTTGATGATATCATCTTTGGTTCTACAAATGACAGACTTTGCAAGAAGTTTTCCAAACTGATGCAGTCAAGGTATCAAATGAGTATGATAGGGGAACTTAGCTATTTTCTGGGCCTTCAAGTCAAGCAGAATGAAGATGGCACTTTTATTTGTCAAACTAAGTACACCAGAAATTTGCTGAAGAAATTTGGAATGCAAGATTGTTCAAGTGCATCCACTCCCATGGCCACTGCAACAAAACTGGACAAGAATACTGGTAAATCAATAGATATTACTTATTACAGAGGTATGATTGGCTGACTACTCTATCTAACTGCTAGTAGACCTGATATCATGTATTCTACCAGTCTTTGTGCAAGATTTCAAGCAGATCCAAGAGAACCTCACTTAACAGCTGTGAAAAGAATTTTCAAGTACCTTAAGGGAACAGCTGATCTGGGATTATGGTATCTTAGAGAATCAGATTTTAAACTAATAGGTTACTTAGATGCAGATTTTGCAGGTTGCAAACTTGACAGGAAAAGCACAAGTGGAAGTTGCCAATTTCTTGGAGGCGGATTGGTTTCTTGGTTGAGCAAGAAACAAAAGTCAATTTCCACATCAACTGCAGAAGCAGAGTATATTGCTGCAGGAAGCTGTTGTGCACAGATTCTTTGGATGAAGAATCAGTTACTGGATTATGGGTTAAAATATTTCAAAATCCCTATTTACCGTGATAATCAAAGTGCTATTGCTATGACAGGTAATCCAGTTCAACACTCAATGACAAAGCACATCAGCATCAGGTACCACTTCATAAGGGAACATGTGGATGAAGGTACAGTGGAATTGCACTTTGTTCCAACAGATCAACAACTAGCAGATATCTTCACAAAACCACTGTGTGAAGCTACTTTTACAAGATTGGTAAATGAACTTGGAATGGTTTCAGGTTCTTTCTCTAAATCTGCTTAGTTTTGTTCTACTGCATCAGACTTTATGATCAGTATTTACAGAAATTACTCTCTTTGTGTATACTGTGATTAATTGAAAATTGCTTAAGTGCTGACTGGTGTCTGATGTGACTTTCTAAACTCTGATAGTGATTTGTCTGTTTAAGTAACTATTATATCCTATGAAGATACCTGTGTTAGATGCTGACCTAGTATTCTTAAATAAACTAGAGATCCCATGTTTTAAGTAATTATTTCTGTGGAAATCTACTGACACAAGCCAATTTTGATATTGAGCTTAGTTGAGTTTACTTTGTCTATCTTATTACTAAGTCACAAACTAGAATAATTCTTCTCATCCGTTAAGTTCTGATGCTAGTAAATCTGTTGAATGCACTAAGTGCTGATAAACCTCACTTATCAAAAGAAAAAGAAAAAGAATCAAGGAATTAAAATCAGGTACTCCTTTGAGACCTAGAGTAAAAATGTGGAAGGGAAGACCCAAATGCATTGCTGGTATTAAGTAATATGCATTAGAAAAGCAAATACATATTTTCTTCGTGACTTTTCACACTCTATGATTACTGGAGAAATACTCTGATAATAGCATAAATTATCATAAGCATTCATGATTCACTTACACTGAGAAGCCACTGTCAAATGGAATTTAAAAAGATGCACAAAATTAGCACAAAACAGTTGAGGTGGACTCAAGCATGAACTCATTCCATAGTAGTCTTCAGAATAATGACAGATTTTTAGTAAAGTTTTAGTTATGCCTTATTTCTAAGATGTACTGAAGTGAATCAGACTTTACTCTTTGTTTGATATTTAGCTTAATGCACACACTAAACACTCAATATGAATGATGAAAATTACTGTGGTGATCTATGTTATTTTAGATGAACAGTTTATGTGTCACATTACATAATCTATGAGGACAAGTTCTGTTGAACGTTCTGATGATTAAGTTCTGAAGAATCTATATCAGAATTTGTGTGAAGAATTATAAAGATAGGTATTCATTTTTCGAGTCAAGAAATCATGTTCTGATAACTGTTAAGTTCTGATATAAGTCTAAGTACTGATATTAACTTCTGATCCTTTACTTGACTTATTTGTGGATAAAATCTAAAAATAGTCTCATTTTAAATCAGAATATGTTAGGGCGGAATATTAACAGTCAATATAATTAGGAATAGTGGTACACGTACTTGCACATTAATTTTTACTTGTTTCTTGTGCGCATTAAACCTAGTTTTACCTTTCCAATGACTGTTTTTCGCCTTCCAAGTCTAGGGAGACGAGGTAGAATTAATTCTACCTGGCAGCATTAAATTTCCTTGCATCTCCTGGAATTCTCTTGCCTATATAAACAAACACTTCGCAACTGCCTACACATCAATCCTTCTCTCACAAACTCACCTTCATTTTCTTCATTCAAACAAAACCATGGTCAACTACAATATGTTTTTGAACTATGAAACATTCAAGATGGAGCTGAGCTGTGAAGCCTGGCAGCAGGAATGGCACGTCACTGCCATTCCTAATGAGATTTGGGACTCGGTTCCCCAGGAGGTTCTCACCCACCTTTTATTCTTTTACATGGACTACCATTGCCATCTGGAGCGATTGGAGGAGGAAAGGTTGGAAGCTCTCCGCCAGCAAGAGCGAATCATCAAACTCGCTATTCTTTTTGTAGAGAGTAGGAAGAAGAAATAATTTATTTTCTTCTTCCTGTTTTTCTTCATCATCAGCCTTGCCCTGCTTCTTGAGCTAGGACAAAGGCTGTTGATGTTAGGTTTAGAAGCTTAGGACAATCTTCTAAAGTTCTAATGTAATTTAAATTTCATGAATGTATTCTCTTCATATATTAAATGAATTTCTACTTTTTGCAAGTTTTTGTCTCTGAGATGTTTGTAATTTAAACGCACTGATAAATCCTAATATATCCATATTCTGATGACCATTTTAATGTTGATTAAGTTCTGATCTTACAATATCAGTACTTATTTACTTGATTTAATTTTTGTCATTCTTATATTTGAATTTCTTCTCAGAATATTGGTTTTGCAGTGAAAAATAATTGAATAAGTGGGAACAGTTTCAATTTTGAATTAAAACTGATTTACCTTGATTAATGGAGTTACTGGGTAAGTGGAACGGTTTTTCCTTGAAAAACTGCAAGTGGGTAAGTAATGATTACTGTTTTCACGTGCCCATTAACTATTCATTATTACTGCATGTCTGAAAGGTGTCTAACGGTTATATTTTTTTTCAAGTATAAGTAAGACAGAGAGAAGATTTTCCAATCTTTTATTTACCTTTACACTTTATCTCTCTTTCTTTGCTTTTACTCTCTTTCATCTCCTGACGTTGGTTTTTCATACAAACATTTTCTCAAACACCTAACAGGCAACTCTTAATTTTCGATTTTTCTCATGGTACCTAAGGATTTGATCATTGATGGAGCTAAGTTTGTTCCAAATAACTATGCTGCAATTCTCGATCATGTTGAAGCTCCGTCTGAGTTGCATTTTGTGCAAGATCTTCTTGCATACAGTGAAATTGGGTATGCATTGACCCAACCTTCAGTCTTTTCAAGCCAACAAGTTCTGACGTTTTGGCAGACTGGGCACTTTGATAATGGTGGTACACATGGTACTCCCAGTATTGTTTTCAAAGTGGATGATTCTACACATGTGGTAACTCCTGGTACAATTCGCAAGGCCCTCCATTTACCAGAAGGATGTACTTTTTCAACCCCGAAGGAATTAGCTCTTCGGGAGTTAATGGCCAGTTTGGGGTATGAGCAGAGTTTGGCTAAGCTTGGGCAGTTGAAACGGGCTCATATCAGAAAGGAATTGAGCTTCTTTTTCGACTGCATCACTAAAGCTTTTGGGAATAAGTGTTCCAACTTTGATGCCATTCATATAATGAGTCAGCACATCGGGTATGCTATCATTAACCAAACTCATTTTGATTTTGCAAGTGCTGTGATAGGTTTCATAGGGGATAGGATGACAGGAGATAGAAATGTAGTTTATTTTGCTAGATTCTGTCAACTGATATATAACTTTTGTTGTACTAATCCCCCTCAACTAGCCAGTACCTTAATTCCACCATTCAAAATTGCAAAACGAGCCTTTAGTGACCTGGTAAATGCTGACCTTAAGAAAAAGGTGGTTAGACCTTTACATATTCCTCAGTCTGTAAAACAGATCTTAGTAAATTCTGATCCTCAAACCTATAGATCTGTTTATCCTGATGTCCAACCTACCACCACCTCCCAAACACCACATCAACCATCAGAACACACCACTCATCTATCTATACCTCAACCATCCCTCAGAACATATCTCAAATCATATCTCTCAACTTCACAGACAGCTCAACCTTCATCCTCAACACCTACTGTGAAGCCTTCATCTTTCAAGCCAAGGAGAACAAAGACTGTTTCTCAAACACCTCAGAAGAGAAGGAGGATTATTTTGAGAGATGAATCTGATACTGAGGAACAGGTTTCTACATCAGAACCTGTTGTCAAAGAAGTTGAGAAAGGTCCTTCTCATAAGGATTTTGGAATTGGGGGATCTAAGCTTCTCAAAAGGCTTAGAAGAATGACTTCTGCTGAAACTGCCAAGGAATCCCCACCTTCTAAGAGATACAAGAAACAGAGAGCTAAAAGGCCAGTTTCAGATGATGAGGAAGCAGCAGCTAAGGAAGGGGATCAGGAATCTCTGATCTCATAAGAACCAGAATCTGCTGAAGCCACTGCTTCTCCATTAACTCCACCTCAGGAAGCTGCTACTGAAATGGCAAATACACCATCTGTGTCTCTTGTTCAAAAGACTGTATCTCCTGTTGATCCAGGCGCAAGTGCTGAAATTGATATTCAGAACCTGGTTGTGCCTGAGGTACTTTACTTAGAAGCTCCAACATCAATTAATCCATCAAGAACACCTGTTACTGATGCTACTCAAACTCCAGAACTATCTACTACACCTTCTCTGCATCTAGATGTTGATGATCAGAATGTAGGTGAGCATCAGGATATGGCTGTTGATCAGAACTTGGAACCAGATCAGCACTTAGAGGATGATGTTGAAGCCTCAATTGCTTCTCATACTGTTGTTTTATAAAAAGATGCTGATTCTGTAAGTTCTGATGCTGCAAATGCTGATAATATTAGTGATGTTACTCCAAATACAGATGCTGATGAAGCAGGTCCTTCAGGATATACACCTCAACAAACTGTTCCTAAAAGTGAATTAGTTAAGAAGTTTGTTACAAGAGAAGCACCAGTGCCTTGGAGTGAAACTCCTGCAGGATAGGATTGGACTAAGGAATGGAACTCGGTTACCTGTGTTCCATCTGCAAAGAATCTTGCTGAGCACTTGACAAAAGCTGATGAGATGTTAATTACTGATGATTTCAAAACACAGCTTCGAGTCACTGCATTGAGTACTAAACATCTGCAAGGTCTTCATTCCGCTACTCATGCAGAAATACATAAAATTCAAGAAGAATTACTCAAGCAAGAACAAGTTCAGAAAATTGACAAGAAAAAATTCTTCCAACCTACCTTTGACAGAGTTGCTTATATTGAGAAGACTCAAGAGAAACAACAACCTCAGATTGATGATATTTTGAAAAATCAAGCTTCTCAGCAATCTCAACTTGATGAAATCCAAGCCTCAGTGGAATTGCTTGTCTCTCTTATGTTACCTGCTGATGCCAAAAAGGGGGAGAAAGTAATTAAGTCCAAATGCAAAACTGATAAGACACTAAAGGGGAAGGATGATGAAAAAGATGACCAAGGAACCTCTGGAATGGGTGGAGGTCATAGTCAAGGTAGAGGTTTCTCATCAAGAAAAGCTGAAATCACGAGTCACAGGACAAGTTCTGATGCTGGAAAAAGAATCACTTCTGCTACTGGTAAAAGGATAAGTTCTGATGAACTTTTAGATCTTGATGAAGAAATGTCAAGACAGTTATTTCTTCAGGAAAATCCAGGAATGGACTTGGAGAGTCTAATGGAAGAAGAAGCCAGACTTAAATCA
The DNA here is from genome assembly GCF_009905375.1 of Apium graveolens. NCBI lineage: Eukaryota > Viridiplantae > Streptophyta > Magnoliopsida > Apiales > Apiaceae > Apium > Apium graveolens. The sequence continues at coordinate 49,048,817 of NC_133647.1, read as the reverse complement.
GAAAAAGTCAAATCTAAATCTGAAGCTTCTGGTAAAAAGAAACTTCCAAAACTCAAAGGAATTGTGATAAAAGAAAGGACAAATCCTGAAGCAACCATGGCTAAATCTCAACTGCAGATAGATACAAGGTCCAAGGGCAAAGAGAAAGTTGGTGAACCTATCAAGGTTTATGTGCCTCCTGTGAATGAAGAAATTGCTGATGAAGATGCTAATCTTGCTCTGACTTTAAGAAAAGTTTCTAAGACAACCTCTGACATGGCTCAAGTTGTTCAGAGTTAAGAGATAGTTAGTTCTGATAAATCAAAGACACTCCTACCAAGATACATTAAAGCCAAACAGACTCAACCTGTAACACCCCCAAATCCGGGGTCGGGGATTCGGGTTGTCACGAGTTCCATATCCCTTAACAATACTTAATCTTAACAATCAACTAATTACTGCGTACTGTGACCCCACAATATACACACACACACCGCAAGTTATAGTCTCAGAGATGAATACCCAAAAAAATAACATAAGTCATTTTATTCCACATAATAAGCCATTACACCTCAAGAAGGTTCTGAATAAATTTACATTTCTTTGCCATTATTACAATTCATATTATACATAAGTCTGGTTCATCAAAAGTTGAAAGTCTAGCCTATTGGTAATTTCTACCGCTTGCGAATCGGGAGCTTGGTCCTGTTCATCTTTTCTATCTGTTGTTGTGTGATGAAAGAAAAAAGCAAGGGTGAGCAACAAGCCCACCAAAATAATATGTATAATGATTAACAATATATGAGCATTCTCATAGTACTCATGAAAGTCTTGGTCAAAAAGAAGTGAACCAAGTTTGTTATCTTAACATGACCAAGTCACAAAATATTGAGTATATATGTATATATACTTTTCAAAATCTTGGAAGTCCTCTTTCATGCATAATATACACAGAGTTCCAGTTTATAACTGTATAAAAATATCGTTGCAAGGTGATCTCATATATCTAACCTTGTCTCAACATTTTTCTGAAAATCTTTGTCATGCATAAGATAATCATTTACTAGATATAAGTTTAAAAGATGAAGTTACAAGATACTCCAATATACTTATATCTTTTCCGAATACTACTTGAACTACCACCGTTCAAGTTATAATTAGTTCATCCCATAGATTAAGCTACAAGACAAAACTTGTATAGAATCAATCTTTAAAATATCATCAAAATAAAATGAAGTTACGAGATACTTCATTTGATGCAAACATCATTTTGAAAGCTTGACCCTGCCAACACTCAACAATCGCCCAACCGTAGCCTTCCTATCGAAGTGCTCTGGGTAGTGTTGCAGAAATATCCAATTGGATGATGAACTCATTACGGGAGTTTTGTCGCGCAAGGAAGACCACTTACGATGATCAGTCGTAGTAGTACAACCCCACCATTTTCTACATGTAGAGGAGAACCTGTCGGATTTACTTGTCAACCGAACACTGGACTCCTAAGGAATGTACCATCTTAGCGGAACTTCCAGGCCATTTGGGCCAATATAATAAGGCTGGGCCGGCGCCACTCGACCACTTACGCCACTCCTAGTTCAGATGAAATCCATGACTCTGAAACATAAAGCTCGTCCCCACTTTCCCCAAGTAGAAACTTGTTGATACGGCTCCACCAAGAAGTCGTATCTAGTTGGAAAGAGAAACTCACCGATATTTCCCAGGCGATGCCTGTTAATAGATTAACTTGTTCCAAGAATTTTACTTCCCGAGTATTGGGTAAGTAATCAAAACTCTTTTATCAAAATAGCAACCTGGTTGCGAATATAAACACATCCCAGAGCCGGATCCCTCAGGTTTTGAGCGAATATTTAAATCCCCTTTGAAAGGAAGATCTTAAATATATAAAAAAATGAGTTTTGGGGTCCGCTCTAACTTTTAAAATCATTTTGAAGGCTCGCAAACATTTTCAAGAATGTTTGGAGTAGTGCTGATTTAATGGAATAAATCAGTCCCAATTTATTAGAAAATATCCGAATATTATTATTTAAATAATATTCTCATAAAGAATAATCTTTATAAAAATAATTGAAGTAGAAGTTTTAAAACTTATACTTGCAATGAATATTAAATAACCAAAGATATACTTATACAAAGTACTATCTTTATTTGAATAATCAAAAGTGAGTTGGATTATCGACACATTATTCTTTAATAAAATTAAGAATAATAATTAGTAAATAATCGAAGTCATAAGTCCTCGAATGAATATTCAAATAATAATATTCATTAATAAATTAAGCGAAGTCATAAGCCCTCGAATGAATATTCAAAATAATATTCATTAATAAAATAAACGGGGTCATAAGCCCTCGAATGAATATTCAAAGTAATATTTATTAATAAAATAAAGTTATCGAATAAACCTTATTCGATTCATAGTTTTGAAAATTATATCTATATATATACATAAATATATATAATATACTCGGGAGCATCGACTCCCGGTTTTAGAAAAATATTCACCTTCGGGTCCCCTATACTAAGGGTATATGCAAATACCTCTTATCTCTAGCATAGGTATTATCAATTGAATCAACAGATATATGTATCAAGATTACGAAACAGGCATGCATATATACCATATCACATGCTACAATATATCGCAAGAATTTGCTAATTTAACCATCATGCATCTATCACAAGATAATGCATATACATATGTATACATCACAACAACAGTATAACGGGTAGAAAACTTGCCTGAGCGACTGGGGGTTACGAATGGCTTGGGACGAGTCTGGTAACCTATAAACAACATATAAGTTGGAATTAAACCCAAGTCACTTATCAATCTATACTTTAACCAATTTAGACTCTAACGCTTGCTTTGCGCTTACTGATTCTCTTAAGTCGCTCGGGTACCCTCGGCTCCACCATTTTTAATAAATTAACCATTACGAGTTTTAAGGCGATTCTTTCGCGAGTGTCTTACCAACTGCCTAATAAACTTTAAATAATTGTTTCATACTCCAATTATTCCTTTTTGGTCTTTAACCTATGTTTCAAAGTAAGGCGAGGGGTAATGATTCGTTCGCGAAATGTCGTTACTTAAAACGGTCGTTTCTCCTAAACCGTACATCGGAATCAAACGAACTACATATCAAAACGAAGCTCGTAACATGAACTATCTAATCATGGCAATGGTCAAAACCTAGCAGTGAGTTCACGGGTCCTAATGTTAAGAAAAAAAACAGCCTAAAGTAAATCGGACATTACGACGACTATGTTTACGCGATTACCCAAATTTAAACCACTCCAAATCAACCCACAATCAATCCACAATCACAACCCAATCAAAATTCCATCCATAACTCACCATAACAGCCTCAACAACTCCATATTATCAATTTATACTATTCTTAAACTTGAATTTAAAATACACTTAAGTTTATTAATCAACAATCCAAGAACTACCACTCCAAAAACTTCACAAAATCAACTAATCTCTACATTTACAATTAGCAAGCCTCTCATGAATTATAACAACAAAACTAAACCTAATTACTCAAATAAAGTTAGGGTTTGGAGGGGTTATACCTTCCTTGGAGAGTGGAGAATCAAGTGAATAGCTTGGAATCACCTTTAAAGTCCTTATCCAAGGTTAATCTAAACAAAACTTCAAGAACAAAAAATTTAGTTCTTGCAAAACACTATTCACCATCTTCTTCCATGATTTTTAGGAAGAGATTTTGAATGATTTAGGAGCTCAAACTTATAGGATATCCATAACTATGCATAAGGAGTCTTAGATAATTACCTTGCAATTTAACAAAGCTTGGAACTAGGTTTTTGATTTTTCTTTCTTTGGAAAAGAAGAAAAGCCGAGAGCTTGATGAAGAATGGGGAGAAAATTTTGTGTTTTTGGTGAAAATAAATTGTTGGCATGGTTGGTTGACATTTTGATTTGTTTTGTTACCTTTTTACCATGGTAATTTTTGTGTCGTTCTAATTCAACCAACAACACACTTGCTTGGTCATGCTTATGTCACCATGTGATGTCACCCTCCCTCCTTTGTCCTCTTCTCATTGGTTTGATGACATCATCCCCACTAATCTCTTTGATTAGCTTTTAATTATTTGGCTAATGACCGCTGGTCTGTTATACGGTTCGCTTAACTTTCGTTTTCATTTATCGTTTGAGGGATCATACCCGGGATCTTATTACTTGGGTTCCCTTAACCTTTCTCAATACATTATATTCCTTTTATGATCCTCTCTTACAATCCTTGAATTTAAATCCTTTTTATCATGTTACCTTATACTCAATTCTTTCGATATCTGGTGGATTTTCGGGAAAAATCAAAGTGTTCGGATTTGGATTCTGACGATCTTTACATACACTTATATATCATATAGAGAACCAATAAAATCTCATAATATCCATAAAAGAACCCCTACATAGTATGGCATGCACAGTTTTCTTATTCAGCAATATCAGCAAAAACACTATTCATAAGGGTTACAAAAAGTTCAAAATTTTGGGGTTATTACACAACCTTTGAAGACTTGTGCAAGTGGTTTTGAAGCAAGAGTGGTTACTGGAAAGGAAGCAAGAGATAAAACTGGATTGGGAAGTGCTGATGAAAGAAGAATACAGAACACTACCAATGATCCAACTTCCTTAAGTGAACCAGGTATTGGAGCAACTCCTGAGAGATTGAATCAACTGGAATCTGTACAAATGGTTTACCATACCTACTTGAAAGAACACATTTTGTTGTACTTCATGACAGATGGTAGGGTTTATCATATAAGGGAAAATGCCATTCCACTGAAGTAGTTTGAAGAACTGGAGCATGTATTATTCTTACTTCAAGTGAATGACAGAATAACAGAAAGTGCTGTAAACTATTTGAAGAATCAGATTCAGAGACAGAAAAGGCTTTATTCTGTTAAGTCTGATAGCACATATCTTCCAAAGTACAGAGATTACAAGGGTGATATAGTTGAAATGAAACCCAACACTACCAAGATTATAACTACCTTTCTGGGTTACAGGGGTGTGGAATTCAATCTTGAGTCTGATAAGGCATATTTGATCAGACTGGATCAGGACATAAGGAAAGCTAAAATTAATGATCTCAGGGCTGCAATCTTTCAAACTGGTGAAGATTCTGCAGAACTTAAAGATGCTAAAAGGAGGATGATTGATGAACTCAGATATGCTGAGAGATGTTTGTTGAAGAACTATCTTAGAACAACTCCTGACATCAGAGAGATCAGAAGATGAAGCCAAGTCAAGATTTACAACTACTTAAATTCTGATATGAATACAGACTGAAGTTGTTATCAGAAGTTAAAGATTGGTAAAGCTTTAAGGACTGTAAGTTGTAGTTATCTAGTCAAATTCTCATGCATTTGTACTTAATGTTTTTGCCATCATCAAATATCTGTTAAACTTGTATATTATGCTAATTTATAAGTTGGGGGAGATTGTTAGATATATTTGATAATGTCATGGCTAATGTGATTTATGTTTAGTTTTCAGATCTTACTTAAACAGGATAAGTCAGTACTTATTGGAAGTCAGGTTTTAAGGATATCAGTACTTATATTATCAGGAGATAATCATCAGAAGATGGATATCAGAACTTAAGTACTGAAGGACGTTCAGATAAGGAAGTCAGCTGGTTAAAGGATTGAAGATCGAGACAAACATAAGAAGAGATATGCATGAAGAAGGATATCTATGAAGAATAGAATACTTGGAAGAAAAGATATCTGATTGATATATTTTAGGAAGTAGAATTATATTCCATATCAATTAGCGATTATCTTGTAACTGTGTAGTATATAAACACAGATATAGGGTTTACACTATAAGTGTTATCACAATCGAGAAGATTAATTATTGTAACCCTAGCAGCTCTCGTGATATTTGTTCATCACTGAGAGAGAACGGTTCCATATTGTAATAGAGTTTATTGTTTCAATAAAGTTTGTTTTCTGTTACTTGAGTTATTAAAGTTCGATTTGATTGTACTATACACTGTATTCACCCCCTCTACAGTGTGTACCTAACAAAAGACTAGCTCGAAGCTGCGAGGAAAAAAGAAGAAGTAAAAATAAAGTTTTGGCAGAAGGCAGGCGCGCCCGCGCTGGTGTTGCGCGCGGCCGCGTCAGGAGTACAGAAAGGCAGCGCGCCCGCGCTGGTGAAGCGCGGGGCCACACTGGGTCGGGATATTAAAATCCTGATTCTTTTATAATTCAAATTACTGGACTTTTGGGATGCATGGACTGCTATATAAACATAACTTAGGTCATTTTTCAAGGGATATTCAGAGATTCAGAGATCTCAAGACATCAAGGAGGGAGAAGACGACAAGAGACCTTTTTGGCACAATTCAACAAAGACGAAGATGAACTAGTTTATTGTTGTGAATCTTTATTTTGAGTTGTAATTTGGATGCTTGTTTCTTATTTTGCTGAACCTATATTCTTGATTATACTTTGGTTTATTTATTCATATAAAGACTACGTTTATTACATCATGTTTTCATTGGAACCCACGTTGGCGATGAGTTCGATTATGGGCTAATAGTTATCATGGGGTTCTAGCGGAATTATTTATGGATTTCTTTAGTTAAATTGTTTGATGCCTTAGTGTGTGGTGATTGTATGATATCCTAGTTATGGTTGTGCGTATTCATCTTATGAGCGTCGCGAACTTATAAGATAGTGTGCTAATTCTTAATTAAGCGAAAGTGAATTTAAGGATTTAGAACTTGTCATGCTAGCATAGGTTCATGTATTGTTATGCATGATTTGTAGGTAATTTTACCCATCTTACTTGCCCTATATAATCAAGATAGATAACTTGTGCTTAAATCGTTATGTTGTCAAATTCTATAGACATATAGGGTCTCAATATAATTGGTGTCTATTCAGCTTCTATCTCTTTTGTGGATGTCTGGTAGAATGGTACTCGTGCAATGAAAGTTGGCGTTTATCAGTTTCATGTTGTCTGATTAGTGTCATCACCATTGTATGCTAAGGTTGAGAATAATAAGGTTATTGAATGAAGTACTTAATGAAGTTAGAATCCCATGTATGTCATATATATTAATTCAGTCTATATTATTCTCGTAGATATAATAGTTAGCGTAATTCTTAGTTATAAACATTCTCAATTTGTTAAAGTCTTAGCATTGAATAATAACCATACATTGTTGCTTAGGTGCGTAATTTAGATAGTTAACCAATACAGTCTCTGTGGGAATGAATCTGATTTATATCTTATACTACTTGCGAACTCGTATACTTGCGTATAATATTAGCGCGTGTTTAGCGACTAACAAAGTTGTTCAAAGATTGTTTGATCAAATCAAGATGAGTCTCTAGACTATTCTTGAAACCTAAAATATTAAGGTACATATACCTATCATCTTTAGAACATGTGGTCCAACCAGATATCATTCTCCCATTAATGCAAAAGTATGGTGCCTTATTATTGTCAAATCTTTCTGATGAGCCTATCCTTCAAATATCCTTTGAAGGTGCTCAATCATATCATAAGCATCATTATGCTCTTGTTGCTTCTAAAGCTCAACACTCATAATTACAAGCATGAGACATGAAACATCAGTTGCATAATTAATTTGCTTCTGGTAAGAATTTTGTTCAGCACATGTTTTATTCTCAGCTGGAAGAAATAAGGGAGGGGTTTGAGTGACATCCTTGAACCTGAGGACAATCCCCAAGTTCCCATGTCAATTGAGGAAATTATTTCATGTCAGCTTGTCCTTCTCAAGGACTATCACATAGAGAAGTTATTTGTGTTATTTGTCATTTGATATCTACAATATTAAAGTGCAAAAAAATGAATTAGTCTACAGATGATCATTAAATTATGTTCAAGTGATTATTCATATATATATATATATTCACAATATATATCACCCACTATTTTTTATCAAATCAATAGCCCTAACTATTAATTCGAAAAGAATATCTTTTATATCCTTTCTAGTGAGCCAAGATCCATATTTCACCATGCGTTAGGACAGCTTTGGCTTTTCTCCTAAAACATGATTATTTAGGTAGACAACATTTGTCAATTATATCAACCATATAACTTTTGGATAACTTGGTGGAACAACATTTGTTCATATTTATCTAATAAATCTCGCCAAACTCTATGCCTCCAAGTTCACAATCCTATTGTGGTAACTTAGTTAAGTCAAACCCAATTGTCAAAAAGTATCAATATACTTCAACACATCTTCCACGATAGATAGGAGTACTTCCCTTTGGCGAACCCACTCCTGGTCGATCTAGGGGTTAACGCATTGGACTCATTGGAAGACATCTAATCAACTTAATATTAACTTTAGGGTTTTGTTATTTTTAAAATGATCATGATCCCATCATAAAGAGATTCCCAATTTTTCCTTGAATAAAATACGTCAAATCAATATTCGTCAATGGTATGATTTTCAGGTAGTGAGGGAGTTACAACGGTCTCGCTTAAAACCCACAACCTTACAAGTTCAATGAACTCGCTTTTGACAAAATCACCCCATGTCGGAAACAATGAAAATTTGTATTTTATTCGGTGTTTCATAAATACGAGAATATCATAATCGTTTGTTCATTTTAAAATCTTGAATCGTTACACATTTTAACTTGTTTAGCAAGCATGGCATGGGTGTCGTATCTAATACATACATCATTAATCTAATTAAGCAAGCATCTTTATAAACTACTCTACACATAAATTCATCATATGCGCATATATATGTAAAGTACAATAAATAAACGTGGTTGGTTATGGCTTCATCCTATTTGATCTTTATCAAGCTAATGACAAAGATCCAGGTCAATCTAAGGAGGAAAGTAAATACAAGCTAACTATTACATGTCTTTTTTCTTGTATTGCTTCCTTGGATGGCCTCCGTGTGGGATTACCCTTGATCTTCAAATCTTCATATCTTCATGTATATTACAAGAATGAAATATGAAAACTAATCTAATGAACTTACAAGAAGAACTCGAGTTATATTCGAGATTTAATAATTACAAGATTAAACCACATGCAAGCCGTATTTAAAAAACCAAAACCATTAACCTAAGGTCATAAGCCATAACCATCCAACATGCTCAATTAACACAAAATAACATGTTAAAACACATAATCTGATCTTAACATATCATACCTATCATGAGCTAATCATAAAAACCAAATATTGAAAAAAATCAGAAAAATCTAAATTAAATCTGATAACATTAAATCGTAGATTACAAGGCCTAAACGACGTCAAACGACTTACAGATCAGTCGATGATAGCTTTATATATTAGTTACGTTCAGACGCTCGATTCCATATGAAATAGCATATTCGTTTGTCGAAATCGGACACTATACACAGATTTCAGCAAATTCGCTGCATCCGATTCAGAATCATATCAGATACGATTCTTATAATAAGAACAAACACAAAACATGTATATATCAGTATATATACATAATATATAATCATCTTATGATTATACAACTCTCATGAATATCATATATTCAAAACATATATATACATACGCATATATAAATATAACATGTAAAACCTACGAAATCGCATACATAACAGTCATGGAATATTGCATGTTATCATCATAAAACTAGTAAACACATAAACAAATTAAACACTTTTCGCAAGTAGCTCTGATGCCATTGTTGTGTTTCGAGCACATAAACGCAACGGAAACAGTAATTAAAAACGTAAAAATTCAGAATTTTTGAAACCCACTGCAGGATTCATGCGAAAAATATATATTTAATTCGTAGATCAGATTGTTTACCTTAAGAAGCTTTACCAATTGGTTGACTAATGGAGATCCAAAGCTTGTTCAATAACCACGCATCCCGCTCTCACGATCTACGCTCTATCGGTATCCACACGAATGCTTGAACTCAAGGATTAAATGTGTACTAGCACAAACTCGTTTCTTCTTGGTCTGTCCATCTTCTCCCTTAGTGGCTAGGTTTTAGTAAAACTCTTTTTCTTTAAATCAGCCACACAAGAGATATTATATAGTGTGTAGAAAAATAAATTATAACTCTTAAATAATTAGGAGTTATTATTAATTCCAAATTCCTATTTGTATTATAATTAAGTCTCACTTAAATATTTAACAAATAAATTTTATAATTAATATTAGTAAATTCGAATATCAATATTTATCTAATTAATTAAGTCATAGTTAATTAATATTATAAATAATTCGAATTACTTTAATATAATTTAAATATAATTTAAATATAATTTAAATTAAATATGTTAGATAAATTTGATAATGTCATGTTTAATATGATTTGTGTTTAGTTTTCAGATCTTATCTAACAGGACAAATCAGTACTTAACTGGAAATCAGCACTTATACTGAAGACAGAACTTAAGATATCAGAACTTAAGTTATCATAACTTAAGTGATCAGAAGATACTTATCAGGAGATAATATCAGGACTTAAGATGACTTTCAGATAAGGCAGGCGGCTGATTGAAAGGAAAGAAGATCGAGACTAAGACAAAAATAAATATGCATGAAGAAGGAATTCTATGAAGAATAGAATACTTGGAAGAAAAGATAACTAGTTAATATATTTTAGGAAGCAGAATTATATTCGATATCAATTAGAATTTATCTTGTAACTGTGTAGTATATAAACACAGGCATATAGTTTACACTATAAGTGTTACGATTATCGAAGTTATTATTCTTTGTAACTCTAGTAGCTCTCGTGATAATTTGTTCTTCACTAAGAGAGGACAGTTCCATATTGTAACAGAGTTTATTGTGTTGAATAAAATTTGTTTTCTGTTACTTGAGTTCTTATATTCGATTTGATTGTGCTAAACACTGTATTCAACCCCCTTCTACAGTGTGTGTGACCTAACAAGTGGTATCAGAGCAATCTATTAACACACAAATAGTTTAAGATCCAAAAAAAATCATGTCTGAAGAAGAAACTCTAACCAAGCCCACCAAAACTGAAGAACCTCCAAAAACCATAACTCATAGTCGATATGAGACTATAAGAGTTCCCATGTTGAAACCTTCTGAGTATTCCATATGGAAAGTGAAGATGGTTATGTTTCTGGAAGCTATAGATCCAGAATATCTCAACAGGATTTATGAAGGACCACATATGCCAACCAAACTTTGTGTGGAAGTTGCAGGTCAGCCAACAAAGTCTGTACCAAAGGAGAAAAGTGATTACATTGCTGAAGATATCTCATCGATTGCAAAGAATGCAAAGGTAAGACACTGGCTGCATAGTGCCATTGATAATGTCATGTCGAACAGGGTAATTCAATGCAAGACTGCAAAGGAGATATTGGACGCTTTGGAAACAAGGTGTCAGGGAACTGATGCAATCAAGAAGAACAGGAAGACGATACTCACTCAAGAGTATGAGCACTTTGACTCAAAGCCTGATGAGTCATTAACTGATTTATATGACAGATTTGTCAAACTCTTGACTGATTTGTCACTAGTTGACAAAGAGTATGATATTGAAGATTCAAATCTTAAGTTCCTGTTAGCTCTTCCTGAAAAATGGGATTTGAAGGCCACAATAATAAGAGACAACTATGCTCTTGAGGAAACAACTCTTGATGAAATTTATGGGATGCTCAAGACTCATGAACTTGAGATGGAACAAAGAAGCAAGAGGAATGGAAGAAAGTCAAGGACAGTTGCTTTTGTGGATGAGGAGGAAATTCCCAAAGAAGCTGCCTAAAAGAAAGGCAAGGGCAAGGCTCTCATCACAAAGTCTGATACTGAGTCATCAAGTTCTGATAGTAATGATGACTCAGAAACTAAAAGTATATCTGAGATAGACCCTGATGAAGAGATGATGAAGCTGTGTGCTCTTATGATGAAAGGGATCACAAAGATTGCATACAGAAAATTCAGGAGATGAAAGAAGTTTTTCAGGAAAGGTGCAAGTTCTGATAAGAAAGGTTTCAGAAAATCTGAAGGCAAAGGAGAAAAGTCTGACAGAGGAGATTACTAAAATGTTAAATGCTAGAACTGTGGTGAGAAAGGCCACATATCTCCAGATTGCAGAAAAGGGAAAAGTGACAAAGGCAAGGCTCTTGTCACAAAGAAGAAAAGATGGTCAGATGCTTCAAATTCTGAGGATGAGGAAAACTATGCCTTGATGGCAAATGTTGATAGCAGTTCTGATACTGCTGACTTAAAGGTACCTCAAACTACTTATGCCTTTCATACTGATGATATTACTGAGTTGAGAAGATATCTTAAAACCATGTTCATTAGTTATAAAGATCAAACTTTAACATGTGAAAGATTAACTTCTGAAATTCTTGCTTATAAAAAGAGGAATGATTATTTAGAAAAAGAGTTAGTCATGTTCCATCAAACTCAGAAAGATAGAGATAATGCCTTTTATGTAAGGGATGAATTGTTAAAAATGAATGAATCTCTAAAAACTGAGTTAGAAAAGGAAAGAGAGATTATCAGGACTTGGACTAACTCTGGTAAAGCAACTCAGGATATTCTTAGTAGTGGAAACTGGAAAGAGGGCTTAGGTTATGGAGATGATAAGAACAGTAAGGGAACTGTAGAAACGGAGCCTATAGTTGTTAAACAAAAACCAAAGGTAAATCATGTTAAGTTTGTAACTGTAAAGTCTGGAATTGAGAAATCAGAAGTTAAGGAGAAAGTAACTTCTGACAAACCTAAACAGGATAAGGCAACTGAAGTTAACATAGGCTTAATGACTAAGAAGCAGCTTAAGCATAAGCTGAAAGATGTAAAGAATGTAAACAAGGTAAAGCCACCTAGGAAAAATAGGAAAGGAAAGGAAGGTGTGAATAAAAGTAACAATTTTAAGCCTATTCCTAATGCTCCTAGAAAAACATGTCATAACTGTGGAAATTCTAACCATCTGGCTTCTTTTTGCAAGAAGAATAAGTATATAAACTCCTTACCTTCAAAATCAGGAGTTAAGAGTCAGTCTGTTAGATATAAGCCACAAAATCCTTGTTTTCATTGTGGTAGTTTATGGCATTCCTTTTATACTTGTAAGGAATATCATAGTTTGTACTATGATTACTATCAAATAAAACCTTCTATAAAGAAAGTTAACATTATTCCTTCTAGTATAAGTTCTGATGCAAAGTCTGATATTGCAAATTCTGATAAGAAAATAGTTAACTTAAAATCTGATGCTAAATCCGCTGCAAATGTTAACAAACTTAAAAAGGCCAAAGGATCCAAGAAAGTCTGGGTCCTTAAAACTAATCATTAGTGGTCTTTGTGATTGCAGGGCAACAAGAAGAACATCCTAGTTCTGGACAGTAGATGTTCAGGACATATGACTGGAAATAAAGCCCTGCTATCAGACTTTGTGGAGAAAGCTGGCCCAGGTGTTTCTTATGGAGATGGCAACATTGGAAAAACTCTGGGATATGGCAATATCAATCTTGGGAATGTCATCATTGAAAAAGTAGCTCTGGTCTCAGGACTTAAACACAATCTGCTGAGTGTGAGTCAAATCTGTGATAGAGGTTATCATGTGGATTTCTTTGAAGAACACTGTTGTAACACCCCCAGATCCGGGGTCGGGGATCCGGGTCATCACGGTCTTTCTTTCCACAATATCACTTAACTTAATTAATAATAAATAACCTCATGTTGTGACCCCACACTAACACACACCACAACACGTTATAGTCTCAGAGATGAAATTGAAATAAGTACAAGTCCTTAAATCCACAATTTAAAAGTTATTACAACCCAAAATGATTACTTGATAAGTTTACAGTTAATTACCATTTTCTGCCATAATTTATAATTATACATAATTGATTCCCAAAAGTAGAATGCCTGATCTACAAATAGATCTACCTCTGCAGCTGTAGCAGCTACGATATCAACGGGAAGACGCGAGATGCTTCCCACGCGCTTACGCTAGGTCTGCTTGAGTCTGGCCATCTTTCCTAACTGTTGTTTTGTGATGAAGAAATGAAGCAAGAGTGAGCATTACAGCTCGCAAGATAATATATAGTGTAAACAATAATGCAAGTATCTACATGGATAACTTACTAGAATCCTTTATCAAGTGTAAGGTAATTACTTACTAGATATAAGCTTAAAGGAAGATGAAGTTACCAATTACTTTACTATACTTATACCATTTTTAGAAAACTACTTGAACTACCACTGTTCAAAGTATAATAAGTTTCAAAAGTTCATCCCATAGATGAGACCACAAGTTAAGACTTGAATAGATTCAATCTTTGAAATATTTTTTTTAAAGGAAATGAAGTTACGAGATACTTCATTCGATGGAAACACCATTATAACTGTTTGACCCTGTCAATGCTTCGGCAACCACCCATTCGTAGCCTTTCGATTGAAATGCTCCGGGTAGTGTTGCAGAAATATCCAACTGGATGATGAACTCATTACGGGAGTTTGCCGCGCCAGGAAGACCACTTACGATGATCAGTCGCAGTAGTGCAACCCCGCCATTTTCTACATGTAGAGGAGAACCTGTCGGATTTACTTGTCAACCGAACACTGGACTCCTAAGGAATGGACCGTCTTAGCGGAACTTCCAGGCCATTTGGGCCAATATAAATAGGCAGGGCCGGTGCCACTCAACCACTTACGCCACTCCTAGTTCAGATGAAATCTATGACTCTGAAACGTAAAGCTTGTCCCCCCTTTCCCCAAGTAGAAACTTGTTGATACGACTCCACCAAGAAGTCGTATCTAGTTGGAAAGGAAAACTCACCGATATTTCCCAGGCGGTGCCAGTTAATGGATTAACTTGTTCTAAGAATTTTACTTCCCGAGTGTTGGGTAAGTAATCAAAAACACTTTTATCGAAACAGCAACCTTGTTGCGAATATAAAACACACCACAGAGCCGGATCCCTCAGGTTTTGAGCGAGTATTTAAATCCCCTTTGAAAGGAGGATCTTAAATATAAAAATGAGTTTTGGGATCCGCCCTAACTTTTAAAATCATTTTGAAGACTCGAAAACATTTTAAAGAATGTTTAGAGTAACGCTGATTTAATAAAATAAATCAGTCCCGATATGTTAGAAAGTATCTGAATATTATTATTTAAATAATATTCCCATAAGGATGATCCTTATAAAAATAATCGAGGTAGGAGTTTTAAAACTCATACTTGAAATGAATAATAAGTAACCAAAGATATACTTATACGAAAGTATGATCTTTATTTGAATAATCGAAAATAAGTTTGATTATCGAAATATTATTCTTTAATAAAATAAAGAATGTTATTTAGTAAATAAACGGAGTCATAAGTCTTCGAATGAATATTCAAAAATAATATTCATTAAATAAAATAAACGGAGTCATAAGTCCTCGAATGAATATTGAAAATAATATTCATTAAATAGAATAAACGGAGTCATAAGCCCTCGAATGAATATTCAAAATAATATTCATTAATCAAAATAAAGTTATCAAATAAACCTTATTCGATTAATAGTTTTAAAAACTATATCTATATATATATAAATATATATATATATATAATACTCGGGAACATCGACTCCCGGTTTTAGAAAATGTTCACCTTTGGGTCCCCTATACTAAGGGTATACGCAATTACTGCTTATCTCTAGCATAAGTATTATGCAACTATAAGCATTGAAATCATCAGATAGATATCAAGATTACGAAACAGACATGCATATATATCATATCAGCATGCTCCAATATATATTGCAAGATTTGCTAATTAACCATCATGCATCTATCACAAGATAATGCATATACATATATACATCACAACAACAGTATAACGGGTAGAAAACTTGCCTGAGCGACTGGGGGTGATAAAAGGCTTCGGATGAGTCTGGTAACCTATAAACAACATATAAGTTGGAATTAAACCAAAGTCGCTTATGAATCTATACTTTAACCAATTAGACTCTAACGTTCGCTTTTGCGCTTAACGATTCACTTAAGTCACCCGAGTACCCTCGGCTCCATCATTTTTAATAAATTAACCATTAAGGGTTTTAAGGCGATTCTTCACTTTACATAATTGTTTTATACTCCAATTAGTCATTTAAGGGCCTTAACCAAGGTTTTAAAGTAAGGCGAGGGGTAATGGTTCGGTCGCGAAACGCCGTAACTTAAAACGGGCGTTTCTCCTAAACCGTACATCGGATTCAAGCGAACCACATATCAAAACAAAGCTCGTAACATGAACTATCAATTATGGCAATGGTCAAAACCTAATAGTGAGTTCACGGGTCCCGATGTTAAGAACAAAAGCAGTCTAAAGTAAATCGGGCATTACGACGGCTATGTTTACGCGATTACCAAATTTAAACCATTCCAATCAATTCACAATTAAACCCAAAATCACCACTACAACCAAAATTCATCCATTCTTTACTACAACAGCCCCAACAAATCAATATTTCCAATTTATACTACTTTTCAATCATGAACTAAGAGCTTACTTAAGTTCATTAACTAATCATCAAGATTTAAAACTCCAAAACATTACAAAACTAACCAATCTCTAAATATTCAATAATCATGCCTCTGATGAACTATACTACTCATAATAAGCTCTTAAAATTCAATAATAATTCTAGGTTAAGAGATTATACCTTCCTTGTGAGTAGGAGTAACTAATGAGCTTGAAATAACCTTAGAAAATCCTTACTAAAGCTTTATCTAAACAAAAACAGAAGATCAAAATTTCAAGTTATTGAAAAACACTATTCACTCTCTTCTTCCATGAATTATAGGAAGAGATTGTGAAGGAATTTGAAGCTTAGATTCATAGGATATCTATATCTATGTACAAGGAACCTTAGATAATTACCTCACTAATTAACAAAGCTTGGAACTTGAATTTGAGTTTTTCTTTCTTTGAAAAATACAAGGGGCCGAAAGCTTCTTCTTGAAAATGTGGAGTAAAATGTGTTTTTGTGATTTGTGATTTGTTTTGTTGGTTGTTTTGCCTTTTGTTTTGCTTAATTACCTTTTAACCACGGTAAATTTTGTGTGGTTTATAATCAACCAACACTTCCTTCCCTTTGGTCATGCTTATGTCATTTTCCTATGTCATCTTCCCACACTTGTCCTCTGCTTGTTGGTGTGGTGACATCATCATCACTAACCTCTTTGATTAGCTCCTAATTACTTGGCTAATGACCGCTGATATGTTATATGGTTCGCTTAACTTTCATTCTCGTTTATCGTTTGAGGGATCATACCGGGATCTTATTACTTGGGTTTCCTAAATCTTTCTCAATACATTATATTTCTTTTATGATCCTCTCTTATAATCCTTGAATTTAAATCCTTTTTATCTTGTTACCTTATACTCAATTCTTTCGATATCTGGTGGATTTTAGGGACAAATTAAAGTGTTCGAATTTGGATTCTAACGATCTTTACATACACTTATATACCATATAGAGTACTAATAAGATCTCAAAATAACAATAGAAGAACCCCTACATAGCGTGACATGAAAAGTTTTCTTATTCAGCATAATCAGTAAAAACACTATTCATAAGGGTTACAAAAAGTTCAAAATTTTGGGGTTATTACAACTGTGAAGTTATAAGCAAATCTACAGGAAAAGTTGTTCTGAAATGATACAGGCATGGTAACATTTATGAAGCCAAGCTTTCAACAAGTACTGATGGTTCTGCAATCTGTCTGTTGAGTAGAGCATCAATTGAAGAAAGCTGGGATTGGCACAAGAAACTGTCTCATTTAAATTTTAACAATATAAATGAACTATACAAGAAAGATCTTGTGAGCGGACTGCCAAAATCAGTATTTGCTCCTGATGGTCTTTGTGATTCATGTCAGAAGGCAAAACAAAGAAAATCTTCATTCAAGAGCAAGACTGAATCATCAATTCTTGAGCCTTATCACCTACTACATGTTGATCTATTTGGTCCAGTGAATGTCATGTTTATTGCAAAGAAGAAATATGCTATGGTCATAGTGGATGAGTTCACCAGATACACATGGGTGTATTTTTTGCACACAAAAAGTGAAACTTCATCTATCTTGATTGATCATGTCAAGCAACTGGATAAATTGGTCAAAGATTCTGTGAAGATCATAAGAAGTGATATTGTCACTGAGTTCAAGAATTTGATTATGGAAGAGTTCTACAAAGACCATGGAATAAAGTAGGAATTTTCTGCTCCTGGAACTCCACAGCAAAATGGAGTTGTTGAAAGAAAGAATAGAACTCTTATTGAAGCTGCACAAACTATGCTTGATGAAGCAAAGTTGCCAACCTACTTTTGGGCTGAAGCTGTGCAGACTGCTTGTTTTACTCGGAATGCAACACTTATCAACAAGCATGGAAAAACACCATATGAGATGGTGAAGAAAAAGAAGCCAAATCTGAAGTATTTTTATGTATTTGGATGCAAGTTTTTTGTTCTTAAGACTCATCCTGAACAACTATCCAAATTTTATCTAAAAGCTGATGAAGGAATTTTGGTTGGATATCCACTTTCTACAAAAGCCTTAGAGTCTATAATTTAAGAACAAGGGTTATCATGGAATCTATCAATGTCTCTTTTAATGATAAGAAGATTACTGGACTTGAAGATTTCAATGATCATGATCAGCTGAGATTTGAAAATGAAGTTTTAAATTATGATTCTGTAAATCCTGACAATCTAAATCCTGATACTGCAAACTCTGATGGATTAAACTCTGATGTTATTGAAACTATAATGACTACGCCTAAGGAAAATGCACCTGTGCAGGGGGAGCATACCGAAGATCCAACCACATCTCAAGAAGCATCAGAACCTACAACATGCTCTTCAAGTTCTGATGGGCCAAGTTCTGATAATTCTGGAAACTCATGTTCTGATATTTCTGGAAACTCAAATAATGAAGGATCCAACTCAGAGAGGATAATTTCAGGGGAGCATCAGAAAATGTTGATGGAGACAGCATGGATCATGGGGGAGCATCCAGTTCTAGAGAAAACCTTCCATCTGCAAGGAAGTGGACTAAAGCACATACACCTGACTTAATTATTGGAAATCCTGATGCAGGTATCAGAACTAGAATAGCTACATCAAATGAATGTCTTTATCATTCTTTTCTTTCTCAGACTGAACCAAACAAAGTTGAAGAAGCTCTTCAAGATGCCGATTGGGTGCAAGCAATGCAGGAAGAGTTAAATGAATTTGAAAGAAATAAGGTCTGGACTCTAGTGCCAAGACCAAAGAACAGGTCTGTTGTTGGTACAAAATGGGTGTTCAAAAATAAAACTGACAGTGATGGCATAATTACAAGGAACAAAGCAAGGCTGGTTGCAAAAGGATACTCTCAACAGGATGGAATTGATTATGATGAAACATTTGCACCAGTTGTTAGATTGGAAGCCAAAAGGATATTTTTGGCTTATGCTGCTCACAAAAAATTTAAAGTCTTTCAAATGGATGTGAAAAGTGCTTTTCTCAATAGAGAATTGGAAGAAGATGTATATGTTGAACAACCTCCAGGCTTTGTAGATCCCAAATTTCCCAATCATGTCTACAGGCTTGATAAAGCACTTTAATGCCTTAAGCAAGCTCCAAGAGCATGGTATGAGACATTATCTCAGTTTCTTCTGGAAAGTCGATTTAACAGAGGGACTATTGATAACACATTGTTCTACCTCAACCATGGAAAGGACTTACTTTTGGTGCAAATATATGTTGATGATATCATTTTTGATTCTACAAATGACAGACTTTGTAAGAAGTTTGCCAAGCTGATGCAGTCAAGATATCAAATGAGTTTGATGGGAGAACTTAACTATTTTCTGGGCCTTCAAGTCAAGCAGAATGAAGAAGGAACTTTTATTTTCCAATCTAAGTACACCAGAAATTTGTTAAAGAAATTTGGAATGCAGGATTGTTCAAGTACATCCACTCCTATGGCCACTGCAACAAAATTGGATAAAGATACTGGTAAATCAGTAGATATTACTGATTATAGAGGTATGATTGGCTCTCTTCTCTATCTAATTGCATGTAGACCTGATATCATGTATGCTACCTGTCTTTGTGCAAGATTTCAAGCAGATCCAAGAGAACCTCACTTAACAGCTGTGAAATTTTTTTTCAAGTACCTTAAGGGTATAGCTGATCTGGGATTGTGGTATCCTAGAGAATCAGACTTTAAGCTAATAGGTTACTCAGATGCAGATTTTGTAGGATGCAATATTGACAGGAAAAGCACAAGTAGAAGCTGCCAATTTCTTGGAGGCAGATTGGTTTCTTGGTCTAGCAAGAAACAGAAGTCAATTTCCACATCAACTGCAGAAGCAGAATACATTGCCGCAGAAAGCTGTTGTGCATAAATTCTTTGGATGAAGAATCAGTTACAAGATTATGGGTTAGAATTTTCTAAAATCCCTATTTACTGTGATAATCAAAGTGCTATTGCTATGACAGGTAATCCAGTTCAATACTCAATGACAAAGCACATCAGCATAAGGTACCACTTCATAAGGGAACATGTGGATGAAGGTACAATGGAATTTCATTTTGTTCCCACAGATCAACAACTAGCAGATATCTTCATAAAACCACTATGTGAAGCTACTTTTACAAGATTGGTAAATGAACTTGGAATGGTTTCAGGTTCTTTCTCTAAATCTGCTTAGTTTATGTTCTGATACATCAAACTTTATGATCAGTATTTGCAGATATTACTCTCTTTGTGTATTCTGTGCTTAAATTGAAAATTACTTAAGTGCTAATTGTTGTCTGATGTGAATTTTTAAACTCTGATAGTGATATGAATGTTTTTGTGACTATTCAATCCAATGAGGATAACTGTGCTAAATGCTGACTTAGTAATCTTTAATATACCAAAGATCCCATGTTTGAAGTAATTGTTTATGTGGAAATCTTTTAACACAAGCAAATTCTGATATTGAGCTTAGTTAAGTTTACTTTGTGTATCTTATTACTAAGTCAAAAAGTAGAATAATGCATCTTACCTGTTAAGTTCTGATGTTAGTAAATCTGGTGGTTGTACTAAGTGCTAATAAGCCTCACTTATCAAAAGAAAAAAAAAGAAAAGAAATAAAAATCAGGTACTCCTTTGAGATCTAGAGTAAAAATGTGGAAGGGAAGACCCAAGTGCATTGCTGGTATTAAGTAATATGTATTAGAAAAGCAAAATAAAATTTTCTTGGTTAATTTTCACACTCTATGATTACTGGAGAAATACTCTGATAACAACATAAATTCTGATAAGCAGTCGTGACTCACTTACACTGAGAAGCCACTGTAACATAGCATTTCAAAATATGCATAAAATGAGCACAAAACAGTTGAGGTGGACTCATGCATGAACTCATTCTAAAGTAGACTTCAGAATAATGACAGATTTTAAGTAAATTTCTTAGTTATGCCTTATTTCTAAGATGTACTGAAGTGAATTAGACTTTACTCTTTGTCTGATATTTAGCTTAATGCACACACTTACACTACATATGAATGATGAAAATTACTGTGGTGATCAATGTTGTTTTAGATGAACAATCTATGTGTCAAATTGCATAAATTCTGAGGACAAGTTCTGATGGAAGTTTTGATGATTAAGTTCTGATGAAACCATATCAGTATTTGTGTGAAGAATTACAGGAATACACATTCACTTTTCGAGTTAAGTAGCCATATTTTGATGACTTTTAAATCCTGATAATAATCAAGTTCTGATGCTGACGTGACAGTATTTATTTATCTGGTTTATTTTTAGTCATTACCTGAATGATAATATTTTTACAGAATATTGGTTAATGTGCGATAAAACAGTCATAATCATTGTGGGTTAGTGGTTAACATGTATGTCCTGAAAAACTGCATGTGCACGGTACTTATTGCTTATTTTACGTGTCACACCCCAACTTAAACAGCAAATTAAATATAACTATTACAATATTTAATAATAAATAAACATACCCAAATCCAAGATCATACAGTTTAGGGTTTGGAACAGCCCAACACTACCATCTATTACAACTGATTTTAAATATCGAGTCCTCACACAAACTACTATCACTTATTCTACCTGAGCTCGAACATAGGCATCAGCATCACAGGTCTTACGGGCAGTCTGCTTGAATCTAACCATAGCTGCTAGCTGTAATATCAGGGTAAAGTAAGGAGTGAGCCAAATGCTCAACAAGTGCTAAATAATACGATACAAAACATAAATCGAGAGATATATATTAAAAAATGTCAATGGGAGGACATGACCAATGATAATGAGAGATAAAACTTTGGGTGATGGCATCATTTTGTTGGTATCAAAACAATTTTAAAAAAAATCATATCTTAATCAAAATTATTTTATGACGCTACGGATTACAGCCGCTGATCAGCCGCGAAGTAATCCCGAACCTCGCTGGGTTCTAAAACATTAATGAGAATCCCTAGGCAACTTTTAAGCCTAATATAAGTGTGGAAAGGACTCGCGTCTCAGTCCAGATCCACTATTCAAAGAAAACATTTATCCCTCTTTGGGACTGAAAACCCACATTTTATTTATTTCAAAAACTGATGCCGATTTATAACAAAATCTCTTTTCTAGTAAACATTTTTTTTATCAAGGGATTATAGATCAACTCGAAACACAGGAAATATGGTACTAAATCTCAGGGCAATGATTCATAAAACTATACTCTATTAAAGTAACTGAATGGTTTTCATATATCAAAGATTGGACAAGGGGATTTAGTGAGGCTATAGGATATTATAAAGGGTAATGCCAAATTGGGCTTTAAGCAATGGTTTCTCATCAAGGTTCAAGTGCTGGATCATCAAGAAGATAAGCTTCATGAATACTAAGGGTGTTAAGGTATGCAGAAATGATCTTCAACTCAGGATATATCAGAATTATCAAGCTTCAGGATAAGAAAGAGGGGTATCAATCAATGAGGAATAACTTTGATAAGTATCTGGCTTTTAGGGTTCAAGGTAATGTTCTATAGGGGTTCAAGTTACTTAGGAATCATCAGCATGTTAATCAAGAGAATCAACCAAGAGTTATAACTACCCTTTCTTTTATCCTAGCATTCGAATTACTTTAATATACTATCATGATAAGACCACTTTGCAATACGTACTCGAGGGTTCATGGCATTTTTATATAATTCAAAGATAAATATAAGATACGCTTGATTTAATATATCAAATGACATAGGATAGTTGCAACAATGTATGAACTATTAGCAGTAAATATGAAGGACAAGTTGAATCACTTGCCTTGAGAAAGGCTGGTCTGGTCTGACTGGTAGGAGCAACTGGAGCTTCACTCAACCTTTATGGAAAGTTTTCCCTCGTCTCGAGATCCTACATAAATAATAATAATCCTCATTATAATATGTTCTCACCAACTTAACCTATTTACAACCCGAATTTAAACACGGATGACACTTAGGCCTATATGCACTTAATTTATATTCACCTTTAATTTATAATTACACACACATAGCCACATAATCACATATCATATATTAATACCAAATAACACCATATACACCATAATGTAACACTAGGCTTGGATGATCTCGATCCCCCAACTTAAGTCACTTGGTCGCTAAACTAGACAAAGTCTTCTAATTTTGGCTTCCTAACTCTATGTGCCTTTACTAAACTGTCCAAGACCTATTGACCCTCACTTGTGCCTTTTATTCTACTGACCTTATACTATCTTACAACTATGGTGGTTAACCAAGACCTCACTCCTAAGTGTTCTAAAACTATGTGATGAGTGAAAGTGTTCACTGGTGCAAATTTCAGAATAACATCTATGATTTCTTGAGTGCATTTGACACCCTTAAACTATAGGTTTTCCTTCAAAACTCTTACACAAGACTCTCCTGACCTAAGGGAATCTCCCAAACTTGATGTGGCTCAAGGGCCTGGCTTGGGCCTTCTTGGGCCTAAGGTCAAAGTCCATGGTTCCCTTATTTTCCTGGGCAGAAAACACCCTAACTTGAATTAACTTGTGACACATGGTTCTAACTCATATCCTATGAACTATGGTTGGAAAAACTTCTCTGACACTCCCTCTAACTAAGGCCCAACAGGGCCTAATGAGGGCCTACCCATGACATGGTCAAATCTCCCTATTTCTAAGTTGCAACAAAACTGTCCCCTGCTGGACAGATTTTGTTATTCTACTTGTGCACCTAACCAAATGACATGCAATCCTCCAACCAACACCTAAAACCTTTTATATACTCCCAGTACTAACTTCTGGTGGCTTGGTCCTCAAAGTGCACATCAATGACATGGTCAAAACTCACTCTAAACCTCAGGGTACTAAACTGATTTTCTGCAGAAATTATAACTCTCCTTTCTCCAAGGTTTTGACTTGACAAACTCAACCACCAACAACCCAATACCCAAACCAAGACTTAAACATGGTGATCTACTAAACTAACTCCCTTATACTCAAAATAATCTTGGTGGAGATCATCCTTACCTAAGGTGCAATCATGGCAAAACAAAAGAAACCACATTTCACAACTCACAAATCATCAAGTTTTTGAAACAACAAGTTATGCATTTTATAAAAGATATACACGACTTATTACCATGCATCAAGAAGCATTAATCAATATTAACACATTATTCCTACTGAAATTAAAGCTTACTAATAAAATCTTTCCAAATGATCAAAATCTTATAACATTCTAAGTGAAATCCACATGCATGCATGTCTTTGAGTTTTGCAAGCCAAACAACATGTTTTCTAAATATGTTTTACCAAGAAATTTACATGCAAGCCTTGCATGAGCTATATCTAGATGATCACTTAGCATTCAAGGAGTTTCATCAAATTTTTACTACAAAATTCAAGCCATTATCACATAAACATGCAAAAATTGAACAAAGCAACAAGAATGGTCTCAAGAACCATTCATTCGGCTCCCCTATAGTCATGGCCGAATGAAATGGAAGGGAATGGCCATTTAACATCAAGAGTTTCCTTCTAAATACTTGGCACTTCACCATTCCTTGTAGTCCTCTCAAAAACAACCTTAAACTCACAAGAATCAAGGTTGTACTTTGAGTTTCAACTAAAACCTTAACATGCAACCTTAAAACTTAAACTTTCTACTCAAAACTCTTTGAAATATATGTGATCATGGTATGGGAAGTAACATTCACTTGTGTAGGAGGTGGGAACTTGATTGAAAAAGAAAGAAAATGGGGAGGGGGGTGGTTTCGGCTGAAAAGCCGAGAATGAGGGCGTAGGAGCCGAGAGTGAGAGAGAGGAGGGAGAGAAGAAAGAGTGTGGTGTGGGTGATGTGTGAAATGATCATGTCTTTAACTTGTTTTATGGTTTTTGTGTTGAAAAATGTGAGTGGGAATAGGAATTGACATGACTACCCTTCCACTTATACTTGGATCATTTTGCATGCAAGGGTAAAGGAGGAATTTGGCTAGAAAAATAAGAGTTAGTGGGGTGGTAATTGTCTCTTTAGCCCTTTTTGATTGAATAGAAAGGATTTGCATTCAAGGACAACTATGTAATTTGCTAATTATAACAATTAATGTTTATAAAGATTTATTTTTGTAAAATAAAACACAAGTTCAAAAATTATAAAATTTATACCATAAAATAATTTGGATTTTTAGAAATTTTATAAAACTACTTTTGAAATTTGTGAACAAAATAAATTTTAAAGAGAAATTTATTCAAGGTTTAAAATATTCCTTATAAATCAAAAATGAAAGAAATAAATAAACTTTTTCTTTGAAAATTCATATACCACAAAACGAAAATTTAAGATGCAGAGTTCTCATTCACACAAGCATGCAATAGTTGCATATATTGGCATTCGACTTTTAAAGTTGTACTAAATTTACAATTAATATTTCACAGAAATGCCGGTTATAACATCCTCTCCCCCTTAAGGGATTCTGTCCCCAGAATCTAAGAGAACAGATGAGGATACCGGGAACGCATATCAGACTCTAACTCCCAAGTCGATTCTTCGACCTTAGGGTTCCTCCAAAGTACTTTTACTAATTTTACTGACTTATTTCTAAGACTCCTCTCTTGCCAGTCGAGTATTTTGACCGGTTGCTCCACAAATGACAGGTCTGCCTGAATTTCTACTGGTTCATATTCTATTACATGGCTAGCGTCAGGATTGTACATCTTAAGCAATGACACATGGAACACATTATGCACGTGCTGATACTGAGGTGGTAAGGCCAACTCGTAGGCCACCTTCCCTACTTGACTCAAAATTTCAAAAGGACCTATGTATCTAGGTGCTAACTTCCCTTTCTTGCCAAATCTAGACAACCCTTTTCTAGGTGACACCTTCAACAAAACAGCTTCGCCAATTTGGAATTGAACATCCTTACATGCCGGATCCGCATACTTCCTCTGTCTATCTTGAGCAGCAAGTAGCCTTTTCTGAATTAACTTGACTGAGTCATGCAATTGTTGTACCAATTCTGAGCCGAGAATCCTTCCTTCTCCTACTTCATCCCAACTTGTTGGTGATCTACATTTTCGCCCGTACAAAGCTTCGTATGGTGGCATGCCGATACTGGAATGATAGCTATTGTTGTAAGAGAATTCAATCAACGGCAAGTGGTCATCCCAACTTCCTGCAAAATCGATTGCACAACTGCGCAACATGTCTTCGATTGTTTGAATTGTCCTTTCACTTTGTCCATCAGTCTGCGGGTGGTACGCCGTGCTCATATTCAATTTCGTGCCAAGACATTCTTGAAATTGCTTCCCAAATCTCGAGTTAAATTGGGGATCTCTATCTGAAACTATTGATACAGGTACTCCATGCCTTAGTACGATTTCGCGCACATACAGATGAACCAATTTGTCTAATGATGACTTCTCGTTAATTGGAAGGAAATGCGCTGACTTTGTAAGACGGTCAACTATAACCTATATAGCGTCATGCCCGGATTTCGTTCGCGGTAGTCCTACTATAAAGTCCATAGCGATATTTTCCCATTTCCATTCTGGAATCTTTAGGGGCTAAATTAATCCGCTTGGTCGTTGATGTTCTGCCTTCACTTTCTGACAAGTATAACACTTCGCAACCCATTCCCCTACGTCTCGCTTCATATTTGGCCACCAAAAGTTTTTCTTTAAGTCCCGATACATCTTGGTACTTCCCGGGTGGATTGAAATTTCGAATTGTGGGCTTCGTGTAGGATCTCATTTTTTATTTCAGGTACATGAGGAATCTATATTCTGGAAGAAAACCTTAGTATCCCTTGCTCATCCCTTTGAGTATTAATCTCCTCTCCAGATAACTGATTCTTCTCTTTCTCTATTACTTCTTCTTGACATTTCTTTATCTTTTCCACTAGTGTTGGCTGAAAAGTCATTGCACGACAAACTTCTTCAACTTTTCCAAAATCACAAAGTTCCAGTTCAAATCTCTTGATTTCTTCAGATAATTCCTTTGATGTTATCATCACATTCAGTTTCTCCTTCCTACTTAGAGCATCGGCCACAACATTCGCCTTTCCAGGATGGTAATTTATCGAATAGTCATAGTCCTTGATCAATTCCAGCCATCTCCTCTGCCTCGTATTGAGCTCCTTCTGAGTGAAAATGTACTTTAAACTCTTGTGATCCGTGTAGATTTCACACTTTTCTCTGTAGAGGTAATGTCTCCAAATCTTAAGTACGAACACTATGGCGGCTAGTTCCAAGTCATACGTCGGGTACTTCAACTCATGCGGTTTCAACTGTCTTGACGCATACGCGATCACCTTATTGTGTTGCATTAACACATAACCCAATCCCTTATGTGAAGCGTCGCTGAATATCACAAAGTTTCCTTGGTCATCTAGAAGTACTAACACCGGAGCTGTTACCAATCTCTGCTTCAACTCTTGAAAGCTATCCTCACATTCTGCACTCCATTCAAACTTTTGATTCTTTCTGGTTAACTTGGTCAATGGCGTGGCGACTTTTAAAAAATCCTTGACGAACCTTCTATAGTATCCTGCCAACCCTAGAAAACTTCGCACCTTCGTAGGAGTCTTTGGCCTCTTTCAACTCATAACTGCCTCAATCTTTGCCGGATCCACTTTAACTCCTTCATTTCCAATGACATGCCCCAAAAATTGAACTTCCTTTAACCAAAACTCACATTTGGTAAACTTGGCATATAATTTCTCTTGACGAAGTATTTCCAATGCTATCCAGAGGTGCTGTTTATGTTCTTCTTCCGACTTAGAATAAATAAGGATGTCATCAATGAATACCACGACAAACTTGTCCAAATACTTCTTAAATACTCGATTCATCAGATCCATAAATGCGGCCGGGGCGTTGGTCAATCCAAACGGCATTACTAGGAATTCATAATGCCCATATCTGGTCCTAAATGCTGTCTTGGGAATATCTTCTTCTTTTGATCTTTAATTGATGGTATCCCGATCTCAAGTCAATCTTTGAAAAGCACTTTGCTCCTTTCAGCTGATCAAAAAGGTCATCTATTCTTGGTAGCGGGTAGCGGTTCTTGATCATTACCTTATTCAACTCTCGATAATCTATGCATAGTCGCATACTCCCATCTTTCTTCTTGACAAACAGAACAGGTGCTCCCTATGGCGACATACTTGGCCGTATCACTCTTTTATCTAACAATTCTTGTAGCTGGCTTGCCAACTCTTTCATTTCTGCTGGTGCCATCCTATATGGGGCCTTTGAAACTGGTTCCGTTCCTGGAGCAAGGTTGATCTCAAACTCGATTTTTCGATCTGGTGGTAAGCCTGGTAGTTCGTCTGGAAACACATCAGGAAACTCGTTAACTACAAGGATATCTTCTATGTTGGGGTTGCCCTTTTCTGAATCCACTACATACGCTAGGAATGACTCACAACCTTTTCTAAGTAGCTTCTTAGCCTGAACGATTGTGAGAAATAGTTGTTCTTGCCTCTGCCCCTTAAATACTACATTCTCTCCACTCTTCGCCTTTAAATACACTATCTTGGTCTTACAATTAATCTGAGCGTTATTTTCTCCTAACCAATCCATGCCTAAAATTATATCAAACTCTCCCAACTTAAAGAGTATCAAGTCGGCTGAAAACTTATACCCCGAAATATCAATCTCACACTTCGGACAGAATTGATTCACAGGAATCTTCTCTTGGTTCGCAATTACCACATTTACTACCTCGCTCATAATCATTTTATCACATTGAAGCTTATCAATAAAAGTTTCTGATATGAAAGATCTTGTTGCTCCTGAATCAATGAATACTTTAGCTTTGACATTATTGAGTAAAAGTGTACCTGCTATCACCTCAGAATTCTGAACAGCATCCTTCATCTTCAGATCAAATGTCCTTGCTGTTGCTTGCGGGGTTGGTGTAGGTGGTGGAGGTAATGCCAATACCTCAACTGGCACACTCGCACTGGTGTTTGCCACATTCATCAGAGCTTTGATTGGTCCGGTTGCCTTGCACTCCCTAGCTATGTGTCCAGTTTTCCCACACTTGTAGCACGTAACTCCTGGCTTCGGCATCTTGCACTCATTCACCAAATGTCCCTTCTGATTGCACCTATAGCATGTCATGCTCAACTTATTACACACTCCTGGGTGCCTTCTTCCACAGTGCTTGCATTCGGGTCTCTGGAATCTGTTTTCTCCAACTTGTCCTTGGCTTGCCTGGTTATTCTCCTTTGATTCTTGCCTTTTACCAAATTTCCCTTCTTTTGAAAATTTCCGCCCTTCTGGAATCCGATCCTCTTTACATTCCGATCTTGTGAACTTCCCGCTTCAGACTTTTCTCCATAAAATAGAACCTTCCTCTTCTTGTTATCCCTCTCCTTCCTTGACTGCATCCCATTATTCTCAATCAGAGCATCTTTCTAAACTACTCTCGCATAAGTTTCAAGCTCAAACATAGCCACTCTATCTCTGATCCAAGGCTCCAATCCTTGCTGAAATTTCTTGGCTTCTTCCTCCTCGGTGCTGGTATACTTTGTCACAAACCTTGACAACTCAGTGAACTTCTTCTCATACTCTAGTACAATCATGTTCCCTTGCTTCAGCTCCAAAAATTTAAGCTCCATCTGATTCTACATGTACTTAGGGTAATACCTATCTAGAAATAACTTCTTAAATCTCTCCCAAGAAACCTGTTGAGTTGCTTCCATAGCTTTTACTGATTCCCCCCAATAGATGACTTCGCCCTTCAAGAAGTAAGTAGCATACGGCGTCTTCTGATCGTCTCCTAACTGTACCAACTCAAAAGCCCTTTATATCTCCTTGATCCATGTGTTAGCTATTACTGGATCAGTGGTATCATGAAATGCAGGTGGATTCACATTCTGAAAAGCCTTGAAAGTGACAATTTGTCTAGGTGGTACTGGTGGTTCAGGTGGTTGGTGTGGTTCACGGTTATCTTGGTTCTCAATTCGCTGTTGAAGAGTTAGTTGTTGTTGGGCTATAGCATTGGTTTGCTGTTGCAAAGTTTCCAGTAGTCGAAGAATATTTGGGTCTGTGGTGGATGTGGTTGTTGGGTTCTTCTTTTTAGGAGGCATGATCCTGAAATAAGAGTTATGTCAAAACAGATATGAATAATAAAATAATTCGAGGGTATCGCATGGTATTCCTATTTACATGTGAGGTCAGGTTTCAAATTAAGCAGATATGATGATGCATATAAAAGCGTATAATAACAGTTGAGAGCAATTGGAACAATAGAGCATGATTATTGAAATTTAAAGGTCACAATACATAGGATTAGAACAAAGTCTGATTCTAGGATCAACAGGCTTATTTAAGTGAAATAACGGAAACAACTGGGAAATCCTACGGAGTCTGATAGTACAACAACATGAAAGGTAAATGGAAAGAACTAAGGCTCCACTCCATCTGAACAGGGCTAGGTAGTCATTTCCTCTCGAAGCGTCTTCACAATGCTTTGGAGCTCATCCGCCACCATCTGAATGACATACTAGCTGGTGCGGTCCCGGTGCGCTGGCATCTCCTCAAACTTAGTATTGATGTACTGAACCAAGGTCTCAAGTCTCACAGTCATCTGCTCCTTGGGCTTCCCTTTGTAGTTTCGGCTGTCCGGGTACACGTTCTTCAGTCGATCTATCAGTCGGTCGTACTTTCCCTGAAGCATGTCAAACTCGCGCCTCAACTCAGCATACACGGTGAAAGCAATAGTGTCGTCTGAACCAGAGGATGACGAGGAATGCGCCCTTTGCTGACAAACCAATAAGAGGAGTATTAATAATAAACTTACTTAACCTACTCTCTCGCATATTATCTATAACCTACACATATACCCTTTAACCTATTTGGGCTGTCCAGGGACTCTAAACCGTCGCTCTGATACCAAAACCTCTCACACCCCAACTTAAACAGCAAATTAAATATAACTATTACAACATTTAATAATAAATAAACATACCCAAATCCAAGATCTTACAGTTTAGGGTTTGGAATAGCCCAACACTACCATCTATTACAACTGATTTAAAATACCGAGTCCTCACACAAACTACTATCACTTATTCTACCTGAGCTCGAACATAGGCATCAGCATCACAGGTCTTACGGGCAGTCTGCTTGAACATAACCATAGCTGCTAGCTGTAATATCAGGGTAAAGCAAGGAGTGAGCCAAATGCTCAACAAGTGCTAAACAATACGATACAAAACATAAATCGAGAGATATATATTAAAGAATGTCAATGGGAGGACATGACCAATGATAATGAGAGATAAAACTTTGGGTGATGGCATCATTTTGTTGGTATCAAAACAATTTAAAAAAAAATCATATCTTAATCAAAATTATTTTATGACGCTACGGATTATAGCCGGTGATCAGCCGCGAAGTAATCCCGAACCTCGCTGGGTTCTAAAACATTAATGGGAATCCCTAGGCAACTTTTAAGCCTAATATAAGTGTGGAAAGGACTCGCGTCTCAGTCCAGATCCACAATTCAAAGAAAACATTTATCCCCCTTTGGGACTGAAAATCCACATTTTATTTATTTCAAAAACTGATGCCGATTTATAACAAAATCTCTTTTTTAGTAAACATTTTTTTTATCAAGGGATTATAGATCAACTCGAAACACAGGAAATATGGTACTAAATCTCAGGGCCATGATTCACAAAACTATACTCTATTAAAGTAACTGAATGGTTTTCATATATCAAAGATTGGACAAGGGGATTTAGTGAGGCTATAGGATATTATAAAGGGTAATGCCAAATTGGGCTTTAAGCAATGGTTTCTCATCAAGGTTCAAGTGCTGGATCATCAAGAAGATAAGCTTCATGAATACTAAGGGTGTTAAGGTATGCAGAAATGATCTTTAACTCAGGATATATCAGAATTGTCAAGCTTCAGGATAAGAAAGAGGGGTATCAATCAATGAGGAATCACTTTGATAAGTATCTGGCTTTTAGGGTTCAAGGTAATGTTCTATAGGGGTTCAAGTATCAGGATGAGATATCAATACTTAGGAATCATCAGCATGTTAATCAAGAGAATCAACCAAGAGTTATAACTACCCTTTCTTTTATCCTAGCATTCGAATTACTTTAATATACTATCATGATAAGACCACTTTGCAATACGTACTCGAGGGTTCATGGCATTTTTATATAATTTAAAGATAAATATAAGATACGCTTGATTTAATATATCAAATGACACAGGATAGTTGCAACAATGTATGAACTATTAGCAGTAAATATGAAGGACAAGTTGAATCACTTGCCTTGAGAAAGGCTGGTCTGGTCTGACTGGTAGGAGCAACTGGAGCTTCACTCAACCTTTATGGCAAGTTTTCCCTCGTCTCGAGATCCTACATAAATAATAATAATCCTCATTATAATATATTCTCACCAACTTAACCTATTTACAACCCGAATTTAAACACGGATGACACTTAGGCCTATATGCACTTAATTTATATTCACCTTTAATTTATAATTGCACACACATAGCCACATAATCACATATCATATATTAATACCAAATAACACCATATACACCATAATGCAACACTAGGCTTGGATGATCTCGATCCCCCAACTTAAGTTACTTGGTCGCTAAACTAGACAAAGTCTTCTAATTTTGGCTTCCTAACTCGATGTGCCTTTACTAAACTGTCCAAGACCTATTGACCCTCACTTGTGCCTTTTATTCTACTGACCTTATACTATCTTACAACTATGGTGGTTAACCAAGACCTCACTCCTAAGTGTTCTAAAACTATGTGATGAGTGAAAGTGTTCACTGGTGCAAATTTCAGAATAACATCTATGTTTTCTTGAGTGTATTTGACACCCTTAAACTATAGGTTTTCCTTCAAAACTCTTACACAAGACTCTCCTGACCTAAGGGCATCTCCCAAACTTGATGTGGCTCAAGGGCCTGGCTTGGGCCTTCTTGGGCCTAAGCTCAAAGTCCATGGTTCCCCTGTTTTCCTGGGCAGAAAACACCCTAACTTGAATTAACTTGTGACACATGGTTCTAACTCATATCCTATGAACTATGGTTGGAAAAACTTCTCTGACACTCCCTCTAACTAAGGCCCAACAGGGCCTAATGAGGGCCTACCCATGACATGGTCAAATCTCCCTATTTCTAAGTTGCAACAAAACTGTCCCCTGCTGGACAGATTTTGTTATTCTACTTGTGCACCTAACCAAATGACATGCAATCCTCCAACCAACACCTAAAACCTTTTATATACTCCCAGTACTAACTTCTGGTGGCTTGGGCCTCAAAGTGCACATCAATGACATGGTCAAAACTCACTCTAAACCTCAGGGTACTAAACTGATTTTCTGCAGAAATTATGACTCTCCTTTCTCCAAGGTTTTGACTTGACAAACTCAACCACCAACAACCCAATACCCAAACAAGGACTTAAACATGGTGATCTACTAAACTAACTCCCTTATACTCAAAATAATCTTGGTGGAGATCATCCTTACCTAAGGTGCAATCATGGCAAAACAAAAAAAACCACATTTCACAACTGACAAATCATCAAGTTTTTGAAACAACAAGTTATGCATTTTATAAAAGATATACACGACTTATTACCATGCATCAAGAAGCATTAATCAATATTAACACATTATTCCTACTGAAATTAAAGCTTACTAATAAAATCTTTCTAAATGATCAAAATCTTATAACATTCTAAGTGAAATCCACATGCATGCATGTCTTCGAGTTTTGCAAGCCTAACAACATGTTTTCTAAATATGTTTTACCAAGAAATTTACATGCAAGCCTAGCATGAGCTATATCTAGATGATCACTTAGCATGCAAGGAGTTTCATCAAATTTTTACTACAAAATTCAAGCCATTATCACATAAACATGCAAAAATTGAACAAAGCAACAAGAATGGTCTCAAGAACCATTCATTCGGCTCCCCTATGGTCATGGCCGAATGAAATGGAAGGGAATGGCCATTTAACATTAAGAGTTTCCTTCTCAAGACTTGGCACTTCACCATTCCTTGTAGTCCTCTCAAAAATAACCTTAAACTCACAAGAATCAAGGTTGTATGTAATACCCGGGATATATCCTGTAATTATTTTTGCTATTATATAATTATTATGTGTGTTCAGTATCTATTCTGTGAGCTAATTGTTAAGTGTTATCTGTACTTGAATATTCAAAAATAATATTAATTGAGTATTTTAATTTTTATATGTCCAAAATAAAATATAGATAATTGTCATATCTTCCTAATTATTTTTATATTGGTTTATGGATTTATAAGAATCATATGAAATTTCTAAATTTTTTTTTCGGGTAATTAAAATCTATTTTATAAAAACGGGAACCAACCGACGTCAACCGTTGTTACGTTTTTGGAACCCGAAACTCTTTCGAGAACTCCTTCCTAACCTAATTGTAATATTCCGAGCATTTTCCATGTTTTGACTTTTTCGATCCGACATACGGTTTGTCCTGCGCGGGTCTCGGCGCAACATTTTCGATACAATATTCGTTTCGGTAAATCAATAAAACCCGTATTTTCGATAAACGGGAGCTTTTTATTAAACTATCACAATTATCACTTCGTAATATGTGTAACCAGGCGCTGAGACCAAGACCGCAGTACAAATTGTACTGATTTGGATAATTATCCCGAAAACCGATACCGTTTGGATCAGTTTTTACAAATAAACGTACCGTTTTATATCCAGAATGATCCAACGGGATACTAATTTTCCGTAATTATAAATAGCCTTTTACTGTATTTTATTCCGTATCAAAATCATTTGCAGACAGATAATTATATAATTTTCAGAGAAAAACCCTAATTTCCTAAAACTGTTCTAAGAATCAAACAAGCATTTGGAGGTGTTATTGAATTCGGTTTGGAAAGCTCGAGTAACTAATCTGAAGGTCTTGAAGAGCTCTACCAGATTCTGTAATCCATACACCTGCAGAAATCAAGGTTATTTTTTTAAAAAATTATTTATTTTTGAATTTATTTTATTAAAAATATGAATTTTTGTTCGGATGATTGTTTGTATGATTTGATGATTGCATGTTGTAGAGCTTGTTTTCCTGATGATTTTCATATATCATACGTCTGATTTGGAGTTCAATAACATGTTCAAATTTGAGTTTGATTTTCAAATTTTAAAATTAGGGTTTATAACCCGTATGAATGTTCTTAATTGAAATTTGGGGGTTTCTTATTCTGTGATAGATTGATGTTGTGTTATAGTGGGTTGTGTTCTCTGTGAAATTTGCAATCTAGTCGTATAAGTTTCATGAACCAACGAGGTCTGTAGAGAAGAGAGTTGTATTTTGAAGTTTTCCGATGCTCGCCGGAAACTGGAAAATTTCACGGCCAAATTCTGGCCAACTCAGGGATTGTTAGGATGAATTGATTGCATGGTTGTGTTCCTGGTGTTGTGTAAATGTGATCTGGAGGTGATGGTGGCCTGAGCATCCCTGGAACGTGTTCTCCGGCCATCCCCGACTGTTTTCCGACGACCCCTTGGAAAATTACAGTTTAATACCTATAGTTTTGAAAACGATGCAGTTTGGTCCCTGTAGTTTCTAGACTTTGCAAAAATTGGATTTCTGTTTTAAAAATGTATAAAAATCATATTTTCTATTTATTTTTATTATAAAAATTTGTTTTTAATTTCTAAAAATTCTAAAAATTATTATTTTAATTCTGAAACTTATTTTTAATTCACAAATAAATCTAAATTAATTAGTTAATTAATTTCAGTTAATTTCTAATTGATTAATTGGTCAATTAATTCGAAAATGAATTGATTAATTAATTTAATTAATTATTAATTGATTTTAATTAATTATTTAATTAGATTTAATTATTTAAAAATGATTTAAAAATTCTGAAAAATAGTTTCGAGCTTTAAAATATTATTCTAAATTATTTCCAAGGCTCGATAATTATTCTAAAATTATATCGGAGCGAGAATTGGCCAACCGAACCCTGTTTATTAACCCGAAATTGATCCAACGACCCGTTTTAATTCCGAAAAATGTTTTAAAAATCATTTTAAATACCATAAAACCTATTTATGACCCGAGACTTCTTTATAAATAATATATCATTGATTACGTGATGTATTATGTGTTATATGTGACTTGTTAATTGACTATCGGTCTATATATTCGGTGTTTACTTGATTATTGCATAACTTTCAATCCGTTAATTGGATTTGGGTAAAACGAAGGGTAGATAGAAGTATGTGTTGAATAGAATTCCATGAGTAAATTATTGATAGATGCTTATGATATGTGAGCAGAAGAGGCAAGACGTAGGAAAGGGAAACAGATAGTTGAGGAGTAAGACGCTTGTGATTGGAAGTGAGTGCAGTGTAGTAAGCTAATATCAGGCAAGTGTTCTGAACTTTCTCGAGATACTGTAGTATTTGATAGTCAGGTTGATATTGCAAGTGCTTTGAAGCACTGAAACCTAAACTCTGATTCCAGTTATTGTTCTTGAGCCATAAACCTTATTCTTTCTAGACCATTGATTGTTGTATACCTAAACACAAATCTCAAGTATACGATATTACTCCACAAATACATGTAAACAAAATCCCAAACACTAAAATGAATTACTTGTACATTCAATCATTGTATCCTATGCTTTGAAAGCCCAAATCTTTGAAACCCTGAAATGTTGATTCCTTTGTTATCCAATTCTTTCATTACCCAGCATCCAAGCTTTTAAATTGCCTTATTGATCCTTACAAGGATTGAAACCCTTTCATTATTAAACATTTATTATTGTTAATGATTTCAATTATTATTTATTATTGCATATTCTGTTATTATGTTAGAATTGGATTGTTTTTATAAAATTGTGGACCAGATTCGTGGTCAGACCATATAATGGTCAAGTTAGGCCAATATGTGCCTTGGATCCAGTAGTTAGAGCAATGTTGTGTGCCTCGCTCGGGGTTAGTGCGTGACTGATCAGTAGCCTAACCTTGGTTTTTAAATTAAAAGTATAATATCCAATTCTAAATCATAATCCATTGTTCACTTGATATCATAATCATATTCACCTGATGATCATTATTCTCAGTTTTGTCATTGTGACTTGCTGAGCTAGTTAGCTCATTTGTGCGATGTTGTTTATATTCTTTCCAGTTAAAAAGGAACCAGTTGGTAGCAAAGATCCCCAGTCCAGCGCGAGAGCTAGGGGTTCAGGTTGAGAAAGCTGAGCTAGTAGGCTTCTTTTGGGATAATTTAAGTTTGTAAAAGTTTGTAATAATGTTTAATACTCAGTTTGAGTTTGAAATAGTTGGGATTTGAACGGTTTGTAATATATTAGTGCGTTTGGCTTGTGTGCATACTTTAACCTATTGCGGTCCGTGGTGGTTGGTAAGTAGGGTCACTGTATATATTATTATTATCTTTATTATTGTTATAAGCAGGTTATAATTAAGGTGTGTGTGTGGACCCCAAACTTCTGACCCGGGTTTGGAGGGCGCCACAGGTTTGGTATCAGAGCTACAGGTTATAAGTCACTGACACAAGCCTAGGTTGACGGGAATGGGTAGAGGGATAAGATTATAAGTAAGGTATAGGATGATAGAACGTCGAGAGGTTGAGTGTTATGGTATAACCGGTATTAGTATAGTTTGCGTCATGGTACGAGATTCTTATATTACGATATGATTTCAGATAGCAGAGATGACCGACTCTTTTATTCCCGTATCAGCTGATTACTCAGAGCCTTTAGTTGGAGCACCAGCATCGGATCCACGTCCTGTTATTCCACCAGCATTGGCTATTCTACCTCCACCGGTGTTGCAGCCCGTACCATTGCAGGCTATTCCACCTCCAGGCATGAGGCCACCTATTAGAGGACCCCCACCTGCTGATTCAGGCTTTACTAGTCATTCAGTCACAGGAGTACCTTTCCAGTTCTCTTCCTATCCTGTCCCATATCATCAGTTTGAGGCTTGCCTTATGGAGCAGCGATTCCTACAGGGTCAGATCCAGGAGTTATTGCATATCATGCGTGCCAGAGAGATGGAGAGTAGTGAGAGGCGACTTAGGGAGAGGCTCCAGGCGTTTCGTAGAGCAGCTGCTGTGAGGATTGCTGAAGCTACACATGAGGACATCACCCCTGATTTTATAGTAGGGTGGGCTAAGTGGGTTTTATAGGAGCTTGAGGAGATAGGAGGTCCAGATTTGCCATGAGTTAGAGATTCTGAGATGGAGATGCTGAGCAGTGTTGTTATGATTATGTAGTATGTACAGTAGTGTGTAGTGATTATCAGTAGACTTTTGAGTTGTATTTATAGACTAGCGATGCTGACTAGTGAGTAGGTTGTTGTACCCTTTTTGCTTTTACTTTCGAAGCATCTTTACGCTTGTACTACCTAAAACTTTTGATCTATATATATCAGCACCTTTTTCCTTTCCAGCACTGTCATTTACTTTATCGCACCTGTTTTACTTTACCTTATTTATTGCACCAGTATACCCTGTGATACCATGTACCCTGTTTTCCATAAATGTTTATATTCTATAAAGAAGCATGCAATTTACATAGTTACAACTGTTTTAAAAAAACGAGATATTCCAGTTTTACAAAACTTTTCTTTTATACAAAGATTGATTCAAAAGCTAAATAAATTGATTGATTCTTTACAGAAAATGCCTCCCAGAAGAAATACCCGCACCAACACCCAGGATGAAGAAACCAACAACAACAACAATAACAACCAAGATGATACAAACCAGAATGTGAACCCAGGACCCATGGACCCAGCAATAGCCCAGATTCTTCAAATCTTGGCCCAACAAACACTTCACCTGGCACAACAACAGCAGAGACAGACCAATCCCCAGGTAACTTTCAAAACTTTTCAGGCAGTAAACCCACCAGAATTCAAGGGTTCCTTAGAGCCAATTGAAGCAAATGTGTGGTTAAAGGAAATAGAGAAGGCATTTGCCTTGGTAAAAGTGAAAGAGGAGCAGAAGGTTGAATTTGCAAGTTACTATCTGAAGAATGAGGCCACCTATTGGTGGGAGATGGTGAAGACATTGGAAAGCACAGATGTTACTACTTGGGAAAGGTTTAAGGAATTGTTTTTAGAAAAGTATTTTCCTCAGTTTGTTCAGGATCAAATGGAGTTGAAGTTTTTAGAATTAAAGCAAGGGAATATGTCGGTAACTGATTATGAGGGGAAGTTTGCGGAATTGTCAAGGTATGTGCCGTCGTATGTTGATACTGATAGAAAGAAAGCTAAGAGATTCCAGCAAGGCTTGAAGCCATGGATCAGAGGGAAGGTAGCTATTTTTAGAATTGGATACCTATGCTGGGGTTGTACAGAAAGCTATGATCGCAGAGACAGAGAGTGAGATGTTCCGGAAAGAAAAGGAAAGCAAGAAAAGGAAAGTTGAGGGAAGTGAGGGTCAGTCACAAACAGGGAAGTTTCCAAATTTTAAGAAGGGTAAGTTTCAGCCAGGGAGAAATTTTAATTTCAGGAGACAAAATGCAGGGGACGGAGGCCAGGGCAATCGTCCAGCTAATGTGAATCAGCCGAATCAGTTGAGATTAACTTTTCCAGATTGTCAAGTATGTGGAAAGAAGCATGGAGGAGTTTGTAACAAGTTGAATGTGGTATGTTTTAAATGCAACCAGAAAGGGCACTACTCGAGGGAGTGCCGAAATCAGCCAGCAAGAGAGCCAGCAAATAAGGATCAGCCTATCCGGAATCCAGCAGTGAAGGTTCCAGCCATTGGATTTACATGCTTTAAATGTGGGAAGCCATGACATATTGCCAGGGATTGCAAGACACCAGCCCCAGTCAGTAATGCATTAAGGATTATGGGATCTACCCCAACAGTGAATGAGACTCCGAGGGCTAGAGTTTTTGACATGTCGGTGAAGGATGCGATCCAGGATTTGGATATCGTGGCAGGTACGCTTAATGTGAATTCTTTATATGCCAAAGTGTTAATAGATCCGGGTGCAACTTGATCATTTGTTTCACAAGATTTTGTTAGTTAGTTAAATTGTCCAGTTGGATATTTAAATGAAATAATGACTGTGGAATTAGCAAATCAAGAACGTGTAACTGTTAACCAAGTTTGTGGGAATTGTGAGATTGAGATTTGTGGTAGTAAGCTTTGTGTAGATTTGATACCATTTAAGTTAGGAGAATTTGACGTTATATTAGGGATGGATTGGTTATCTAAGCATGATGCTCAGATAGATTGTCGTAATAAGAAAGTAATGGTGAAAATGCCAGATGAAAGAATAGTAACGTTCAAGGGACATAAGCAGGTAAAGAAGTTCTTAACGATGATTCAAGCCAAGAAGTTACTACGACAAGGATGTGAGCATTTCGTAGCATATGTGATCGACAAAAGTCAGGAGCCAGCAAAACTTGAAGATATTCCAGTTGTGAAGGAATTTCCAAACGTGTTTCCCGACGAGTTACCAGGACTTCCTCCAGATAGAGAAATTGAATTTGCAATCGACTTAGCATCTGGAACCGAACCAGTATCCAAGGCCCCGTATAGAATGGCGCCCGTTGAGATGAAAGAGTTAGCAAAGCAATTACAAGAGCTGTTAGAGAAAGGAGTAATCAGACCCAGCGTATCCCCGTGGGGAGCCCCGGTATTTTTTGTCAAGAAAAAAGATGGAAGCATGAGATTGTGCATCGACTATAGGGAGCTCAACAAGTTGACAATCAAGAATAAGTATCCGTTACCCAGAATTGATGATTTGTTTGACCAATTGAAGGGAGCCAAGTATTTCTTCAAAATTGATTTAAGATCGGGATATCATCAACTGAAGATCAAATCAGAAGATATACCAAAGACAGCTTTCAGAACAAGGTATGGGCATTATGAATTTCTAGTAATGTCTTTTGGATTGACCAACGCCCCAGCAGCGTTTATGGACCTGATGAACAGAATTTTCAAGGA
Source organism: Apium graveolens (assembly GCF_009905375.1). NCBI lineage: Eukaryota > Viridiplantae > Streptophyta > Magnoliopsida > Apiales > Apiaceae > Apium > Apium graveolens. The sequence continues at coordinate 49,007,296 of NC_133647.1, read as the reverse complement.
ATATTTGGACAAGTTCGTTATAGTATTTATAGACGATATTTTGATCTATTCAAAGACGGAGGAGGATCATGCGGAACATTTAAGGACAACTTTGGAGATTTTAAGGAAAAAGAAGTTATATGCTAAATTGTCGAAGTGTGAGTTTTGGCTACAGGAAGTTCAGTTCTTAGGACACATAGTCAGTAATGAAGGGATCAAAGTGGACCCGGCAAAGATCGAGGCAATTACGAAATGGGAAAGACCGAGAACACCCACTGAGGTAAGAAGTTTCTTGGGATTGGCAGGATATTATCGACGATTCGTTCAGAATTTCTCAAGAATTGCAACACCATTGACAAAGCTTACACGAAAGAATGAAAAGTTTATATGGAATGACAAGTGCGAAGAAAGTTTTCAGGAATTGAAGCGGAGATTAATCACAGCACCTGTTTTGTCACTTTCAGACGATCAAGGGAATTTCGTAATTTATAGTGATGCTTCTTACAAAGGATTAGGATGTGTTCTTATGCAGCACGACAAGGTGATTGCGTATGCGTCAAGGCAATTGAAACCACACGAACAGAAGTACCCTACTCATGATTTGGAGTTAGCAGCCATAGTATTTGCTTTGAAGATTTGGAGACATTATTTGTATGCAGAAAAATGTGAGATTTTCACGGATCACAAAAGTTTGAAATATATATTTACCCAGAAGGAACTTAATATGAGACAAAGGAGATGGTTAGAATTGATCAAGGATTATGATTGCTCGATTAATTATCATCCCGGTAAGGCGAACGTTGTAGCAGATGCGTTAAGTCGGAAGGAAAAGTTAAATGTGTTATCCGTACCTGAAGAGATATATAAAGAATTTTAAAAATTGGAATTGGAGATTAGAATTTACAAGCCTGAGGAAGCAAAAGTGTACAGTACGATTTTCCAACCGGAGTTATTGGAGAAAATAAAGAAATGCCAGAAAGAGGTAATGGATCAAGATATAAATAGTTTGGTAGGTGAGGAATTATGAACGCAACAAGATCATCAAGGTATTCTTAGGTTTTCTTCAAGAATTTGGATTCCACCAGTGACGGAGCTGAAAAATGAAATTTTACAAGAGGTACATAGTTCAAGATATTCCATCCATCCCGGGAGTACCAAAATGTACAGAGATTTAAAGAAGAATTATTGGTGGCCAGATATGAAGAGAGAAATTGCGGAATGGGTTAGTAAATGCTATACATGTCAGAGAGTTAAAGCAGAGCATCAGAGACCAAGCGGATTGCTACAGCCATTGGAGATTCCAGAGTGGAAGTGGGAACATATTACCATGGATTTCATAGTTGGATTACCAAGGACAAGGGCTAATCATGATGCCATTTGGGTTATAGTAGATAGACTTACCAAGTCAGCTCATTTTCTGCCTATAAATGAACAATTTTCGCTCGACAAGTTAGTTCATATGTACTTGAAAGAGATCGTAGTTCGTCATGGAGTTCCAGTGTCTATTATATCTGATCGAGATCCAAGATTTAATTCAAGATTTTGGAAGAGTTTTCAAGAATGTTTGGGAACAAGATTGAATATGAGTACGGCCTACCACCCCCAAACGGATGGCCAAAGTGAAAGAACGATCCAAACAATCGAGGACATGCTACGTGTTTGTGCTATTGATTTTAAAGGAAGTTGGGACGAGCATTTACCCCTGGTAGAGTTTGCCTATAACAACAGTTATCATGCCAGCATTGGGATGCCACCTTATGAAGCCCTTTATGGACGCAAATGTAGATCTCCAGTATATTGGGACGAAGTAGGAGAACGCAAAGTACTCGGACCCGAATTGGTGCAGCAGACAAAGGAAGTTGTTGAAATTATCCAGAAAAGATTAATAGCCGCACAAGATCGTCAGAGGAAATATGCAGACCAGTCAAGAAAAGACATGGAATTTGAAGAAGGAAGCTTGGTATTATTGAAAGTATCACCGTGGAAAGGACTAACGAGGTTTGGGAAGAAAGGGAAGCTAAACCCAAGATATGTCGGACCTTTTGAAATCCTAAAGCGTATTGGCAAAGTAGCTTACGAGTTGGCGTTACCTCCGCACATGGAGCACATTCACAATGTTTTGCACATATCAATGCTTAAGAAATATAATCTAGACTCCAGGCATGTAATAGAATATGAGCCAATAGAACTTCAAGCAGATTTATCATATGTAGAGAGTCCGATAGAGATTCTAGAGGAAAGAGAGAAAGTATTGAGAAATAAAGTGGTAAAGTTAGTAAGAGTATTGTGGAGAAACCCAAATATTGAAGAGTCAACCTGGGAGTTAGAAAGTGATATGAGAGAAAAGTACCCTCATTTATTTTCTTAGAGATTCTGAGGATAGAATCCTTTTAAGGGGGGAAGGATGTAATACCAGGGATATATCGTGTAATTATTTTTGCTATTATATAATTATTATGTGTGTTCAGTATCTATTCTGTGAGCTAATTGTTAAGTGTTATCTGTACTTGAATATTCAAAAATAATATTAATTGAGTATTTTAATTTTTATATGTCCAACATAAAATATAGATAATTGTCATATCTTCCTAATTATTTTTATGTTGGTTTATGGATTTATAAGAATCATATGAAATTTCTAAAATCTTTTTCCGGGTAATTAAAATCTATTTTATAAAAACGGGAACCAACCGACGTCAACCGTTGTTACATTTTTGGAACCCGAAACTCTTTCGAGAACTCCTTCCTAACCTAATTGTAATATTTCGAGCATTTTCCATGTTTCGACTTTTTCGATCCGGCGTACGGTTTGTCCTGCGCGGGTCCCGACGCAACATTTTCGATACAATATTCGTTTCGGTAAATCAATAAAACCCGTATTTTCGATAAACGGGAGCTTTTTATTAAACTATCACAATTATCACTTCGTAATACGTGTAACCAGGCGCTGAGACCAAAACCGCAGTACAAATTGTACTGATTTGGATAATTATCCCGAAAACCGATACCGTTTGGATCAGTTTTTACAAATAAACGTACCGTTTTATATCCGGAATGATCCAACGGGATACTAATTTTCCGTAATTATAAATAGCCTTTTACCGTATTTTATTTCATATCAAAATCATTTGCAGACAGATAATTATATAATTTTCAGAGAAAAACCCTAATTTCCTAAAACTGTTCTAAGAATCAAACAAGCATTTGGAGGTGTTATTGAATTCGGTTTGGAAAGCTCGAGTAACCAATCTGAATGTCTTGAAGAGCTCTACCAGATTCTGTAATCCATACACCTGCAGAAATCAAGGTTATTTTTCTAAAAATTTATTTATTTTTGAATTTATTTTCTTTAAAATATGAATTTTTGTTCGGATGATTGTTTGTATGATTTGATGATTGCATGTTGTAGAGCTTGTTTTCCTGATGATTTTCATATGTCATACGTCTGATTTGGAGTTCAATAACATGTTCAAATTGATGTTGTGTTATAGTGGGTTGTGTTTATAACCCGTATGAATGTTCTTAATTGAAATTTGGGGGTTTCTTATTCTGCGATAGATTGATGTTGTTTTATAGTGGGTTGTGTTCTCTGTGAAATTTGCAATCTAGTCGTATAAGTTTCATGAAACAACGAGGTCTGTAGAGAAGGGAGTTGTGTTTTGAAGTTTTCCGATGTTCGCCGGAAACTGGAAAATTTCACGGCCATATTCCGGCCAACTCAGGGATTGTTAGGATGAATTGATTGCATGGTTGTGTTGCTGGTGTTGTGTAGATGTGATCTGGAGGTGATGGTGGCCTGAGCATCCCTGGAACGTGTTCTCCGCCCATCTCCGACTGTTTTCCGGCGACCCCTTGGAAAATTACAGTTTAGTACCTATAGTTTTGAAAACGATGCAGTTTGGTCCATGTAGTTTCTAGACTTTGCAAAAATTGGATTTCTGTTTTAAAAATCTTTAAAAATCATATTTCCTATTTATTTTTATTATAAAAATTCGTTTTTAATTTCTAAAAATTCTAAAAATTATTATTTTAATTCTGAAAATTATTTTTAAGTCACAAATAAATCTAAATTAATTAGTTAATTAATTTCAGTTAATTTCTAATTGATTAATTGGTCAATTAATTCGAAAATTAATTGATTAATTAATTTAATTAATTATTAATTGATTTTAATTAATTATTTAATTAGATTTAATTATTTAAAAATGTTTTAAAAATTCTGAAAAATAGTTTCGAGCTTTAAAATATTATTCTAAATTATTTCCAAGGCTCGATAATTATTCTAAATTTATTTCGGAGCCAGAATTGGCCAACCGAACCCTATTTATTAACCAGAAATTGATCCAACGACCCGTTTTAATTCCGAAAAATGTTTTAAAAATCATTTTAAATACCAGAAAGCCTATTTATGATTCGAGACTTCTTTATAAATAATATATCATTGATTACGTGATGTATTATGTGCTATATGTGACTTGTTAATTGACTATCGGTCTATATATTCGGTGTTTACTTGATTATTGCATAACTTTCAATCCGTTAATCGGATTTGGGTAAAACGAAGGGTAGATAGAAGTATGTGTTGAATAGAATTCCATGAGTAAATTATTGATAGATGCTTATGATATATGAGCAGAAGAGGCAAGACGTAGGAAAGGGAAACAGATAGTTGAGGAGTAAGACGCTTGTGATTGGAAGTGAGTGCAGTGTAGTAAGCTAATATCAGGCAAGTGTTCTGAACTTTCTCGAGATACTGTAGTATTTGATAGTCAGGTTGATATTGCAAGTGCTTTGAAGCACTGAAACCTAAACTCTGATTCCAGTTATTGTTCTTGAGCCATAAACCTTATTCTTTATAGACCATTGATTGTTGTATACCTAAACACAAATCTCAAGTATACGATATTACTCCACAAATACATGTAAACAAAATCCCAAACACTGAACTGAATTACTTGTACATTCAATCATTGTATCCTATGCTTTGAAAGCCCAAATCTTTGAAACCCTGAAATGTTGATTCCTTTGTTATCCAATTCTTTCATTACCCAGTATCCAAGCTTTTAAATTGCCTTATTGATCCTTACAAGGATTGAAACCCTTTCATTGTTAAACATTTATTGTTGTTAATGATTTCAGTTATTATTTATTATTGCATATTCTGTTATTATATTAGAATTGGATTGTTTTTATAAAATTGTGGACTAGATTCATGGTCAGACCATATAATGGTCAAGTTAGGCCAATGTGTGCCTTGCATCCAGTAGTTAGAGCAATGCTTTGTGCCTTGCTCGGGGTTAGTGCGTGACTGATCAGCAGCCTAACCTTGATCAGCAGCCTATCCATTGTTCACTTGATATCATAATCATATTCACCTGATGATCATTATTCTCAGTTTTGTCATTGTGACTTGCTGAGCTAGTTAGCTCATTTGTGCGATGTTATTTATATTCTTTCCAGTTAAAAAGGAACCAGTTGGTAGCAAGGATCCCCAGTCCAGCGCGAGAGCTAGGGGTTCAGGTTGAGAAAGCTGAGCTAGTAGGCTTCTTTTGGGATAATTTAAGTTTGTAAAAGTTTGTAATAATGTTTAATACTCAGTTTGAGTTTGAAATAGTTGGGATTTGAACGGTTTGTAATATATTAGTGTGTTTGGCTTGTGTGCATACTTTAACCTGCTGCGGTCTGTGGTGGTTGGTAAGTAGGATCACTGCATATATTATTATTATCTTTATTATTGTTATAAGCAGGTTATAATTAAGGTGTTTGTGTGGACCCCAAACTTCTGATCCGGGTTTGGAGGGCGCCACATTGTACTTTGAGTTTCAACTAAAACCTTAACATGCAACCTTAAAATTTAAACTTTCTACTCAAAACTCTTTGAAATATATGTGATCATGGTATGGGAAGTAACATTTACTTGTGTAGGAGGTGGGAACTTAATTGAGAAAGAAAGAAAATGGGGAGGGGGGTGGTTTCGGCTGAAAAGCCGAGAGTGAGGGGGTAGGAGCCGAGAGTGAGAGAGAAGAGGGAGAGAAGAAAGAGTGTGGTGTGGGTGATGGGTGAAATGATCATGTCTTTTACTTGTTTTATGGTTTTTGTGTTGACAAATATGAGTGGGAATAGGAATTGACATGACTACCCTTCCACTTATACTTGGATCATTTTGTATGCAAGGGTAAAGGAGGAATTTGGCTAGAAAAATAAGAGTTAGTTGGGTGGTAATTATCTTTTTAGCCCTTTTTGATTGAATAGAAAGGATTTGCATGCAAGGACAACTATGTAATTTGCTAATTATAACAATTAACATTTATAAAGATTTATTTTTGTAAAATAAAACACAAGTTCAAAAATTATAAAATTTATACCATAAAATAATTTGGATTTTTAGAAATTTTATAAAACTACTTTTGAAATTTGTGAACAAAATAACTTTTAAAGAGAAATTTATTCAAGGTTTAAAATATTCCTTATAAATCAAAAATGCAAGAAATAAATAAACTTTTGCTTTGAAAATTCATATACCACATAACGAAAATTTAAGATGCAGAGTTCTCATTCACACAGCATGCAATAGTTGCATATATTGGCATTCGGCTTTTAAAATTGTACTAAATTTACAATTAATATTACACAGAAATGTCGGTTGTAACATTACGTGCCCATTAACTCTCATTATAACCGTTTACTGACTGTTCAAATGGTGCCAGGTGTAAAGTGTATCCCATGCTTTAAAAATATGACTGTTGAGTGGAGAGATTATATATATGAGAGATAAAAGATTTTCTAATCTTTTACTTACTTTTCTATTCTAAATCTCTTTTACTTTCTCTCTCTCTCTCTTTTATTTTCTAAAGCTGTTTTTCTCTCAGGACTTTTTACAAACATTTTGCAAACATTCTCTTATTCACTTAATTTCTTACAGAGATGGCACCGAAAGACATAATTTTTGATGGAGCTAAGTTTGTTTCTAACAACTTCTCTGCTATTCTTAGCAAGTCAGAAGCCCCATTAGAACTTCATTTCATTCAGGACTTTCTTGCTAGTTCTGATATTGGGTACGCTCTGACCGAACCTGAAGTAGTCTCTAGTACTCAAGTACTGGAGTTCTGGAGAAGCGGAGTATATGATGATGGTGGTGCTCAAGGGTCCCCAAGTATTATTTTTTCATCAGGGGAGGATGAGCATGTCGTGACATTGGCTATGGTTCGCCAAGCACTGTAGCTTCCTGAGAACTGTGTTTATTCTACTGTTGAAGAGCCAGTTCTTTAAAACATGATGGCTGATCTGGGGTATGAGAGGAAATGGGTAAGCTGGGTCAGTTGAAGAGATCCTATATAAGGAGGGAATGGAGTTTCTTCTTTGACTGCATAACCAAGGATTTTGCAAACAAATGTTCTAATTTCGATATCATTCCCATATTCAGCCAACAAATCGGGTATGCTCTCATAAATCAAACTGATTTTGATTATGCAAGTGCTATCTTTGGTTTTATTGGGGATATAATGAGAGAAGATAGAAATACAGTTTACTTTGCTAGATTCTGTCAGCTTATCTATAGTTTTTGTTGTGATAATAAGCCCTAATCATTTAGACTAGCTAAAAGAGCTTTTAATGACTTATTATCTACTGATAATAAGAAGGTTGTGTTAAGACCCATCCTAGTTCCTTTATCTGTCAAACAAGCCTTAATAACCTATGATCCAGTTAAATACACTGAATTATATCCTGATGTCCAACCATTAGAACCTCATCCATCAGTACCTACCACTTCTACACAAACACCTCAAACTTCTCAACCTTAACCTTCAGATCCTATACTGCATCCTTCATCTTCCAAACCCAAGAGGACTAAGAAAGTACCTCAGACTCAATAGAAGAGAAGGAGAATTATTTTGCGAGATGAATCAGATGCTGAGGAACAGGTTCCTATATCAGAATCTGTTGTTGTAGAAGCTGAGAAGGTTTCTTCTCAGAAAGATACTGTATCTAGGAGTTCTAGGCCCCTCAAAAGGCTTAGAAAGTTAAATTATGATGATAAAGCTCCTACAGTGTCTCCACCTTTGAGGAAATTAAAGAAACAGAGAGCTCATAGGGACATAGTTGAGTCAGATTTAGATGTAGTGGAAGCAGCTAAGGAAAGGGATCAGGAATCTCTGATCTTCACAGAACCTATTATTATTGAATCACTTCCTTTTGCAGAACATGACACTACTCAAGCTAAAATACCTACACCTCATATGTCACCTATAGTTGATCCAGTACATACTGAAGAACCAGGTACAAGTGCTGAAATTGATATTCATAACTTGATTGTGCCTTAGGTTTTGTATTTGGAAGCTCCACCAATTCAACTCACTCCACCAACAACATCAATTCTGGATATTGATCAGAATCTGGCTGCAGATCAGAATTTAGAGGATGATGTTGAAGCCTCTATAGCCTCACATACTTTTATTTTATCTGAGGATGCTGATACTGTAGGCACTACAAATTTTGATACTGTTAATAAAGATATTACTGGTGAAGCTGCTGCTAATTTAGATGATAATGCAGCTGGTCCATCAGGACATGCACCTCAACAAACAGTTAATAAAGCTGATTTAGTCAAGAAGTTTGTTACAAGGGAAGCACCAGTACCTTGGATTGAAACTCCTAGAGGAAATGAGTGGACTAAAGAATGGAACACGGTTAGTTTTGTTCCTTACAAAAAGATTCTTGCTGAGCATCTTGCAAAAGCTGATAAATGATGATTTGAAGGCAGAGCTGAGAGTTACTGCATTGAGTACAAGGCACCTTCAAGGTCAACACTCAATAACTCATGACAAGGTGAAAAAAATTCAGAAAGCTCTAATCCAGCAAGATATGAATGTGAAACTTGAAAAGAACAGATTTTTCAAGCCAGCCTTTGACAGAATTGCCTACATTGAGAAAACTCAGGAAAAGCAACAAACTCAAATTGAATAAATTCTGAAGAATCAAGCTTCTCACCAAAATCAACTCAATGAGATCCAATCCTCAGTGGACTTGCTTGTCTCTCTTCTTTTACCTGCTGATGCCAAAAAGGGGGAGAAAGTGATTAAGTCCAAATGCAAAACTATTCAGACACTGAAAGGAAAGGATGATGGAAATGATGATCAGAGAAACTCTAACAATGGTAGAGGTCAAGGTCAAGGAAAAGGGTTTTCATCAAGTAAAGCTAGAATTACAAGTCAAGGAACAAGTTCTGATACTGGGAGAAGAACAAGTTCTGATACTGGGAGAAGAATAAGTTCTGATACTGGTAAAATGATAAGTTCTGGTGAACATCTAGAACTTGATGAAGAAATTTCAAGGGATTTATTTCTTAAAGAAAATCCAGGGATGGACTTTGAGAGTCTAAAGGAAGAAGAAGCTAGACTCAAAGCAGAAGGTGTCAAGAAAAAATCTAAAACTTGTTAGGTCCCAATTTGTTTGTAGAAGGGGGGTTGAATACAAACGTTACCAAATAATCGAATAAAATGCGGAATAAAAAATGTGAAACAAAATTCAAGTTAAATAAAAATATTATTAAACTTGAAATGTGTTACAACAACTGTATCGATTACAAGGTATTAATCTCAAATCAATTATCACAAATCTAGAATAAATTCGACATGAACTTTTTCTATTTTTGCAATAATTAGAATCAAATGCTAAACGCGATTTGAGATTAAGTTCTAGGGATTTTAATCCGCTAGATTGATACACAAGAACAAGATAAATAATTCTAGTGGTTTGGATTTAACATTAACAAACTAGAAATTGATCTTGAATTTCTGCAGAGAAGAATGATATATTTCAAGGCGGCTGCTCTGTTCTTGACTTGTGTGTATTAATTGAGATATAAATGATATGCTGCTTCTCTGCTTCTATTTAATCAATCAGCTGAATCAATTAAATTGGAATGACAATCCTTTAAGCTTGCAAGACTTTCGGTAGGACAATTGAATGAACTAGCAAGACAATCTGAATGAACTAGCATGACAATCAGAATGAACTAGCAAGACAATCATCCTCCTAGAGTAACTTTCGGTATGACAATTGAAAATGGCCTAGCATGACAATCGGTATGACAATCCCCAAAATAGCAGGGAGGAAGAAAAAGATCCTAAAAAGGTACACTACATGACACCATTGTTGTTTGTAACTACGGATCCTATTGTACGGGAGAGGTGGTAAACACAAGGTGATTTTCTGATAAGGGAAGAAGCTGTTAGGGGAGTACCATTGGTTTTTATCTGCGGATCCTATTGTACGGGAGAGGTGGTAAAACGAAGGTGATCTTCTTTAATCATTTGATTCTCATAGGGGGAGAAGCAAGAGATATGGGCTTTTCAACAGGAAATGTGGTTGTACATGTGAAGATGGAACTACTTGAAGATATGTTCAGTCTAGAGGAACATCTACTTAGAATCTGGAAAATGTTAAATCTCATCCAGAACTTTTCTGCTATTTACTTTGCATGTATGTTTATATCTTTTTCTTATTTGTTAGTTGAGTTATCCTCTAGGTATTTGTGTGTTATTGTCTAACAAACAAATAGGGGGAGATTGTAAGTCATATGTCATAGCCTATTTGTATATTCGAGGATTCAACTCAACTCAAATAAGAATGTAATAAGTAAATAGTGGATCTACCGTCAGAGAGATCTCGCAAAGTAATATCTGTCAAAGGATTCAGAGACAAGGTTCATCTACAGACTTGAGGAGGTAATTCACTGGAAGAAGTTCAAGAAGTTGATCATGCCTCAGTGATATAAATCAAGATCGTGGATTTAATCAAGTGACAGAGATCTCGTCAGAGTATCAATTAATTACAAGGATTTAATCTGAAGAAAATCAAAGTGTCAGAGTCAAGACATGAAGAAACGTCACGGAAGTTAGTCACTCATGAACCAGACAGTACATCGAGTGTCAATGTTGAAGTGGTGGAATTGATTCATAATTTTCAGTGATTTTCAGAAGATTTGCAGAAGAATGGTTGCTGCTCAAGACTAGAATTAATTCTCTATTAATTAATTGAGTCATCTAATTTAATTAAGAAAATAAATTATATCTGCGAAGAATAATTTATTTATTAATTGAATTAATTGATTAATTAATTCTGATTTAATTCTAGGAATTTTAGGAATTTTCAGAAGTTTAATTGGATTAAATTCAAGCATTAAATCAGCAAGACAATTGAAAATGAACTAGCATGACAATCAGTATGACAATCCAATAATTCTAGTGGTTTGGATTTAACATTAACAAACTAGAAATTGATCTTGAATTTCTGCAGAGAAGAATGATATATTTCAAGGCGGCTGCTCTGTTCTTGACTTGTGTGTATTGATTGAGATATAAATGATATGCTGCTTCTCTGCTTCTATTTAATCAATCAGCTGAATCAATTGAATTGGAATGACAATCCTTTAAGCTTGCAAGACTTTCGGTAGGACAATTGAATGAACTAGCAAGCAATCTGAATGAACTAGCATGACAATCAGAATGAACTAGCAAGACAATCATCCTCCTAGAGTAACTTTCGGTATGACAATTGAAAATGGCCTAGCATGACAATCGGTATGACAATCCTGATTGTCATGCTAGTTCATTTTCAATTGTCTTGCTGATTTAATGCTTGAATTTAATCCAATTAAACTTCTGAAAATTCCTAAAATTCCTAGAATTAAATCAGAATTAATTAATCAATTAATTCAATTAATAAATAAATTATTCTTCGCATATATAATTTATTTTCTTAATTAAATTAGATGACTCAATTAATTAATAGAGAATTAATTCTAGTCTTGAGCAGCAACCATTCTTCTGCAAATCTTCTGAAAATCACTGAAAATTATGAATCAATTCCACCACTTCAACGTTGACACTCGATGTACTGTCTGGTTCATGAGTGACTAACTTCCGTGACGTTTCTTCATGTCTTGACTCTGACACTTTGATTTTCTTCAGATTAAATCCTTGTAATTAATTGATACTCTGACGAGATCTCTGTCACCTGATTAAATCCACGATCTTGATTTATATCACTGAGGCATGATCAACTTCTTGAACTTCTTCCAGTGAATTACCTCCTCAAGTCTGTAGATGAACCTTGTCTCTGAATCCTTTGACAGATATTACTTTGCGAGATCTCTCTGACGGTAGATCCAGTATTTACTTATTACATTCTTATTTGAGTTGAGTTGAATCCTCGAATATACAAATAGGCTATGACATATGACTTACAATCTCCCCCTATTTGTTTGTTAGACAATAACACACAAATACCTAGAGGATAACTCAACTAACAAATAAGAAAAAGATATAAACATACATGCAAAGTAAATAGCAGAAAAGTTCTGGATGAGATTTAACATTTTCCAGATTCTAAGTAGATGTTCCTCTAGACTGAACATATCTTCAAGTAGTTCCATCTTCACATGTACAACCACATTTCCTGTTGAGAAGCCCATATCTCTTGCTTCTCCCCATATGAGAATCAAATGATTAAAGAAGATCACCTTCGTTTTACCACCTCTCCCGTACAATAGGATCCGCAGATAAAAACCAATGGTACTCCCCTAACAGCTTCTTCCCTTATCAGAAAATCACCTTGTGTTTACCACCTCTCCCGTACAATAGGATCCGTAGTTACAAACAACAATGGTGTCATGTAGTGTACCTTTTTAGGATCTTTTTCTTCCTCCCTGCTATTTCTCCCCCTTAGTTGAGGAATCCTCCAAACTATTACTTAAGCTTTTATCTCCCCCTTAAAGAAGGAATGTATGCCGTCGTCTGAAGGAGTTCTCATATTTCACTTGGTTGGAAAAGAAATAACAAGTAGTTTCTCTTTCTACCTCACTGTGAGTGTGTGATTCTGTTTAGTGTACCTCACATGTGTTTCACTCTTCTCTCCACTCGTGTTTACACTCATTCTCACAAGTGTATCACTCCTCTCATAGCTCCAAAAATCAGCTATACCTGCAAGGAAAATCACCTTAGCCATCCTTAAGGAGGTCACAGGTGGTACAATGGGAGTTCACAAATCCCCATCCTTGTTAAACTCGTCAGATAAATCTGAGTCATAATCTACAAGTTGCTAGTTTCCCTTTTAGGGTTCCAGATTTGAATTCTGGGAAGGTAAACAATGATCCAACGATTTTAGCATAAAGATCAAAGTTCCCTTCTAATGTCTGTGAAGACACTTCCTTGTGACTCATCAGGTAATATCTGAATCATTGTCAACAAGTTGCCGATCTGCGCCTATGTCAGATCCACTATCCGCAGATGCATCCAGGGGATTTAAGCCTGGGGAGGTAGACACTGACCACTGACATATGGCTTTTGGATCAGTATCCTCTCCTAACACCTGTAAAGGCAATTTGTCCACTAACGAACCTTGAACAATCGAATCTGACCTTAAAATGGTCGAAACTCTTGTTTCCGTCAACTCATCCTTTGTGTGTGTAACCTCTCCTTGTGCATCAAGAATTGATTATGTTTGAAGTGGTGACACTACATCGGATACCTTGGCCGACAGGCAAAATTTCAATAGACGCACCCTGTTGAGAGAATGAATCTAGTAACTGTTTTTGTGCCTTTTCAGCCATTACATCTTTTTGAGAAGATGTATGGGGGCTAGCAGTTGTCTCGGTTTAAATACTACTCATCTATGTAGGAGACAGAGCTACTGGGTTGACTACAGAACCTTCCTTATGTGGTGCACTAAGGCACTATCTCCCTCACGCTCATTCATACTACATTTAGTGGTAAGAGAGTGTTGGTTGGTTCTGTTTCTGTGTTAGTCTTTACAGTCTGGGATAGATGTTGTGGGTTTTCAACCTCATGACTGTCAATGAAAGAAAGTCATTGGAGACTGAACCTGTAACACAGAATATATGGTAATAGAGAGAAAATGATTTACAATAGTGATTTCAAAAGATTTTACATGAAATAGGAAATCACTTATGTAGAAAGAAGTTTGATTTTGTTTTTCAATATGAATGAGTTTTTTGATAAAACATTGATCACTTAGGGTAAAGTCTAAGTAATTCTCATTCATGTTAAAAGCTTACAAATATCTGCAACATAATGTTAACAAGATATCATTGACCGATACTTGTCAAGTACTTTAGATACTAATTGTTATGTTGCATAATCAATATACCACTGCACATATAAAACAATATAATTGTGCTTAGTGATAAGATAGTTATTAATATGACGACTCTACTTATTCATATAAAATTATAACTTCTGTTAGAGTGCCATACCATGTCCTTGACGATTGCTTGAGCAGTATACTAGTTCATACCAACCTGAAGTGAGATTGTGAAGAAGAGATTGCATAGTCCAATAGATCTGCAGCTGCAAAGTCCATGAACTGTGGTGCACTGACTTCCTCTTTTAACTCACCAATCAGGAGTACACTTGTACACATCTTACTAGAGTACAATTCCAAGTGTAATGTGCAGCAGGTGCTTGATATGTCGTAATATTCCCAAGTCTCGTCACTGGTGCTATATGTTGGATACTGCTTCCTGACAATAACCTAGCACAATATACAAAATTACAATGATAACATTCACAGCTTGCAAACAGCCATATCCCTCAGATAAACCTTTGCTGTTATCTCCAAAGGTAACCAGGGGGCCAGCTTTCTCAACCACATTTGATAGCAGGGCTCTGTCTCCGGTCATATGTCTTGATGATCCACTGTCAAGAATCCAGACTACCGGTTATACCTGTTTAATGCCCTGCACTTCAAATGGATTAGACCTTCTTCGGAACCCAAACTTGGTTGGGCCCGGCATACTTGTAGAACTGTCCTTTATCAGGCAAAACAACATTTTTAATTTTAATTGTCTCAACTTTCTCAATGACTGAACATTTGACCTTGTAAACAGCCTTAACAAATTTTTGTTTAAGCTTAGGCACAAATGTCTCCTTTCTAGACTTAGAAGGACTAGCAGTCTTAGACCTATCATGCTTCTTGTTATTCACATGCTGACGAGGAGTAGTCTTATCATTAGACACATGCTTACCATTAAAATAAGCATACATCATATTAAAAGCACAAGACATACAATTAGCAACACCACATGCTTTATGAGAGTGATTAACAGCAGGCAATTTATGCATGGTAGATATGGCATTATTGTTATCCAACTCATGTGTGTCTGAGTTAGTCTCAGTTGCTTTCACAACTTTGACTGGAACTTTCGACTCACTTGACTTGGAAACAATCTTCTCATTAGCATGATCCTCAGCACGTATTTCTTCTTGAATAACAGAAGAGGTCGCATCAAATGGTTCAGCAATTGATGCTTTATAGAGGGGTTCATCAACACCCTTAAGCACATGTGGTACTTCCCTCCCTTTAGCACAGACATGAGGAGGGGAGTTTATGCCTAATTCTCCAATAGCAGCATTGTAATCATAACCTATTCCAGATGTTTGATTAACAGCTTGCTTACTGTAGAACTCTTTAGCCTTCGAACAAGAATTGAAGTAGGCTCTAACCTTAGTCTCAAGACCGGTGATCTTGTCTTTGAGAATAGTTTCGAGTTTTCTATAACAGTCAACTCTATTCTCTAGAAAAGATACATGTTCTTTTAATTTGTCTTGATTAATGTGCACAAGTCTTAATTCATTGACCTCTTTCTCAAGGTCTGTGATCTGTAAACTTAACAGTTCATTATCACGACGTGCACAATCTAAGTTACCTCTTAGATGATAAACCATTTCAGCATCAGAAAGTTTTACCTCTATTCTTGACGATGAAGCTTTTCCATCAATAGCCATAAGAGCAAGATTTCCTTCATCTTCATCTTCACTGTCAGTATCATCCCAGCTTCTTCCCTTTGCCAGATAAGCCCTTTCAGAGTTCTTTCTTACTTGCTTTGGCTTCCTACATTCTGTGGCAAAGTGTCCCAACTCATTGCAGTTATAGCATCTAATGGTGCTTCGATCAACCATCCCTGTTTTGTACCCACCACTGCTGGTGTTAGAGGATGAAGATCCACCTTTCTGGAATTTGTTGTAGTTGGACTTGTACTTAAGCTTGGGATTCCTCCTGAATCTGACATGGGAGAATCTCTTGACAATTTGGGCCATTGATTCATCTTCCAATTGCTCCAGCTCTTCCAAGGAATAAAAATCATCACTTGATTGATTTGTAGTAGGAGGATCATATTCTGCTACTAACTCATTTTCCTCACCCTTGGAAAACTGTACCATTCTTTCTAACTGTTGAGATTGTTGTTGTTGTTGACCTTCAGCTACAAGTGCAGTAGATGTGCTGACCATTCTATCCTTCCCGTAGACTTCCTTCTGTTGAATCTGCTCCAACTCATAGGTTTTTAACACTCCATAGAGCCTGTTCAAAGAAATCTCACTCAGATCTCTAGCTTCTCTAATGGCAGTGATTCTATGTTCAAGATGAGCTGGCAGTGTTAAAAGGAACTTTTTGTTGACCTCCCTGATTGAATAATACTTTCCATTGATGTTCAGGTTATTGATCAACGCATTGTACCTCTCAAACACTTCAGTAATTCCTTCTCCTGGATTTGATTTGAAATGTTCATATTCAGAGGTTAGGATTTCCAACTTGTTCTCCCTAACTTCCTCTGTGCCTTCATTAATCACCTCAATAGTTTCCCACATGTGTTTGGAATTTTTACAGTTCATCACATGTCTGTTCATCAAGGGATCAAGGGAATCAATTAATATTAATTGAAGGCTGGCATCCAAGGAGGCTTCTTCCTTCTCAGCAGGAGTAAAATCTTCAGGCTCTTTTGGATAGGTTCTAGCTTCAGTAGTCACCACACCATCTATTATTACCTCCGGTTCAATAACCATCGGAGTTTTTATACCCTTCTTTAACAAGTTTGAATATTTGGGATTTGCAACTTGTAAAAATAATAGCATCTTCTTCTTCCACATGATATAATTCTCTTTATCAAATTGTGGAATTTTAACGGTTCCAACTTTATGTGAAGTCATTATGAATTTTTGAATAATTAAAAATTCAAGGAGTTGAAAAATCACAAAAGTCTAGGATCTTGATTTGTTCGTTAATCAGAAGGCTCTGATACCAATTGTTAGGTCCCAATTTGTTTGTAGAAAGGGGGTTGAATACAAACGTTACCAAATAATCGAATAAAATGCGGAATAAAAAATGTGAAACAAAATTCAAGTTAAATAAAAATATTATTAAACTTGAAATGTGTTACAACAACTGTATCGATTACAAGGTATTAATCTCAAATCAATTATCACAAATCTAGAATAAATTCGACATGAACTTTTTCTATTTTTGCAATAATTAGAATCAAATGCTAAACGCGATTTGAGATTAAGTTCTAGGGATTTTAATCCGCTAGATTGATACACAAGAACAAGATAAATAATTCTAGTGGTTTGGATTTAACATTAACAAACTAGAAATTGATCTTGAATTTCTGCAGAGAAGAATGATATATTTCAAGGCGGCTGCTCTGTTCTTGACTTGTGTGTATTGATTGAGATATAAATGATATGCTGCTTCTCTGCTTCTATTTAATCAATCAGCTGAATCAATTGAATTGGAATGACAATCCTTTAAGCTTGCAAGACTTTCGGTAGGACAATTGAATGAACTAGCAAGACAATCTGAATGAACTAGCATGACAATCAGAATGAACTAGCAAGACAATCATCCTCCTAGAGTAACTTTCGGTATGACAATTGAAAATGGCCTAGCATGACAATCGGTATGACAATCCTGATTGTCATGCTAGTTCATTTTCAATTGTCTTGCTGATTTAATGCTTGAATTTAATCCAATTAAACTTCTGAAAATTCCTAAAATTCCTAGAATTAAATCAGAATTAATTAATCAATTAATTCAATTAATAAATAAATTATTCTTCGCAGATATAATTTATTTTCTTAATTAAATTAGATGACTCAATTAATTAATAGAGAATTAATTCTAGTCTTGAGCAGCAACCATTCTTCTGCAAATCTTCTGAAAATCACTGAAAATTATGAATCAATTCCACCACTTCAACGTTGACACTCGATGTACTGTCTGGTTCATGAGTGACTAACTTCCGTGACGTTTCTTCATGTCTTGACTCTGACACTTTGATTTTCTTCAGATTAAATCCTTGTAATTAATTGATACTCTGACGAGATCTCTGTCACTTGATTAAATCCACGATCTTGATTTATATCACTGAGGCATGATCAACTTCTTGAACTTCTTCCAGTGAATTACCTCCTCAAGTCTGTAGATGAACCTTGTCTCTGAATCCTTTGACAGATATTACTTTGCGAGATCTCTCTGACGGTAGATCCACTATTTACTTATTACATTCTTATTTGAGTTGAGTTGAATCCTCGAATATACAAATAGGCTATGACATATGACTTACAAAACTTCTGTTGTTGAAAAGAAATTTCCGAAGCCTAAGGGTATTGTGATAAAGGAAAGAACAAGTTCTGAGGCAACCAAGGCCAAATCACAAATGGAAATTGATCCAAGGTCTAAGGGCAAAGAAAAAGTTGATGAACCTGTAAAGGTTTATATGCCAGTCATGAATGAAGAAATAACTGATGATGAAGAAGATACTAGTCTTACTCTGATTTCAAAGAAGATTTCTCAAACAACCTCTGACATGGCTCATGTTGTTCAGAGTCAAGATGTAGTAAGTTTTGATATGACAGCGAAGCAAGCAGCCTCTGACATAGCTCAAGTTGGCTTGATATCGGAAGATAAGGAAAAGGAAACCTCTGACATTGCTCATGTTAAACCTTGAAGATACTCCTACCAGGATTCACCAAAGCTAAACAGGCTCAACCTTTGAAGACTGCAACTAGTGGTTTTGAAGCAAGAGTTGTTACAGGAAAGGAAGCAAGAGATAAATCTGGGTTGGGTAGTTCTGATGAAAGAAGAGTACATACCACTACCAATGATCCAACTTCCTTAAGTGAACCAGGTGTTAGAGCAACTCCTGAAAGATTGAATCGAATTGAATCTGTACAAATGGTTTACCATACCTTCTTGAAAGAACATATCTTGTTATATTTTATGACAGATGGAAGGGTATACCAGATTAAGCCGAATGTTATACCACTGAAGTATTTTGAAAAACTGGAACATGTTCTATTCCTATTTCAAGTGAAAGACAGATTAACAGATAGTGTTGCAGGATATTTAAAGTATCAAATTCAAAGACAGAAGAAGCTTTATTCTCTAAAGTTTGACAGCACATACTTTCCCAAGTACAGAGATCACAAAGGTGATATTGTCGATATGAAGCCTAACTCTGCTAAGATTATAACTACTTTTCTGGGTTATAAGGCTGTGGAATTCAATCTAGAGTCTGACAAGGCATATCTGATTAGACTAGATCAGGAGATAAGAAAAGCTAAGATAAATGATCTCAGAGCAGCTATTTTTCAAACTGGAGAAGATACAGCTGAATTGATAAATGCTAAAAGGAGGATGGTTAATGAAATTGAATATGCTGAGAGATGTTTATTGAAGAACTATCTCAGGACAACTCCTGATATCAAGGATATCAGAAATTGAAATTGAAGCCAAGTCAAAGATCTGCAACTGCTTAAATTATGAAGTTTATATAGACTGAAGCTGTTATCAGAAGTTAAAGATGGTAAAGCTGAAAGGACTGTAAGTTGTAGTTATCTAGTCAAATTCTCATGCATTTGTACTTAATATTTTTGACATCATCAAATATCTGTTAAACTTGTATATTATGCTAATTTACAAGTTGAGGGAGATTGTTAGATATATTTGACAATGTCATGTGCAATATGATTTGTTTTTAGTTTTCAGATCTTATCTAACATGACAAATCAGTACTTAACTGGAAATTAGCACTTATACTAAAGACAGAACTTAAGATATCAGAACTTAAGTTATCAAAACTTAAGTGATCAAAAGATATTTATCAGGAGATAATATCAGGACTTAAGATGACTTTCAGATAAGGAAGGCTGTTGATTGAAAGGAAAGAAGATCGAGACTAAGACAGAAATAAATATGCATGAAGAAGGAATTCTATGAAGAATAAAATACTTGGAAGAAAAGATAACTAGTTGATATATTTTAGGAAGTAGAATTATATTCCATATTAATTAGAATTTATCTTGTAACTGTGTAGTATATAAACACAGGCATAGAGTTTACACTATAAGTGTTACGATTATCGAAGTTATTATTCTTTGTAACTTTAGCAGCTCTCATGATAATTTGTTCATCACTGAGAGAGGACAGTTCCATATTGTAACAGAGTTTATTGTGTTGAATAAAATCTATTTTCTGTTACTTGAGTTCTTCTATTCGATTTGATTGTGCTAAACACTGTATTCAACCCCCTTCTATAGTGTGTGTGACCTAAAAAAATAATTCTTCAAGCATTCTTAGTGTGTGACCCTATAGGTTATTATTACGTTGGCAATGAATTTTAAATCTAATTTAAAATCATAAATAATGAGTGGCATCTAGTAATACATCATTGCTACCCAAGTAATAATAATTGAATCGGTGATCGATTAAACCTTTGGTGAATAATGTACAATGTAATATAATCCCTTTAACCAAATATTATAGATTAAACTAGAGGCATGTAATGTGTCATCCTCATTATAGTTTAATCCAAGTTTCCTTTATCAATTAATAGACTATCATTTCAAAGCAACATTTGAGCGTGGCCACGCATTTCATAGTCTAGCTCACACAAGAGGCCAATTATATCACTCCAAAAATACGATGGTTAAATCTCATCTAGATCATTCATATTTCTCATACGATTCATAATATACCCAATGTCCATTTTTATCATTACCCGGTCAAAGATAACTTTTAATGGATTCAATGTATATTTATTCTCGTATAGAAATATAATGACTTCAGGTCTAAGGACCATTACATCATTATCACTGTGAGAATTACTTATGACACAACAGACATGTAGAATCTCACATTGGGTCTATCCAGTACCATGTACATATACATCTGCCTGTGTTTTTTACTTTAGTATCACTATACTTATGATCAATGAGATGTGATCATCAGTCAACAAACACACTAGTCTTAATGCATTATTATTGTCTCTTAATAATAATACTCGACTAGGGACCTTTAGGAATATTGATACTTTTCTCATAATCTCATTTCTAAGTCACGTACTTAGAGATATAGAATTGCATATCATATTCCAAGGACATTTATTAATCTAACATTTATATCGCAGTAAATTATGAATTAATAAATTATGAAGAGAATAATCGATAGAACATAAATATTAATAATCCTAATGTCTTAAACTAAAACATCAGAGTGTTGTCTCTAGGGCAAAAACACTAACAATGTTAACATTCTTACTATCAGAATTTATACATGCAGAATCAAATTTTGCTTTAACTCAAAAGGGTTTCAGTTTATAAAAATCATAATACAAACTATGATACTCTTTACATGTATAAATAGAGTGTCAAACACTACCACAATGAAAACAAGGATTATGTGGTTCATATCTGGTTGTTTTATTCCTAAACTCTAATTTAGAAGGAACAACTTTTATCTCTTTACTCTTCCTGCAAGAATTAGCAAGATGATTAGTGCTACCATAGTTTGAACAACTCTTTTTAGGTGCATTAGGAGGAGTCACATAATTTCCATTCTTATTAACACCTACATTTCCATTCCTATTTTCCCAAGAACTTTTCCTCTTGTCCTTCATGTGTAAGTCCTTCAGCTTTTGCTTAAGCTATTTCTAAGTCATTGAACCAATATTTACTGAATTAGTGTGAACTTGTTCATTCTTTTGAGTAATTAAGTTTGGTCTAGGTGCTGAGGTAGTACCTTACTCATAGATTGATTTAACATTATTAGAACTTGGATTAAACTTAATGGTCTTTATTTGAATCTAGTTCAATTTGACCTGACTATCAGTTTTTATTTGTTCTGTTTTCTCAGTTTCTTCTCCACTTTTCTTATCAGAATTAGATCTAGGTGAATATCATAATCCTGATCCCCATCAGCCATTTTCTAAGATTTCCTAAGTTGCCTTTCCTGAGTTAGTCCAAAGTTTAATGACTTCTCTCTCTTTAGCTAGCTCCTTTTTCTAGATAAGCATGTTTTTATAACAAATTTTCTTTAATGTAAACCACATTATCTCTTTCTTTTTGAATTTCTAGCATGGAAAGCAACTCAATTTCTAGGTAATTATTCCTTTTCTTTAGCACAGAGTTTTCACTTTTGATTCTATTGTTCTCTAAGGTTTGATCCCTAAAACTAACATGCATAGACTTAAGAAATAATCTTAATTCATAGATATCATCAGTATCAAATGCAAGAGTAGACATAGGTACCTTTAATTCAGCATTGTCGCCTCAGCATTAGCATTTGCCATGAGAGCATAATTAATCCCATCATTTGAGTCTAATGAATCATCCCAGTTTCTCTTTTTTGAATCAAGACTTGTTTCTTCTCAGCTCTGGGTTTTCTATAGTCAGCTGTAAAGTGTCCAAGTCCATCACAGTTGTAACATCTCTCTTTTGACTTGTCAGGTTTTCCAGATCTAGCTTCCTTCCAATCAGTATATCCTCTGTTGTTCCTCTTATCAAAGTTTGAGGAACTGGAACCTCTTCTTGAAAATCTTATCCCTTTTTTGAAGTTTCTGTAGACCATCTTCTTGAAACTTTTAACTGGTTGGGAAGCCATTTGATCCATATCTTCATTGTTATTGTGATCACTGTCAGTATCTGATTCAGTATCAGGATTTGAGTCATCATCAGAATTTGATGATTCAGTATCTGATTTAGCAATCATGGTTTTCCCTTTGGAGTAGCTTTTCCTTCTAGCTTTCTCCTTTGGCTTCTCTTTAACCTTGAGTGCAACTTTTCTAGATTTTGATCCATTCCTTATGCTCCTTTGCTCCATCTCGAGTTCATGAGTTTTCAAAACTCCATAGATCTCATCTAGAGGTGTGATATCAAGATTATAGTTATCCCTGATTGATGTGACTTTAAAGTCCCACTTTTTAGGGAGAGAAAGTAGGAACTTCAAGTTTGAGTCCTCCAAATCATATTCTTTGTTGACAAAAGATAAGTCGTTCAACAACTTTTAAAATCTGTCATAGATCTCAGTTAAGGACTCATTGTCCCTTAAGTCAAAGTGCTCATATTCTTGAGTAAGTACCGTCCTCATGTTCTTCTTGATATCAGTTATACCTTGATAGTTTACTTCTAATGTATTACATATCTCTTTTCCTATTTTACATCCAATGAATCTATCGGACATAACACTATTCAAGACTACTGTGCAGGATATGTCTAACCTTAGCATCCTTCATAATAGACGAGATATCTTAAAGAATATACTCCTTCCGGTCTTTGTTTATCATCTTCTTTGGTTCTCCTGTAAGCAAAACAACTACCTTTATTGGTTTATGAGGACCATCATAGATCCTGCTTAGGTATTCAGGATCCGTGGCTTCCAAGCACATGGCCATCCTGACTTTTCAGATTGGATATTTATGTATCTTCAGGATAGGCACCTTGATTTCTTCATACCTACTCATGTTGCTACTTATCTATGATGTGGCTGGGAATTGTGGTTTCGGATTCCGTGTATCTTCTTCTTTGTCTGCCATTGTAGATTGATCCTCAGATCTTAAACTGTTTGTACGTTAACAGCAAGCTCTGATACCACTTGTTAGGCCCTTAATCAACTGTAAAGCGGGGGGGGGGGGGGGTAAATACATTTAATTCAATCTATTCGACAAAGCATGAATAGAATAAACAATTTTTATATTATCAGATAAAAACTTATTACAAAATTACTCTCTCGAAAGGATGAACAAATATCCTTGAGAGCTGCTAGGGTATGCGATAGATATAATAATGTCGTAATGCATATAACATGAACCTAAATTGTGCTTTATATAAAGCACGGCTACCAATGTATAAGGAGTCGTATTCTATTAACAACAAGGAAACCTATACTATTGCTTCTGAGATAAAGTCCTTCACCTCCTCAAAATTATTATTTCCTTTTCCTCCTCAAAGATCAACTGATGTAACAAATACTGATTTCATTATCCGTTGACATCATCATCCGTTGATATCCTATCATCCGTTGATATTTTATCATCCGTTGATGTCATCAGCATCCGTTGATATATAAGTTCTGATGTGAACTCCTGATAGTTTCTTGTTTGATATCATCAATTTCTCCTAACAAATGATGGATACTACATTTTGATGGCTACTATTGGAGAGGATGTGTCTTCCACTAATAAGGTACAAATGAATGTTTTCCCTATAGATACTGTTATTCCCTAACAATACAAAAAGAATTACAAAAGGGGGGTTGAATGTAATTCTGGCTACTTTTTCAAATTAAAGAATGTTCTAACTTGATAAAATATAACAGTAATAAAAACACAAGCTTTTAAAACTTTTTGGTGGATTTGAAAGTATCCACCAGAGATATATATATATATATCAATTGAGAATCCTGTGAAGCTTTGAATAGCACACAGTTGCTTTACAAGTTGAACAAACAAAACTACAGAGAACTGCTTACAGAATACAACTTGATATGTTTCTCTAAAAATAAGCTTGTTTAGTTCATTTGTTCTACTTGCTACACTTGGTTTATGTATCACCAAGTTACATGATAATAAGACAAGACAATAAAACAAAGTTTATCTAGTCTAAATTCATGCTATTTCATTACTCTTTCCAGTATCTTTGAATGTCTTCACAATAGTATGGAAATGGTAATACTTCTTTGTTCTCTAACACCAGCAATTAGGCTGCCACATTCCATTTGCAAACACCCAACGCATGTGATTGTGTTGTCACTGTCAACAGATATTTGAATTGGATCATCCGTCTAGACATTGTTGATCATCCGTCGGGAGCCTTTGTTGACCATCCATTGGGAGCCTTTGTGAACCATCCGTCGGGAGCCTTTTATGTCACTTGAATCCATTTCATTTATACAGAATTACTAGACATCATATATTTACAATTAGTCACCCTATTCTGTATATCAACTAGTGGTCAACATGACTTATACTCCTACAGAATCTACACATTGTTGCTTGCAGAAATGTGCTACAATCTTATTGTTACATAAGCTACACTCTCGATGGATGTTTAGTTACCATCCGTGGGAATAATAAAGATCTTCCGTCGGGATAGTAATAAAGCATCCGTCAAGAGCTAAAAAATTCACTAAGTTAAATCTACTAAGGTGTTTTGTTAATCTTATCATCAAGTACACAACATATTCCCAACAATCTCCCCCAATTTATGTTTACTAGAATTGTAGCCATAAATTAAGAGAAACTTGATGATAACAAAACACCCTAAATGTACAGTATAAGATATAGCAGATAAAACTGACAAGTGCTAAAATATTTATTTGAAAATTGAAAAACGTAAAGTGTACAAAGAGTTCTCACAATCATTGTCAAGGTGCTCCTCTAGTCTGAGCAGATAATTTCTATTTCCTTGACTTTCTGGATTTCTTTCCAAGCTTTCTATCATTTTCTTCTATTTGATTCTGGAGTTGTCTGTGGAATTCAAGTTCATCAGCTTTAAATAGATCCAGTTTTACCTGCATTTCCAAGAGAGTCTCATTGCTAGAGATACTCAATTGGTCATCCAGTCTGAAGAATCTTCTTCCACCTTTGTCATCCATGAATTTCATTAGCCAATAAGGCCTCAGATGCACTCTACTTCAAGTGAAGGGAATTGATAGAGTCTTTGGGAATGCATCTTTGGCTTTATTACTCCTTAGCTCTTCAATCTTCTTTAGAACTAGTCTTTTTCCAGTCACATTGAATCCAAAGTTCTTTTTGAAAGATGAGTAGATCTTTATCAGTACATAACAACTTTCTTCAAGAATTCTGTAAAGAGGCCATGAGATTTCTCTCCCTACCTTGTATTTAAATACCAGTCTTTCAGGAAGATGTCTGTGAGCATCAATTCCTCTTACTTTTTCCAGTTCATCCAAGTAGAGGTTTATATCAGAAAACTCCTTGATATCACGGATATACAAAAGAACTCCCTTGTTGACTATGGGTTGAGATTTGGCTAAGGTCTTGGTTTTGAAAGTCATAGACTTGCTCTTCTAGGTTGCTCTTATCTTTGTTTTCTTTGGCTTGTTGAAGATAGGTAGATTTAGTTCAAGAATTGGTAGACTATGCCAGTCTATTGGGTCATCCTTTGAAAGAATAGGCTCACCATGAAAGTTCTTCAATGGATCCACCTTGAATTCCTCATGTACCACTGAGGGCTTGGATGTCTGAGTTGAAGTTGTAGACTGTTTAGGAATATAGTTTTCCATTTCCTCATCACTGAAGTCCAATTTGTTCTTGATTCTTTGCTTGTATCTTGGTTTCTTTATCTGTTGAGGTTCATTCTACACTTTTTGATCCTTAGTTTCAGTTTCCACAGTTGGTTTTTCAGAGATTTCAGTTGTAGCTTTCACAGCTTGAAGCTTGGCTAAGATAACATCTTGCTTCTTTTTCTGTTTGAGCTTTTTAGCATCTAAAACAACCTGCTTCTTTTCTTGCTTGATTCTTTATTTTTCTTCTTTCTTAGATGCTGCAAACTGAGGGTGTCCAGCCATCACACATATCTCTTTACCATTCCTGTAGATTTTGGCAATTCTTCTTTTAAGTGTTGAATCAGCTGGATCCTTGTAAAATGCAATTGACCTTGCCAACCGCTTCTTTTTATCTGGCCTAAGTGTCTTAAATATAAGATCCACATGGTTTTTGTCTGAGAACTTTGAATAGTTCCTTTTAGGCTTCAGAATTAGATTGGCTTTTGGAGATTTGATGTATGAAGTTTGGCCTTTTTCCAAGCTACCAAGACTCATTTCATTCACTAGAATTTGTGTGACTTGAGAGTGGTGATAAAAAGTCTTGTCTTGTTTCTGTATTTGACCAAATTTCTTTTGAATGTCTTCATCAATCTTTTTCCAATTGATTATGCCTACTGGCTCCTTCTCAGCTGCTGCAACATCAATCTTTGTCAGTTTGTCATTTGATTTCAGTTTTTATGCTACTAGATTGATGAGATTAATTATATCTATAGTTGGTGGCTTAGTGAAAGAAATTGGTGGCATAATTGTTTTGCTGA
Organism: Apium graveolens; assembly: GCF_009905375.1. Taxonomy (NCBI): domain Eukaryota; kingdom Viridiplantae; phylum Streptophyta; class Magnoliopsida; order Apiales; family Apiaceae; genus Apium; species Apium graveolens. Next base: position 48,980,141 of record NC_133647.1, on the reverse strand, counting down.
CTTGAATGTTTAGCACTTGCTCCCCCTCACTTGTTGACCCTCCTTGACTAACTGGGACAAGTGATTGTTCTTTCTCCCTATTTTTGTTATCATCAACTAGAGTTGAGGAAGAAGTCTGTGCAACCACCAACTTTTGAAGCAACTGAGTTTGTTGTGCTTGATATAACTGGATAGCTGTGAAAGAGGCCTCTACAGCTTTGAGTCTTATATCTAAGGAATCAACTTTGGTTGCAAGACTAGAGTTCTTCCTTAACTGTCTGTTCATGTCAAGCACTGTTGTGTCTGGAAATTTAGCATCCAATCTATCAGAGACATCCTTCTTGACTTGAGTAATCTCTGTTTTGATTGAAGTAACATCTAAATTATGTTAAAGAGCTTGTATTTGATGTGATTGTAGAGAGTTGAGGTGTGGCTGTAGGAGCTTCTTGGTGCTTGCATTTATTGTGGATTGAAGAGCAGTTTGTGTCTGTTTAATGAGTTGGATGAGAGTGGTCTTGAAGTGCCTCATCATACTCCTTTGAAAATGCCCAAGATGGCATACCAGATCTGGAGCTAGGGCCTACTTCTCCCCCTACGTCCATTGGCTCCTCTTCATCATCATCCTTATCTCCAAAGAACTCTTCAAACCCACATTGTCCTATTCAGCTAGAACTTGATATGTTGACACAAGGTGAGTAAATGCCTTAGCTTCAAAAGAGACAGAGTCTAAAACAACTTGATATTCTTGCTGAATTAGCTGTCCCTTGTCAGCCTCATTGACATCCATTAACTCACTTACAATGGGCTCTTCCCATTCAGATGTACCTGCTTTTCTCTCAATATCTATCTTTTTTTGCATCAAGGGCTCCCCTTGGCTTCCAACCCTCACAACCTCACCTTCACCTTCTAAGGTGGGACTCCTCTCACTTACTTTTTCCAGGATGGAAGAAATAGCCTGCATTTGTACACTCATTTCCTCTCCTTTTGCCTGGGAGCAACCCAACCTCTCACTCATATAACTCCCTTCCCTCAGTCCTAGAAATGATTTTCCTACTACTAGCTCATCTACACTTGTGACAACAGTTGTGAAATTAGGTTGTGTAGTGAGTACCAACGGATGAGGAACATCCATCGGTGTACTAGTTTGAGAATCCGATGGATGACTGCTGTTAGGCACATCCGTCCGGATATAATTATTAACCGACAGATGAATAATATCCATCGGGATAGAAGAAATGATAGAGTTTGGAGTGGAAACTATTGTAGATTCTGTGTAGATTGGTGAGAATTTGGGCACAGATGTCTCAGTAGTCCCTGAAAGAATTGGCAAGTTAGACAAAAAATCATCTAGAAGATGATGCTGACTTGCACTGATTTTTGGCTTCCCCGACAGAGTTAAAGAAGGGGAATCAGGTGTTAATGTGTGAATCATGTCCAGATCCAAAGAGTTTGTGGGAGAGTCTTGTGTGTGTGTGGCTTTAATGATTAAAGATTTTGGTTGTAACTCCACATCTATTGGAGCCACATCAAACTGAATTTGAGATGGTGCAGTGACTGAGTTTTTAGCTGCAGTTTACACTGTGTGTGTTCCCTGTGCATCCCCAATTGTTTTGGATTTCTTCTTTCTGGTATAGGTTTGGGGTGAGCTTGTGTCCCTTGCCCTCTTGCCCTGTGCTCCTGGTTGGGAGCTTGTTTCAATAGTAACATCCTTTTGGGAGGATGAAACTAGAGATGTGCTAATTTTCTTAATAATCACCACAGTTTGTTGGGAAACTATGGTGTGGCTAGGCTTGGGTGCACTCACCTCCTCACCCTTATCCTTAGGGTTTCTTTGATTTTCACCCTGTCCCTTACCCAACTCACTTCCCTTCACACTCCGCTCTTTAGGTTTGGTAGATTTTGCAACTGGTTTCTTTTGAGAGACAACAGAGAGGGTGTTAGTCCCTAACAATGCAACAAGAATTACAGAAGGGGGGTTGAATGGAATTCTTGAAACTTTTTCTTGGTTTAAAAGTTTTCTAACTTAAAATATATATCTGTGTGAATTGATTTGCAAAGTTCGGAATAATAATTTGGAATGAATCAAAACACAAGTAATTAAAAACACAAGTCTTTAAAAACTTTCTGGTGGATTTAAATATATCCACCAGAGATATATATTATATCAAGAGAACTCTGTGTAGCAAGATTTTCTCACAGTTGCTTACAAATATGAACAACTAAGTTTGCAGAGAAATGCTAAAAATACAGCTTACAAATGTTTCTCTGAGAATATCTTGCTTAGTTTTCTTGTCATTCAATTTTCTACTTCTTGGTTTATATATCACCAAGATTACAAAGTAATAAGACAAGATAATAAAACAAAACCTATCAAGTCTAATACTATGCTACTTCATTACTCTATTCCAGCATCTTTGAATATCTTCACAATACCATGGAAATGGCAATGCTTCTTTATTCTCTAAAACCCAGTTGAATAGGCTTCCATATTCCTTTTGCATACACTAGACGCATGTGACTGTGTTGTCACTGTCAACTGATGTTTGAATTAATTATCCATCGGGTACATGATCATCCGTCGGGTTACCTTGTTGATCATCCGTCGAGTGCCATTGTTGATTATCCGTCAGGTAGTTAACTGGCACTTGACTTCATTTCATTTATGCAGAATTACATGACATCATCTATGTACAATTAATCAACATATTCTGCATATCTAATTAAAGTCAACATAACTTGAGTGCTACTACAGAAACTAAACAAGGTGTATGTAGAAATGTGCTGCAGACTCATTATTATATAAGCTACTCACTCGATGGATAATTGATCATCATCCATCGGGACTATATTGAGTCATCCGTCGAGACTATATTCCTTATCCGTCGAGTGCTACAATTTTTACAAAGTAAAATCTACTAAGGTGTTTTGTTAATGAAATCATCAAGTTCACAACATATCCACAACAATTTCCCCTAATTTATGTCTACTGGAATTGTAGCCATAAATTAAGAGAAACTTGATGATAATAAAATACCCCAAAAATATAACTTTAAAAGTAAGTAGATAAAACTGTAAAGTGCTTCAAATAACAAAATGTACAAAGATTAGCTCACTGTCATTTTCAAGATGCTCCTCTAGCCTGAGTAGATTTATCTAGTTCTTTGAAGGTCTGGATCTCTTTCCAAGCTTTCTGTTATTTTCTTCTATCTGATTTTGGAGCTATCTGTGGAATTCCAGTTCATCAGATCCTGAGAGATTTAGCTTTTCTTGCATCTCCAAAAGAGTCTCATTGCTAGAGATGCTCAATTGGTCTTCTAATCTGAAAAATCTTCTAACTCCTTTGTCATCCATGAACTCCATCAGCTAGTAGGGCCTTAGATGCACTCTACATCCTGTGTAAGGAATAGTTAGAGTCTTTGGGAGTGCATCTTTAGCTCTAATACTCCTCAGTTCTTTAATCTTCTTTAGAACTAGTCTTCTTGCAGTTACATTGAAACCAAAGTTCTTCTTGAAAGATGAATAAACTTTTATCAGCACAGATTGGCTTTCTTGAAGGATCCTGTGAAGTGGCCATTGAATCTCATTTCCTCCCTTGTACTTGAAAACTAACCTTTCAGGTAGATTCCTGTAGGCATCAATCCCTCTAACATCTTCCAGTTCATCTAGATAGAGGTTTAGGTCAGAGAATTCCTTGATGTCACATAAGTACAAGTAATCTCCCTTGTTGACTTTAGATTGAGCTTTGACTAGAGATTTGGATTTGAGAGGTGACAGCTTCACTTTCTTGACTGCTCTTGACTTTGTTCTCTTTGGCTTGTTAAAGATTGGCAAATTGAAGTCAGGAATCGGTAGACTCTCCCAGTCTATTGGTTTATCCTTAGGCACAATAGGTTCACCATGAATGTTCCTGTAAGGATCCACCACCTTAATGTCTTCAAATACCACTGAGGGTTTTGGTGCTTGAGTTGTAGTTGGAGTGGATTCCTTGGGAAACTGATCCTCCAATTCCTTACCAACAAAGTTCAATTTCCTTTTGGCTCTTTTGGCAATTCCTTGTATCTTTGAGATTTCTTCTGTTGTGGTTCAACTTGCTTCTTTGGATCTTGAGATTCGGTGATTTGAGATGGTTGAGCAGGAATTTGTTGTGTTGGTTTCACAGCTTGTAGCTTGGCCAAGATAGCAGCTTGCTCTTTCTTTTGTTTAGCCTTTTTAGCATCTAGAACAGCTTGCTTATTTTCTTGCTTCAATCTTGCCTTTTCGTCTCTCTTTGCTTCAGCAAATTGAGGATGTTCAGCCACCACACAAATTTCTTTACCATTCCTGAAAACTTTAGAAATTCTCCTTTTTAAAGCTGAATCAGCTGGATCCTTGTAGAATGCAATGGATCTTGACAACAGTTTCTTCTCATCAGGCTTAGGTGTCTCATACACTATGTCCAAAGGGTTCTTTAGTGATGATTTTGGATAGTTCACCCTTGGCTTCAAAAGTACTACAACCTTTGGAGATTTGATGTAGGATGGTTATCCTCTTTCCAGATAGTTCATGCTCATTTCATTCACAGAGATTTGCCTGACTTGAGAGTGATGAATGACTGACTATTCTGGCTTCTTTGCTAGCCCAAAATTCTTCTGAATATCATCATCAATCTTCTCCCAGTTGATTGGCTTCAACTGCTCCTTTTCAGCTGCTCTTAAATTGGCTGCTGCTTCATTTATTAGATCAATGCTATCTTTGGCGGGAGGCTTGGTGAAAGTAATTGAAGGCACAATTACTTTGCTAACTTCAATGTTGAGCACTTTTTGCTCACCCTCACTCCTAGAATACTCTTTATCCCCCTTTTTGTTATCAACAAGTTGAGTAGAGGAGGTCTGTGCAGCCACCAGTTTCTGAAGCAAGTCTATTTGTTGAGCTTGGTGAAGATCAATTGCTGTAAGAGATGCTTCCTTGCTGTCATTCTTGTATCTAAGGCATCTATCTTTGTGGCAAGATCATAATTTTTCACGAGCTATCTCTTGATGTCAAGCATTGTAGCTTCTGGAAGTTTAGAGTCCATCTTATCAGAAATGGCCTTTTTTATCTCATCAATATCACCCTTGATAGTATTGACATCTTGAGCATGTTGAAAACCTTGGATTTGTTGCAGTTGCAGAGAAGCAAGATGTGCTTGAAGGAGCTTTTTGGTGTTGGAATTTGTGGTGGTTTGAAGAGCAGAATTTGTCTAATTTATTAGTTGAATCAGGGTTGTCTTGAAGTAGTGTTCATTACATTGCTTTGAAAATGCCCAAGATGGCATGCCTAATCTTGAACTGGAGCCTACTTCTCCCCCTATTTCCAATGGCTCTTCTTCACTATCTCCACCTTCACCTCCAAAGAATTCTTCTGAACCACCAGTCTCATAATCAACATCACCAGCTGTAGAGGGCAAAGCTGTGATGGCATCCTTAGCTCTTAGCATTGACTGTGTGGTGTGCACCAAGTTAAGCATCCTTTCTGCATTGTTATTGCCCTGTTCAGCTAGAAGTTGATATGCTGGAACAGGGTGAGTAAATGTCTCAGCATCAAGGGAGGTAGAATCTATAACAGCTTGAGGTTGCTGAGATAGTCCCTCCCTGTTTGCATCATGGACATTCATTAACTCACTTGCAATGACATCGATCCTTATAGCTCTTGTACCTGCATTTCTCTCATAATCTCTCTTTTGTTGCATCAAGGTCTCACCTTGGCTCCCCACCATCACACCCTCACCTTCACCATCTAAGGTGGGACTCTACACACTCTCTTTTGCCAATCCTAAAGAACTGGATTACATATTTTAACTCTTTTCCTCTCTTTTTTCCTGAGAGCAACCCAAACTCTCAATCATAACACTCTCTTCCCTCAATCCTAGAAGTGATTGTACTACCACTAAGTCTTCTACACTTGAAATAATTGATGAAATTTGAAGCTGTGCAGAGACACTTGACGGATAAGGGATATCCGTCGGGTTAGCAGTTTGACTATTTGACGGATAACTGTTATTAAGCTTATCCGTCGGGATACAATCACTACTCGACGGATGAACAATATCCATTGAGAGAGTAGGAATAAATGAGTTAGGAGTGGAAACTATTGTGGACTCTGTGCAGATTGATGAAAATTTTAGCAAAGATGTCTCAACAGTTCCTGAAAGAATTGGCAAGTGAGCTAACAAATCATCCAAAAGATGATGCTCACTTGCACTAGATTTTGGCTTCCCCAACAGAGTTAAAGAAGGGGAATCAGGAATTGATGTGTTGATCATATCCATATCCAGAGAGTTTGTGGGAGAATTTGGTGTTTGGGGTGCTTCTATAACTAAAGATTTTGGCTATGACTCCACACTTATTGGAGCCACATCAAACTGACCTTGAGAAGGTGCAATGACTATGTCTTTAGCACCAGTTTGCACAGTGTGTGAACCTTGTGCATCCCCAAGGTTTTTTGGTCTTTTTTCTTGTATAGGTTTGGGGTGAGCTTGTGTCCCTTACCCTTTTGGTCTGTGCTCTTGGCTGAGAGCTTTGTTCAATAGTCACATCCTTTGGGGAGGATGCAACTAGAAATGAGCTAATTTCCTTATTAAGCACTGCAGTCTGTTGGGAAACTGCAGTGTGGCTAGGCTGGGAAACGCTCACCTCTCCAACCTTATCCTTAGGGTTTCTTTGATGTTCATGTTGGGAACCACGGACTTAGGGTGTTACTACGTTTTATGATAAAGATTACGAAAAGAGGATTACCTTGTTAATGGTTGATTCCACGCTCTTCTATTGTATTCCCAAATTCCCTTGAGCGAAGTGTGGCCTCCGTCTTCTCAAGTTATCCTCTCTTCTTGCTCCTTGGTGGCTACAAATATGTTTTCACACAATTCCAAGCAAGAAGAGAATAAGAATATATATAGGCTACAATAGGGACCATGGATAATTAGGTTGGGCCTTCTAATTATATCTTGAGCCTAGCCAAATGTAATTAAATATTAATTCAATCCACTAAAGAATTAATATTTACACTACCTTTCCTAATACCGTAATTTAATTAATTCAGTTCCAATATTATTTGCTTATTAAATTCCCCATGTTTAAAATATCATATGTCCATTAATTAAATAAATTACTGATAATTTATTTAATTAATATCTTTTATCCTTGATCATCCACTCAACCTTTATTTAATTATGCCAGAATAAATTCCACCTGCAGGGTTTCACATAATTAAATCTTTTTGAGCTTTCAAGGGGACATCATTAACCCGAATATTATCAGGACATGGATTCCTTCAATAAATAATATCCACCATGTATATAATTCCATCACCCAAAATATAATGATATAATTCAAAAGAATTATTTCATATATAAATCAAAGCATGTAAATAATATACACGTATCAATTACTATTTCCGGATTAAGAACCTAAGCATTAATAATAACATAGAATCTTAGTTCTCCTTCTTAATTAGTATTAAGGGAACAATTCTAAATTTGATCATGTTCAATATACACAAAGCATACTAGTATTATTTATTAGTCAATATAAACTAATCTAAATAATACTACAGCCATACCAGTGGATTGTCCAACACCACCTGTGCTGTGAACCTTATTATATTATATAACCATATTTAACAATCTAATATTCTGTATCCCATTTGATACTAGATTGTTCACAATATATTATATTAGACAACATGTAAACATTCAAATGATTCTCAAATAAACTGGCCAGAAATAAATGTACATACTTCAAATAAATATTTTCAGTATACACTAACAATCTCCCACTTATACTCAAAATATTCTATGTGTACATCAGTGTTTATTTAATCCACTATTACATAAAAATCTATGTGTCCATCCATCTGACTCCTATCGCTTCCTTATGCTTGTCAAAAACCTTGGTTGTCAAGCTCTTTGTGAAAGGATCTGCTCAGTTGTCTTCTGATGATATGTGAGCCACAACTATATCCCCTCGCTTTACGATTCCTCGTATGAGATGATACTTACGTTCAATATGTTTAGCTGCTTTCTGGTCTCGCGGTTCCTTTGAATTTGCCACAGCACCAGTGTTATCACAATACACCGTCAAGCTCCTAGGCAAATTAGGTACCACATCTAAGTCCAAAAGGAAGTTCCTGAACCATACAGCCTCCTTGGCAGGCTCAGAGGCCGCCACGTACTCGGCCTCCATGGTGGAGTCTGCAATGCATTTCTGCTTTACACTCCTCCATATAACGGCTCCACCTCCCAAAGTAAAAACATATCCCGAGGTTGATTTCCTCTTATCCCTATCTGATTGGAAATCTGAATCAGTATATCCCAAAGGAAATAGATCTGAGGCCTTGTAAATTAACATATACTCCTTAGTCCTTCTCAGGTACTTGAGTATAGTTTTCACTGCACTCCAATGTTCCTGACCTGGGTTCGACTGATATCTACTAACCATGCCTACAGCAAAGCAGATGTCAGGCCTCGTACATAACATAGCATACATTAAGCTTCCACATGCTGAAGCATAAGGAACTGATTTCATGCTCTCTATATCCTTAGGTGTCGAAGGACACTGCTTCTTAGATAGAGCAACTCCATGCTTAAAAGATAAAAAACCTTTCTTGGAGTTCTGCATGTTAAAACGAGCTAATACTTCATCAATGTAGGGCTCTTGAGATAAAGCCAACATCGATCTAACACTCTCTAAAAGAGTCCGGTTCCTTCTCTCTGCTACACCGTTCTGCTGGGGTGTGCCTGGTGTAGTTAACTGGGATTCTATCCCATTTTCCGATAAATATTCCCTAAATTCTCCAAGCAAGTATTCGCCACCACGATCTGATCGTAGTGACTTGATAGTTTTATTAAGTCGCTTCTCCGTTTTAGCTTTGTACTCTTTGAACTTATCAAAGCACTCAAACTTACGGTGCAACAAATAAACGTACCCATATCTAGAATAATCATCAATGAAAGTGACGAAATATTCATAACCACCTCTTGCTTGGATATTCATGGGTCCACATAAATCAGAGTGAACCAATTCTAACAGTTGTTTGGCTCTATTCCCTTTTGCCTTGAAAGGCCTATTAGTCATTTTACCTTCCAAGCAGGATTCACAAACTGGAAATGGCTCCACTGCCAATGAGCTTAAAGGTCCGTCTACTACCAGTCTTTGAATCCTCCTCAAGTTAATATGACTTAATCTCAAGTGCCAAAGATATGTTTGGTTCAAAGTAGAAGGTTCCTTTCTTTTAGTAGAGTTAGAAGATGTGTTGTTCAATTCCCTAAATTGCAGTTGCAGTGCAGGTTGACTAGGATTAATTATATACAAATTGTCTTGCAATGTACCAGAATATATAATTCGTTTATTCATCATAATAGAAACATTACGATCCAAACAAACATTATAACCATCCAAAGCAAGTTTAGAAACCGAAATTAAATTCCTTCTAAAAGAAGGTACATAAAGACAATTGTTCAAAACCAAAATCTATCAGAACCAAAAGATAAATGAATAACTCCTACTGCAACTACTGCTACTTTCGTAGCATCTCCCATGAACAAGTATATCTCACCATCTCTAAGCATTCTGGATAGTTGGAACCCCTGCATAGAATTACAAACATGATCAGTGGCTCCTGTATCTACACACCAAGTGCTCGTAGATATTGTCACTATAAATGTTTCTGTAACTAGAGAAAGAGACATACAAGTATTGTTTGTCTTCTTAGGAAGAGGACAATCATGTTTCCAGTGACCTGACTGTTTGCATCTGAAGCACTTTCCCTTAGGCTTTTTCACACCACCCTGAACTCCCACTGCCTTCACAGCTTTCTGTGTCTGAGCCTTTTTCTTCTTCTTAATACCTTTCGGCTTAGAGGAAGAACCTTTCTCAGCCATATTCACTTGAACACTCTGCTGAAATAATCCTTCAGCTGCCTGAAGTTCTATCAGCAATTCCGCGAGACTATACTGCCTCTTGTTCATGTTGTAATTCAAGCGGAACTGCTCAAAACTCTTGGACAAGCTCATAAGGATAATGTCAATCTGGGTTTCCCCGTCAAGTTCAGCACCAAGGATCTCTATCTCATTTAGATGCGACATCATCTTGAGAACATGATCCCTTACAGGTGTGCCTTCAGCCATCTGAGTGTTCATTAAAGCCTTCATGGCTACTTGCCTAGCAACCCTATTCTGATCTCCAAAAAGTTCCTTGAGATTAAAGAGCATATCCGTAGCAGTGGCCATAGACTGATGCTGATGCTGCAAAACACCCGACATTGCTGCCAGAATGTAACATCGCGACATCTCATCAGCCTTAATCCACCGTTTATAATACTCTTTCTCATCTTCAGGAGCATCAGCAACAGGCTGTTCAGGCTTGGGTTCATAAGTGCAAAACTTGTATTCCTCAGCAGTCAACACAATGTCCAAATTTCGTTTCCATTCAATATAGTTAGGTCCGGTAAGTTTGTTATCCTTAAGTATGGTGAATAGTGGATTAAAGCCCATTTTATCCTGAGAATCATGCATAAAAACATCACATAAATAAGGGTGCATTAATTATTAAGATCTAAATTATTAAAATTTAATGCACTAACATCTAAACACTATAAGCTTCTGGTACGCCACGATGTGTGACATGTATACCACCTAATTTTGTTTAAATGTTACTTCGGACCTATTACTAAACAATATGCCACATTGGGGTGGACTATATTATTTTTCATAGCTAAGTGTATACCATCATCAAATCTTAAATTATTCGAAATCTATGGAACTTGGTACGCCACGATGGGTGGCGTGTATACCTTCCAATATTCGTAATTTTGCCTTGAATAGAATACTTCAATTCAATATTCATCAATGGTTTGATTTCCAGGCAGTGGAGGAGTCACATCGGTCTCGCTTAAAACCCACAGCCTTACAAGTTCGATGAACCCGTTTTTGACAAAATCGCCCCAAATCAGAAATAAAGAAAATCTGTATTTATTCCTTTCAAAATTTATTAATTTAAGAAGTTTGTTCTAGTAATTTCTATAACATTCTAGACACCACAAATTACATGCCACGATGGGTGACGTATATATAATTTATATTCGTCTTTATGTTAAATTACCTACAACCAATAATGGAGACCATGGGATTTAATTTCATATTAATTCCCTCTCCCACTTAGAATTTTTTTATTAAAATTGAGGAATTTTAAAATTAAATGGGGCCCTATGTTGTTATAATTATGTCTAATCATGCATTCAAAATACACACATAATTTTAGCAACATATAACATTTAATTAAAGCAATAAATGAATTTTATGTCCATGTCGTCCTAATTAAGTTAAACATGCAATTTTAAAAGAATTACACACATAATTAACGACACACATAATGAATAAATTAAAGCAATAATTAAAATTTAATGGAAAAAATTAAAATAAATTTTCCACTATTATGGCCCTTGAAAAAAAATCCAGCTCTCAAATAAAAATCTGCCTCAAGCGCGCCCCGACGCCCCCAGCAGCCCCAGCAGCCCAAGCAGCCCCAGCAGCCCAAGCAGCCCCAGCAGCCCCAGCAGCCCCAGCAGCCGCAGCAGCCGCAGCTGCCGCAGCAGCCCCAGCAGTCCCAGCTGCCGCAGCAGCCCCAGCAGTCCTAGCTGCCGCAGCAGCCCCAGCAGCCCCTTGTAATCGCACAGCGGAACAAAAAACTACCGGAATTGATTTCTGATCGCACATAACTATTACAAAATACCCGGAACAATTACAAAATAAAATAGATCTAATACAAAACTAATTTTGTAAAATCTATTCTAACACGATCAACCCTCGTGTAAATTACAACCACGATTAAACCACGTGGAAACCAAAACAAAAATTAACCATGATTAAACCACGTGGGATCCAAACACATAATTAAAATATACATGGCCATAATAGTGGATTAACAACCTGCATCAAAACCAATACAAGCAAAACACTATATACACTGTAACACCCTCAAATCCGGGGTCGGGGATCCGGGTTGTCACGAGTTCCATTTCCCTTAATAACACCCAATCTTAATACACAATCAACTACTCTGTACTGTGACCCCACAATAACACACACACCACAAGTTATAGTCTCAGAGATGAATATCCAGAAATAATCACAAGTCATTTTATTCCACAATTATCTGCCAATACACCTTAAAAGGTTTTCTGAATAAATTTACATTTTCCTTGCCATTATTACAATTCATAATTATACATAAATCTGGTACATCAAAAGTTGAAAGCCTAGCCTATTGGTAGCTCCTACCTCAGCTATGGCGGCATCAACGCTTCTAGAAAACTGCGGAACGTCTCCTAATCGCTTGCGAATCGGGAGCTTGGTCCTGTTCATCTTATCTATCTGATGTTGTGTGATGAAAGAAGAAAGCAAGGGTGAGCAGCAAGCCCACCAAAATAATATGTATAATGATTAACAATATATGAGCCTACTCATAATACTCATGAAAGTCTTGGTCAAAAGAAATGAACCAAGTTGATATCTTAATGCGATGAAGTCGCAAAATATTCAGTATATATATATATACATATATACTTTTCAAAATATTGGAAGTCCTCTTCCATGCATAATATACACAAAGTCCCAGTGTATAACTGTATAAAAAAAATATCGTTGCAAGGTGATCTCATATATCTAACCTTGTCTCAACGTTTTTCTGAAAATCTTTGTCATTCATAAGACAATTATTAATTAGATATAAGTTTAAAAGACGAAGTTACAAGATACCCCAATATACTTATATCTTTCCCAAATACTACTTGAACTACCACCGTTCAAGTTATAATCAGTTTCAAAAGTTTATCACATAGATGAGACTATAAGACAAGATTTGAATAGATTCAACCTTTGAAATATTATTAAAGGAAATGAAGTTATGATATACTTCATTTAGTTCTGATATATATATATATCCACATATACATCTTCTTTATACATTTCCTGAAAACCTCTGTCATGTAAAGTATGAACAGAATTGCAATATCCAATAAATTTGGAAAGGAAAAGAATTTGGCATAAACCAGATATCTTGCTGATCAGGCAAAGATATCCATAAGTAACCTTTTCTACTAGTAGATGGACGAATTCCCCACTGGTCATCACCCTGGTCGTAATAGGACCTTATGCTGGACTGCCACTCAACCACTTATGCATTTGATGGACTCACACTGAGCCACTTACACTATCATGGACGCCCACTGAGCCCATGTTGCTTATGCCGAACCAATAGATGGACTTACTTCCCGAACGTTGGGTAAGTAATCAATTCATTTACCAAAACTGCAACCGTGTTGCGAATATAAAATACACCACAGAGCCAGATCCCTCAGGTTTTGAGCGAGTATTTAAATCCCCTTAAAAAGGAAGATCTTAAATACAAAAATGAGTTTTTGGGATCCGCTCTAACTTTTAAAAATCATTTTGAAGACTCGAAAACACTTTAAAGAGCGTTTGGAGTAAAGCTGATTTAATGAAGTAAATCAGTCCCCAGAATATTTAGAAAATGTCTGAATATTATTATTTAAATAATATTACCATAAAGAATAATTTTTATAAAAATAATTGAAGTAGAAGTATTAAAACTTATACTTGAAACGAGTATTAAATAACCAAAGATATACTTATATGAAAGTACTATCTTTATTTGAATAATCGAAAATAAGTTTGATTATTGACACCTTATTCTTTAATAAAATAAAGAATATATCTCAGCAAATAATCGGAGTCATAGATCTTCAAATGAATATTCAAATAATATTCATTAAATAATATAAACTGAGTCATAAGCCCTCGAATGAATATTCAAATAATATTCCATAAATAATATAAAAGAGTCATAAGCCCTCGAATGAATATTCAAAATAATATATATTTAATATAAAGGAGTCATAAGCCTTCGAATAATATTCGAAATAATATTCAATAATAAAATAAAGTTAAAGTTATCGAATAAACCTTATTCGATTAATAGTTTTGAAAACTATGACCATATATATATAAGTATATATATATATATATTTATATCCATATATACAAAAATCTACTCGGGATCCTCGACTCCCGGTTTTAGAAAATATTTTCACCTTTGGGTCCCTATACTAAGGGTATATGCAAATTACCGCTATCCTCTAGCATAGGTATTATCAACTGGATCAACAGGTATATATGGAAAGAATACGAAACAGGCATGCATATATATATACCATGGCAGCATGCTTCAATATATTGCAACATTTGCTAATTAACAACATGCATCTATCGCAAGATAATGCAAATACCTATATACATCACAACAACAGTTATAACTGGTAGAAAACTTGCCTGAGCGACTTGGGGTGATAAAAGGCTCGGGACGAGTCTGGTAACCTATAAACAACAAGTAAGTTGGAATTAAACCAAAGTCACTTGTAAATCTATACTTTAACTAACTTAGACTCTAACGCTTGTTTTGCGCTTACTGACTCGCTTAAGTCACTCGGGTACCCTCGGGTCCACCATTTTTAATAATTTAACCTTTATGAGTTTTAAGGCGATTACTTCGCGAGTGTCTTACCAACTGCCTAACACACTTACCATAAATGTTTCATACATTAATTAATCCTTTTTGGTCTTTAACCTATGTTTCAAAGTAAGGCGAGGGGTAAGGGTTCGTTCGCGAAACGTCGTTACTTAAAATGGCCGTTTCTCCTAAACCGTTCATCGGAATCGAACGAACTACATATCAAAATGAAGCTCGTAACACGAACTATCTAAAAATGGCAATGGTCAAAATCTAGCAGGGGTTCTCGGGTCCTAATGTTATGAACAAAAACAGTCTAAAGAAAACCGGACGTTACGACGGCTATGTTTACGCGATTTCCCAATTTAAAACCATTTAAAACCAACCCAATTCAACCTCAAATCCAACATACAACCAACATCCATCCTTATCACATCATAACAACCCCAACCAATTCAATTTTAACATTTATACTTATGCCTAAGCTTGAATTTAATTATACTACAATCTTTTAATCAAAACAACAACATTTACCAATCCGATTCAATACCATTTCAATCCCAAACTTTAAATCACAAACATCAAGCTACAATATCACCCTACTAATCAAAACCATCTTATAATACATAGGAATCTAGGGTTTGGAGATGATATACCTTCCTTGAAGTGGTGGGAGTAGCTAGGGAGCCTTAAGAAGCTTTGAGAAGTCTTAGGAATGTTTGGATCTTCAAGGAAATCAAGAAAAATTTCAAGTTAAAAACTTGAAAACACTATTCATTGTATTCTTCTTTGATTAAATGAAGAAGATTGAGAAGGAATTGATGGCTTAAACTCATGATATAGCCCTAACTAAACATAAAGATGATTAGGGAATTATCTTACCAATTTAGGAGGCTTGGATCTTGAGTTTTGAATTCTTGCCCATTTGCAATAGTAAAAAGCCGAGAGCATGAAGAACAATGCCTTGGTTTCTTTTTTTTTTGATTTTGATGAAAGTGATTTGCTTGGCTTGGTTGATTGGTTTTGTGTTTGATTTAGTTAATTACCTTGTTGCCCTTGATTTTGTGTGGTTAAAAAGTCACCACATCTCCTTCCTTCCCATGTCATGCTTGTGTCATCCTCATGATGTCATCCTCCCCTCCTTGTCCTCTTCTCATTGGTTGGGTGACATAATCCTCTCTAATCCCTTTGATTAACTTCCTAATTGTTTGCCTAATGACCGCTGATCTGTTATACGGTTCGCTTAACTTTCGTTTTCGTTTATCGTTTGAAGGACCATACCCGGGATCTTATTATTTAGGTTCCCTTAACCTTTCTCAATACATTATATTCCTTTTATGATCCTCTCTTATAATCCTTTAATTTAAATCCTTTTTATCATGTTACCTTATATTCAATTCTTTCCGTATCTAGTGGATTTCCGGGAAAAATCAAAGTGTTCGGAATTGGATTCTGACGATCTTTACATACACTTATATACCATATAGAGTGCCAATAAAATCTCAGAATATCCATAAAAGAACCCCTACCTAGTGTGGCATGAAAAGTTTTCTCATTCAGCAAAAACACTATTCATAAGGGTTTCAAAAATTTTCCAAAAATTGGGGTTATTACAGTCTCCCCTCCTTAAAAGGATTCCGTCCCGGAATCAGATAGAAAATGAATAGGGATACTTTTTTTTTTTTTTAACATTGCACTCTCTAACTCTCGAGTAAATTTTCCCACATTGTGGTTGTTCCATCAAACTCTGACTAGTTTGATAACCCTTCTCCTAAGCACTTGTTCCTTTTCGATCTATAACCCTTTCTGGTTGCTCCCTATAGGTTATGTCTGGTCGCATGCCTATGCGCTCATATGCCCCTATTTATCTGGCATCCGAATTACACTTCCTTAACATTGATACGTGAAACATGTTATGACTTGCTACATGTTCGGGGGTAGGGATAGCTCATATGCTAACTTCCCAAACGTCTTAATATATCCAAGGGTCCAACAAATTATAGACTTAGCTTTCCTTTCTTTCCGAACCTCATCAATCATTTCCAAGGGATACCTATAACATTACTAGGTCCCCTATTTCATACTCTTTGTCCTTTCGTGTCAAATCAACATACTTATCATGTCCATCTTGGGCTACTACCAGCCGTCCTCTGATTAGATCTATCATATCCTTGGTCCTTTGGACCACTGCTGGTCCGAGCATCTTGCGCTCTACAACTTCATCCTAACATAAGGGAGATCGACATTGTCTTCCCTCAAGGATCTCATAAGGCGATATCTCAATACTGACATATGATCTATTGTCGTAAGAAAACTCAATCTGTGTTAAGTGATCACTCCAATTTCTTTCAAGTCTATTGCACAGACTCTCAGTATAGCTTTTAGCATTAGAGCTTTTGCTTCTCAATACCCATTCTTTTCCAGTTCGTAATCGCTACTACCTTCCGTTCCTAATATTATACTGATTATACTTTTGCTCGTTAGCGTTCTATAACCTTTTAATAACCACGTCAACCTTAGTATCACGAATGTGTTTCCATTCCGAATACTACCACAACTTTACTACTCCTTTTTCAGCTGTTTCTATTTCCCAAAGTTTGATCTATCATATAGAAGTAAAGGAATTTGTTGAGAGATCACTATGATCATGAACACTTGTTATATCGCATAGTTAGTACAGAAGGTGGCCAGCCTTTAGTACTTGACAAGCAATTAAACAATAGATGGTATCCTACTAGGCTTCTATCACACAGATAGATAGTCATTCGGCAATACCTCCCCTTCTGGAAGGGTTGTTCTTCTCAGCTTACATGAAATGAAAAGAAGAGAAAAGAACGAACTGAAGAGAATTGTATATATAAAAAAATATACTGCCACAAAATATCTGGCTTGGAACCTACCTCTAAACTATAGAGGTTTGTCATAGGAGAACAAAACATATATGTATATATATCAACATCAAGTATTATCGCATCGCATTTCACATGCTTAAATATTTTTGTTATTCTGTCCATCATTCTATGGACCCATGCTCTTCCTCGAGCTTATACTCAATCACCTATGAAACTCCCTCGACATCGAAAATCGAATCTGGAATCTCATTTTATACATCATCGTTACTTGAATTCTATGCTTGCACCGTAACCTTCCTCGTATAATAATACGACTCTCTATTGATAAGAAAGAATAAATATTCAATAGGTAGATACTCTACTTAATTAGTCTATCAATGATAACTTATACACTACCACGACCCGTTTAGTGGTACTCAATCTCAACATCCATTCCAATACAACTCTCACGGTTGTAACCAGCTCATTACTCGCAGAATCATTGTTGCATTACTATGGTCCACTACTGACCTACTGTCGTCATTCACGTTCCATGAAATCTTATTATCTAACCATACGGAGTCCATACATGTCGTATCAAATCCTTCTAAGGAGGTAACATAATCACCATTCTTGATTCATGAAGAACACTCCTGATCCTGACATACATACATGACATGAAGCAGATAAAATTGCAGAAGATTTTCAATCAAAGCAACGATAGCAGGTTAATACCATTCTAAATCATATGCCTTAAATAGAAGACTTACTCAAAGGTTCGTCTAGTCCTTTTTGAAACATGGTCCTGGCTTATCTCAGGATAGGACCTTCTAAGATAGATAGCCCGTTCATGGCGATTACACGAATTAAACCTTTACCAACTACTATTACGGTTGGGTATTGCACAGTCATCAGAAGGAATGTCAATCTTCCAAACCATAATACAACCTTCACAGCTTTAACCATCATCACTGTATTCTTTTGGCACAAGCGCCTATAATTATCCTCTTACCTTTAAAGTGTCGGCCACCTCTTTGGCCTTTCCTGATAGTAAAATTTCCTTACAGTCAATGTCATTTTAACCACCTCCAATTAATTTTCTACCTCATTTCAATCACAGCTTATGTGAAGATATTTTCCTTAAAAATCTGATAAGTAAAAAAATATCACCATTTTTCCATAAGTTATTGCCTCAGTCTTTAGAGGTTAATCACTGTCACGACTGACTCTCAATCATAATTAGAACATCTTTTTTTCTTAAGTCCTAATTGCCCTGAACAATTTCGACCATTACTGGTTCGATCCATACTTTCTCGTGGTTTAACACGTGCCCCACTTGGCATCATTATAATTACGTCATATTTCCTTTATCAACATTTCTATTCTTGAGAATTTTGAATATTACCTTTCTCCTTGTAAAACCTCTAGGGTTATCCTTGAATCGTTCCTCCTGTATTCCCTAGATACAGGGCATATCAAGATACCATTTATTAATACCAGAATCATTGTTTATATACTTCTGAAAAAAATTTCTCCACTGATTCTTAAAGGTTGTTATTACCTTAATCCTTTCCAATTCATACTGTCAAAACTCATACTATCCCTATTAAGGGTGAAATGCCAACCTTTATGCATTCCCCTAGGATTCGTTTTAAGTTACCGATGTTCTATCCTTAATTCCACCTTTAAAAAGGTACATGCATCCTTCCATGGATAAATCAAGTCATATATCCCTGATAAGGGTGTCTTTTTCAATCATTCCCACCTCGATAGTCTATACCTAACTTCATAATAGCATCCTTATTCAAATTGAGGTCAATCCATATGGCCTCCAAAAGATAACAATGGTCATCCACTTTTCTTTCCTGATTTGGTAATGATAACATGGATGTTCTGGAAGATATTGGTCATGTTCAACATGAACTTCTTCTTAATAATTCCTTATTTACTTTTGTTATTTATCTCAACAGTCACCTCAATGTTGGGATATCTTTCATACCTGGCGTCTTCCTTTCTGGGTATCATGCCACCGGTCTTACACTTCACCTACTTGAAGGTCACTTCCTTCATCCAATTTTCTTAATTTCTTACTTTCTTGTGTCCTCCGTCTATCCGCGTCTCATTATTTATCCTTCAAACTATCTCAAGGTTTCCTCAAATCCTCCCAACTTACAGGGGTAAACTATATGTATCTCTTATGCCTTCAACCATCAACTTTAACTCATGGTGAATCACCCTCATCCTGACGATTACATGCTTTTCTATTTCTATTGCTATGAGTCTTTAGGGTTTCCTCATACCCAACTCCCTTATCATTCCTCATACTCTATTGCCTTTATATTCCTTTCCACTTTAGTTTCTTTTTATTTTCCTTTCTCTTATCATTATTTCATGAACTATCACAACATAAGTATTGATTCCAAACATCCCGTCATTCTGGATTCGTGTCCTCAGAATGAATCTTGATAACTTTTACAACTTAGATTCATAATTCATCATACTCATCCACTTTTGTTCTAGCTCCAAAGCTTTTACACTATCTCCTTATCTTTGGGAATTACTTTCCCGAAAACAATTGACTGAACTTAAATCAGTTTATTCTAACCTCTGGCTCCGTGCCTTTCTTGGTCTTTCACCAGCGGGTGGTCTCTCTCTTAGGAGGGTAAGTGACAAAAACAGTCTTTTGTGGTTCGTCAATCATTTAGAATCTCAAATGATTCCTATATTTCCTTTAGCCAGGCTCTTGCCTCGACTGGGTCAACTTGTTCCTTAGAACTCTGAGAGCTTAGAGACTTAAAGGTCCTGAAAGAATTTCCTATCGCATTGTTTCCTCAAGGTGGTGGTTGGGGATAATAGTCTAAGTTCTGTCTAGACAGGTCCATAAATTGCCGTATAGGAGTACCGTCTCGGGTCTCCTTTCCTTACTCGACTTTCTGTTTCCTTAGTATGAAATGTTTCAACCTTCTCCCATAATCGGGGTTATCTTATACATTAAAAACCTTGTTTTCCACTCTATTATGTTATGGGTTCTTTCTTTCTTGATGGCAACCTCCCTGACTATCACATTCTGGGTTTGCCCTAAATCCTATTCCTCAAACTATGGCTCTCATCTAAATTCTCATCCTTAAGCTCTTGAACTTTCGGAACCCAAATTCTATAGGAATACCTCATTATTCCCTTATCATCTTTCTCGGTATTAATCTCATATTTATTTGTTGGCTCTTTGCCTTCATTCATCACCTTTTTCTGGCACAATATGCTCTTTTCCAATAATTCGGTCTCTATTGCAATCTCAAACAGCTTTTCGGTACCGGCTCCGGTTACCTTCACTACTATTTCCATTTTCTCAAAATCTCTTATAACTCTCCCAAGGACATTATCATCTTGAGTCTCTCCTTTCTACTAAGGGCATCAGCCACCACATCGGCTTTCCCCGAATGATAAAGAATCTCTCAATCATAATTCTTGATTAGCTCTAACAGCCTCCTCTGGCGTATGTTGAGCTCTCTCTACGGGAAAATGTACTAGAGCACTTATAGCTTAGGTAAATCTCGCACTTCTCTCCATACAAGTAGTGCCTCCAATATTTAGAGCAAAATTATTACCACGAGCCCAAGCTCATGGGTGGGGATATCGAATTTCATATTACCTTAATTGTCTTGACGTGTACGCGATTACCTTATCGTGCTGCATAAGCACGCACCCTAAGCCCTTATGCGAAGCGTCACTACACTTCACAAAATCTCCTTTTCCATCCGGCAACGCCAGCATAGGGGCTGTCACCAACCTTTGCTTCAGTTCTTGAAAGCTGTTCTCGCATTTCTCTGTCCATTCAAACTTCTCAGTCTTACGAGTAAGCCACGTTAAAGGGGGCTACTATCTTTACAAACTTGAACAAACCTCCGGTAGTGATCGACCAATCCTACCTCTGGTAGTCGACCTAACCATGGTCATCAATTCATCAGTGGTCCTTTATTCATTCTTGTCAGGATCCTCCATGGGATCCTCCTCAACAACTATCCCTTCTAGGACAACATCCTCAACCGCTACATCCTCAATATCAACATCATCCGGTCCTGCATTAGGACACTCTATCGGATCCACAATCCGATCTCCAATTAGTAATAAAACATCATCGCGCTGTCACTTCTCAACCTCAGGGTTCGGAGTCCCGCTACCATATACGATAACGAACTACGCTCCTATCACGATATTTATAAGGGTTCCCATAAGGGTTTTAACTGTCAGTACTACGTTAGGTAGCCCGACTATGAACTTGGCAAGAGTTCTTATTATCTTAATGAACTTATTATCTTAACGTCACATCATCTCTGAGGTTTATAACGCTTAGCTCTGATACCACTTCTGTAACATCCCCAAATCCGGGGTCGGGGATCCGGGTTGTCACGAGTTCCATTTCCCTTAATAACACCCAATCTTAATACACAATCAACTACTCTGTACTGTGACCCCATAATAACACACACACCACAAGTTATAGTCTCAGAGATGAATATCCAGAAATAATCACAAGTCATTTTATTCCACAATTATCTGTCAATACACCTTAAAAGG
The DNA here is from genome assembly GCF_009905375.1 of Apium graveolens. Classification (NCBI taxonomy): domain Eukaryota; kingdom Viridiplantae; phylum Streptophyta; class Magnoliopsida; order Apiales; family Apiaceae; genus Apium; species Apium graveolens. Next base: position 48,958,216 of record NC_133647.1, on the reverse strand, counting down.
TTTTCTGAATAAATTTACATTTTCCTTGCCATTATTACAATTCATAATTATACATAAATCTGGTACATCAAAATTTGAAAGCCTAGCCTATTGGTAGCACCTACCTCAGCTATGGCGGCATCAACGCTTCTAGAAAACTGCGGAACGTCTCCTAATAGCTTGCGAATCGGGAGCTTGGTCCTGTTCATCTTATCTATCTGATGTTGTGTGATGAAAGAAGAAAGTAAGGGTGAGCAGCAAGCCCACCAAAATAATATGTATAATGATTAACAATATATGAGCCTACTCATAATACTCATGAAAGTCTTGGTCAAAAGAAATGAACCAAGTTGATATCTTAATGCGATGAAGTCGCAAAATATTCAGTATATATATATATACATATATACTTTTCAAAATATTGGAAGTCCTCTTCCATGCATAATATACACAAAGTCCCAGTGTATAACTGTATAAAAAAATATCGTTGCAAGGTGATCTCATATATCTAACCTTGTCTCAACGTTTTTCTGAAAATCTTTGTCATTCATAAGACAATTATTAATTAGATATAAGTTTAAAAGACGAAGTTACAAAATACCCCAATATACTTATATCTTTCCCAAATACTACTTGAACTACCACCGTTCAAGTTATAATCAGTTTCAAAAGTTCATCACATAGATGAGACTATAAGACAAGATTTGAATAGATTCAACCTTTGAAATATTATTAAAGGAAATGAAGTTATGATATACTTCATTTAGTTCTGATATATATATATATATATATATATATATATCCACATATACATCTTCTTTATACATTTCCTGAAAACCTCTGTCATGTAAAGTATGAACAGAATTGTAATATCCAATAAATTTGGAAAGGAAAAGAATTTGGCATAAACCAGATATCTTGCTGATCAGGCAAAGATATCCATAAGTAACCTTTTCTACTAGTAGATGGACGAATTCCCCACTGTTTATCATCCTGGTCGTAATAGGACCTTATGTTGGACTGCCACTCAGCCACTTATGCATTTGATGGACTCCCACTGAGCCACTTACACTATCATGGACGCCCACTGAGCCCATGTTGCTTATGCCGAATCAATAGATGGACTTACTTCCCAAACGTTGGGTAAGTAATCAATTTATTTACCAAAACTGCTACCGTGTTGCGAATATAAAATACACCACAGAGCCGGATCCCTCAGGTTTTGAGCGAGTATTTAAATCCCCTTAAAAAGGAAGATCTTAAATATAAAAATGAGTTTTTGGGATCCGCTCTAACTTTTAAAAATCATTTTGAAGACTCGAAAACACTTTAAAGAGCGTTTGAAGTAAAGCTGATTTAATGAAGTAAATCAGTCCCCAGAATATTTAGAAAATGTCTGAATATTATTATTTAAATAATATTCCCATAAAGAATAATCTTTATAAAAATAATTGAAGTAGAAGTATTAAAACTTATACTTGAAACGAGTATTAAATAACCAAAGATATACTTATATGAAAGTACTATCTTTATTTGAATAATCGAAAATAAGTTTGATTATTGACACCTTATTCTTTAATAAAATAAAGAATATATCTCAGCAAATAATCGGAGTCATAGATCCTCAAATGAATATTCAAATAATATTTATTAAATAATATAAACTGAGTCATAAGCCCTCGAATGAATATTCAAATAATATTCCATAAATAATATAAAAGAGTCATAAGCCCTTGAATGAATATTCAAAATAATATTCATTTAATATAAAAGAGTCATAAGCCTTCGAATAATATTCGAAATAATATTCAATAATAAAATAAAGTTAAAGTTATCGAATAAACTTTATTCGATTAATAGTTTTGAAAACTATGACCATATATATATATAAGTATATATATATATATATTTATATCCATATATACAAAAATCTACTCGGGATCCTCGACTCCCGGTTTTAGAAAATATTTTCACCTTTGGGTCCCTATACTAAGGGTATATGCAAATTACCGCTATCCTCTAGCATAGGTATTATCAACTGGATCAACAGGTATATATGGAAAGAATATGAAACAGGCATGCATATATATATACCATGGCAGCATGCTTCAATATATTGCAACATTTGCTAATTAACCAACATGCATCTATCGCAAGATAATGCAAATACCTATATACATCACAACAACAGTTATAACTGGTAGAAAACTTGCATGAGCGACTTGGGGTGATAAAAGGCTCGGGACGAGTCTAGTAACCTATAAACAACAAGTAAGTTGGAATTAAACCAAAGTCACTTGTAAATCTATACTTTAACTAACTTAGACTCTAACGCTTGTTTTGCGCTTACTGACTCGCTTAAGTCACTCGGGTACCCTCGGCTCCACCAGTTTTAATAATTTAACCTTTACGAGTTTTAAGGCGATTCCTTCGCGAGTGTCTTACCAACTGCCTAAAACACTTACCATAAATGTTTCATACATTAATTAACCCTTTTTGGTCTTTAACCTATGTTTCAAAGTAAGGCGAGGGGTAAGGGTTCGTTCGCGAAACGTCGTTACTTAAAACGGCCGTTTCTCCTAAACCGTTCATCGGAATCGAACGAACTACATATCAAAACGAAGCTCGTAACACGAACTATCTAAACATGGCAATGGTCAAAATCTAGCAGGGGATTCTCGGGTCCTAATGTTATGCACAAAAACAGTCTAAAGAAAACCGGACGTTACGACGGCTATGTTTACGCGATTTCCCAATTTAAAACCATTCAAAACCAACCCAATTCAACCTCAAATCCAACATACAACTAACATCCATCCTTATCACATCATAACAACCCCAACCAATTCAATTTTAACATTCATACTTATGCCTAAGCTTGAATTTAACTATACTACAATCTTTTAATCAAAATAACAACATTTACCAATCCGATTCAATACCATTTCAATCCCAAACTCTAAATCACAAACATCAAGCTACAATATCACCCTACTAATCAAAATCATCTTATAATACATAGGAATCTAGGGTTTGGAGATGATATACCTTCCTTGAAGTGGTGGGAGTAGCTAGGAAGCCTTAAGAAGCTTTGAGAAGTCTTAGGAATGCTTGGATCTTGAAGGAAATCAAGAAAAATTTCAAGTTAAAAACTTGAAAACACTATTCATTGTCTTCTTCTTTGATTAAATGAAGAAGATTGAGAAGGAATTGATGGCTTAAACTAATGATATAGCCCTAACTAAACATAAAGATGATTAGGGAATTATCTTACCAATTTAGGAGGCTTGGATCTTGAGTTTTGAATTCTTGCCCATTTGCAATAGTAAAAAGCCGAGAGCATGAAGAACAATGCCTTGGTTTCTTTTTTTTTTTTGATTTTGATGAAAGTGATTTCCTTGGCTTGGTTGATTGGTTTTGTGTTTGATTTAGTTAATTACCTTGTTGCCCTTGATTTTGTGTGGTTAAAAAGCCACCACATCTCCTTCCTTCCCATGTCATGCTTGTATCATCCTCATGATGTCATCCTCCCCTCCTTGTCCTCTTCTCATTGGTTGGGTGACATCATCCTCTCTAATCCCTTTGATTAACTTCCTAATTGTTTGCCTAATGACCGTTGATCTGTTATACGGTTCGCTTAACTTTCGTTTTCGTTTATCGTTTGAAGGATCATACCCGGGATCTTATTACTTAGGTTCCCTTAACCTTTCTCAATACATTATATTCCTTTTATGATCCTCTCTTATAATCCTTTAATTTAAATCCTTTTTATCATGTTACCTTATACTCAATTCTTTCCGTATCTAGTGGATTTCCGGGAAAAATCAAAGTGTTCGGAATTGGATTCTGACGATCTTTACATACACTTATATACCATATAGAGTGCCAATAAAATCTCAGAATATCCATAAAAGAACCCCTACCTAGTGTGGCATGAAAAGTTTTCTCATTCAGCAAAAACACTATTCATAAGGGTTTCAAAAATTTTCCAAAAATTGGGGTTATTACACACATGCATATATAATTACGACATGGACATTATATCATAAAACGTAGAACCCATTATCAGGCTCTGATACCAATTGTTGGGAACCATGGACTTAGGGTGTTACTACGTTTTACGATAAAGATTACGAAAAGAGGATTACCTTATTAATGGTTGATTCCACGCTCTTCTATTATATTCCCAAATTCCCTTGAGCGAAGTGTGGCCTCCGTCTTCTCAAGTTATCCTCTCTTCTTGCTCCTTGGTGGCTACAATATGTTTTCACACAATTCCAATCAAGAAGAGAATAAGAATATATATAGGCTACAATAGGGACCATAGATAATTAGGTTGGGCCTTCTAATTACATCTTGAGCCTAGCCCAATGTAATTAAATATTAATTCAATCCACTAAAGAATTAATATTTGCACTACCTTTCCTAATACCGTAATTAATTAATTCGGTTCCAATATTATTTGCTTATTAAATTCCCCATGTTTAAAATATCATATATCCATTAATTAAATAAATTACTGATAATTTATTTAATTAATATCTTTTATCCTTGATCATCCACTCAACCTTTATTTAATTATGCCAGAATAAATTCCACCTGCAGGGTTTCACATAATTAAATCTTTTTGAGCTTTCAAAGGGACATCATTAACCCGAATATTATCAGGACATGGATTCCTTCAATAAATAATGTCCATCATGTATATAATTCCATCACCCAAAATATAATGATATAATTCAAAAGAATTATTTCATATATAAATCAAAGCATGTAAATAATATACACGTGTCAATTACTATTTCTGGATTAAGAACCTAAGCATTAATAATAACATAGAATCTTAGTTCTCCTTCTTAATCAGTATTAAGGGAACAATTCTAAATTTGATCATGTTCAATATACACAAAGTATAGTAGTATTATTTATTAGTCAATATAAACTAATCTAAATAATACTACAGCCATACCAATGGATTGTCCAACACCACCTGTGCTGTGAACCTTATTATATTATATAACCGTATTTAACAATCTAATATTATGTATCCCATTTGATACTAGATTGTTCACAATATATAATATTAGACAACATGTAAACATTCAAATGATTCTCAAATAAACTGGCCAGAAATAAATGTACATACTTCAAATAAATATTTTCAGTATACACTAACAGTTCACCCTGTCCCTCACCTACCTTACCCACCTTCATACTCCCCTCTTTAGGTTTGGTGGATTTTGCAACTGACATCTTTTGAGAGATACCAAAGGGGGCTTTCTTTGACTTGGATTTAGAAATTTTGGATTTGGTAGCTTGGGTAGGCAATTGTTGGGTCATTGACACAGTTGCCATAACTACACTAGATTGCAAAGAAATTTGTAAGGTTGGAATAGTAGAGACAGATGAACTTACCTCACTTACCTAAGGTGCTTCCATTACAGGGATATAGAAGAGTGACACCTCTTTGTGATGGTTTACCCTGTTCAAATCTGCAATAATTCTTCTCTCTTGAACCCAACAATCTAGTTTGTTTATTGGGTTCTCAAGCACAACTCCCTCAAAGAGGGAACATCATGAAAAATCTAGCATAGTAAACATTTTTACCCCTCTTATTTAACTCTCCTAACTTAAACCCCAACTCAAACAAAACAAGATCTCTAAAGTTAAAAAACTTATCAGTTACAAGCATGTAAAGCATGGTAAGCATTGAGATATTAACAGAATCAAAATTACTGATTTTACCAGAAAAGACCTTAGTAACTACATCACATAGATAACGTCATTCCTTCCTAAGACCCAACATCCTAATTTCACTTAACTTAGAAGTAGAGAGTGCATAGTTCATGGATTTAAGCATATTAATAATGCCAGTGTCTGTGTGTGGTGAAGTTACAGTATTATCAGGAATTTTAAAACATGCTTTAACAATATCACTGTTAATACATAATTCTTTACCTTTAATAGTGAGTGTGTTGGTCTTATTAGTTGAGTTTTACACAGCACTTGACCATATTTCTTCAACAACCTCACAGAAGATGGTGGGTGTTTCTAGCATGGCATAGTTGAGTTTGCGGCTCTTCACAAAATCCATCATTTAGTGGTAGTCACCAGACTGTTGAATCCTCTAGTTTACTAGAGCTGTGAAGTTGTTCTTCTCATAGATGAATCCAGTTGGTGACATGATCTTGACTACTGGTGCCATTGTTAGAGAGTGGAAATTGCAGTGATAGAGATGATAATTGCTTTTAAGAAATAGAGAATTTAGAGCAGATGATTTGAGAATGATAAAAGAAAAATAATGGAAATGAATTATGCTTTTATACTATCTAAAAAATAACTGTCAAAAATAATAAAGTAAAATAAAGTGACCAATAAGAATTGCCCAAAATAGCCGTTTAAAAATAAACTGTAAAAATTCCTTCAATTATCTGTAACACCCCCAAATTCGGGGTCGGGGATCCGAGTTGTCACGAGTTCCATTTCCCTTAATAACACCCAATCTTAATAATTAATCAACTATTCTGTACTGTGACCCCACCATAAACACACACACCACAAGTTATAGTCTCAGAGATGAATATCCAAAAATAATCACAAGTCGTTTTATTCCACAATTATATGCCAATACACCTTAAAAGGGTTTCTGAATAAATTTACATTTCTTTGCCATTATTACAATTCATAAATATACATAAATCTGGTTCATCAATAGTTGAAAACCTAGCCTATTGGTAGCTCCTACCTCAGCCACGACGGCATCAACGCTTCCAGAAAACTGCGGAACATTTTCTAACCACTTGCGGATTGGAGGCTTGGTCATGTTCATCTTGTCTAGCTGATGTTGTGTGATGAAAGAAGAAAGCAAGGGTGAGCAACAAGCCCACCAAAATAATATGTATAATGATTTACAATATATGAGCATTCTCATAGTACTCATGAAAGTCTTGGTCAAGAAGAAATGAACCAAGTTTGATATCTTACCGCGACCAAGTCGCAAAATATTCAGTATATATGTACATATATACTTTTCACAATCTTTGAAATCCTCTGACATGTATAATATACACAGAGTTCCCGTTTATAACTGTATAAAAATATCGTTGCAAGGTGATCTCATATATCCAACCTTGTCTCAACGTTTTTCTGAAAATCTTTGTCATGCATAAGATAATCATTAACTAGATATAAGTTTAAAAGATGAAGTTACAAGATACTCCAATATACTTATATCTTTTCCGAATACTACTTGAACTACCACCATTCAAGTTATAATTAGTTTCAAAAGTCCATCACACTGATGAGACTACAAGATAAGACTTGAATAGATTCAATCTTTAAAATATCATTATAAATAATGAAGTTACGAGATACTTCATTAAGTCCTGATATATATATACACACCAGTATATATATATACATTTCATACACTCCTTGAAAACCTCTGTTATGAAAATTATAAACAGAGTTACAATATCCAATGAATTTGGAAAGGAGAAAACCTTGGCATAAACCTGATATCTTGCTGATTAGGCAAAGATACCAATAAGTAACCTTTTCTACTAGTAGATGGATGAATCCCCCACCGGTCATCACCCTGGCCACATAAGGACCTTGTGCTGGACCGCCACCCGGCCTCTTACGTGTTGATGGACTGCCACCCAACCACTTATACTTTGATAGACCGTACCCCGGCCTGTCGCTTATGCCGACTCAATTAGATCGACTTACTTCCCGAACGTTGGGCAAGTAATCAAATTGTTTTCTCAAAACAGCAACCACGTTGCGAATGTAAAATACACCACAGAGCCGGATCCCCCAGGTTTTGAGCAAGTATTTAAATCCCCTTCGAAATGAAGATCTTAAATTTGAAAATGAGTTTTGGGATCCGCCCTAACTTTTAAAAATCATTTTGAAGACTCGAAAACATTTTTAAGAATGTTTGGAGTAATGCTGATTTAATAAAATAAATCAGTCCCAATATATTAGAAAATATCTGAATATTATTATTTAAATAATATTCCCATAAAGAATAATCTTTATAAAAATAATTGAAGTAGAAGTTTTAAAACTCATACTTGAAATGAATATTAATAACCAAAGATATACTTATACGAAAGTATGATCTTTATTTGAATAATCGAAAATAAGTTTGATTATCGAAACATTATTCTTTAATAAAATAAAGACTATTATTTAGTAAATAAGCGGAGTCATAAGTCCTCGAATGAATATTCAAAATAATATTCATTAAATAAAATAAGTGGAGTCATAAGTCCTCGAATGAATATTCCAAATAATATTCATTAAACAAAATAAGCGGAGTCATAAGTCCTCGAATGAATATTCAAAATAATATTCATTAAATAAAATAAGCGGAGTCATAAGTCCTCGAATAAATATTCCAAATAATATTCATTAAATAAAATGAGTGGAGTCATAAGTCCTTGAATGAATATTCCAAATAATATTCATTAAATAAAATAAGCGGAGTCATAAGTCCTCGAATGAATATTCCAAATAATATTCATTAATAAAGTTATCGAATAAAACTTATTCAATTAATAGTTTTGAAAACTATATATATATATATATATATATATATATATTATACTCGGGTACATCGACTACCGGTTTAGAAAAATGTTCACCTTTGGGTCCCCTATACTAAGGGTAAACGCCACTACTGCTTATCTCAAACATAGGTATTATGCAACTAATAAGCATTTGAACCAACAGATATATAAATCAAGGATACGAAATAGGCATGCATATATACCATATCACATGCTACAATATATCGCAAGAATTTGCTAATAACAAATATGCATTTATCACAAGATCATGCATATACACATATACATCACAACAACAGTTATACGGGTAGAAAACTTGCCTGAGCGACTGGGGTTTATAAATGGCTTGGGGCGAGTCTGGTAACCTATAAATAACATATAAGTTGGAATTAAACCAAAGTCACCTGTAAATCTATACTTTAACCAAATTAGACTCTAACGCTCGCTTTGCGCTTACTGATTCTCTTAAGTCGCCCGAGTACCCTCGGCTCCACCATTTTTAGTAAATTAACCATTAAGATTTTTAAGGCAATTCTTTCGTGAGTACCTTACCAACTGCCTAATACACTTTACATAAATGTTTCATACCCCAATTAGTCATTTAAGGTCCCTAACCAAGGTTTCAAAGTAGGGCGAGGGGTAATGGTTCGGTCGCGAAACGCCGTTACTTAAAATGGTCGTTTCTCCTAAACCGTACATCAGATTCAAATGAACCACATATCAAAAACCTATGTGTCCATCCATCTGACTCCTATCACTTCCACATGCTTGTCAAAAACCTTGGTTGGCAAGCTCTTTGTGAAAGGATCTGCTCGGTTGTCTTCTGATGATATGTGAGCCACAACTATATCCCCTCGCTTTACGATTCCTCATATGAGATGATACTTACGTTCAATATGTTTAGCTGCTTTCTGGTCTCGCGGTTCCTTTGAATTTGCCACAGCACCAGTGTTATCACAATACACCGTCAAGCTCCTAGGCAAATTAAGTACCACATCTAAGTCCAAAAGGAAGTTCCTGAACCATATAGCCTCCTTGGCAGGCGCAGAGGCTACCACGTACTCGGCCTCCATGGTGGAGTCTGCAATGCATTTCTGCTTTACACTCCTCCATATAAAGGCTCCACCTCCTAAAGTAAAAACATATCCCGAGGTTGATTTCCTCTTATCCCTATCTGATTGGAAATCTGAATCAGTATATCCTAAGGGAAATAGATCTGAGGCCTTGTAAATTAACATATACTCCTTAGTCCTTCTCAGGTACTTGAGTATAGTTTTTACTGCACTCCAATGTTCCTGGCCTGGGTTCGACTGATATCTACTAACCATGCCTACAGCAAAGCAGATGTCAGGCCTCGTACATAACATAGCATACATTAAGCTTCCATATGCTGAAGCATAAGGAACTGCTTTCATGCTCTCTATATCCTTAGGTGTCGAAGGACACTGCTTCTTAGATAGAGCAACTCCATGCTTAAAAGGTAGAAAACCTTTCTTGGAGTTCTGCATGTTAAAACGAGCTAATACTTCATCAATGTAGGGCTCTTGAAATAAAGCCAACATCCTTTTCTTGCGATCCCTTATAACTTTGATCCCAAGGATGTATGCTGCTTCACCTAAGTCCTTCATGTCAAATTGTTTGAACAACCATGCCTTTACTGATGATAACATCTCAACATTGTTTCCAATGAGTAAAATATCATCTACATATAGTACTAGACAAACCACTGCATTACCTTCACTTCTCTTATACACGCACGATTCGCTTGGACTTTGATCAAATCCATATGACTGGACTACCTGATCAAAATGAATATTCCAGTCTCTAGAAGCTTGTTTAAGTCCATAAATAGACCTCTTAAGCTTACATACCAGATGCTCTTGGCCTTCCTTAATGAATCCTTTTGGTTGCTGCATATAGATGGTTTCTTCAAGACTTCCATTAAGAAAAGCTGTCTTGACATCCATTTGCCAAATCTCATAATCGAGATGAGCTGCTATAGATAAAAGAATACGGATTGACTTAAGCATGACTACCAGTGAAAAGGTTTCCTCATAATCGATAGCTTCTTTCTGAGTATACCCTTTCGCAACAAGTCTTGCTTTCCAGGCTTTCACCTTTTTATCTAATCCCCTCTTTTTCTTATAGATCCACTTACATCCAATATGTTTTATACCTTTGGGTGGTTCCACGAGCTCCCAGACCTGATTAGAATACATTGATTCTATCTCAGATTCCATCGCCTTTTGCCAAAGATCTGCATCTTTATCTTGTGCTGCCTCTTCATATGTACGGGGATCATCATCATGTTCACCAGAGACCAAGTCTGAAGACTCACTCAAAAACATGAATCTATCAGGCTGTTGAACAACCCTCCCACTACGACGAGGCACTGGTGCAGTATTAGTGACAGGTTGTACATTATGTTGTGGTTGTTCTACTTGTACTACAGCTTCATGGGTATTATTTGTCCCTCCCACTAGTTCCTCTAAAACGACACTACTCATGGGTTTGTGATTCATTATATATTCCTCCTCTAAGAATCTTGCATTGGTACTAACAATGACATCCCGATTCTTCGGACTATAAAATAAATATACTTTCATTCCCATGGGGTAGCCTACAAACAACCTTACTTCTGTACGAGATTCTAACTTAGTCGCGTTCTTGTTCAGCACATGTGCTGGACAACCCCATATTCGAATATGTCTTAGACTTGGTTTATCCCCGGTCCACAATTCTAAGGGGGTTTTAGGAACCGACTTAGAAGGTACAAAGTTCAGAAGATAAGCTGCTGTCTCTAAGGCATGTCCCCAAAATGACTTGGGTAAATCCGAATAACTCATTATCGATCTAACACTCTCTAAAAGAGTCCGGTTCCTTCTCTCTGCTACACCGTTCTGCTGGGGTGTGCCTGGTGCAGTTAACTGGGATTCTATCCCATTTTCCGATAAATATTCCCTAAATTCTCCAAGCAAGTATTCGCCACCACGATCTGATCGTAGTGACTTGATACTTTTATTAAGTCGCTTCTCCGTTTTAGCTTTGTACTCTTTGAACTTATCAAAGCACTCAAACTTACGGTGCAAAAAATAAATGTACCCATATCTAGAATAATCATCAATGAAAGTGACGAAATATTCATAACCACCTCTTGTTTGGATATTCATGGGTCCACATAAATCAGACTGAACCAATTCTAACAGTTGTTTGGCTCTATTCCCTTTTGCCTTGAAAGGCCTATTAGTCATTTTACCTTCCAAGCAGGATTCACAAACTGGAAATGGCTCCACTGCCAATGAGCTTAAAGGTCCGTCTACTACCAGTCTTTGAATCCTCCTCAAGTTAATATGACCTAATCTCAAGTGCCAAAGATATGTTTGGTTCAAACTAGAAGGTTCCTTTCTTTTAGTAGAGTTAGAAGATGTGTTGTTCAATTCCCTAAATTGCAGTTGCAGTGCAGGTTGACTAGGATTAATTATATACAAATTGTCTTGCAATGTACCAGAACATATAATTCGTTTATTCATCATAATAGAAACATTACGATCCAAACAAACATTATAACTATCCAAAGCAAGTTTAGAAACCGAAATTAAATTCCTTCTAAAAGAAGGTACATAAAGAAAATTGTTCAAAACCAAAATCCTATCAGAACCAAAAGATAAATGAATAACTCCTACTGCAACTACTGCTACTTTCGTAGCATCTCCCATGAACACGTATATCTCACCATCTCTAAGCATTCTGGATAGTTGGAACCCCTGCATAGAATTATAAACATGATCAGTGGCTCCTGTATCTACACACCAAGTGCTCGTAGATATAGCCGCTATAAATATTTCTATAACTAGAGAAAGAGACATACCAGTATTGTTTTTCTTCTTAGGAAGAGGACAATCCTGTTTCCAGTGACCTGACTGTTTGCATCTGAAGCACTTTCCCTTAGGCTTTTTCACACCACCCTGAACTCCCACTGCCTTCACAGCTTTCTGTATCTGAGCCTTTTTCTTCTTCTTAATACCTTTTGGCTTAGAGGAAGAACCTTTCTCAGCCACATTCACTTGAACACTCTGCCGAAATAATCCTTCAGCTGCCTGAAGTTCTGTCAGCAATTCCGCGAGACTATACTGCCTCTTGTTCATGTTGTAATTCAAGCGGAACTGCTCAAAACTCTTGGACAAGCTCATAAGGATAATGTCAATCTGGGTTTCCCCGTCAAGTTCAGCACCAAGGATCTCTATCTCATTCACATGCGACATCATCTTGATAACATGATCCCTTACAGGTGTGCCTTCAGCCATCTGAGTGTTCATTAAAGCCTTCATGGCTACTTGCCTAGCAGCCCTATTCTGATCTCCAAAAAGTTCCTTGAGATTAAAGAGCATATCTGAAGCAGTGGCCATAGACTGATGCTGATGCTGCAAAACACCCGACATTGCTGCCAGAATGTAACATCGCGACATCTCATCAGCCTTAATCCACCGTTTATAATACTCTTTCTCATCTTCAGGAGCATCAGCAGCAGGCTGTTCAGGCTTGGGTTCATAAGTGCAAAACTTGTATTCCTCAGCAGTCAACACAATGTCCAAATTTCGTTTCCATTCAATATAGTTAGGTCCGGTTAGTTTGTTATCCTTAAGTATGGTGAATAGTGGATTAAAGCCCATTTTATCCTGAGAATCATGCATAAAAATATCACATAAATAAGGGTGCATTAATTATTAAGATCTAAATTATTAAAATTTAATGCACTAATATCTAAACACCATAAGCTTCTGGTACGCCATGATGTGTGACATGTATACCACCTAATTTTGTTTAAATGTTACTTCGGTCTTATTACTAAACAATATGCCACGTTGGGGTGGACTATATTATTTTTCATAGCTAAGTGTGTACCATCATCAAATCTTAAATTATTCGAAATCTATGGAACTTGGTACGCCACGATGGGTGGCGTGTATACCTTCCAATATTCGTAATTTTGCCTTGAATAGAATACTTCAATTCAATATTCATCAATGGTTTGATTTCCAGGTAGTGGAGGAGTCACATCGGTCTCGCTTAAAACCCACAGCCTAACAAGTTCGATGAACCCGTTTTTGACAAAATCGCCCCAAATCAGAAATAAAGAAAATCTGTATTTATTCCTTTCAAAATTTATTAATTTAAGAAGTTTGTTCTAGTAATTTTTATAACATTCTAGACACCACAAATTACATGCCACGATGGGTGACGTATATATAATTTATATTCGTCTTTATGTTAAATTACCTACAACCAATAATGGAGACCATGGGATTTAATTTCATAATAATTCCCTCTCCCACTTAGAATTTTTTTATTAAAATTGAGGAATTTTAAAATTAAATGGGGCCCTATGTTGTTATAATTATGTCTAATCATGCATTCAAAATACACACATAATTTTAGCAACATATAACATTTAATTAAAGCAATAAATGAATTTTATGTCCATGTCGTCCTAATTAAGTTAAACATGCAATTTTAAAAGAATTACACATAATTAACGACACACATAATCAATAAATTAAAGCAATAATTAAAATTTAATGGAAAAAAGTAAAATAAATTTTCCACTATTATGGCCCTTGAAAAAAAATCCAGCTCTCAAAAAAAAATCTGCCCCAAGCGCGCCCCGACGCCCCCGACAGCCCCAGCAGCCCCAGCAGCCCCAGCAGTCCCAGCTGCCACAGCAGCCCCAGCAGCCCCAGCAGCCCCAGCAGTCCCAGCTGTCGCAGCAGCCCCTTGTAATCGCACAGCGGAACAAAAAACTACCGGAATTGATTTCTGATCGCACATAACTATTACAAAATACCCGGAACAATTACAAAAAAATAGATCTAATACAAAACTAATTTTGTAAAATCTATTCTAACACGATCAACCCTCGTGTAAATTACAACCACGATTAAACCACGTGGAAACCAAAATAAAAATTAACCACGATTAAACCACGTGGGATCCAAACACATAATTAAAATATACATGGCCATAATAGTGGATTAACAACCTGCATCAAAACCAATACAAGCAAAACACTATATACACGCATATATAATTACGACATGGACATTATATCATAAAACGTAGAACCCATTTCCAGGCTCTGATACCAATTGTTGGGAACCACGGACTTAGGGTGTTACTACGTTTTACGATAAAGATTACGAAAAGAGGATTACCTTGTTAATGGTTGATTCCACGCTCTTCTATTGTATTCCCAAATTCCCTTGAGCGAAGTGTGGCCTCCGTCTTCTCAAGTTATCCTCTCTTCTTGCTCCTTGGTGGCTACAATATGTTTTCACACAATTCCAAGCAAGAAGAGAATAAGAATATATATAGGCTACAATAGGGACCATGGATAATTAGGTTGGGCCTTCTAATTACATCTTGAGCCTAGCCCAATGTAATTAAATATTAATTCAATCCACTAAAGAATTAATATTTGCACTACCTTTCCTAATACCGTAATTTAATTAATTCGGTTCCAATATTATTTGCTTATTAAATTCCCCATGTTTAAAATATCATATGTCCATTAATTAAATAAATTACTGATAATTTATTTAATTAATATCTTTTATCCTTGATCATCCACTCAACCTTTATTTAATTATGCCAGAATAAATTCCACCTGCAGGGTTTCACATAATTAAATCTTTTTGAGCTTTCAAGGGGACATCATTAACCCGAATTTATCAGGACATGGATTCCTTCAATAAATAATATCCACCATGTATATAATTCCATCACCCAAAATATAATGATATAGTTCAAAAGAATTATTTCATATATAAATCAAAGCATGTAAATAATATACACGTGTCAATTACTATTTCCGGATTAAGAACCTAAGCATTAATAATAACATAGAATCTTAGTTCTCCTTCTTAATCAGTATTAAGGGAACAATTCTAAATTTGATCATGTTCAATATACACAAAGTATACTAGTATTATTTATTAGTCAATATAAACTAATCTAAATAATACTACAGCCATACCAGTGGATTGTCCAACACCACCTGTGATGTGAACCTTATTATATTATATAACCGTATTTAACAATCTAATATTCTGTATCCCATTTGATACTAGATTGTTCATAATATATAATTTTAGACAACATGTAAACATTCAAATGATTCTCAAATAAACTGGCCAGAAATAAATGTACATACCTCAAATAAATATTTTCATTATACACTAACAGTTCACCCTGTCCCTCACCTACCTTACCCACCTTCACACTCCCCTCTTTAGATTTGGTGGATTTTGCAACTGGCATCTTTTGAGAGGTACCAAAGGGGGCTTTCTTTGACTTGGATTTAGAAATTTTGGATTTGGTAGCTTGGGTAGGCAACTGTTGGGTCATTGACACAGTTGCCATAACTACACTAGATTGCAAAGAAATTTGTAAGGTTGGCATAGTAGAGACAGATGAACTTACCTCACTTACCTAAGGTGCTTCCATTACAGGGAAATAGAAGAGTGGCACCTCTTTGTGATGGTTTGCCCTGTTCAAATCTGCAATAATTCTTCTCTCTTGAACCCAACAATCTAGTTTGTTTGTTGGGTTCTCAAGCACAACTCCCTCAAAGAGGGAACATCATGAAAAATCTAGCATAGTAAACATTTTTACCCCTCTTATTTAACTCTCCTAACTTATACCCCAACTCAAACAAAACAAGATCACTAAAGTTAAAAAACTTATCAGTTACAAGCATGTAAAGCATGGTAAGCATTGAGATATTAACAAAATCAAAATTACTGATTTTACCAGAAAAGACCTTAGTAACTACATCACATAGATAACGTTATTCCTTCCTAAGACCCAACATCCTAATTTCACTTAACTTAGAAGTAGAGAGTGCATAGTTCATGGAATTAAGCATGTTAATAATGCCAGTGTTTGTGTGTGGTGAAGTTACAGTATTATCAGGAATTTTGAAACATGCTTTAACAATATCACTGTTAATACAGAATTCTTTACCTTTAATAGTGAGTGTGATGGTCTTATTAGTTGAGTTTTACACAACAGTTGACCATATTTCTTCAACAACCTCACAGAAGATGGTGGGTGTTTCTAGCATGGCATAATTGAGTTTGCGGCTCTTCACAAAATCCATCATTTAGTGGTAGTCACCAGACTGTTGAATCCCCTAGTTTACTAGAGCTGTGAAGTTGTTCTTCTCATAGATGAATCCAGTTTGTGACATGATCTTGACTACTGGTGCCATTGTTAGAGAGTGGAAATTGCAGTGATAGAGATGATAATTGCTTTTAAGAAAGAGAGAATTTAGAGAAGATGATTTGAGAATGATAAAAGAAAAGTAATGGAAATGAATTATGCTTTTATACTATCAAAAAAATAACTGTCAAAAATAATAAAGTAAAATAAAGTGACCAATAAGAATTGCCCAAAATAGCCGTTTAAAAATAAACTGTAAAAATTCCTTCAATTATCTGTAACACCCCCAAATCCGGGGTCGGGGATCCGGGTTGTCACGAGTTCCATTTCCCTTAATAACACCCAATCTTAATAATTAATCAACTATTCTGTAATGTGACCCCACCATAAACACACACACCACAAATTATAGTCTCAGAGATGAATATCCAAAAATAATCACAAGTCATTTTATTCCACAATTATATGCCAATACACCTTAAAAGGGTTTCTGAATAAATTTCATATACTCCTTGAAAACCTCTGTTATGAAAATTATAAACAGAGTTGCAATATCCAATAAATTTGGAAAGGAGAAAACCTTGGCATAAACCTGATATCTTGTTGATCAGGCAAAGATACCAATAAGTAACCTTTTCTACTAGTAGATGGATGAATCCCCCACCGGTCATCATCCTGGCCAAATAAGGACCTTGTGCTGGACCGCCACCCGGCCTCTTACGCGTTGATGGACTGCCACCCAGCCACTTACACTTTGATAGACCGTACCCCGGCCTGTCGCTTATGCCGACTCAATTAAATGGACTTACTTCCCGAACGTTGGGCAAGTAATCAAATTGTTTTCTCAAAACAGCAACCACATTGCGAATGTAAAATACACCACAGAGCCGGATCCCCCAGGTTTTGAGCAAGTATTTAAATCCCCTTCGAAAGGAAGATCTTAAATTTGAAAATGAGTTTTGGGATCCGCCCTAACTTTTAAAAATCATTTTGAAGACTCGAAAACATTTTTAAGAATGTTTGGAGTAATGCTGATTTAATAAAATAAATCAGTCCCAATATATTAGAAAATATCTGAATATTATTATTTAAATAATATTCCCATAAAGAATAATCTTTATAAAAATAATTGAAATAGAAGTTTTAAAACTCATACTTGAAATGAATATTAATAACCAAAGATATACTTATACGAAAGTATGATCTTTATTTGAATAATCGAAAATAAGTTTGATTATCGAAACATTATTCTTTAATAAAATAAAGAATATTATTTAGTAAATAAGCGGAGTCATAAGTCCTCAAATGAATATTCAAAATAATATTCATTAAATAAAATAAGCGGAGTCATAAGTCCTCGAATGAATATTCCAAATAATATTCATTAAATAAAATAAGCGGAGTCATAAGTCCTCGAATGAATATTCAAAATAATATTCATTAAATAAAATAAGCGGAGTCATAAGTCCTCGAATGAATATTCTAAATAATATTCATTAAATAAAATGAGCGGAGTCATAAGTCCTTGAATGAATATTCCAAATAATATTCATTAAATAAAATAAGCGGAGTCATAAGTCCTCGAATTAATATTCCAAATAATATTCATTAATAAAGTTATCGAATAAAACTTATTCGATTAATAGTTTTGAAAACTATATCTATATATATATATATATATTATACTCGGGAACATCGACTCCTGGTTTAGAAAAATGTTCACCTTTGGGTCCCCTATACTAAGGGTAAACGCCACTACTGCTTATCTCTAACATAGGTATTATGCAACTAATAAGCATTTGAACCAATAGATATATAAATCAAGAATACGAAACAGGCATGCATATATACCATATCACATGCTACAATATATCGCAAGAATTTGCTAATAACAAATATGCATTTATCACAAGATCATGCATATACACATATACATCACAACAACAGTTATACGGGTAGAAAACTTGCCTGAGCGACTGGGGTTTATAAATGGCTTGGGGCGAGTCTGGTAACCTATAAACAACATATAAGTTGGAATTAAACCAAAGTCACCTGTAAATCTATACTTTAACCAAATTAGACTCTAACGCTCGCTTTGCGCTTACTGATTCTCTTAAGTCGCTCGAGTACCCTCGGCTCCACCATTTTTAATAAATTAACCATTAAGGTTTTTAAGGCGATTCTTTCGCGAGTACCTTACCAACTGCCTAATACACTTTAAATAAATGTTTCATACCCCAATTAGTCATTTAAGGTCCTTACCCAAGGTTTCAAAGTAAGGTGAGGGGTAATGGTTCGGTCGCGAAATACCGCTACTTAAAACGGTCGTTTCTCCTAAACCATATATCGGATTCAAACGAACCACATATCAAAATGAAGCTCGTAACATGAACTATCTAATTATGGCAATGGTCAAAACCTAACAGGGAGTTCTCGGGTCCTGATGTTAAGAGCAAAAACAGTCTAAAGTAAATCGGACATTATGACGGCTATGTTTACGCGATTTCCCAAATTTTTACCATTCCAAATCATATCAATCCAACTACCAATCAACAACAACTCAAGATACACATCAATGCTACTGATTTCAGTCATAATAAGCTCAAGGTTCTCAATCCAATCATATATTATAACATCTCCAAATTCAACTAAACTACTTAACAATTAAGCTCGAATCATGCTTATCATTCAAATTACTACTCATCCATCCAAACCATCTCTAAACTTCAACATTCAAACTTATTACTAAAGGGTGTGAAGATTTATACCTTTCTTGGAGGGTGGAAAGTTACTAGGAAGCCTTATGGAGCCTCCTACAAGCTTGATCTTTCCAAAGAAATCAAGAACACAAAGTTAGGCTTTAAAGTTTCTAAAAGTCCGATTGAAAGAACTGTAATAATGAGGGTCTTACCATGCTTATTTGGATGAGACCTGTGAACAAGAGTTGTAGGCCATCGCAATACCTTTCCAACGAGCTATAGAACATAACATTTGAGTGAGTATTGAAGGAGATATGGCAGTTTGAAGTTGCTGTGTTTATTTTGGCCGAGAGCTTGATGAAGAAAAGGGAAGAGCTTTTGTGTTTTTTGTGATTTGTTTTGATTTGCCTTGGTTGGTTGACTTTTGTTTTGTTTTAATCATTTTTAACCATGAAAAATTGTGTGGTTATAAATCAACCACACTTCTTTCCCTTATGACATGCTTTGGTCATCATGTGATGTCACCCTCCACACTTGTCCTCTTCTTGTTGGTTTGATGACATCATCATCCCTAACCTCCTTGATTAACTCTTAATTGCTTGCCTAATGACCGCTGATCTATTATACGGTTCACTTAACTTTCGTTTTCGTTTATCATTTGAGGGATCATACCCGGGATCTTATTACTTAGGTTTCTTTAACCTTTCTCAATACATTATATTCCTTTCATGATCCTCTCTTTTAATCCTTGAATTTAAATCCTTTTTATTCTGTTACCTTATACTCAATTCTTTCTTTATCTGGTAGATTTTCGGGAAAAAATCAAAGTGTTCGAATTTGGATTCTGACGATCTTTACATACACTTATTTATCATATAGAGTACTAATAATATCCTAGAAGATCAATAAAAGAGCCCCTACATAGTTATGTCGTGTTGCATGTCTATGCGCTCATATGCCCTTATTTATCTGGCATATAGGTTATGTCGTGTTGCATGTCTATGCACTCATATGCCCTTATTCAATCTATAACCCTTCCTGGTTGCTCCATATAGGTTATGTCGTGTTGCATGTCTATGCGCTCATATGCCCTTATTTGTCTGGCATCCGAATTATACTTCCTTAATATTGATACGTGGAACACGTTATGAACTTGCTATATGTTCGGGGGTAGGGCTAGCTCATATGCTAACTTCCCAGTACGTCTTAATACCTCAAAGGGTCCAACAATTCGTGGGCTTAGCTTTCTTTTCTTTCCGAACCTCATCCATCCTTTCCAAGCGAATACCTATAACAGCACTAGGTCCCCTACTTCCTATTCCTTGTCCTTTCATATCAAATCAACATACTTCGTGTGCCCATCTTGGGCTACTACCAGCCGTCCTCTAATTAAATCTATTATATCCTTGGTCCTTTGGACCACTGCTGGTCTAAGCATCTTGCGCTCTGCAACATCATCATATCATAAGGGAGATCGACATTGTCTTCCCTTAAGGATCTTATAAGGCGACATCTCGATAATGACATATGATCTATTTTCATAAGAAAACTCAATTCGCGTTAAGTGATTATTCTAAATTCATTCAAGTCTATTGCACAGACTCTCATCATAGCTTCTAGCACTATGGCTTTTGCTTCTCAATACCCATTCTTTTCCAGTTTGTAGTCATTACTATCTTCCGTACATAATACTATACTCGTTACACTTTTGCTCGTTAGCGTTCTATAACCTTTTAATAACCACGTCAACCTTAGTATCACGAACGTGTTAGAATCAGAATACCACCGTACTGATACTACTTCCTTTAGCTGCTTCCATCTTCGAAAGCTTGGTCCTTCATATAGAAGTAAAAGAATTTATTGAGAGATCACTATGATCATGAACACTTGTTATATCGCATAGTTAGTACAGAAGGTGGCCAGCCTTTAGTACTTGACAAGCAATTAAACAATAAATGGTATCCTACTAGGCTTCTATCACGCAGATAGATAGTCATTCGACAATACCTCCCCTTCTGGAAGGGTTGTTCTTCTCAGCTTACATGAAATGAAAAGAAGAGAAAAGAACGAACTGAAGAGAATTGTATATTCGTAAAAAAAACAATTATTGCCATAAAATATCTGGCTTGGAATCTACCTCTGAACTATAGAGGTTTGTCATAGGAGAACAAAACATATATGTATTTATATCAACATTAAGTATTATAGTATCGTATTTCACATGCCTAAATATTTTTTCTATTCCGTCCATCATTCTATGGACCCATGCTCTTCCTCGAGCTTATACACAATCACCTTTGAAACTTCCTCGATATCAAAAATCGAATCTGGGATCTCATTCTAGACATCATCGTTACTAGAATTCTATGCTTGCACCGCAACCTTCCTCATATAGTAACACAACTCTCTTTTCATAAGAGGGAATAAATAT
The DNA here is from genome assembly GCF_009905375.1 of Apium graveolens. Classification (NCBI taxonomy): domain Eukaryota; kingdom Viridiplantae; phylum Streptophyta; class Magnoliopsida; order Apiales; family Apiaceae; genus Apium; species Apium graveolens. The sequence continues at coordinate 48,936,314 of NC_133647.1, read as the reverse complement.
TCAATAGGTAGATACTCTACTTAATTAGTCTATCAATGATAACGTATGCACTAGCACGACCCGATTAGTGGTACTCAATCTCAACATCCATTCCAATACAACTCTCACGGTTGTAATCAGCTCATTACTCGCAGAATCATTGCTGCATTACTATGGTCCACCACTGACCTACTGTCGTCATTCACTTTCCATGAAATCTTAATATCTAACCATACGGAGTCCATACATGTCGTATAGAATACTTCTAAGGAGTTAACATAATCACCAATCATAATTCATGAAGAACACTCCAAACTCTGATGTACTTTCATGACGTGAAGTAGATAAAATTGCAGAAGAGTTTCAATCAAAACAACGATAGCAGGTTAATACCCTTCTTAATCATATGCCTTCAATAGAAGACTTAACTCAAAGGTTCGTTTAGTCCTTCTTGAAACATGGTCCTGACTTATCTCAAGATAGTACCTTTTAAGATAGATAGCCCGCTCATGGCGATTACATGAATTAAACCTTTACCCAACTACTATTACGGTTGAGTATTGCACAGTCATTAGAAGGAATGTCAATCTTCCGAACCATAATACAACCTTCCCGGCTTCAACCATCATCACTGTATTCCTCTCGCACGAGCGCCTATAATTATCCTCTTACATTTATAGTGTCGGCCACCTCTTTGGCCTTTCCTGATAGTAAAATTTCCTTACAATCAATGTCATTTTAACCACCTCCAACTAAATTTTCTACCTCATTTCAATCACTGCTTATGTGAAAATGTTTTTCTTAAATCCTGGTGAGAGAAAATAAATTACCATTTTTCCATAAGTTATTTCCTTAGTCTTTAGAGGTTAATCACTGTCACGACTGACTCTCAATCATACTTAGAACATCTTTTATCTTAGGTCCTAATTGCCCTGAATAATTTTGACCTTTAGTGGTTCGATCCATACTTTCTCGTGGTTTAACACGTGCCCCACTTGGCATCATTATAATTACGTCACATTTCCTTTATCAAAATTTCTATTTTTGAGAATTTTGAATATTACCTTTCTCCTTGTAAAACCTCTAAGGTTATCCTTGAATCGTTCCTCCTGTATTCCCTAGATACAGGGCATATCGAAATACCCTTTACTAATACTAGAACCATTGTCTATGTACTTCTGAAAAATTTCTTTATTGATCTTTAAAGGTTGTTGCTACCTTGATCCTTTCCAATTCATACTGTCAAAACTCATGTTGTCCCTATTAAGGGTGGAATGCCAACCTTTATGCATTCCCCTAGGATTCATTTTAAGTTACCGATGTTCTATCTTTAATGCCACCTTTAAAAAGGTACATGCATCCTTCCATGGATAAATCAAGTCATATATCCCTGATAAGGGTGTCTTATTCAATCATTCCCACCTCGATAGTATATGCCTAATTTCACAATAACATTTGTATTCAAAATGAGGTTAATCAATATGGCCTCCAAAAGATAACTACGGTGATCTACTTTTCTTGCTTGATTTGGTAACGATAACAAGGATGTTCTGGAAGATATTGGTCGTGTTCAACGTGAACTTCTTCTTAATAATTCCGTATTTACTTTTGTTGTTTATCTCAACAGTCATCTCAATGTTGGGATATCTCTCATACCTGGCGTTTCCCTTCCTAGGTATCAAGCCACCGGTCTTACACTTCACATTCTTGAAGGTCACTTCCTTCATCCAATTTTCCTAATTTCTTACTTCCTTGTCTCCTTAGTCTATCCGCGTCTCAACATTTATCCTTCGAACTATCTCAAGATTTCCTCAAATCCTCCCAACTTACAGGGGATAAAATATATGTATCTCTTATTCCTTCAATCATCAACTTTAACTCATGGTGAATCACCCTCATCCTGACGATTACATACTTTTCTATTTCTATTGCTACGAGTCTTTAGGGTTTCCTCATACCCAACTCCCTTATCATTCCTCAAACTCTATTGCCTTTATATTCCTTTCCACTTCAGTTTCTTTTTATTTTCCTTTCTCTTATCATTATTTCATGAACCCACTAATCATTGACTTCAAGCATCACATCATTCTGGGATTCTTGTCATCAGAACGAATCTTGACAACTTTTACAACTTAGCTTCATATTTCATCATACTCGTCCGCCTTTGTTCTGACTCTAAAGCTTTTACACTATCTCCATAACCTTGGGAATTACTTTCCTGAAAACAATTGACTGAACTTTAATCAGTTTATTCTAACCTCTGGCTCCGTGCCTTTCTTGGTCTTTCACCAGTGGTGGCCCTTCTCTTAGGAGGGTAAGTGATAAAAATAGTCTTCTGTGATTCGTCCATCATTTAGAATCTAAAATGATTCCTATATTTCCTTTAGCCAGGCTCTTGCCTCGACTGGGTCAGCTTGTTCCTTGGAACTCTAAGAGCTTAGCGACTTAAAGAACCTGAAAGAATTTCTCACCGCATTGTTTCCTCAAGGTGGTGGTTGGGAATAAAAGTATAAGTTCTGTTTAGACAGGTCCATGAATTGTCGTATAAGAGTACCGTCTCGGGTCCCCTTTCCTTACTCGACTCCCGTTTCCATAGTCTGAACGTTCCCTCATTCTCCCCATAATCGGGGTCATCCTACATTTTTAAATCCTCATTTTCCACTCCATTATGTTATGAGTTCCTTCTATCTTGATGGCGACCTCCCTGACTATCACGTTCAGGGTTTGCTCTAAATCTTATTCCTCAAACTAGCTTTCATCTAAGATTTCATCTTTAAGCTCTTGAACATTTGGAACCCAAATTCTGTAGGAATACCTCATTATTCCCTTATCATCTTTCTCGGTATTAATCTCTTATCTATTTGGTGGTCTCTGCCTTCATTCATCACTTTTTCTGGCATAATATGTTCTTTTCCAATAATTCGGGCTGTATTGCAATCTCAAACAGCTTTTCGGTACCGGCTCCGATTACCTTCATATCTATTTCCATTTTCTCAAAATTTCTTATCAACTTTCCCAAAGACATTATCATCTTGAGTCTCTCCTTTACACTAAGGGCATTAGTCACCATTTTGGCTTTCCCTGGATGATAAAGAATCTCATAATCGTAATCCTTGATTAGCTCTAATCACCTCCTCTGGCGCATATTGAGCTCTTCCTGCGTGAAAATGCACTAGAGCACTTATAGCTTGTGTAAATCTCCCACTTCTCTCCATACAAGTAGTGCCTCCAATCTTTAGGGCAAAACTATTGCCACGAGCCCAAGCTCATGGGTAGGGATATCGAATTTTATATACCCTTAGATGTCTTGACGCGTACGCGATTACCTTGGTGTGCTGTATAAGAAGCACCTTAATTCCTTATGCGAAGCGTCACTACAGATCACAAAATCTTCTTTTCCATCTGGCAATGCCATCATAGGGGCCGTCACCAATCTTTGCTTCAGTTCTTAAAGGCTGTTCTCGCATTTCTCTGTCCATTCGAACTTCTTAGTCTTATGAGTAAGCCGCGTTGAAGGGGCTACTATCTTTACAAACTTGAATGAACCTCCGGTAGTGACCGGCCAATCCTACCTCTGGTAGTTTCCCTAACCATGGTCATTAATTCCTCAATGGTCCTTTATTCATTCTTGTTAGGATCCTCCACGAGATCCTCCTCAGCAACAATCCCATCTAGGACAACATCCTCAACCACTACATCCTCAATATGAACATCATCCGGTCCTGCGTTAGGACGCTCTATCGGATCCACAATCCGATCTCCAATTAGTAATAAAACATCATCGCGCTGTTGCTCCTCGATCTCAGGGTTCAGAGTCCCGCTACCATCTACGATAACGAACTACGCTTCTATCACGATATTTATAAGGGTTCCCATAAGGGTTTTAACTGTCAGTACTACGTTAGGTAGCCCGACTATGAACTTGGCAAAAGTTCTTATTATCTTAATGAACTTATTATCTTAACGTCACATCATCTCTGAGGTTTATAACGCTTAGCTCTGATACCATTTCTGTAACACCCCCAAATCCGGGGTCGGGGATCCGGGTTGTCACGAGTTCCATTTCCCTTAATAACACCCAATCTTAATAATTAATCAAATATTCTGTACTGTGACCCCACCATAAACACACACACCACAAGTTATAGTCTCAGAGATGAATATCCAAAAATAATCACAAGTCGTTTTATTCCACAATTATATGCCAATACACCTTAAAAGGGTTTCTGAATAAATTTACATTTCTTTGCCATTATTACAATTCATAAATATACATAAATCTGGTTCATCAATAGTTGAAAACCTAGCCTATTGGTAGCTCCTACCTCAGCTACGGCGGCATCAACGCTTCCAGAAAACTGCGGAACATTTTCTAACCGCTTGCGGATTGGAGGCTTGGTCTTGTTCATCTTGTCTAGCTGATGTTCTGTGATGAAAGAAGAAAGCAAGGGTGAGCAACAAGCCCACCAAAATAATATGTATAATGATTTACAATATATGAGCATTCTCATAGTACTCATGAAAGTCTTGGTCAAGAAGAAATGAACCAAGTTTGATATCTTACCGCGACCAAGTTGCAAAATATACAGTATATATGTACATATATACTTTTCACAATCTTTGAAATCCTCTGACATGTATAATATACACAGAGTTCCCGTTTATAACTGTATAAAAATATCGTTGCAAGGTGATCTCATATATCCAACCTTGTCTCAACGTTTTTCTGAAAATCTTTGTCATGCATAAGATAATCATTAACTAGATATAAGTTTAAAAGATGAAGTTACAAGATACTCCAATATACTTATATCTTTTTTGAATACTACTTGAACTACCACCATTCAAGTTATAATTAGTTTCAAAAGTTCATCACACTGATGAGACTACAAGATAAGACTTGAATAGATTCAATCTTTGAAATATCATTATAAATAATGAAGTTACGAGATACTTCATTAAGTCCTGATATATATATACACACCTATATATATATATATATACATTTCATACACTCCTTGAAAACCTCTGTTATGAAAATTATAAACAGAGTTGCAATATCCAATGAATTTGGAAAGGAGAAAACCTTGGCATAAACCTGATATCTTGCTGATCAGGCAAAGATACCAATAAGTAACCTTTTCAACTAGTAGATGGATGAATCCCCACCGGTCATCACCCTGGCCACATAAGGACCTTGTGCTGGACCGCCACCCGGCCTCTTACGCGTTGATGGACTACCACCCAGCCGCTTACACTTTGATAGACCGTACCCCGGCCTGTCGCTTATGCCGACTCAATTAGATGGACTTACTTCCCGAACGTTGGGCAAGTAATCAAATTGTTTTCTCAAAATAGCAACCACGTTGCGAATGTAAAATACACCACAGAGCCGGATCCCCCAGGTTTTAAGCGAGTATTTAAATCCCCTTCGAAAGGAAGATCTTAAATTTGAAAATGAGTTTTGGGATCCGCCCTAACTTTTAAAAATCATTTTGAAGACTCGAAAATATTTTTAAGAATGTTTGGAGTAATGCTGATTTAATAAAATAAATCAATCCCAATATATTAGAAAATATCTGAATGTTATTATTTAAATAATATTCCCATAAAGAATAATCTTTATAAAAATAATTGAAGTAGAAGTTTTAAAACTCATACTTGAAATGAATATTAATAACCAAAGATATACTTATACGAAAGTATGATCTTTATTTGAATAATCGAAAATAAGTTTGATTATGGAAACATTATTCTTTAATAAAATAAAGAATATTATTTAGTAAATAAGCGGAGTCATAAGTCCTCGAATGAATATTCAAAATAATATTCATTAAATAAAATAAGCGGAGTCATAAGTCCTCGAATGAATATTCCAAATAATATTCATTAAATAAAATAAGCGGAGTCATAAGTCCTCGAATGAATATTCAAAAAAATATTCATTAAATAAAATAAGCGGAGTCATAAGTCCTCGAATGAATATTCCAAATAATATTCATTAAATAAAATGAGCGAAGTCATAAGTCCTTGAATGAATATTCCAAATAATATTCATTAAATAAAATAAGCGGAGTCGTAAGTCCTCCAATGAATATTCCAAATAATATTCATTAATAAAGTTATCGAATAAAACTTATTCGATTAATAGTTTTGAAAACTATATCTATATATATATATATATATTATACTCGGGAACATCGACTCCCAGTTTAGAAAAATGTTCACCTTTGGGTCCCCTATACTAAGGGTAAACGCCACTACTGCTTATCTCTAACATAGGTATTATGCAACTAATAAGCATTTGAACCAACAGATATATAAATCAAGAATACGAAACAGGCATGCATATATACCATATCACATGCTACAATATATCGCAAGAATTTGCTAATAACAAATATGCATTTATCACAAGATCATGCATATACACATATACATCACAACAACAGTTATATGGGTAGAAAACTTGCCTGAGCGACTGGGGGTTATAAATGGGTTGGGGCGAGTCTGGTAACCTATAAACAACATATAAGTTGGAATTAAACCAAAGTCACCTGTAAATCTATACTTTAACCAAATTAGACTCTAACGCTCGCTTTGTGCTTACTGATTCTCTTAAGTCGCTCGAGTACCCTCGCCTCCACCATTTTTAATAAATTAACCATTAAGGTTTTTAAGGCGATTCTTTCGCGAGTACCTTACCAACTGCCTAATACACTTTACATAAATGTTTCATACCCCAATTAGTCATTTAAGTTCCTTAACCAAGGTTTCAAAGTAAGGCGAGGGGTAATGGTTCGGTCGCGAAACGCCGTTACTTAAAACGGTCGTTTCTCCTAAACCGTACATCGGATTCAAACGAGCCACATATCAAAATGATGCTCGTAACATGAACTATCTAATCATGGCAATGGTCAAAACCTAACATAGAGTTCTCGGGTCCTGATGTTAAGAGCAAAAACAGTCTAAAGTAAATCGGACATTACGACGGCTATGTTTACGCGATTTCCCAAATTTTTACCATTCCAAATCATATCAATCCAACTACCAATCAACAACAACTCAAGATACACATCAATGCTACTGATTTCAGTCATAATAAGCTCAAAGATCTCAATCCAATCATATATTATAACATCTCCAAATTCAACTAAACTACTTAACAATTAAACTCGAATCATGCTTATCATTCAAATTACTACTCATCCATCCAAACCATCTCCAAACTTCAACATTCAAACTTATTACTAAAGGGTGTGAAGATTTATACCTTTCTTGGAGGGTGAAAAGTTACTAGGAAGCCTTATGGAGCCTCCTACAATCTTGATCTTTCCAAAGAAATCAAGAACACAAAGTTAGGCTTTAAAGTTTCTAAAAGTCCGATTGAAAGAACTGTAAATTTGAGGGTCTTACCATGCTTATTTGGACGAGACTTGTGAACAAGAGTTGTAGGCCATCTCAATACCTTTCCAACGAGCTATAGAACACAACATTTGAGTGAGTATTGAAGGAGATATGACAGTTTTAAGTTTCTGTGTTTATTTTGGCCGAGAGCTTGATGAAGAAAAGGGAAGAGCTTTTGTGTTTTTTGTGATTTGTTTTGATTTGCCTTGGTTGGTTGACTTTTGTTTTGTTTTAATTATTTTTAACCATGAAAAATTGTGTGGTTATAAATCAACCACACTTCTTTCCCTTATGTCAAGCTTTGGTCATCATGTGATGTCACCCTCCACACTTGTCCTCTTCTTGTTGGTTTGATGACATCATCATCCCTAACCTCCTTGATTAACTCTTAATTGCTTGCCTAATGACCGCTGATATGTTATATGGTTCGCTTAACTTTCGTTTTCTTTTATCGTTTGAGGGATCATACCCGGGATCTTATTACTTAGGTTTCTTTAACCTTTCTCAATACATTATATTCCTTTCATGATCCTCTCTTTTAATCCTTGAATTTAAATCATTTTTATTATGTTACCTTATACTCAATTCTTTCTGTATCTGGTAGATTTTCGGGAAAAAATCAAAGTGTTCGAATTTGGATTCTGACGATCTTTACATACACTTATTTATCATATATAGTACTAATAATATCCCAGAAGATCAATAAAAGAGCCCCTACATAGTGTGGCATAAAAAATTTTCTTATTCAACATAATCAGCAAAACACTATTCATAAGGGTTTCAAAAATTCCAAAAATTGGGGTTATTACATTATCCGTTGTGTTATACTTATAAACTGTAAGTATACTCGATGGATAATATTCAGGGAATTAACGGCTAAGATTCATACAATTTGACGGATGAGGATAAATCAGTTATCCGTCGAGTCATAAAATATTCCAGAAAAATAATTGATTTTATTAATAAAATGTATACCGAATGATGATCAAACTCGATGGATAATGATCATACGTCAAGATATAAATTTTGACTTAGCCAAAATTTCATCCAAGACTGTAAAACCAATTAAATTTTTGGCTATATTACAACTTGCAAATTATCTGAAAAGATTTAAGAGTAATTTAGCATACCTAACTCACTTACCAACCTTGAAAAGGTGGATTCATCCAGTGCCTTGGTAAATATATCTGCAAGCCGCTTTTCACTTGGAACAAAATGTAGTTCCACCGTACCATTCATTACATGTTCGCTTATGAAGTGGTACTTAATGTCTATGTGCTTTGTTCTTAAATGCTGTACTGGATTTTCAGTGATGGCAATTGCACTTGTGTTATCACGGAAAATGGGAATTCTTTCCACTTGCAGACCATAGTCTAGTAACTGGTTTTTCATCCACAAAATCTGTGAACAGCAACTGCGAGCAGCAATATATTCCGCTTCAGCTGTAGAAGTAGAAACTGAATTTTTCTTTTTACTGAACCAGGACACAAGCTTGTTTCCTAGAAATTGACAGGTTCCTGTTGTACTTTTTCTATCAATTCAATAACCTGCATAATCTGCATCTGAATAACCAGTTAGATCAAAACCAGAATCTCTAGGGTACCAAATGCCAATTTTTGGTGTTCCATTGAGATATCTGAAAATTCTCTTAATAGCTACTAAGTGAGATTCTCTAGGATCAGCCTAAAATCTAGCACACAAATATGTAGCAAACATTATATCTGGCCTACTAGCTGTTAAGTACAGAAGTGAGCCAACCATGCCCCTATAACTTGAAATATCCACAGACTTTTCAGTAGTATTTAATTCTCAGTGGCCATGGGAGTTCTTGCAGATGTGCAATCCATTAGATCAAACTTCTTTAAAAGATCATTAATGTATTTAGTTTGACTAATGAATATTCCATCACTAACTTGCTTAACTTGCAGACCAAGAAAGTAAGTTAGTTCCCCCATCATACTTATTTCATACTTACTTTGCATCAATTTGGCAAACTTTTTGCAAAGTTTTTCATCTGTAGACCCAAAAATAATGTCATCTACATAAATTTGAACAAGTATAGTAGAGCCATTAACATTTCTAAAGAAAAGAGTTCTATCTACAGTACCTCTAGTGAAGTGATTCTCTAAAAGAAACTTTGATAAAGTGTCATACAATGCTCTAGGTGCTTGCTTGAGTCCATAAAATACTTTCAAAATATAGTAAACATATTCTGGAAAGTTTGGATCTTCAAAACCAGGAGGCTGACTGATTTAGAATTCATCCTCTAAATCTTCATTCAGAAAGGCACTTTTGACATCCATTTGATAGACTTTGAAATTGGCATGGGTTATATAGGCTAAGTAGATTCTGATGGCTTCAAGTCTTGCAACAGGAGCAAATGTTTCATCAAAATCTATTCCTTCTTGTTGACAATAGCCCTTAGCAATCAATCTAGCTTTATTCCTGACTACTATGCCATTTTCATCCATCTTGTTTCTGAATACCTATTTGGTGTCAATTGGATTCTTTCCTTTAGGCTTGGGCACCAGCTTCCATACTTTATTCCTCTCAAATTGGTTTAGCTCCTCCTGCATAGCTAAAATCCAATCAGGATCCAACAAAACTTCTTCTACCTTCTTTGGTTCTTCCTTAGAAAGAAAGCTGATGTATAGACATTCTTCTTGAGTTGCTCTCCTTGTTTGAACTCTAGAAGATACATCACCAATGATGAGCTCAAAGGGGTGATCCTTTGTCCATTTCCTTTATTGATGTAGATTAGCTCTAGATGAAGAGGCCTCATTGTTGTCTTGATGTGTGATTGAGTTTTGATTGTTAGAAACTCCCCATGAGTTAATGGATCTTTGATTTGAGAATGGGGAGCTTTCTATGAGTGATCTATCCTGACTTCCACCTTCTTTTAATGACCCGACAAATGGTGAGTTTTGAGTACCAACGGATGAAGCTGGTTGTCTCCCGACGGATAAGGCAGATTGTCTCCCGATGGATGAAGCATTATGCAACTCGACAGATGTTGAATTTTGTGCTTCATTGGTAGTAGATTTTTCTGCATTATCCTTTGATACTATTTCTTGATCACTTTCATCATCACTGTCATCACTAACCATCTCCACATTGTCAAATTTGAGGCTCTCATGGTAATCTCCATCTTGCAGTCCTTCAATCATTTTATCATCAAACACAACATGTATTGATTTCACAACAATGTTGGTTCTTAGATAGTAGACTCTATATGCTTTACCAACAGCATATCCAACAAAAATTCCTTCATCTGCTTAACATCAAACTTCCCATTCTGATCAGTTTCATTTCTTAAGATATAACATTTGCAGCCAAAGACATGAAGAAAATTTAGAGTTGGCTTCTTGTTCTTGAACAATTGATAGGGAGTCGTGCATTTTGCTTGATTAATCAGAGAAATATTTTGAGTGTAGCATGCAGTATTTACAGCTTCAGCCCAGAAATATGTTGGTAATTTAGATTCTTCAAGCATTGTCCTGGCAGCTTCAATAAGTGATCTTTTTTTCCTTTCTACTACTCCATTTTGTTGTGGAGTTCTTGCTGCTGAAAACTCATGCAAAATCCCATTTTCTTCACAAAATGCTCTCATGACAGAATTCTTGAACCCAGTTCCATTGTCACTCTTGATTCTTCTGACTTTGAAATCAGGATGATTATTGACTTGCCTTATGTGATTGATGATGATTTCACTAGCCTCATCTTTAGACTTTAGGAAATATGTCCAAGAGAACTTTGAGAAATCATCTACAATTACTAGGCAAAATCTTTTCCTTGAGATGGACAACACATTGAATGGTCCAAAAAAATCCATGTGTAGTAGTTGCAAAGGTTCTTCAATTGTTGAATCAAACATCTTTTTGAATGATGCTTTAATTTGCTTTCACTTCTGGCAAACATCACACAGTCCATCCTTAGAAAACTCCACTTGAGGAATGCCTCTAACCAGTTCTTTCTTTACAGTTCATTCATGGTCTTGAAGTTTAGATGGGATAGCTTCTTGTGCAAAACCAACTTTCATCCTGACATGCTTTGCTGAGAAGACAGGTAACAGATTCTGCATTTGATGAGTTGAAGTCAGCTAGGTACACATTTCCTTTTCTTACACGAGTGAGAACCACTTTTTTGCTCCTCTTGTTAGTCACAACACAGGCTTCTGAGTTGAAGGTTACTGAGTTGCCTTTATCACAAAGCTGGCTGATACTCAACAAATTGTTCTTGAGACCATCCACTAAGGAAACCTCCTCAATGATGACATTGTCTTTTGAAATCAAGCCATATCCCACAGTATAACCCTTGCTGTCATCTCCAAAAGTAATACTTGGGCCAGCTCTCTCCTTGAACTCTGTGAGCAGGGTAGAATCACCAGTCATGTGTCTTGAACAACCACTATCCAAGTACCATAGATTCTTTCTGTTTCCCTGCACACATCAAAATCAAATCAAGTTGATTTTGGGACCCAAGTTTCCTTGGATCCTGCCTTGTTAGTTTTCTTTTTCTTTTTCTTAGGCTTTATCTCATTTGACTTAGAGATATCAAATGCATCCTTAGTCATTTGAGTTTAACATTTGAAACCATTCATTATAACATAATTATCATGCATATTTTGATTAACAGGAAATGGCATGTTGTTAGTAAACATGTTATTCCAGTAAGGCGTGCTAAATGGCATCTGTGGCATACTAAATGCAGCATAATAAGGATTAGGTGTAAATGGCATATTAGAAAACTGTGCATTCATATTCTGTGTAGACATAGCATTCATAGGCATAGAAGGCATGACATTCATATTGGGAAAATGAGGTGGCACAGATATAGAAGTAGGCATGGCAGTTTTGCAATTAACAGACAAATGATTTACACTACCACACTTGACATAGATTTTTCTAGGAGCATATTTATCAGGTGTTTAGTTATTATGCTTGTTAATTCCTACTTTACCATTTCTATTATTTTTCCTTTTAGCCTCTATTTTAACCACAATCTTTTCCAGTCTGTCACTTAATTGCTTGACATTCATATGACCAATATTAGCCTTTTTCTCCTTCTTCACTTGACTGGATTCTCCTGGAATAAAATTTTTGGAAATTGATCCATATTTCTCATTTAACTTGGTAAGTTTGGCTTTACTCACAGGTTTGCTCACAGTCGACGAATGAGGATTTATATCACTCGACGGATAACCCTTTTTGTTATCGGACGAATGACCCTCATCATCCGTCGAGTCTACATCTGTTAGCAATCCTTCAACCAAATCGGATTCCAGCTTCTCCTTATTCTTCTTCCAGGCTGCATCACAAAAGGACTCAATACCTTGAACTTTGGTGATTTGAGCATGAACATCTCTAGATGTTTTTCATGCCTTAATCACCTCATGTTCTCGTTCAAGCTGCTTCTTCAAGATCTCTTCTTTCTTCAAGGACTCAGTTAATTCATCCTTAGCAATTTTACACTCAATTCTTAATTTTTCAAATTCAATGAACTGAGACTCTAGCACATTATTCCTCTCACTTTAAAACAAATTTTTTTCTTTGATTTTAGCATTTTCCTTAGTAAGAGACTTAAGTGTAACACGCAAATGATATAATTCTGTAGACATGTCATTTATGGCATCATTACACTCAGCTTTAGATAAATGTGCAAGGTTAGTGGTGATTACCTGATTACTTGAAGAACTTGTCTCTGTTTCATCAGACTTGGCCATTAGGGCTAGATTGACATAGCTGACATCCTCATCCTCATCCAGACCATTTGCTGCCCAGTCATTTTCTTATGTAATGAAAGCCCTTTCCTTTTGTTTGAGCAATTCAAAATATTTTTGTTTATAATCCACAGGCTCAAACTTTTTCTTGCTGGAATCTGACTTTCTACACTCACTGACAAAGTGCCCTGCCAAGCCATATTTGAAACATTTGAATTTTGATTTATCCACCATGTTTCTATTTGGCTTAGCTGCTCCAAATTTCTTCTTGAACTTGAGCTTGGAAAATCTTCTGGAAAGAAATGTTAGATGTTCATCAATATCTTCCATGTCATCTTGGCTCAAAGAATCTTCATTTTCTGCTACCAGCCCCTTTCCCTTGTTTTCACAGACCTTTGAAGTTGATTCAACAACTTCCATCTTCATCTCCTTCTCTTTCTCTAACTCAGCAACTAATGCAATGGATCCTCCTTTCTTTTTTCCTCTCTCAATCCTCTCATCTTGCTCTATTTCAAGCTCATAAGTTTTCAGGATGCCATACAGTCTCTCCAAAGTAAACTCCTTGTAATCTTGAGAGTTTCTCAATGAGACTATCATAGGTTTCCATTCCTTTGGAAGAGATCTAAGGAACTTAAGATTGGAGTCTTTTGTCTGATAGACCCTTCCATGCAACTTCAGAGCATTTAGTAGAAACCTACTAAAGATGTCAGTGAGAGACTCACTTTCTTCACTATGAAAATGCTCATATTGTTGAATGAGTAGCTGCATCTTATTTTCCCTTACTTGCTCAGTGCCATCACAGATAATCTGTATAGTGCCATCTTATTTTGCAATTGATGATGTTATCAAACATGTCACCATCAACTCTATTGAACAGGATATTCATGGCCTTCTTATCTTTCCTGACTTGTTCAATATCAGGATCAGACCATTCATGCCTTGGCTTGGGGACAGATGGCTCATTTCCAGTTACAGCTCTCATTGGTACATGAGGGCCTCTTTCTATGTAATCTACATAGGCATCATCTTGAGAAAGTAAATGAAGATGCATTTTTACCTTCTAGTGATGGTAATTATCTTTGTCCAGAAAAGGAATCTTGACTCCAACATCCTTCTTGTTCATCTTGTTGTTTTGTTGTGAAATTTAAACTCTTTAATTATCAAGAGCTTGCTCTAATACCAATTGTTAGTCCCTAACAATGCAACAAGAATTACAGAAGGGTGGTTGAATGGAATTCTTGAAACTTTTTCTTGGTTTAAAAGTGTTCTAACTTAAAATATATATCTGTGTGAATTGATTTGCAAAGTGCGGAATAATAACTTAGAATGAATCAAAATACAAGTAATTAAAAACACAAGTCTTTAAAAACTTTCTGGTGGATTTGAATGTATCCACCAGAGATATATATTATATCAAGAGAACTCTGTATAGCAAGATTTGCTCACAGCTACTTACAAATATGAACAACTAAGTTTGTAGAGAAATGCTAAAAATACAGCTTACAAATGTTTCTCTGAGAATATCTTGCTACTTCTTGGTTTATATATCACCAAGATTACAAAGTAATAAGACAAGATAATAAAACAAAACCTATCAAGTCTAATACTATGCTGCTTCATTACTCTATTCCAGTATCTTTGAATATCTTTATAATAGCATGGAAATGGCAATGCTTCTTTATTCTCTAAAACCCAATTGAATAGGCTTCCACATTCCTTTTGCATACACTCGACGCATGTGACTATGTTGTCACTGTCAACTGATGTTTGAATTGATTATCCATCGGGTACATGATCATCCGTCGGGTTACCTTGTTGATCATCCACCGAGTGCCATTGTTGATTATCCGTCGGGTAGCTAACTGGCACTTGACTTCATTTCATATATGCAGAATTACAAGACATCATCTATGTACAATTAATCAACCTATTCTGCATATCTAATTAAAGTCAACATGACTTGAGTGCTACTACAAAAACTACACAAGGTGTATGTAGAAATGTGCTACAGACTTATTATTACATAAGCTACTCACTCGATGGATAATTGATCATCATCCGTCGGGACTATATTGAGTCATTCGTCGGGACTATATTCCTTATCCGTTGAGTGCTATAATTTTCACTAAGTAATATCTACTAAGGTGTTTTGTTAATGAAATCATCAACTTCACAATATATCCATAACAAGGGGGCTTTCTTTGTTTTGGATTTTGAAGTTTTTGTTTTGGTAGCTTGGGTAGGCATCTGTTGGGTCATTGACACAGATGCCATAGCTACACTTGAAGGCAAAGAAACTTGTGAGGTTGGAAGAGTAGAGACAGTGGTGCTTAACTCACTTACTCGAGGCCCCTCCATGACTGAAAGGTAGAAGAGGGGCACCACTTTGTGATGGCTTGCTCTTTTGAGGTCTACAATTATTCTGCTTTCTTGAACCCAACCAGTTTTTTGGTTGGGTTCTCAATAGCAATATTGTCCATAAGATGGTTAGCAAGAATCATAAAGAATCTAGCATAATAGACACTTTAACCTCTCTTATTAATTTCCCCTAATTTATAACCTAGTTCAAATATAACCATGTCACTGAAATTATGATAATTATCAGTAACTAACATATAAAGCATGTGATAGTGAGTAAATAAATCTTGATTACGTAATTAATATTGCATTAATTATACATGAATTGGGCTATAAGGCCCAATAAGAAGATGTATGACATTCAGACCAAAAAGGTTAACACATTGATCAGGCTTGATGGAACAGATCAGGCTGATGGAACAAAGAAAGCCCAAAACCCTGAATATCAATTAATTTCATAATTAGTTAATAAGGGAGAAAAACAGCTATTAAGATGATCCTAGTGAGGATATAAATCCTTATAGATTGGCCTCCAAGGAACCTCATGGGATAAGGAATCAGCTTCCTACTTCCTAGGACTACAAAGTCCATTTTAATTCCAAGACTTGTCCACCAAGTCTCCTAATCCAAGTCCAATTCAAGGACTCCCAACATCTATATAAGGGGCCTCACCCCACAAATCAGAACTACATTTTTTGACTTGATCCTTGGCAAACAACAAGGTACGTAGGCATCTTGTTAAGGCAGATTGAGTCATGAAACACAAGAGCAGTCAAATCGAGCCTCGAAGCTCACGTTCCCTAGTAATAAATACAGCAATTATTATACTTTAGTTTTTGATCCATAATATTTGGCGCCGTCTGTGGGAAAGCACAACTACAACCATGGCGAGAACACAGAGAACAATTAGAGCTCTTGAGGAAGGAACACCATCGGGGATAACCCAAGTGATTTCGTCAACCATGGAGATACCTCCTCATTCAATTTATGCAGCCACCCAAGGAGAAGCCCAGATAGGGGTAACTAAACCTCAGCCACAAGGGACGATTCCCTCAGCTATTCAACATACGAATCCCCAAGTTCAACAACTACATGCACCTGTGAATTCTCGACCCATTGGGTATGAGTATTCAACTGTTGTGACTACTAATCCACCATATGGGATGTCCCTTTACCCCGAGGTTGGAGGAAGTGGACATGCTGGACGGAGTGAAGCACGGGGGAAATCACCCCCCTACATACGAGGTTTGGCTCCTATCCCGGAGGGTCAGGAATTTTCTGGTCCTTATACTGAGAGAGACTCTGAATCTTCGGATGATGAAGTTGCCCCGAAAAGGAGACGTGCTGGCAAAGAGCCGATGGCTGATGGTAACCAACGTCCTAGGAGCACCCGAGGGGTGAATCCCCAAGAAGTGCAGGAAAGAATCAAGACACATGAGGCTGAGATTCAAAGGCTGAAGCGTGACTTGGAGGTGCACCAGGTTCCCAGGCCCCCATTACTACCTAGGGGGAGAAATCCTCCTCCAATCATAGACCTGGATGGTCCGACACATAGAAGGGCTATAGCCCCAAAAGCTGACCCGAGCAATCTTCTTCCCCTTGGAGATCCTGATGATCCCACCCCACCATTCACTGAAGAGATAATGAATGCCCATATCTCAAGAAAGTTCAAGATGCCCACTATCAAAGCTTATGATGGTACGGGAGATCCCGCTAATCATGTTAGGATATTCTCTAATGCACTGTTGTTCCAGCCCGTGAATGACGCTATTAAGTGTCGGGCCTTTCCTCAAACCCTGTCGGTGAAAGAGATATGTCCTAAGTCCAATCATGTATGAGGATTTAGGAATAACTTTTATGTAATCTGTTTTGATTTCATTGATATTAATAAAAGACTTATTTTGTTTTTATTGCGGGGTCTATCTATTTAAATGTTTAAATAAGATATACCACAGTTTAGAGTAAAGCTTTTTATGGATTGTGATGAGATCATAATAATGAGACCTAAAAGATGATAACTCTAAACTTAAATAGTTCCTGGTCGTAGGATTACTAACTGGTAATTAATAATTCGCAAAGATCGGTACATACTATGCTTGCTTCATTATGAAGGATGTCTGTTCTCATAGACATTTGTGTGGTGACACTATAGCTAGTATGTAGGTGCTTACTATAGAATAAGTTCACTGAACATGACTCACACAGCTGAACAACTGATGGAGTTCACTCACGTGTCAGCAGTTGTTCACATAGTGATAGTTGTACAAGTATCCTTAGACTTGAGGTCATCATAGTCATCTTGTGTACACTGAACTATGCTTTGGTTTAGTTCTTAGTCTCAAGGGATAATTATAAGGGCTCTACTAGGTATAGGAATTTGTACACGAAGATAGTGTATGATCAATAAAGGATCTACCCCTTCCAGTGAAGGAAGAGAATGTTTAATGCTAATCCACTTATGTTAGTTTAGGAATCTCTGGGCAGAGTGAATGAAATTAGAAAGGAGTTTCTAATTTACATTAAATAGAACTAAGTATAGTGAATGAGAAAGTAAGTGATTAAATAAGATAGGCTTGACACAAGTTATATGCCTTGTATTTAATCGTGACATTGCAGGGTAGAAGGAATTAATTGTATGGTAACTACTCACTGAATAGGTTCTTGGTATTCTAAGTAGTGAATTCGTATTATCCGGATAGTCGCGATATGCTGAGAAGTATCCCTCACGATGTAGAATAAATATGATTAATTAATTAATCATATTTAATGTATTAGAGAATTTATATAAATAATGATAAAATAGTTTTATTATTATTTATTTCTACTACCGGCTTAATATTGAACCTAAAGGGTCACACCATAAAAGAGAATGATTTAATGGTGGAGGAATTAATTAATAATGGCTGATAATTATTTATTTATGAAATAAATAATTAATTGGAAAATTTAATAATTGATTAAATGAGATTTAATTGATTATAGATTAATTAAAAAAGGTTCTTAATATTATTAATTAAGAATTTAATTTTTGGAAACTAAATCAAGGGAGATAATTATTTCTAAAGTATTTAGAAAAAGGATTAATAATTAAAAGGTGTTTTAATTATTAATGAGAATAATAAAGGGTTAATAATAATAATATTTTATGGGAAAATTTTCAGCTGAAAATTTTGCCTATAAATATACTATCAAAAACCCTATTTTTGCCTCAACCTAAAATATTTTACAAAACCCTAATTCTCTCCATCTCCTCCTTTTCCATTACATCGTTTTCTTGGTGGATACCGGTGGAGTGCTTCACACTTGAGGAGCAGCTGCTAAGGATCTCCGCTCGTGGTTCTTGGATCGCTATTAAAGACCTCCATCTTTCCATTAATGTAAATCTTCTTAAGGTAAACATACTAACTACGAATTAAATATTATTTTTTGCATGGATCCTGCGGAGGGTTGCGGTTTTTTTTAAGATTTTAGTTTACGTTTTCGCTGCGTTTATGTGCTAAAAACTCTTCAATGGCATCAGAGCTACTTGCGAAAAGTTTTTAATTCATTTATATGTTTAACTATTTTCGATATATGAGCATGTACGTGATTCGCCATGATTTGATGTTGATATAATACGCTTATATATGTATGGTTTTGAATATATGATATTCATGTGAGTTGTATAATCAAAAGATGATTATGTAATCTGTATATATACTGATACATACATGATTTATGTTTGTTCTAATTATGATAATCATATTAGATACGGATTCTGAATTGGCTGCTGCAGATTTGCTGAAATCTGGGTCTGGTGTCCTATTTACGCAAACGAATA
Organism: Apium graveolens; assembly: GCF_009905375.1. Lineage (NCBI taxonomy): Eukaryota > Viridiplantae > Streptophyta > Magnoliopsida > Apiales > Apiaceae > Apium > Apium graveolens. The sequence continues at coordinate 48,917,031 of NC_133647.1, read as the reverse complement.
CCCTATTCTATAGGTAAATGAGCGTCTGAACAAAACTGATAGCCAAAGCTATCAACGAATCGTCTGTAAGGCGTTTGACGTCGTTTACAGCCCGTAAACATTGATTCTTGTTTTTCTGATTTGATTCTGATTTTTGTCATATTTTCTTTTTATGATTAGATCATGGATAATATGATATATTAAGATCAGATTATGTGTTTTAACATGCTTTTATGTGTTGTATGAGCATGGTGGATGGTTATGGCCTTTCGACCTTAGTGTAATGGTTTTGGTTTTGGTTTTAAATACGACTTGCATGTCGTCAATCTTTGTAATCATAAATCTCGAATGTAACTCGAGTTATTCTTGTAAGTTCATTAGATTAGTTTTACTTTCAATCATGTAATGTAATTGAAGACTCAAGAAGGCTATCCAATGGAGGTGATACAAAGAAAAAGACGAGGCATACAAGAAGTCTAAACAAAGAAGAAGACTTATGTAATAAGTAGTTGTATTTATTTCCATCACCATATTAGATTGACCTTGATCTTTATCATGAGCTTGATAAAGATCACATAGGATGGGGCCACAACCAAACACATTTACTTTATTGCACTTTACATTTACTTGTTTATTTAATTTTATATATGCGATATATGCCTATGTTTACCATGCGATGATAGATTTAGGTGAACTTAAATCAATATAAGGCGCACTCTAGAAAATCTAGAATAAGAAACGTTTCTTGCCTTAATAATAAATATTATGAATACGATCATGAGATTCTTGTGTTTATGAAACACTTAATTGAATTTGAATTTTCAATATTGAGAGAAAGGATGATTCTGTCAACAACAGATTTCTATCTGTAAGAAAGGGTTATTAAGTGACGCCTCTTGACAATGCTCCACCCGATCTGGGAATCCTCTGATTATCGATTATTGATTTGAAATATTTAATTTAAAAGTAAGAATCTCTTTATAATATGATTATGATTGTAACGTAATATAATCCCTCTAAAATTAAATAATATCAAGTAGTAATTGGCCAATGACACAATGGGCTTGTGTCGGTCAAAGCCTTCCAACATTGTAGAAAGTAGTTCTTATTTTTGAATCATTGTCGTTTCGTGCTACAGCCGAGGGCTTTGATTTCGAAATAAGAAATACTTGTCTATTACATAGAGATGTGTACATTGAATTAGAATCTAAAGGTCGGTACGTGCTACAGCCGTGGGCCGTTGGAGACTGATTCAATTGTACAAAATGTTGGGTTAGACTTGACTTAGAATATTGAGTTTATCGTGCCACAGCCGTGACTCAATTATTCAAGAGGCTAAACTTATATTAGGGAATAACATAAGATGTAATTGACAAGAGTTGTCTGCCTATTGAACATCACATGACGTTTCGTGCCACAGCCAAAGTTGTGTGATGTAATGTAGGATCCCTATTCCCACTAGCATTATGAATGCTTAATTTTCACTTATAGGTTGAAAAAATTAAATAAACTAGTGGGAGACACTTATGAATAAAGACCCAATTCATATAGTGTTTTGAAATGAAATTGAATATTTCCTAAGTGTTGTTATGTGTTTATCATTTACATATTTACTATATTCATCATGTCTTCTGCACTATCACTCCGAAGCATACTAGATGCTCACAAGTTGACTTGTCCTAATTTAGCTGTTTGTTTTCATTGTAACAAGTTGGGGCACTAGAAGAGGAACTGCAAGGTTTACCTTGCAGAATTGAAGAAGAAGGGTAGTAAGACTACCGCTTCTGATTCAGGCATGTTCATGTTCAAAGTTAATATGTCACTAGGTCAAATTTCTGCTTGGGTATTAGATACCGCCTGTGGTTCTCATATTTGTAATTCGTTGCAAGGACTAAAGGGAAGTAGGACTCTTGAAAAAGTTGAGGTGATTCTACGTATGGGAAATGGAGCAAGGGTTGCATCCATATCTGTAGGATCATTTAGTTTACATATGCCTATGGGCAAGACTATTATTCTGAATAATTGTTATTACATTCCCTCTATTGTGAGGAATATTATTTCTATCCCTATGTTGGATTTGGATGGTTTTTCATTTATTATTAAGAATAATCAATGTTCTATCCTTAGAGATAATGTTCTTTATGGACGTGGTATTATAAATAATAGTCTGTATGTATGTGACGCAGAGCATGATTTACTTCAGATTGAACAAACTAATAAAAGAAAACGAGATGATGAAAATCTGACCTATTTATGGCACTGTAGGCTAGGTCATATTAGTGAAAATAGACTGCGGACATTGCATAAGGAAGGGTTACTTGACCCCTTTGATTTTGAATCATATCCTACATGCGAGTCTTGTCTATTGGGTAAAATGACCAAATCTCCATTTAGTGGACATGGAGAGAGGGTTGCAGATTTTCTAGGATTGGTAAACACAGATGTATGTGGACCAAAGTCTATGCAAGCCATGGGTGGATTTTCGTACTTCATTACTTTTATAGATGATAGATCTAGATTCGGATATGTGTATTTGATGAAACACAAGTCTGAAGCCTTTGAAAAGTTCAAAGAATATAAACATGAAGTGGAGAAACAAACCAAACATAGTATTATAACTCTTCGATCAGATCGAGGTGGGGAATACTTGAATGGAGAGTTTCTAGATTATCTCAAAGAAAATGGTATAGTCTCCCAGTGGACTCCTCCATATACTCCACAGTTAAATGGGGTATCTGAAAGGAGAAATCGAACTTTGTTAGACATGGTTCGGTCCATGATGAGCTATGCGAATCTTCCAGTATTCCTATGGGGTTATGCATTGGAAACCTCAGCATATTTACTGAATAAGGTGCCTTCCAAATCTGTTCCTCAAACACCATATGAGATATGGAAAGAAAGGAAACTGAGTCTTAAACACGTTAAGATTTGGGGATGTCCAGCTTATGTCAAGAAAGTTGACCCAGATAAGCTGGAATCTCGATCCGTAAAATATAATTTTCTGGGATATCCTAAAGAGACTTTGGGGTATTACTTTTACAATGATCATCGGGTGTTTGTCTCCAGACATGCTACCTTCTTGGAAAAGGAGTTTATCCTTGAAGGAAACAGTGGGAGCAAAATTGAACTTGATGAAGTTCAAGAAGCACAAACTACTACGGATCAAGTGGAAACACCTGTTCAGACTGAACAACCTTCTGTGGAACAGCCCATTCGTAGGACAGGGAGAGTGTCTCGCCAACCTGAGAGGTATTATGGCCTTGTCATTGAGAATGGCAATGAGTTGTCAATCATTGATGATGACGACCCTGTGACCTATAATGAGGCTATGAGTAGTGTTGACTCAGAGAACTGGCATAGTGCCATGAAATCCGAAATGAAATCTATGTATACCAACCAAGTATGGACTCTGGTTGAGGCGTCTGAAGGTGTTAAGCCTATTGGGTGCAAGTGGGTATACAAGAGAAAGATTGGAGCAGATGGCCAGGTGGAGACCTATAAGGCCAGACTCGTGGCAAAAGGATTCAAATAAAGGCAAGGGATTGACTTTGATGAAACTTTTTCGCATGTAGCCCTGTTAAAATCAATTCGGATTTTGCTTGCAATTGCTGCTTACTACGGCTATGAGATCTAGCAAATGGATGTGAAAACGGCCTTCCTCAATGGGGAACTTGAGGAGGAAATGTATATGACACAGCCAGAGGGTTTTCTTTCCAAGGGAAATGAACACCTAGTGTGTAAGCTACTGTGAACCATATATGGTTTAAGGAAAGCTTCTCGTAGATGGAACATCCGTTTTGATGAGATAATCAAAGAGTTTGGTTTTATCAAAAACATAGATGAACCATGTGTCTACAAGAAGGTTAGTGGGAGCGCGGTAACATTTCTTGTATTGTATGTGGATGACATACTTCTTATAGGAAATGATATACCGATGCTACAATCAGTCAAAGTATGACTATCAAAGAACTTCACCATGAAGGACTTGGGAGAAGCATCCTACATTCTCGGTATAAAGATCTATAGAGATAGATCTAGAAGAATGATAGGTCTTACCCTGGGTACATACATCCAGAAAGTGCTTAAATGGTTTAGCATGGAAAACTCCAAAAGAAGTCTCATACCGATGAGCCATGGAGTGTCCCTTTCCGAAAAAATGGCTCATAAGACACCTGAGGAAAGAGAGCGTATGAGTAAGATTCCTTATGCTTCAGCAATAGGATCTATCATGTACGCGATGTTATGTACAAGGCCTGATGTTGCTTATTCAATTAGTGTCACGATCAGATATCAGTCCAATCCAGGTGAAGACCACAGGAAAGAAGTGAAAAACATCATTAAGTACCTGCGAAGGACTCAAGAGAGTTTTCTTGTTTTTGGTGGTGAATCTGAGTTGAAAATAGAGGGTTATACTGACACTAGTTTTCAATCAGAAAGTGATAGCAAATCCATGTCAGGGTACGTGTTTACTCTGAATGGTGGTGCAATTAGTTGGAAGAGTTCCAAACAGTCAACAACGTAGCAGACCCACTCACAAAGCCACTTTCTCAGAGTCACTTTGATCGTCATAAAGACAAGATGGGTATTAGATACCAGAGTGATTGGCCTTAGTACAAGTGGGAGATTGAAAGAGATATGTCCTAAGTCCAATCATGTATGAGGATTTAGGAATAACTTTTATGTAATCTGTTTTGATTTCATTGATATTAATAAAAGACTTATTTTGTTTTTATTGCGGGCTCTATCTATTTAAATGTTTAAATAAGATATACCACAGTTTAAAGTAAAGCTTTTTATGGATTGTGATGAGATCATAATAATGAGACCTAAAAAATGATAACTCTAAACTTAAATAGTTCCTGGTCGTGGGATTACTAACTGGTAATTAATAATCCGCAAAGATCGGTACATACTATGCTTGCTTCATTATGAAGGATGTCTGTTCTCATAGACATTTGTGTGGTGACACTATAGCTAGTATGTAGGTGCTTATTATAGAATAAGTTTACTGAACATGACTCACACAGCTGAACAACTGATGGAGTTCACTCACGTGTCAGCAGTTGTTCACATAGTGATAGTTGTACAAGTATCCTAAGACTTGAGGTCATCATAGTCATCTTGTGTACACTGAACTATGCTTTGGTTTAGTTCTTAGTCTCAACGGACAATTATAAGGGCTCTACTGGGTATAGCAATTTGTACACGAAGATAGTGTATGATCAATAAAGTATCTACCCCTTCCAATGAAGGAAGAGAATGTTCAATGCTAATCCACTTATGTTAGTTCAGGAATCTCTGGCCAGAGTGAATGTAACACCCCCAAATCCGGGGTCGGGGATCCGGGTTGTCACGAGTTCCATTTCCCTTAATAACACACAATCTTAATGAACAATCAACTACTCCGTACTGTGACTCCACAATAAACACACACACCACAAATTATAGTCTCAGAGATGAATATCCAAAAATAATACAAGTCATTTTATTCCACAATTATTTGCCATTACACCTTAAAAGGGTTTCTGAATAAATTTACATTTTCCTTGCCATTATTACAATTCATAAATATACATAAGTCTGGTACATCAAAAGTTGAAAGCCTAGCCTATTGGTAGATCCTACCTCAGCTACAATGGCATCAACGCCTACAGGAAACTGCGGAACGTTTCCTATTTGCTCGCGAATTGGGAGCTTGATCTTGTTCATCTTGTCTATCTGTTGTTGTGTGATGAAAGAAAAAAGCAAGGGTGAGCAACACACCCACCGAAATAATATGTATAATAATTAACAATATATGAGCATTCTCATAGTACTCATGAAAGTCTTGGTCAAGAAGAAATGAACCAAGTTTGATATCTTAACGCGACCAAGTCGCAATATATTCAGTATATATGTATATATATACTTTTCAAAATCTTGGAAGTCCTCTTCCATGCATAATATACATAGAGTTCCAGTTTATAACTGTATAAAAATATCGTTGCAAGGTGATCTCATATATCTAACCTCGTCTCAACGTTTTTGTGAAAATCTTTGTCATGCATAAGATAATCATTAACCAGATATAAGTTGAAAAGATGAAGTTACAAGATACTCCAATATACTTATATCTTTTCTGAATACTACTTGAACTACCACCGTTCAAGGTATAATCAGTTTCAAAAGTTCATCACATAGATGAGACTACAAGATAAGATTTGAAATGATTCAATCTTTGAAATATTATTCAAAAGAAATGAAGTTACGAGATACTTCATTAAGTCCCGCTATATATATATATATCCATATATATATATATATCTCATACATTTCCTGAAAACCTCTGTCATGTAAAGTATGAACAGAGTTGCAATATCCAATGAATTTAAAAAGAAAAGAATTTTGGCATAAACCCGATATCTTGCTGATCAGGCAAAGATACCCATTAAGTTACTTTTTCTATTGTAGATGGATGAATTCCTCGCCGGTCATCACCCTGGCCGCATTAGGACCTCGCGCTAGACCGTTACCCGGCCACTCACGCGTGGATGGACTGTTACCCAGCCTCTTACACCTTCATAGACCGTACCCCGGCCTGTCGCTTATGCCGACTCAATTAGATGGACTTACTTCCCGAACGTTGGGCAAGTAATCAAATTGTTTTCTCAAAACAGCAACCTCGTTGCGAATATAAAATACATCACGGAGCCGGATCCCTAAGATTTTTGAGCGAGTATTTAAATCCCCTTTGAAAGGAAGATCTTAGATATAAAAATGAGTTTTGGGATCCGCTCTAACTTTTAAAATCATTTTGAAGACTCAAAAACATTTTTAAGCATGTTTGGAGAATTGCTGATTTAATGAAATAAATCAGTCCCGATATATTAGAAAATATCTGAATATTATTATTTAAATAATATTCCCATAAGGATAATCCTTATAAAAATAATTGAAGTAAAAGTTTTAAAACTCATACTTGAAATGGATATTAAATAACCAAAGATATACTTATACGAAAGTATGATCTTTATTTGAATAATCAAAAATAAGTTTGATTATCGAGACATTATTCTTTAATAAAATATAGAATATTGATTAGTAAATAAACGGAGTCATAAGTCCTCAAATAAATATTCAAAATAATATTCATTAAATAAAATAAGCGGAGTCATAAGTCCTCGAATGAATATTCAAAATAATATTCATTAAATAAAATTAAGTTGTCGAATAAACCTTATTCGATTAATAGTTTTGAAAACTATATCAATATATATATATATATGTATATATAGTATACTCGGGAACATCGACTCCCGGTTTAGAAAAATGTTCACCTTTGGGTCCCCTATACTAAGGATATACGCAACTACTGCTTATCTCTAGCATAGGTATTATGCAACTTATAAGCAATTGAATCAACAATATATATCAAGATTACGAAACAGACATGCATATATACCATATCACATGCTCCAATATATCGCAAGATTTGCTAATAATAATCATGCACTTATCACAAGATAATACATATACATATATTTACATCACAACAACAGTATAACGGGTAGAAAACTTGCCTGAGTGCTCCGGGGTAGACTTAAGCTTAGAGTGGGTCCGGTAACCTATGAACAACAACATAAGCCGGAATTAAACGACGGTCGCTTAAGAAACTAGACTTTAACCAATTGAACCCTAACGTTCGCTTTGCGCTAAACGATTCACTTAAGTCGCTCGAGTATCCTTGGCTCCACCATTTTTAATAAATTAACCATTAAGGGTTTTAAGTCAATTCTTTTGCGAGTGCCTTACCAACTTCCTAATACACTTTACATAAATGATTCATACTCCAATTAGTCCTTTAAGGTCTTTAACCTATGTTTCAAAGTAAGGCGAGGGGTAATTGTTCATTCGCGAAACGCCGTTACTTAAAACGGCCGTTTCTCCTAAACCGTACATCGGATTCAAACGAACCACATATCAAAATGAAGCTCGTAACATGAACTATCTAATCATGGCAATGGTCAAAATCTAACAGGGAGTTCTCGGGTCCTGATGTTAAGAGCAAAAACAGTCTAAAGTAAATCGGACATTACGACGGCTATGTTTACGCGATTACCAATTTTTATTCTACTCCAAACCAACCACCAATCAACCACAATTTATTCATACAACCAAAATCCATCCATACCATACTATAACAGCCCCAACACCTCAAGTTCTCCAATTTATATTATTCTCAAACATGAATTGAAACTATACTTAAGTTCATTAATCAATAATCCAAGATTTACAACTCCAACTCATTACAAAACCAACCACACTCTAAGTCTACAAGAATCATGCTTCTGATGAATCATAACAACAAAACTAAACCTAATATTCAAAGTAAAGTTAGGGTTTGGAGGGGTTATACCTTCCTTGGAGATTGGAGAATCAATTAACTAGCTTGGAATCACCCTTGAAAGTCCTTATCCAAGCTTAATCTAAACAAAAACTCAAGAACAAAAATTTAAGTTCCTGAAAAACACTATTCACCCTCTTCTTCCATGATTTTTAGGAAGAGATTGTGAATGAATTTGAAGCTTAGATTCATGGGATAGCTATATCTATGTATAAGGAACCTTGGATAATTACCTCATGATTTAACAATGCTTGGATCTTGGATTTTGATTTTTTCTCCTTGAAAATGAAGAAAAGCCGAGAGCTTCTTGTTGGATAATGAAGGTCAACTTTGTTTTTTGTGTTTTTGATTTGTTTTGCTTGGTTGACATCCTTTTGTTTGTTTAATTAACTTTTTACCATGGTAAAGAATGAATGGTTCACAATCAACCAACTAATCCCTCCTTTTTTTGTCATGCTTAAGTCATCCCTTTATGTCATCATCCCACACTTGTCCTCTTCTTGTTGGTGAGATGACATCACCCTCCACTAACTCTCTGATTAACTCCTAATCACTTGGCTAATGACCGCTGATATGTTATACGGTTCGCCTAACTTTCATTCTCGTTTATTGTTTGAGGGATCATACCCGGGATCTTATTACTTGGGTTCCCTTAACCTTTCTCAATACATTATATTCCTTTCTATGATCCCCTCTTATAATCCTTGAATTTAAATCCCTTTTATCCTGTTACCTTAAACTTAATTCTTTCGGTATCTGGTGGATTTTTGGAAAAAAATCAAAGTGTTCGAATTTGGATTCTGACGATCTTTACATACACTTATATCCCATATAAAGTACTAATAAGATCTCAGAATAACAATAGGAGAACCCCTACACAGTGTGGCATGGAAAGTTTTCTTATTCAGCATACTCAGCAAAACACTATACATAAGGGTTACTAAAAAAATTCCAAAAATTGGGGTTATTACAGTCTCCCCTCCTTAAAAGGATTCTGTCCCGGAATCAGATAGAAAATGAATAGGGATACTTTCTTAGCATTTGTTACAACCGGTATTTTCGTGTAATATTATTTGTGGATTTGGTATAATATTAAAGTCAAATGAAAATATATTCAATGATTGTACGCTAGTGTGAGTGAAAATTTCTGCATTATAAATTTGCTTTGTGTAGTACGTGATTTTTCAAAGCAAGAGTTTATTTAATTTATTTATTTTTGATTTATAAGGAATATTCTAAGCCTTGGAAAATTTTTCTTTTAAAAGGTATTTTGTTCACAAATTTTGAAAATGATTTTATAAAGTCTCTATAAATCCAAGTTATTTTATGGTATAAATTTTATAATTTTTGAACTTGTATTTTATTTTATAAAAATAAATCATTATAAATTCTAGTTGTCATATTTAGCAAATTACAAGAAAGCCCTTGCATGCAAACCACCCTCTCATTCTTTTCAAGGACAAAGAGGACAATTCCAACCCCACTAACTCTTATTTCTCTAGCCAATTTCCTTCTTTACCCTTGCATGCAAAATGCACCAAGTATAAGTGGAGGGATTGACTTGTCAATTCTCCCTTCCACTCACACTTTGTCAAATCAAATACCATAAAAACAAGCAAAGACATGATCATTTTCACTCATCACCCACACCTCACTATCTCCTCCATCCCCTTCTCCCTCACTCTCGGCCCTCCCTCTCTCACTCTCGGGTTTAGCCGAGAACCAACCCCCCTCCCCATTTTTCTTCATTTCTCCACCAAGCTTCTACTCTTTATACAAGTGAATGTTATCTCACATACCATGATCTTTCATATTTCAAAGAGTTTTGAGTAGAAAGTTTAAGTTTAAGGGTTGCATATAAAGGTTTTAGTGAAACTCAAAATTCAATCTTGATTCTTATGGATTTAAGGTTGTTTTTTAGAGGACTACAATGAATGGATAAGTGCCAAGTCATGAGAAGGAAACTCTTGATGATTTAATGGCCATTTACATCCATTTCATTCGGCCATGACCATATGGGAGCCGAATGAATGGTCCTTGAAATCATTCTTGTTATTTTGATCAATTTTTGCATGTTTATGTGATAATGACTTGAATTTTGTGGTAAAAATTTGATAAAACTCCTTGCATGCTAAGTGATCATCTAGGTATACCTTATTCTAGGCTTGCATGTCAATTTTAAGATGGAATATATGTAGAAAATGTGTTGTTTTGGTTTGAAAAACCCGAAGGCATGCATGCATGAGGATTTCTCTTAGAATGTTGTAAGATTTTGATCATTTGGAAAGATTTTATTAGTGAGCCTTAATTTCAGTAGGTATAATGTGTTAATATTGATTTATGCTTCTTGTTGCATGGTAATAATCCGTGATTATCTTTTATAAAAATGCATACCTTGTTGTTTCAAAAGCATGAAGATTTGTGATTTGTGAAGTGTAGATTCTCTTGTTTTGCCATAATTGTACCTTAGGTAAGGATGATCTCACCCAAGGTTATTTTGAGAATCAGGGAGTTAGTTCATTAGATTACCATGTTTAAGTCTTGTTTTGAGTATTGGGTTGTTGGTAGTTGAGTTTGTCAAGTCAAAAACTTGGAGAAATGAGAGTTATAGTTTCTGCAGAAAATCAGTTTAGTACCTTGAGGTTTAGAGTGAGTTTTGACCATGTCATTGGTGTGCACTTTGAGGCCCAAGCCACCAGAAGTTATTATTGGGAATATATAAAAGGTTTTAGGAGTTGGTTGGAAGTTTGCATGTCATTTGGTTAGGTGCACAAGTAGAATAACAAAATCTGTCCAGCAGGGGACAGTTTTGTTGCAACTTAGAAATAGGAAGATTTGACCATGTCATGGGTAGGCCCTAATTAGGCCCAATTAGGCCTTAGTTAGAGGGAGTGTCAGAGAATTGTTTCCAACCATAGTTCATAGGATATGAGTTAGAACCATGTGTCACAAGTTAATTCAAGTCAGGGCATTTTCTGCCCAGAAAAACAGGGGAACCTTGGACTTTTAGCTTTGGCCCAAGAAGGCCCAAGACAGGCCCTTGAGCCACATCAAGCTTGTGAGATGCCCTTAGGTCAGGAGAGTCTTGTGTAAAAGTTTTGAAAGAAAACTCATAGTTTAAGAGTGCCTAATGCACTCAAGAAACTATAGTTGTCATTCTAAAATTTGCACCAGTGACCACTTTCACTTATCACCTAGTTTTAGAACACTTAGGAGTAAGTATTAGGTCGACCACCATAGTTGCAAGATGGTATAAGGTCAGTAGAGTAAAAGGCACAAGTAAGGGTCAATAGGTTTTGGATAATTTAGGAAAGGCACATCGAGTTAGGGAGCCAAAATTTGAAGACTTTGTCTAGTTTAGCGACCAAGTGACTTAAGTGGTGAGTCGAGATCATCCAAGCCTAGTGTTGCATTATGGTATATATGGTGTTATTTGGTGTTAGTATATGATATATGAATATGTGGCTATGTGTGTGCAATTGTAATTTAAAAGTGAATATAAATTAAGTGTGTATAGGCCTAAGTGCCATCCGTGTTTAATTTCAAGTTGTAAATAGGTTAAGTTAGTGAGAATATATTATAATGAGGATTATTATTTATGTAGGATCTCGAGACGAGGGAAAACTTGCCATAAAGGTCGAGTGAAGCTCCAGTTGCTCCTACCAGTCAGACCAGACCAGCCTATCTTAAGGCAAGTGATTCAACTTGACCTTCGTATTTACTATAAACAGTTCATATATATCGATGCAATTATCCTGAGTCATTTTGATATGTTTAAATCAAGCGTATCACTCGCTTATCTTTGAATTATATAGAAATGACATGAACCCTCGACTATGTATTGCAAGTAGTTCAAAAGTCTTTTCATGATAGTTAAATGCTATGATAAAATAAAGAGTTGTTATATTACTTGATTGATCCTCTTAATTAACATGCTGATGATTCCTGAGTATTGATATCTCATCCTGATACTTGAACCCCTATAGAACCTTACCTTGAACTCTGATAGTCAGAAACTTACCAACATGATTCCTCATTGATTGATACCCTCTTTCCTATCCTAAAGCTTGACAATTCTGATATATATATATACATCCTGAGCTAGAGATCAATACCTTAACACCCATATTATTCGTGAAGCTTATCTTCTTAATGATCCAACACATGTACCTTGACGAGAAACCATTGCTTTGAGCCCAGTTTGGCATTACCCCTTCATATTATCCATTAGTCTCACCATATTTTCCTGTCCAAGTTCTGACATATGAAAACCTTTCGGTTATCCTAATAGAGTAAAGTTTTGTGAATCATGGCCCTGAGATATAGTACCATATTTCCCCTGTTTCGAGTTGATCTATAATCCCTTAATAAAAATATTTACTGTTAAAAGAGATTTTGTTACAATTTGGCATCAGCTTTTGAAATAAATAAAATGTGGGTTTTCAGTCCCAAAGGGGGATAAATGTTTTCTTGAATAGTGGATCTGGACTGAGACGCGAGTCCTTTCCACACTTATATTAGGCTTAAAAGTTGCCTAGGGATTCCCGTTAATGTTTTAGAACCCAGCGAGGTTCGGGATTACTTCGCGGCTGATTACCGGCTGTTATCCGTAGCGTCATAAAATGATTTTGATTAAGACATGATTTTAAAATTGTTTTGATGCAAGCAAAATGATGCCATCTCACATAGTTTTATCTCTCGTTATCATTAGTTATGTCTTTCCATTGTCATTCTTAAAAGTATATCTCAATTTATCTTTTGTGTCGTACTGTTAGCACTTGTTGAGCATTCGGCTCACTCCTTGCTTTACCTTGATATTACAGCTAGCAGCTATGGTTAGATTCAAGAAGACTGCCCGTAAGACCTGTGATGCTGATGCTTATGTTTGAGCTCAGGTAGAATAAGTAATAATAGTTGTGTGAGGACTCGGTATTTGTAATCAGATGTAATAGTTGGTAGTGTTGGGCTGTTCCAAATCCTAAACTGTAAGATCTTGGACTTGGTTGTGTATTCTTCATTAAAATGATGTAATAGCTATATTTATTTTGCTGTTTAAGTTAGGGGTGTGACAGGTTTTGGTATCAGAGCTATGGTTTAGAGTCCCTGGACAGCCCAAATAGGTTATAGGATTTGTGTGTAGGTTATAGATATTATGCGAGAGAGTAGGTTAAGTAAATTATTATTAATACTCCTCTTATTGGTTGTCAGCAAAGGGCGCATTCCTCGTTATCCTCTGGGTCGGACGACACTATTGCTTTCTCCGTGTATGCTGAGTTGAGGCGCGAGTTCGACATGCTTCAGGGCAAGTACGACCGACTGATAGACCGACTGAAGAACGTGTATCCGGACAGCCGAAACTACGAAGGGAAGCCCAAGGAGCAGATGACTGCGAGACTTGAGACCTTGTTTCAGTACGTTAACACTAAGCTTGAGGAGATGCCAGCACACCGGGACCGTACCAGCCAGTATGTCATTCAGATGGTGGCTGATGAGCTCCAGAGCATTGTGAAGACGCTTCGAGAGGAAAAGACTACCAAGCCCCGTTCAGATGGAGTGGAGCCTTAGTTCTTTCCATTTACCTTTCATGTTGTTGTACTATTAGACTCTATGGAATCCCCAGTTGTTTCCGTTAATCTTTTAAATAAGCCTGTTATTCCTAGAAACAGACTATGTCCCAATCCTATATATTGTGACCTTTAAAAATTTCAATAATTATGTTCTATTGTTCCATTTGCCCTCAACCGTTATTTTACATTTTTATATGCATCACCATATCTACTTAATTTGGAAACTTGACCCCATATGTAAATCAGAATGTCATGCGATACCCTCGAATCATTTTATCATTCATATCTGTTTTGACACAACTCTTATTTCAGGATCATGCCTCCCAAAAAGAAGAACCCAACAACCACCTCCACCACAGACCCAAATATTCTTCGACTACTGGAAACTTTGCAACAGCAAACCAATGATATAGCTCAACAACAACTAACTCTTCAACAACGAATTAAAAACCAAGATAACCGTGAGCCACACCAACCACCTGAACCACCAATACCACCTAGACAAATTTTGAAAATGATTTTATAAAGTCTCTAAAAATCCAAGTTATTTTATGGTATAAATTTTATAATTTTTGAACTTGTATTTTATTTTATAAAAATAAATCATTATAAATTCTAGTTGTCATATTTAGCAAATTACAAGAAATCCCTTGCATGCAAACCACCCTCTCATTCTTTTGAAGGACAAAGAGGACAATTCCAACCCCACTAACTCTTAGTTCTCTAACCAATTTTCTTCTTTACCCTTGCATGCAAAATGCACCAAGTATAAGTGGAGGGATAGACTTGTCAATTCTCCCTTCCACTCACATTTTGTCAAATCAAATACCATAAAAATAAGCAAAGACATGATCATTTTCACTCATCACCCACACCTCACTCTCTCATCCCTCCCCTTCTCCCTCACTCTCGGCCCTCCCTCTCTCACTCTCGGGTTTAGTCGAGAACCAACCCCCCTCCCCATTTTTCTTCATTTCTCCACCAAGCTTCTACTCTTTATACAAGTAAATGTTATCTCCCATACCATGATCATTCATATTTCAAAGAGTTTTGAGTAGAAGGTTTAAGTTTAAGGGTTGCATGTAAAGGTTTTAGTGAAACTCAAAATACAATCTTGATTCTTATGGATTTAAGGTTGTTTTTGAGAGGACTACAATGAATGGATAAGTTCCAAGTCATGAGAAGGAAACTCTTGATGATTTAATGGCCATTTCCATCCATTTCATTCGGCCATGACCATATGGGAGCCGAATGAATGGTCCTTGAAATCATTCTTGTTATTTTGATCAATTTTTGCATGTTTATGTGATAATGATTTGAATTTTGTGGTAGAAATTTGATAAAACTCCTTGCATGCTAAGTGATCATCTAGGTATACCTTATGCTAGGCTTGCATGTCAATTTTAAGATGGAATATATGTAGAAAATGTGTTGTTTTGGTTTGAAAAACCCGAAGGCATGCATGCATGAGGATTTCTCTTAGAATGTTGTAAGATTTTGATCATTTGGAAAGATTTTGTTAGTGAGCCTTAATTTCAGTAGGTATAATGTGTTAATATTGATTTATGCTTCTTGTTGCATGGAAATAATCCGTGATTATCTTTTATAAAAATTCATACCTTGTTGTTTCAAAAGCATGAAGATTTGTGATTTGTGAAGTGTAGATTCTCTTATTTTGCCATAATTGTACTTTAGGTAAGGATGATCTCACCCAAGGTTATTTTGAGAATAAGGGAGTTAGTTCAGTAGATTACCATGTTTAAGTCTTGGTTTGAGTATTGGGTTGTTGGTAGTTGAGTTTGTCAAGTCAAAACCTTGGAGAAATGAGAGTTATAGTTTCTGCAGAAAATCAGTTTACTACCCTGAGGTTTAGAGTGAGTTTTGACCATGTCATTGGTGTGCACTTTGAGGCCCAAGCCACCAGAAGTTAGTATTGGGAGTATATAAAAGGTTTTAGGAGTTGGTTGGAGGTTTGCATGTCATTTGGTTAGGTGCACAAGTAGAATAACAAAATCTGTCCAGCAATGGACAGTTTTGTTGCAACTTAGAAATAGGAAGATTTGACCATGTCATGGGTAGGCCCTCATTAGGCCCAATTGGGCCTTTGTTAGAGGGAGTGTCAGAGAAGTTTTTCCAACCATAGTTCATAGGATATGAGTTAGAACCATGTGTCACAAGTTAATTCAAGTGAGGGCATTTTCTGCACAGAAAAACAGGGGAACCTTGGACTTTTAGCTTAGGCCCAAGAAGGCCCAAGCCAGGCCCTTGAGCCACATCAAACTTGTGAGATGCCCTTAGGTCAGGAGAGTCTTGTGTAAAAGTTTTGAAGGAAAACTCGTAGTTTAAGAGTGCCTAATGCACTCAAGAAACTATAGTTGTCATTCTGAAATTTGCACCAGTGAGCACTTTCACTTATCACCTAGTTTTAGAACACTTAGGAGTAAGTATTAGGTCGACCACCATAGTTGCAAGATGGTATAAGGTCAGTAGAGCAAAATGCACAAGTGAGGGTCAATAGGTTTTGGATAATTTAGGAAAGGCACATCGAGTTAGGGAGCCAAAATTTGAAGACTTTGTCTAGTTTAGCGACCAAGTGACTTAAGTGGTGAGTCAAGATCATCCAAGCCTAGTGTTGCATTATGGTATATATGGTGTTATTTGGTGTTAATATATGATATGTGAATATGTGGCTATGTGTGTGCAATTGTAATTTAAAATTGAATATAAATTAAGTGTGTATAGGCCTAAGTGCCATCCGTGTTTAATTTCAAGTTGTAAATAGGTTAAGTTAGTGAGAATATATTATAATGAGGATTATTATTTATGTAGGATCTCAAGAAGAGGGAAAACTTGCCATAAAGGTCGAGTGAAGCTCCAGTTGCTCCTACCAGTCAGACCAGACCAGCCTATCTTAAGGCAAGTGATTCAACTTGACCTTCGTATTTACTATAAACAGTTCATATATATCGATGCAATTATCCTGAGTCATTTTGATATGTTTAAATCAAGCGTATCTCTCGCTTATCTTTGAATTATATAGAAATGCCATGAACCCTCGAGTATGTATTGCAAGTAGTTCAAAAGTCTTTTCATGATAGTTAAATGCCATGATAAAATAAAGAGTTGTTATATTACTTGATTGATCCTCTTGATTAACATGTTGATGATTCCTGAGTATTGATATCTCATCCTGATACTTGAACCCCTATAGAACCTTACCTTGAAGTCTGATAGTCAGAAACTTACCAACATGATTCCTCATTGATTGATACCCTCTTTCATATCCTAAAGCTTGACAATTCTGATATATATACATCCTGAGCTAGAGATCAATACCTTAACACCCATAGTATTCGTGAAGCTTATCTTCTTAATGATCCAACACCTGTATCTTGACGAGAAACCATTGCTTTGAGCCCAGTTTGGCATTACCCCTTCATATTATCCATTAGTCTCACCATATTTTCCTGTCCAAGTTCTGACATATGAAAACCTTTCGGTTATCCTAATAGATTAAAGTTTTGTGAATCATGGCCCTGAGATTTAGTACCATATTTCCCATGTTTCGAGTTGATCTATAATCCCTTAATAAAAATATTTACTGTTAAAGAGATTTTGTTACAATTCGGCATCAGCTTTTGAAATAAATAAAATGTGGGTTTTCAGTCCCAAAGGGGGATAAATGTTTTCTTGAATAGTGGATCTGGACTGAGACGCGAGTCCTTTCCACACGTATATTAGGCTTAAAAGTTGCCTAGGGATTCCCATTAATGTTTTAGAACCCAGCGAGGTTCGGGATTACTTCGCGGCTGATCACCGGCTGTAATCCGTAACGTCATAAAATGATTTAGATTAAGACATGATTTTAAAATTGTTTTGATGCAAGCAAAATGATGCCATCTCACATAGTTTTATCTCTCGTTATCATTAGCTATGTCTTTCCATTGTCATTCTTAAAAGTATATCTCAATTTATGTTTTGTATCGTACTGTTAGCACTTGTTGAGCATTCGGCTCACTCCTTGCTTTACCCTGATATTACTGCTAGCAGCTATGGTTAGATTCAAGCAGACTGCCTGTAAGACCTGTGATGCTGATGCTTATGTTCGAGCTCAGGTAGAATAAGTAATAATAGTTGTGTGAGGACTCGGTATTTGTAATCAGATGTAATAGTTGGTAGTGTTGGGCTGTTCCAAACTCTAAACTGTAAGATCTTGGACTTGGTTGTGTATTCTTCATTAAAATGATGTAATAGCTATATTTATTTTGTTGTTTAAGTTAGGGGTGTGACAGCATTGCACTTTCTAACTCTCAAGTAAATTTTCCCACATTGTGGTTCTTCCATCAAACTCTGAATAGTTTGATAACCCTTCTCCTAAGCACTTGTTCCTTTTTCAATCTATAACCCTTCCTGGTTGCTCCATATAGGTTACGTCTGGTTGCATGTCTATGTGCTCATATGCCCCTATTTATCTGGCATCCAAATTACACTTCCTTAACATTGATACGTGAAACACGTTTTGACTTGCTACATGTTCGAGGGTAGGGCTAGCTCATATGTTAACTTCCCAATACGTCTTAATATATCCAAGGGTCCAACAATTTGTGGACTTAGCTTTCCTTTCTTTCCGAACCTCATCAATCCTTTCCAAGGGATACCTATAACATTACTAGGTCCCCTAATTCATACTCTTTGTCCTTTCGAGTCAAATCAGCATACCTCTTATGTCCATCTTGGGTTAATACCATCCGTCCTCTGATTAGATCTATTATATCCCTGGTCCTTTGGACTAGTGCGGGTCCGAGCATCTTGCGCTCTACAACTTCATCCTAACATAAGGGAGATCGACATTGTCTTCCCTCAAGGATCTCATAAGGCGACATCTCGATAATTACATATGATCTATTATCGTGAGAAAACTCAATCTGCGTTAAGTGATCATTCCAAATTCTTTCAGGTCTATTACAAAAACTCTCATTATAGCTTTTAGCATTAGAGCTTTTGCTTCTCAATACCCATTATTTTCCAGTTCGTAATCGCTACTACCTTCCGTTCCTAATATTATACTGGTTATAATTTTGCTCGTTAGCGTTCTATAACCTTTTAATAACCAAGTCAACCTTAGTATCACGAATGTGTTTTCATTCCGAATACCACCATAACTTTACTACTCCTTTTTCAGCTGTTTCTATTTTCCAAAATTTGATCAATCATATAGAAGTAAAGGAATTTGTTGAGAGATCACTATGATCATGAACACTTGTTCTATTGCATAGTTGGTACAGAAGGTGGCCAGCCTTTAGTACTTGACAAGCAATTAAACAACATGTGGTATCCTACTAGGCTTCTATCACACAGATAGATAGTCATTCGGCAATATCTCCCCTTCTGGAAGGGTTGTTCTTCTCAGCTTACATGAAATGAAAAGAAGAGAAACGAAGGAACTAAAGAGAATTGTATATACGTAAAAAACAATTATTGCCATAAAATATCTGGCTTGGAATCTACCTCTGAACTATAGAGGTTTGTCATAGGAGAACAAAACATATATGTATTTATATCAACATCAAGTATTATAGCATCATATTTCACATGCCTAAATATTTTTGCTATTCCGTCCATCATTCTATGGACCCATGCTCTTCCTCGAGCCTATACACAATCATCTTTGAAACTCCCTCGATATCAAAAATCGAATCTGGGATCTCATTCTAGACATCATCGTTACTAGAATTCTATGCTTGCATCGCAAGCTTCCTTGTCTAGTAATACGACTCTCTATTGATAAGAAGGAATAAATATTCAATAGGTAAATAATTGACCTAGTTTTTCTATCAAAAATAACTTATACGTCAACACGACCCGATTAGTGGCACTCAATCTCAACATCCATTCCAATACAACTCTCACGGTTGTAATCAACTCATTACTCACAGAATCATTGCTGCATTACTATGGTCCACCACTGACCTACTGTCGTCATTCACTTTCCATGAAATCTTAATATCTAACCATACGGAGTCCATACATGTTGTATAGAATTCTTCTAAGGAGTTAACATAATCACCATTCATAATTCATGAAGAACACTCCAAATTCTGACGTACTTTCATGACATGAAGCAGATAAAATTGCAGAAGAGTTTCAATCAAAGCAACGATAGCAGGTTAATACCATTCCTAATCATATGCCTTAAATAGAAGACTTAACTCAAAGGTTCATCTAGTCCTTTTTGAAACATGGTCCTGGCTTATCTCAAGATAGTACCTTCTGAGATAGATAGCCCGCTCATGGCGATTACACGAATTAAACCTTTACCAACTACTATTACGGTTGGGTATTGCACAGTTATCAGAAGAAATATCAATCTTCCAAACCATAATACAACCTTCACAGCTTTAACCATTATCACTGTATTCCTTTGGCACAAGCGCCTATAACTATCCTCTTACCTTTAAAGTGTCAGCCACCTCTTTGGCCTTTCCTGATAGTAAAATTTCCTTACAGTCAATGTCATTTTAACCACCTCCAAATAAATTTTCTACCTCATTTCAATCACTGCTTATGTGAAGATGTTTTCCTTAAAATTTGATGAGTAAAAAAAATATCACCATTTTTCCATAAGTTATTGCCTCAGTCTTTAGAGGTTAATCACTGTAACGACTGACTCTCAATCATACTTACAACATCTTTTATCTTAGGCCCTAATTGCCCTGAACAATTTTGACCTTTACTGGTTCGATCCATACTTTCTCGTGGTTTAACACGTGCCCCACTTGGCATCATTATAATTACGTCATATTTCCTTTATCAATATTTTTATTCTTGAGAATTTTGAATATTACCTTTCTCCTTATAAAACCTCTAAGGTTATTCTTGAATCGTTCCTCCTGTATTCCCTAGATACAGGGCATATCAAGATACCATTTATTAATACCAGAATCATTGTCTATATACTTCTGAAAAATTTCTCCACTGATTCTTAAAGGTTGTTATTACCTTAATCCTTTCCAATTCATACTGTCAAAACTCATACTATCCCTATTAAGGGTGAAATGCCAACCTTTATGCATTCTCCTAGGATTCATTTTAAGTTACCGATGTTCTATCCTTAATTCCACCTTTAAAAAGGTACATGCATCCTTCCATGGATAAATCAAGTCATATGTCCCTGATAAAGGTGTCTTATTCAATCATTCCCACCTCGATAGTATATGCCTAATTTCACAATAACATATGTATTTAAAATGAGGTCAATCAATATGGCCTCCAAAAGATAACAACGGTTATCCGCTTTTCTTGCCTAATTTGGTAACGATAACAAGGATGTTCTGGAAGATATTGGTCATGTTCAACGTGAACTTCTTCTTAATAATTCCTTATTTACTTTTTTTGTTTATCTCAACAGTCATCTCAATGTTGGGATATCTTTCATACCTGGCGTCTCCCTTTCTGGGTATCAAGCCACCGGTCTTACACTTCACATTCTTGAAGTTCACTTCCTTCATCCAATTTTCCTAATTTCTTACTTCCTTGTCTCCTTAGTCTATCCGTGTCTCATTATTTATCCTTCGAACTATCTCAAGGTTTCCTCGAATCCTCCCAACTTACAGGGGATAAAATATATGTATCTCTTATTCCTTCAATCATCAACTTTAACTCATGGTGAATCACTCTCATCCTGACGATTACATACTTTTTTATTTATATTGCTACGAGTCTTTAGGGTTTCCTCATATCTAACTCCCTTATCATTCCTCCAACTCTATTGCCTTTATATTCCTTTCCACTTCAGTTTCTTTTTATTTTCTTTTCTATTACAATCATTTCATGAACCCACTACTCATTAACTTCAAACATCACGTCGTTCTGGGATTATTGTCATCAGAACGAATCTTGACAACTTTTACAAGTTAGCTTTATAATTCATCATACTCGTCCGCCTTTGTCCTGGCTCTAAAGCTTTTATAGTATCTCCATAATCTTGGGAATTACTTTCTCGAAAACAATTGACTAAACTTTAATCAGTTTATCATAACCTCTGCCTCCGTGCCTTTCTTGGTCTTTCACCAGCGGGTGGCCTCTCTTATAGGAAGGTAAGTGACAAAAACAGTCTTTTGTGATTCATCCATCATTTAGAATCTCAAATGATTCCTATATTTCCTTTAGCCAGGCTCTTGCCTCGACTGGGTCAACCTGTTCCTTGGAACTCTGAGAGCATAGCGACTTAAAGGTCCTGAAAGAATTTCCCACCGCACTGTTTCCTCAGGGTGGTGGTTGGGGATAATAGTCTAAGTTCTGTCTAGAAAGGTCCATAAATTGTCGTATAGGAGTACCGTCTCGGGTCTCCTTTCCTTACTCGACTTCTGTTCCATTAGTCTGAATGTTCCCTCCTCCTCCCCATAATTGGGGTCATCCTAAATGTTTTAAATCCTCATTTTCCACTTCATTATGTTATGGGTTCCTTCTATCTTGATGGCGACCTCCCTGACTATCACGTTCAGGGTTTGCTATAAATCTTATTCCTCAAACTAGCTTTCATCTAAGATCTCATCTTTATGCTCTTGAAGATTTGGAACCCAAATTCTGTAGGAATACCTCATTATTCCCTTATCATCTTTCTCGGTATTAATCTCTTATCTATTTGTTGGCTCTCTGCCTTCATTCATCACTTTTTCTGGCACAATATGTTCTTTTCCAATAATTCGGGCTGTATTGCAATCTCAAACAGCTTTTCGGTACCGGCTCCGGTTACCTTCACTTCTATTTCCATTTTCTCAAAATCTCTTATAAACTCTCCCAAAGACATTATCATCTTGAGTCTCAAGATTTGCTAATAACAATCATGCACTTATCACAAGATAATGCATATACATATATTTACATCATAACAACAGTATAACGGGTAAAAAACTTGCCTGAGTGCTCCGGGGTAGACTTAAGCTTAGAGTGGGTCCGGTAACCTATGAACAACAACATAAGCCGGAATTAAACCACAGTCGCTTAAGAAACTAGACTTTAACCAATTGAACCCTAACGTTCGCTTTGCGCTTAACGATTCACTTAAGTCGCTCGAGTACCCTCGGCTCCATCATTTTTAATAAATTAACCATTAAGGATTTAAGGCGTTTCTTTTGCGAGTGCCTTACAAACTGCCTAATACAGTTTACATAAATGATTCATACTCCAATTAGTCCTTTAAGGTCTTTAACCTATGTTTCAAAGTAAGGCGAGGGGTAAAGGTTCGTTCGGGAAACGCCGTTACTTAAAACGGTCGTTTCTCCTAAACCGTACATCGGATTCAAACGAACCACATATCAAAACGAAACTCGTAACATGAACTATTTAATCATGGCAATAGTCAAAATCTAACAGGGAGTTCTCGGGTCCTGATGTTAAGAGCAAAAATAGTCTAAAGTAAATTGGACATTACGA
This sequence comes from Apium graveolens, assembly GCF_009905375.1. Taxonomy (NCBI): domain Eukaryota; kingdom Viridiplantae; phylum Streptophyta; class Magnoliopsida; order Apiales; family Apiaceae; genus Apium; species Apium graveolens. The sequence goes on along the minus strand of NC_133647.1, from coordinate 48,893,667 downwards.
CGGCTATGTTTACGCGATTACAAATTTTTATTCTACTCCAAACCAACCACCAATCAACCACAATTCATTCATACAACCAAAATCCATCCATACCATACTATAACAGCCCCAACACCTCAAGTTCTCCAATTTATATTATTCTCAAACATGAATTAAAACTATACTTAAGTTCATTAATCAATAATCCAAGATTTACAACTCCAACTCATTACAAAACCAACCACACTCTAAGTCTACAAGAATCATGCTTCTCATGAATCATAACAACAAAACTAAACCTAATATTCAAAGTAAAGTTAGGGTTTGGAGGGGTTATACCTTCCTTGGAGAGTGGAGAATCAATTAACTAGCTTGGAATCACCCTTGAAAGTCCTTATCCAAGCTTAATCTAAACAAAAACTCAAGAACAAAAATTTAAGTTCTTGAAAAACACTATTCACCCTCTTCTTCCATGATTTTTAGGAAGAGATTGTGAATGAATTTGAAGATTAGATTCATGGGATAGCTATATCTATGTATAAGGACCCTTGGATAATTACCTCATGATCTAACAATGCTTGGATCTTGGATTTTGATTTTTTCTCCTTGAAAATGAAGAAAAGCCGAGAGCTTCTTGTTGGATAATGAAGGTCAACTTTGTGTTTTGTGTTTTTGATTTGTTTTTCCTGGTTGACATCCTTTTGTTTGTTTAATTAACTTTTTACCATGGTAAAGAATGAATGGTTCACAATCAACCAACTAATCCCTCCTTTTTTTGTCATGCTTAAGTCATCCCTTTATGTCATCATTCCACACTTGTCCTCTTCTTGTTGGTGAGATGACATCACCCTCCACTAACTCTTTGATTAACTCCTAATCACTTGGCTAATGACCGCTGATCTGTTATACGGTTCGCTTAACTTTCGTTCTCGTTTATTGTTTGAGGGATCATACCCGGGATCTTATTACTTGGGTTCCCTTAACCTTTCTCAATACATTATATTCCTTTTTATGATCCCCTCTTATAATCCTTGAATTTAAATCCCTTTTATCATGTTACCTTATACTCAATTCTTTCGGTATCTGGTGGATTTTTGGGAAAAAATCAAAGTGTTCGAATTTGGATTATGACGATCTTTACATACACTTATATCCCATATAAAGTACTAATAAGATCTCAGAATAACAATAGGAGAACCCTTACATAGTGTGGCATGGAAAGTTTTCTTATTCAGCATACTCAGCAAAACACTATTCATAAGGGTTACTAAAAAAATTCCAAAAATTGGGGTTATTACAGTGAATGAAATTAGAAAGGACTTTCTAATTTACATTAAATAGAACTAAGCATAGTGAATGGAAAAGCAAGTGATTAAATAAGATAGGCTTGACACAAGTTCCATGCCTTGTATTTAATCATGATATTGCAGGGTAGAAGGAATTAATTGTATGGTAACTACTCACTGAATAGGTTCTTGGTATTATAAGCAGTGAATTCGTATTATCCGGATAGTTGCGATATGCTGAGAAGTATCACTCACGATATAGAATAAATATGATTAATTAATTAATCATATTTAATGAATTAGAGAATTTATATAAATAATGATAAAATAGTTTTATTATTATTTATTTCTACTATCGGCTTAATATTGAACCTACAGGGTCACACCATAAAAGAGAATGATTTAATGGTGGAGGTATTAATTAATAATGGCTGATAATTATTTATTTATGAAATAAATAATTAATTGGAAAATTTAATAATTGATTAAATGAGATTTAATTGATTATAAATTAATTAAGAAAATTTTCTTAATATTATTAATTAAAAATTTAATTTTTAGAAATTAAATCAAGAGAGAGAATTATTTCTAAAGTGTTTAGAAAAAGGATTAATAATTAAAAGGTGTTTTAATTATTAATGAGAATAATAAAGGGTTAATAATAATAATATTTTATGGGAAAATTTTCAGCTGAAAATTTTGCTAAACCCTATTTTTGCCTCAACCTAAATTTTTTTACAAAACCTTAATTCTCTCCCCCTCCTCCTTCTCCATTACATCGTTTTCTTGGTGGATACCGGTGGAGTGCTTCACACTTGAGGAGCAGCTGCTAAGGATCTCTGCTCGTGGTTCTTGGATCACTATTAAAGACCTCCATCTTTCCATTAATATAAAGCTTATTAAGGTAAACATACTGAACTACGAATTAAATATTTTTCGCATGGATCCTGTGGAGGGTTTCGTTATTTTTTAAGATTTAAGTTTATATTTTCGCTGCATTTATGTGCTAAAAACCCTTCAGTCGGGTATGGCTCAAAGATGGTATAGTCGTTTTCCCCCGAACTCTATTGGATCCTTCAGAGAATTAAGTCAGGCTTTTATTAAGCAGTTCATCAGCGGGAGAGTGCATGAGAAAAGTTCAGAATCCCTCATGACCATTGTACAGGGAGCAAAGGAATCCTTGAGAGAATACCTGAATCGTTTCACAAAGGAGGCATTAAAAGTCCCGGACCTTGATGACAAGGTAGCCATGATAGCACTACAACAGGGAACTAAGGATGAATTCTTCAAGATGTCCTTGGCCAAGCGCCCCCCTGAAAGCATGTTGCAGCTCCAAGATAGGGCCGGGAAGTACATCAAGGTGGAAGAGAGCATGAGGAAGACCGTAGTGAGTAATGAGCCTGCTGGAGGCAAGAAGCGGAAAACTGACCTGGAATATATCGCTAAGGACAAGTATCCTAGAACTGAGCAAAACCCTGATTCAACCCCCAAGAAGGGAGGACCTGGGCAAAAGTTCACTGAATACGCTAAGCTGAATGCTCTTAAAAGCCAGATCTTAATGGAAATCGAGAAAGATCAAGATATTCGTTGCTAGATCCCCTTGAAGGCTGATCCTGCTAAGCTAGATAAGAGGAAGTATTGCAGATTTTACAAAGATGTTGGTCATGACACCGATGAGTGTAGACAACTGAAAGATGAAATTGAGTTCCTCATTCGAAAAGGAAGATTGAACAAATACATTGGAGAAGCAGGGAATAGGAATAACAATGGAAGAAAGAACTTTGAAGATCGTAGGAGGGACCAAGACGATCAGGGACGGAATCCCCAGCCCAGGGGACCAGTCATAAATACAATTTTTGGAGGACCACGACCCCGAAGACCTGTGATAAACATGATTTTTGGAGGACCAACTGCTGCTGGATTATCCAAGAACTCTAGGAAAGCATATGCCAGGGAAGTTATGCATATTATTGGAGAAGCTCCGAAGAGGGCCTGGACAGAAGTAACATTGGCTTTTGATGATTCTGACCTAGAGGGTGTGAAATTTCCTCATGACGACCCGCTAGTCATAACACCAGTAATAGAAAACAGCCCGCTGAAGAGGGTCCTAGTGGATAATGGTGCTTCAGTGGATATCTTGCTCCACGAAACCTTTTTAAGGATGGGTAAAAATGATTCTCAATTAACCCCTACCGATATGCCGATATATGGATTTGCTGGAGTAAAGTGCCCCGTGGAAGGGATAATCAAGTTGCCAAAAACAATAGGTCAGGAACCAAGGCAAGTAACACAGATGTTGGACTTTGTGGTGGTGAAGGCTAGTTCAACTTACAACGCAATCATGGGAGGAACGGGGATACATGCCTTCAAGGCAGTCCCTTCTTCCTACTACTCAGTTATGAAGTTACCCACCCGGAATGGGATTGGAGAAGAGAGAGGAGATCAAAAAATGGCTAGAAGTTGTTATGTGGCCTCTCTGAGGGCAGATGGAGTTGGGGGGCAGGTCCTGCCTATTGAAGATCTGGATATTCGAGAGAATGATGAGAAAAGAGGGAAGCCAGCAGAAGACTTGGCCTCGATTCCTTTAGCTCCCGAGGATCCTGAGAAGGTGACTTTCGTTAGAGCCACAATAGAGGAGCCCCTTAGAGGGAGGTTGGTGAAATTTTTGCAGGAAAATAGTGATGTGTTTGCATGGTCAGCAGCTGATATGTTAGGCATAGACCCAGAATTGATTACTCACAAGTTGAATGTGGATCCAAATCGGAAGACAGTGAAGCAAAAGAAAAGAAGTTTTGCCCCAGAGAGGCAAGAAGCTATAAAATAGGAAGTAGAGAAGCTCTTAGAGGCTGGATTCATTGAGGAGATACAATTTCCAGAATGGTTAGCAAACCCTGTAATGGTGAAGAAGGCCAATGTGAAATGGAGGATGTGTGTGGACTTAACTGATCTGAATGACGCATGCCCTAAGGACTTCACTGATCTGAATGACGAATGCATGGAGTGCATGTAGTTATATGTGGGAAACACTTGGGGGCAGAGCGCTAGCTCATAAGATGACCCGTTTAGGCTTCTATTGGCCAGAAATAATGGCTGATGCCAAATAATATGTGAAAAAGTGTGACCGCTGACAACCCCCCGAGATGCTGACCTCCATCAACTCGCCCATCCCCTTTGCTATATGGGGAATGGATATACTGGGGCCTTTCCCCATGGCCACGGCACAAAGGAAGTTCCTGATTGTAGCCATTGATTATTTTACTAAGTGGATTGAAGCCAAGCCTTTGGCCAAAATCACAACTAAGCAGGTTGCACAATTCCTGTGGGAAAATATCATGTGCCGGTATGGAATTCCCCGCATCCTAATCACTGACAATGGAACACAGCTCAACAATGAGGAATTCAAGAAGTATTGTGAGGAGAATGAAATTGAGTTACGATTCACATCTGTGGCTCACCCGCAAGCCAATGGACAAGCGGAAGTGGCGAATCGAATAATCCTGGATGGACTAAAAAAGAGGATCGAGAAGTCGAGGAATAACTGGGTGGATGAAATACTCCCGATACTATGGGCCTATAGGACTACCTATAGAGTCACGACTGGAGAAACTCTCTTCATGTTAGTATATGAGGCAGAAGTAGTTGTTCCTGTGGAAATATCACATTCCTCCCCCAGGATTTAAGCTTTCAATGCTGAGGAAAACGAGGAAGGGCAAAGGTTAGCCCTGGATCTAATTGATGAAGTGCGAGATGAGGCACATGCAAAGATAGTGAAATATCAGAAAAAGGCTTCGTTCCACTACAACCTAAGGGTTAAAGAAAGGTTCTTCAAACAGGCCTCTGGCGTTGCGCAGAAAGGAAAGCTTGCCCCGAATTGGGAAAGGCCGTACAAGGTTAAGAGCATTCAAGGAAGGGGAACCTACAAGTTGGAGACTATGGATGGTTCTGAAGTCCCGAGAACTTGGCATGCACAAAACTTGAAGGTTTACTATGTGTAAATCAGCTGAGTACGATTCTCACTTTTCGAAATGATAAGTAGGTTGAAAAGCACCTTAAAGCTTTGCTTACGTAGGATTTTATATTTTAATTCCAGTAGGATTTACATTGTCGAGTCATTATTGTTAAGGGTCGAACCCATGCTATGTAAGGTTTTGGAAAACCAGACTTCATATTAATGATTTTGAAATTATTTCAACCTTTTGATATTTAAGTTGTGATAATACTTTGTGTGATTTTAACAAAGATCATGTTACGACCGGCATTTTGTGTAATATTATTTGTGGAATTGGTATAATATTAGAGCCGAATGTAAATATACTTAATGGTTGTACGTTTGTGTGAATGAAAATTTCTGCATTATAAATTTTCTTTATGTAGTATATGATTTTTCAAAGCAAAAGTTTATTTATTTCCCAAACCCACTTACATTATAGTCAAATCAAGACATAAAAATAAATCAAGGAAGTGATCACCACTCCACTTTCACTCCACCACTTCACTCTCCTCTTCTTCTCCTCCTCCCTCTCGGCTTTTTCCCCTCCCTCTCGGCAATTTCCAAAACCGAAGCCCCCATCCCCTTCTTTCTTCATTTCTTCACTCAAATAATCATCCTATAATCAAGTAATCTTACTCCCTACATGTTGTTCATGTGTATCTCAAGAGTTTAGAGTAGAAAACTTATGTGTTGACTTTACATGGTGATCTTTTTTTTGTTAAACTCAAAGTGAATATCCTTGATTCTTGTGAATTCAAGGCTTTCACCATGAGTTATAGTATCATAGGGCTGAGAATGACTAAACATGAGTGTGTTGCTCTTATGCAAATGTTGTTTTCACCCTAATCCATCCGGTCATGACTTGATAGGAGCCGAATGGATGGTGCTTTGGTTGCTTTGTTTTATTTTGTGTGTTTTTGTGATACTAACATAAAAATATTAGTAAAATCTTGGTAAAAACCTTTGCATGCTAGGTGGTCATTTAGATATAATCCATGATAGGCTTGCATGTTGATTTATAATGAAAATTTATTTGGAAATTATGTTGTTTTGGTTTTAAAGACTCGAAGTCATGCATGCATGTAGATTTCTCTTGAATTTTGGAAGTTGTTGATCATTCGAAGTGATATTTTGCTAGTAAACCTTAATTTTAGTTAAGTTAAGATATTAATTAAGAATTTTGCTCCTTAATATGTGATGTTATCTCGTTTATACTTAGCAAAAGGGTTAAAGTTGTTATCCTGGAAAACTTGATGACTTGTAATTTGTGTAATATGATTTCCTTTGTTTTGCAATGTTGCACCCTAGGTAAGGATGATCTCCACTAAGCCTATTTTGATTGTAAGGAAGTTATTTCAGTAGATCACCATTTTAAGTTATGGTTTGGGTATTTTGGTTGTTGGTGGTTAGGTTTGTTAAGTGAGAACCTTGGAGAAAGGAGAGTCTTAGTTTCACGCAGAAAATCAGTTTGGTACCCTGAGGTTTAGAGTGAGTTTTGACCATGTAATTGTTGTGCACTTTGAGGCCCAAGCCACCAGAAGCTAGAATTAGGAGTATATAAAAGGTTTTAGGTGTTTTTTGGAGATTTACAAGTCGTTTGGTTAGGTGCACGAGTGGAATCACAAAATCTGTCCAGCAGGGGACAGTTTTGTTGCAACATAGAAATAGGAAGTTTTGACCATGTCATGGGTAGGCCCTCATTAGGCCCTGTTGTGCCTTAGTTAGAGGGAGTGTCAGAGGAGTTTTTCCAACCATAGTTCATAGGATTGGAGTTAGAACCATGTGTCACAAGTTAGTTCAAGTCAGGGCGTTTTCGGCCCAGAAAAACAGGGGAACCATGGACTTTGTGCTTAGGCCCAAGGAGGCCCAAGCTAGACCCTTGAGCCACATCAAGTTTGGGAGATGCCTTATGGTCAGAAGAGTCTAGTGTAGAATTTTTGGAGGTAAACTTGTAGTTTAAGAGTGTCTAATGCACCCAAGAAACCATAGATGACATTCTGAAATTTACTCCAGTGAGCACTTTCACTTACCACATAGTTTTAGAGCACCTATGAGTGAGACCTGGGTTGACCACTATGGTTGCAAGATAGTATAAAGCCATTAAAGTTAAAGGCCCAAGTGAGGGTCAATAGGTTTTGGATATTTAAGTAAAGGCACATCGAGTTAGAAGGCCCAATTTGGAGAATTTGTCTAGTTTAGCGATCAAGTGACTTAGTTGGGGATCGAGATCATCCAAGCCTAGTGTTGCATTATGATATGTGTGATATTATTTGGTATTAAAATATGGTATGTGAGTATATGTGTCTATGTGTACTATTGTATTTATTAGGTGATTGTACTATTGTATTTATAGGTTGAGTTGGTGAGAGTATATTATAATGAGGTTATTATTAATTGTGTAGGATCTCGAGACGAGGGTAAACTTGCCATAAAGGTCGAGTAAAACTTCCAGTTGCTCCTACCAGCCAGACCAGACTAGCCTTTTTCAAGGCAAGTGATTCAACCTGTTTTTCGTTTACACTGCAAATGTGTGATAATTAGTTCATATATATTGATGCGATTATCCTGAGTTATCCTGATATACTTGAACCAAGCGATTCTTAAATCTATCTTTATATTATATAGAAATGCCAAGAACCCTCAAGTACATATTACAAGTAGATCAAAAGTCGTATCACGCTAGTATATCAAACTAATTGGAATGCCATAAAGATTTGATATAATACTTGATTGATCCTCTTGATTAACATGCTATTGATTCCTAAAATATTGACATCTAACCCTGATGCTTGAACCCCAATAGAAACTGTACCTTGATACCTAAAAGCCAGATATTCTTTAAAGTTGTTCTTAATTGATTGATAATCCTTTTTCTTTTCCTAAAGTTCGACAATCATGATATACCTTGAGCTAAAGATCATTTCTTCATACCTTAACACCCCTAGTATTTATGAAGATTATCTTCTTGATGTTCTAGTACTTGTACCTTGTCGAAAACCATTGTTTTAAGCCTAGTTTGGCATTACTCTTTCATAATATCCAATAGCCTTGCTAAATTTCCTTGTCAAAGTTCTTGTATATGGAAACCTTTCAATTACCCTAATATAGTAAAGACTTGTGGATCATGGCCTTGAGGTCTGTTGACATATTTCCAGTATTTCAAGTTGATCTATAATCCCTTGATAAAAATGTTTACTACTTAAGAGATTTTATCATAAATCGGCATCAGTTTTTGAAATAACTAAAATATGGATTTTCAGTCCCAAAGGGGGATAAATGTTTTCTTTGAATAGTGAATCTGGACTGAGATGCGAATCATTTCCACGCTTATATTGTAGGCTTAAAAGTTGCCTAGGCATTCCATTAATGTTTTCGAACCCAGCGAGGTTCGGGATTACTTCGCGGCTGATCACCGGCTGTAATCCGTAGCGTCATAAAATGATTTTATTTAAGTTATGATTTTGAAAATGTTTTGATTCAAGCAAATGATGCCATCACTCAAAGTTTTATCTCTTGTTAATATTGGTTACGTCTTCGCATTGTCATTCTTTTATATATATATCGATTTATGCTTTGTACCGTATTATTTAGCACTTGTTGAGCATTTGGCTCACTCCTTGCTTTACCCTGATATTACAGCTAGCAGCTATGGTTAGATTCAAGCAGACAGCACGTAAGACCTGTGACGCCGATGCGTATGTCCGAGCTCAGGTAGAATAAGAGATAGTTTTGTGTGAGGACTCGATAAAAAAATCAGTTGTAATAGATGGTAGTTTTGGGCTGTTCCAAACCCTAAACTGTAAGATCTTGGATTCGGTCAAGTTTACTTTCTTTTAAATATTGTAAAAGTTATTTATTTTATATGTTAAGTTGGGGGTGTGACAGATCATGTTTTCATCATTGAAAGAAGAACACTTTAAGAATTCTTCTGTCATAAGGAGTGCTTGTTGCACAAAGGGCTATGTAGTTCAGGTCATTTAACGTTAAAAGCATAATAAGTTTTGGAAAGTTAAAGGAAAAAGGTATGAAGGAGAAAGCAGCATAAATTAACCCCGAAGGGTAATAAGTTCTGGATACAAATAAAGTTCAACAATAAGTTATGAATAAAATTACAAACTAGAAACACTACTCCTCCATGTGGGAGCCTTTATTCTCCTGCTCCTTTTCAGCACCATCCTTTTCAACATTCTTCGGGGGAGAAGCAGGAGGAGAAGTAGTGCTAGGATCCAAGATGCGATCATCCGGCTGAGGGGAGTTGAAGAGGACATCTATTATGTCCTCGTCATCCTCTAGGTCGGACGACACTATTGTTTTGTCCGTGTATGCTGAGTTGAGGCGTGAGGTTGACATGCTTCAGGGCAAGTACGACCAACTGATAGACCGACTGAAGAACGTGTACCCGGACAGCCGAAACTATGAAGGGAAGCCTAAGGAGCATATGACTGTGAGACTTGAGACTTTGGTTCAGTACGTCAACACTAAGCTTGAGGAGATGCCATCGCACCAAGACCGCACCAGCCAGTATATCATCCAGATGGTGGTGGATGAGCTCTAGAGCATTGTGAAGATGCTTCGAGAGGAGAAAACTACCAAGCCCCGTTCTGATGGAGTGGAGCCTTAGTTCTTTCCATTATCTACCTTCCACGTTGTTGTATTATCAGACTTCGTAGAATTCCCAGTCATTTCCTTTAAATAAGCATGTTATTCCTAGAATCAGACTTTGTCCTAATCCCGATGTATTGTGACCTTAAAATTTCAATTATTATGCACTATCGTTCCATTTGTTCTCAACTGTTATTTTACTCCTTTATATGCATCACCATATCTGTTTAATTTGAAACTTGACCTCATATGTAAATAAGAATGCCATGCGATACCCTTGAATTATTTCATTATTCATACCTGTTTTGATATAACTCTTATTTCAAGAATCATGCCACCCAAAAAGAACCCAACAACCACATCTACCATAGATCCAAATATTCTTCGATTACTGGAAATTTTGCAACAACAAACCGATGCTATAGCTCAACAACAACTAACTCTTCAACAACGATTTGAAAACCAAGATAACCGTGAACCACACCAACCACCTGATCTACCAGTACCACCTCGACAAGTTGTCACTTTCAAGGCTTTTCAGAATGTGAATCCACCTGCATTTCATGATACCACTGATCCAATAATAGCTAACACATGGATTAAGGAAATGGAAAGGGCTTTCGAGTTGGTACAGTTAGGGGACGATCAGAAGACCCCATATGCTACTTACTTCTTGAAGGGCGAAGTTATCTATTGGTGGGAATCAGTTAAAGCTATGGAAGCAACTCATCAAGTTTCTTGGGAAAGATTTAAGAAGTTATTTCTGGAAAAGTATTACCCTAAGTACATGCAGAATCAGATGGAGCTTAAATTTCTTGAGTTGAAGCAAGGGAATATATCTGTACTGGAGTATGAGAAGAAGTTCACCGAGTTGTCAAGGTTTGTGACAAAGTATACCAGCATTGAGGAGGAAAAAGCGAAGAGATTTCAACAAGGATTGGAGCCTTGGATCAGAGATAGAGTGGCTATGTCTGAGCTTGATACTTATGCGGGAGTAGTATAGAAAGCTGCACTGATTGAGAACAATGGGATGCAGTCAAGAAAGGAAAGGTATAACAAAAAGAGAAAGGTTCCATTTTATGGAGAAAAGTCTGAAGCCGGAAATTCACAAGATCGGAATGTAAAGAGGATTGGATTCCATAAGGGCGGAAATTTTCAAAAGAAGGGAAATTTGGGCAAAAGACAAGAATCAAAGGGGAACAACCAGGCAAGCCAAGGACAATTTGGAGAAAATAGATTCCAGAGACCGGAATGCAAGCATTGTGGAAAAAGGCACCCCGGAGTGTGTAATAAGCTGAGCGTGACATGCTATAGGTGCAACCAGAAGGGACATTTGACAAATGAGTGTAAGATGCCGAAGCCAGGAGTTACATGTTACAAGTGTGGAAAGACTGGACACATAGCTAGGGAGTGCAAGACAACCGGACCAGTCAAAGCTTTAATGAATGTGGCAAGTACCAGTGCAAGCATGCCAGCTGAGGTATTGGCATTACCTCCACCACCTACAACAACTCCGCAAGCAACAACAAGGACATTCGATTTGAAAATGAAGGACGCTGTTCAGAACTCTGAGGTGATAACAGGTATACTTTTACTCAATAATGTCAAAGCTAAAGTATTGATTAATTCGGGAGCAACAAGATCTTTCATATTAGAAACTTTTGTTAATAAACTTCAATGTGATAAAATGATTATGAGCGAGGTAGTAAATGTGGTAATTGCGAACCAAGAGAAGATTCATGTGAATCAATTCTGTCCGAAGTGTGAGATTGATATTTCGGGGCATAAGTTTACAGCCGACTTGATACTCTTCAAGTAGGGAGAGTTCAATATAATTTTAGGTATGGATTGGTTAGGGAAGAATAATGCCCAGATTAATTGTAAGACCAAGAAAGTGTATTTAAAGACGAAGAGTGGAGAGAAGGTAGTATTTAAGGGACAGAGGCAAGAGCAACTGTTTCTTACAATCGTTCAGGCTAAGAAGCTACTTAGAAAAGGTTGTGAGTCGTTCCTAACTTATGTAGTGGATTCAGAAAAGGGCAATCCCAGTGTAACACCCCCAAATACGGGGTCGGGGATCCGGGCTGTCACGAGTTCCATTTCCCTTAATAACACCCAATCTTAATAAATAATCAACTACTCTGTACTGTGACCCCACAATAAACACACACACCACAAGTTATAGTCTCAGAGATGAATATCCAAAAATAATCACAAGTCATTTTATTCCACAATTATATGCTAATACACCTTAAAAGGGTTTCTGAATAAATTTACATTTCTTTGCCATTATTACAATTCATAAATATACATAAATCTGGTACATTAAAAGTTGAAGCCTAGCCTATTGGTAGTTCCTACCTCAGCTACAGCGACATCAATGCCTATAGGAAACTGCGGAACGTTTCATATCCGCTCGCGAATTGGGAGCTTGGTCCTGTTCATCTTTTCTATCTGTTGTTGTGTGATGAAAGAAGAAAGCAAGGGTGAGCAACAAGCCCACCAAAATAATATGTATAATGATTTACAGTATATGAGCCTTCTCATAGTACTCATGAAAGTCTTGGTCAAAAGAAATGAACCAAGTTTGATATCTTAATGCGATGAAGTCACAAAATATTCAGTATATATATATATACTTTTCAAAATCTTGGAAGTCCTCTTCCATGCATAATATACACAGAGTTCCAGTTTATAACTGTATAAAACTATCGTTGCAAGGTGATCTCATATATCTAACCTTGTCTCAACGTTTTTCTGAAAATCTTTGACATACATAAGATAATCATTTACTAGATATAAGTTTAAAAGATGAAGTTACAAGATACTCCAATATACTTATATCTTTTCAAAATACTACTTGAGCTACCATCGTTCAAGTTATAATTAGTTTCAAAAGTTCATCACATAGATGAGACTACAAGACCAGATTTGAATAGATTAAATCTTTAAAATATCATCAAAATAAAATGAAGTTACGAGATACTTCATTTGATGCAAACATCATTTTGAAAACTTGACCCTGCCAACACTCAACAATCGCCCAACCGTAGCCTTTCTATTGAAGTGCTCTGGGTAGTGTTGCAGAAATATCCAATTGGATGATGAACTCATTACGGGAGTTTTCCGCGCCAGGAAGACCACTTACGATGATCAGTCGTAGTAGTGCAACCCCACCATTTTCTACATGTAGAGGAGAACCTGTCGGATTTACTTGTCAACCGAACACTGAACTCCTAAGGAACACTGAACTCCTAAGGAATGGGCCAATATAATAAGGCTGGGTCGGTGCCACTCGACCACTTACGCCACTCCTAGTTCAGATGAAATCCATGACTCTGAAACGTAAAGCTCGTTCCCCCTTTCCCCAAGTAGAAACTTGTTGATACGGCTCCACCAAGAAGTCGTATCTAGTTGGAAAGGATCCGCTCTAACTTTTAAAAATCATTTTGAAGACTCGCAAAACATTTTTAAGAATGTTTGGAGTGATGCTGATTTAACAAAATAAATCAGTCCCAATATATTAGAAAATATCTGAATATTATTATTTAAATAATATTCCCATAAAGAATAATCTTTATAAAAATAATTGAAGTAGAAGTTTTAAAACTTATACTTGAAATGAATATTAAATAACCAAATATATACCTATACGAAAGTACTATCTTTATTTGAATAATCAAAAGTGAGTTTGATTATCGACACCTTATTCTTTAATAAAATAAAGAATATATCTCAGCAATTAATCGGAGTCATAGATCCTCAAATGAATATTCAAATAATATTCAATAAATAAAATAAGCTGAGTCATAAGCCCTCGAATGAATATTCGAAATAATATTCAATAAATAAATAAGCTGAGTCATAAGCCCTCGAATGAATATTCGAAATAATATTCAATAAATAAATAAGCCGAGTCATAAGCCCTCGAATGAATATTCGAAATAATATTCATTAAATAATATAAAGTTATCGAATAAACCTTATTCGATTAATAGTTTTGAAAACTATAACCATATATATATAAATATATATATATAAAATCTACTCGGGATCCTCGACTCCCGGTTTTAGAAAATGTTTTCACCTTTGGGTCCCTATACTAAGAGTATATGCAAATTACCGCTATTCTCTAGCATAGGTATTATCAACTGAACCAACAGATATATATGGCAAGAATACGAAACAGGCATGCATATATATACCATATCAGCATGCTTCAATATATCGCAAAATTTGCTAATTAACCAACATGCATCTATCACAAGATAATGCATATACATATATACATCACAACAACAGTATAACGGGTAGAAAACTTGTCTGAGTGCTCCCGGATAGACTTAAGCTTAGAGTGGGTCCGATAACCTATGAACAATAACATAAGTCGGAATTAAACCCCGGTCGCTTAAGAAACTAGACTTTAACCATTTAGAGTCCTAACGTTCGCTTTCGCGCTTAACGATTTACTTAAGTCGCTCGAGTACCCTCGGCTCCACCATTTTTAATAAATTAACCATTAAGAATTTTAAAGCGATTCTTTCGCGAGTACCTTACCAACTGCCTAATCCACTTTACATAAATTTTTCATACCCCAAATAGTCATTTAAAGTCCTTAACCAAGGTTTCAAAGTAAGGCGAGGGGTAATGGTTCGATCGCGAAACGCCGTTACTTAAAACAGTCGTTTCTCCTAAACCGTACATCGGATTCAAACGAACCACATATCAAAACGAAGCTCGTAATATGAACTATCTAATAATGGAAATGGTCAAAACCTAACAGGAAGTTCTCGGGTCCTGATGTTAAGAGCAAAAATAGTCTAAAGTAAATCGGACATTATGACGGCTATGTTTACGCGATTTCCCAAATTTTTACCATTCCAAATCATATCAATCCAACTACTAATCAACAACAACTCAAGATACACATCAATGCTACTGATTTCAGTCATAATAAGCTCAAGGATCTCAATCCAATCATATATTATAACATCTCCAAATTCAACTAAACTACTTAACAATTAATCTCGAATCATGCTTATCATTCAAATTACTACTCATCCATCCAAACCATCTCCAAACTTCAACATTCAAACTTATTACTAAAGGGTGTGAAGATTTATACCTTTCTTGGAGGGTGGAAAGTTACTAGGAAGCCTTATGGAGCCTCCTACAAGCTTGATCTTTCCAAAGAAATCAAGAACACAAAGTTAGGCTTTAAAGTTTCTAAAAGTCCGATTGAAAGAACGGTACAAATGAGGGTCTTAACATGCTTATTTGGACGAGACTTGTGAACAAGAGTTGTAGAACATCTCAATACCTTTCCAACAAGCTATAGAACACAACATTTGGGTGAGTATTGAAGGAGATATGGTAGTTTAAAGTTGCTGGGTTTGTTTTGGCCGAGAGGTTTTGCTCTTGGAAGCAAAAGTCAACTTCTAATTTTTGTGTTTTATGATATTTGTTTGGTTACTTCTCCTTTTTGCCTTGGAAAATATTTTAGCTTTTTACCATGGTAAATTTTACATGGCCCAAAATCAACCAACAAAACAAAACCCCTTGTCATGCTTATGTCATCTTGCACATATCATAATGCTTCCACTTGTTCACACCTGGTTGGTTTGATGACATCATCATCCCAAACCTCCTTGATTAACTCCTAATTGCTTGCCTAATGACCGCTGATCTGTTATACGGTTCGCTTAACTTTCGTTTTCATTTATCGTTTGAGGGATCATACCCGGTATCTTATTACTTAGGTTTCTTTAACCTTTCTCAATACATTATATTCCTTTCATGATCCTCTCTTATAATCCTTGAATTTAAATCCTTTTTATTCTGTTACCTTATACTCAATTCTTTCTGTATCTGGTAGATTTTCGGGAAAAATCAAAGTGTTCGAATTTGGATTCTGACGATCTTTACATACACTTATTTAACATATAGAGTACTAATAATATCCCAGAAGATCAATAACAGAACCCCTACATAGTGTGGCATGAGAAGTTTTCTCATTCAGCATAATCTGCAAAATCACTATTCATAAGGGTTTCAAAAATTTTCAAAAATTGGGGTTATTACAGTCTCCCCTCCTTAAAAGGATTCCGTCCCGGAATCAGATAGAAAATGAATATGGATACTTTCTTAACATTGCACTTTCTAACTCTCGAGTAAATTTTCCCACATTATGGTTCTTCCATCAAACTCTGAATAGTTTGATAACCCTTCTCCTAAGCACTTGTTCCTTTTTACTCTATAACCCTTCCTGGTTGCTCCATATAGGTTACGTCGGGTTGCGTGTCTATGCGCTCATATGCCCCTATTTATCTGGCATCCGAATTATACTTCCTTAACATTGATACGTGGAACACGTTATGACTTGCTACATGTTCGGGGGTAGGGCTAGCTCATATGCTAACTTCCCAAAACATCTTAATATATCCAAGGGTCCAACAAATTGTAGACTTAGCTTTCCTTTCTTTCCGAACCTCATCAATCCTTTCCAAGGGATACCTATAACATTACTAGGTCCCCTATTTCATATTCTTTGTCCTTTTGAGTCAAATCAGCATACCTCTTATGTCCATCTTGGGTTACTACCAGCCGTCCTCTGATTAGATCTATTATATCCCTGGTCATTTGGACTACTGCGGGTCCGAGCATCTTACGCTCTACAACTTCATCCTAACATAAGGGAGATCGACATTGTCTTCCCTCAAGGATCTCATAAGGAGATACCTCAATACTGACATATGATCTTTTGTCGTAAGAAAACTCAATCCGTGTTAAGTGATCATTCCAATTTCTTTCAAGTCTATTGCACAGACTCTCATTATAGCTTTTGGCATTAGAGCTTTTGCTTCTCAATACCCATTCTTTTCGAGTTCGTAATCTCTACTACCTTCCGTTTCTAATATTATACTGGTTATACTTTTGCTCGTTAGCGTTCTATAACCTTTTAATAACCACATCAACCTTAGTATCATGAATGTGTTTCCATTCCGAATACCACCATAACTTTATTACTCCTTTTTCAGCTGTTTCTATTTCCCAAAGTTTGATCAATCATATAGAAGTAAAGGAATTCGTTGAGAGATCACTATGATCATGAACACTTGTTATATCGCATAATTAGTACAGAAGGTGGCCAGCCTTTAGTACTTGACAAGCAACTAAACAATAGATGGTATCCTACTAGGCTTCTATCACAAAGATAGATAGTCATTGGGCAATACCTCCCCTTCTGGAAGGGTTGTTCTTCTCATACTTGAAATGAAAAGAAGAGGAAAGAACGAACTGAAGAGAATTGTATATATGTAAAAAAAAATATTGCCATATAATATCTAGCTTGGAATCTACCTCTGAACTATAGAGGTTTGTCATAGGAGAACAAAACATATATGTATTTCTATCAACATCAAGTATTATAGCATCGTATTTCACATGCCTAAATATTTTTGCTATTCCGTCCATCATTCTATGGACCCATGCTCTTCCTCGAGTTTATACACAATCACCTTTGAAACTCCCTCGACATTGAAAATCGAATCTGGGATCTCATTCTAGACATCATCGTTACTAGAATTCTATGCTTGCATCGCAACCTTCCTCGTATAGTAATATGACTCTCTATTGATAAGAAGGAATAAATATTCAATAGGTAGATAATCTACTTAACTAGTCTATTCAACGACAACTTATACATCACCACAACCCGATTAGGGGTACCCAATCTCAACATCCATTACACTACAACTCTCACGGTTGTAATCGGCTCATTATTCAAAGAATCGTTGCTACATTACTATGGTCCACCACTGACCTACTGTCATCATTCATTTTCCTTGGAATCTTAATAGCTAACCATACGGAGTCCATAACTGTCGTATCAAATTCTTCTAAGGAGTTAACATAATCACCTTTCATGATTCATGAAGAACACTCCAAACTCTGACGTACTTTCATGACATGAAGCATATAAAATTGCAGAAGAGTTTCAATCAAAGCAACGATAGCAGGTTAATACCATTCTTAATCGTATGCCTTAAATAGAAGACTTAACTCAAGGGTTCGTCTAGTCCTTTTTGAAACATGGTCCTGACTTATCTCAAGATAGTATCTTCTGAGATAGATAGCCCGCTCATGGCGATTACACGAATTAAACCTTTACCAACTACTATTACGGTTGGGTATTGCACAGTCATCAGAAGGAATGTCAATCTTCCAAACCATAATACAATCTGCATGGCTTTAACCATCATCGCTGTATTCCTTTGGCACAAGCGCCTATAATTATCCTCTTACCTTTAAAGTGTCGGCCACCTATTTGGCCTTTCCTGATAGTAAAATTTCCTTACAGTCAATGTCATTTTAACCACCTCCAAATAAATTTTCTACCTTATTTCAATCACAGCTTATGTGAAGATGTTTTCCTTAAAATCTGATGAGTAAAAAAAAAATCACCATTTTTCCATAAGTTATTGCCTCAGTCTTTAGAGGTTAATCACTGCCATGACTGACTCTTAATCATAATTAGAACATCTTTTATCCTAAGTCTTAATTGCCCTGAACAATTTCGACCATTACTGGTTCGATCCATACTTTCTCGTGGTTTAACACGTGCCCCACTTGGCATCATTATAATTACGTCATATTTCCTTTATCATAATTTCTATTCTTGAGAATTTTGAATATTACCTTTCTCCTTGTAAAACCTCTAAGGTTATCCTTGAATCTTTCCTCATGAATTCCCTAGATACAGGGCATATCAAGATACCATTTATTAATACCAGAATCATTGTCTACATACTTCTGAAAAATTTCTCCACTGATCCTTAAAGGTTGTTATTACCTTAATCCTTTCCAATTCATACTGTCAAAACTCATGATGTCCCTATTAAGGGTGAAATTCCAACCTTTATGCATTCCCCTAGGATTCGTTTTAAGTTACCGATGTTCTATCCTTAATTCCACCTTTAAAAAGGTACATGCATCCTTCCATGGATAAATCAAGTCATATATCCCTGATAAGGGTATCTTATTCAATCATTTCCACCTTGATAGTCTATACCGAATTTCACAATAGCATCCTTATTCAAGTTAAGGTCAATCCACATGGCCTCCAAAAGATAAAAATGGTTATCCGCTTTTCTTGCCTAATTTGGTAATGATAACAAGGATGTTCTGGAGGATATTGGTCGTGTTCAACGTGAACCTCTTCTTAATAATTCCTTATTTACTTTTGTTGTTTATCTCAACAGTCACCTCAATGTTGGGATATCTTTCATATCTGGCATCTCCCTTTCTGGGTAACATGCCACCGGTCTTACACTTCACCTTCTTGAAGGTCACTTCCTTCATCCAATTTTCTTAATTTCTTACTTTCTTGTCTCCTCAGTCTATCTGCGTCTCATTATTTATCCTTCGAATTATCTCAAGGTTTCCTTGAATCCTCCCAACTTACAGGGGATAAAATATATGTATCTCTTATGCCCTCAACCATCAATTTTAACTCATGGTGAATCACCCTCATCCTGACGAATGCATACTTTTCTATTTCTATTGCTACGAGTCTTTAGGGTTTCCTCATACCCAACTCCCTTATCATACCTCAAACTCTATTGCCTTTATATTCCTTTCCACTTCAGTTTCTTTTTATTTTCCTTTCTCTTATCCTTATTTCATGAACCAACACAACATAAGTATTAATTTCAAACATCCCGTCATTCTGGATTCGTGTCCTCAGAATGAATCTTGACAACTTTTACAACTTAGATTCATAATTCATCATACTCATCCGCTTTTGTTCTAGCTCCAAAGCTTTTATACTATCTCCTTATCTTTGGGAATTACTTTCCCGAAAACAATTGACTGAACTTAAATCAGTTTATTATAATCTCTTGCTTCGTGCCTTCCTTGGCCTTTCACCAGCGGGTGGTCTCTCTCTTAGGAGGGTAAGTGACAAAAACAGTCTTTTGTGATTCGTCAATCATTCAGAATCTCAAATGATTCCTTTATTTCCTTTAGCCAGGCTCTTGCCTCGACTAGGTCAACCTGTTCCTTGGAACTCTGAGAGCTTAGAGACTTAAAGGTCCTGAAAGAATTTCCTACCGCATTGTTTCCTCAAGGTGGTGGTTGGGGATAATAGTCTAAGTTCTGTCTAGACAGGTCCATAAATTGCCGTATAGGAGTACCGTCTCGTGTCTCCTTTCCTTACTCGACTTTCTGTTTCCTTAGTATGAAATGTTTCAACCTTCTCCCATAATCGGGGTTATCTTATACATTAAAAACCTTGTTTTCCACTCTATTATGTTATGGGTTCTTTCTTTCTTGATGGCAACCTCCCTGACTATCACATTCAGGTTTGCCCTAAATCTTATTCCTCAAACTATGGCTCTCATCTAAGTTCTCATCCTTAAGCTCTTGAACTTTTGGAACCCAATTTCTGTAGGAACACCTCACTATCCCCTTATCATCTTTCTCGGTATGGATCTCTTCTCCAGTCATTGACTCTCTGCCTTCATTCATCACTTTTTCTGGCACAATATGTTCTTTTCCAAAAATTCGGTCTGTATTGCAATCTCAAACAGCTTTTCGGTACCGGCTCCGGTTACCTTCACTTCTCTCAAAATCTCTTATAAACTCTCCCAAAGACATTATTATCTTGAGTCTCTCCTTTTTACTAAGGGCATCAGCCACCACATTGGCTTTCCCTGAATGATAAAGAATCTCCCAACCATAATTCTTGATTAGCTCTAACCACCTCATTTGGCGCATGTTGAGCTCTTTCTGCGTGAAAATGTACTAGAGCACTTATGGCTTATGTAAATCTCGTACTTTTCTCCATACCAGTAGTGCCTCCCATCTTTAGGGCAAAACTATTATCACGAGCCCAAGCTCATGGGTGGGGATATCAAATTTTATATTCCCTTAATTGTCTTGACGCGTACACGATTACCTTGCTGTGCTGTATAAGAAGCACCCTAATTCCTTATGCGAAGCGTCACTACACTTCACAAAATCTCATTTTCCATCCGGCAACGCCAACATAGGGAACGTCACCAACCTTTGCTTCGGTTCTTAAAAGTTGTTCTCGCATTTCTCTGTCCATTCGAACTTCTCAGTCTTACGATAAGCCGCGTTAAAGGGGCTACTATCTTTACAAACTTGAACGAACCTCTGGTAGTGACCGGCCAATCCTACCTCTGGGAGTTGCCCTAACCATGGTCATCGATTCCTCAGTGGTCCTTTATTCATTCTTGTCAGGATCCTTCAAGGGATCCTCCTCAACAACAATCCCTTCTAGGACAACATCCTCAACCGCTACATCCTCAATATCAACATCATCCGGTCTTGCGTTAGGACGCTCTATCGGATCCACAATCCGATCTCCAATTAGTAATAAAACATCATCGCGCTGTTGCTCCTCAACCTCAGGGTTCGGAGTCCCGCTACCATATACGATAACGAACTATGCTTCTATCATGATATTTATAAGGGTTCCCATAAGGGTTTTAACTGTCAGTACTACGTTAGGTAGTCCGACTATGAACTTGGCAAGAGTTCTTATTATCTTAGTGAAAATATTATTTTAACGTCATATCATCTCTGAGGTTTATAACGCTTAGCTCTGATACCATTTCTGTAATACCCCCAAATCCGGGGTCGGGGATCCGGGCTGTCACGAGTTCCATTTCCCTTAATAACACCCAATCTTAATAAATAATCAACTACTCTGTACTGTGACCCCACAATAAACACACACACCACAAGTTATAGTCTCAGAGATGAATATCCAAAAATAATCACAAGTCATTTTATTCCACAATTATATGCCAATACACCTTAAAAGGGTTTCTGAATAAATTTACATTTCTTTGCCATTATTACAATTCATAAATATACATAAATCCGGTACATTAAAAGTTGAAGCCTAGCCTATTGGTAGTTCCTACCTCAGCTACAGCGACATCAATGCCTATAGGAAACTGCGGAACGTTTCCTATCCGCTCGCGAATTGGGAGCTTGGTCCTGTTCATCTTTTCTATCTGTTGTTGTGTGATGAAAGAAGAAAGCAAGGGTGAGCAACAAGCCCACCAAAATAATATGTATAATGATTTACAGTATATGAGCCTTCTCATAGTACTCATGAAAGTCTTGGTCAAAAGAAATGAACCAAGTTTGATATCTTAATGCGATGAAGTCGCAAAATATTCAGTATATATATATATATATACTTTTCAAAATCTTGGAAGTCCTCTTCCATGCATAATATACACAGAGTTCCAGTTTATAACTGTATAAAACTATCGTTGCAAGGTGATCTAATATATCTAACCTTGTCTCAACATTTTTCTGAAAATCTTTGACATACATAAGATAATCATTTACTAGATATAAGTTTAAAAGATGAAGTTACAAGATCCTCCAATATACTTATATCTTTTCCAAATACTACTTGAGCTACCACCGTTCAAGTTATAATTAGTTTCAAAAGTTCATCACATAGATGAGACTACAAGACCAGATTTGAATAGATTAAATCTTTAAAATATCATCAAAATAAAATGAAGTTACGAGATACTTTATTTGATGCAAACATCATTTTGAAAACTTGACCCTGCCAACACTCAACAATCGCCCAACCGTAGCCTTTCTATCGAAGTGCTCTGGGTAGTGTTGCAGAAATATCCAATTGGATGATGAACTCATTACGGGAGTTTGCCGCGCCAGGAAGACCACTTACTATGATCAGTCGTAGTAGTGCAACCCCACCATTTTTTACATGTAGAGGAGAACCTGTCGGATTTACTTGTCAACTGAACACTGAACTCCTAAGGAATGGACCGCCTTAGCGGAACTTCCAGGCCATTTGGGCCAATATAATAAGGCTGGGCCGGCGCCACTCGACCACTTACGCCACTCCTAGTTCAGATGAAATCCATGACTCTGAAACGTAAAGCTCGTTCCCCCTTTCCCCAAGTAGAAACTTGTTGATACGGCTCCACCAAAAAGTC
Source organism: Apium graveolens (assembly GCF_009905375.1). Classification (NCBI taxonomy): domain Eukaryota; kingdom Viridiplantae; phylum Streptophyta; class Magnoliopsida; order Apiales; family Apiaceae; genus Apium; species Apium graveolens. The sequence goes on along the minus strand of NC_133647.1, from coordinate 48,870,793 downwards.
GTATCTAGTTGGAAAGGAGAACTCACCGATATTTCCCAGGCGATGCCTGTTAATGGATTAACTTGTTCCAAGAATTTTACTTCCCGAGTGTTGGGTAAGTAATCAATTCATTTATCAAAACCGCAACCTTATTGCGAATATAAAACACACCATAGAGCCGGATCCCTCAGGTTTTGAGCGAGTATTTAAATCCCCTTCGAAAGGAGGATCTTAAATATAAAAATGAGTTTTGGGATCCGCTCTAACTTTTAAAAATCATTTTGAAGACTCGCAAAACATTTTTAAGAATGTTTGGAGTGATGTTGATTTAACAAAATAAATCAGTCCCAATATATTAGAAAATATCTGAATATTATTATTTAAATAATATTCCCATAAAGAATAATCTTTATAAAAATAATTGAAGTAGAAGTTTTAAAACTTATACTTGAAATGAATATTAAATAACCAAAGATATACCTATACGAAAGTACTATCTTTATTTGAATAATCAAAAGTGAGTTTGATTATCGACACCTTATTCTTTAATAAAATAAAGAATATATCTCAGCAATTAATCGGAGTCATAGATCCTCAAATGAATATTCAAATAATATTCAATAAATAAAATAAGCTGAGTCATAAGCCCTCGAATGAATATTCGAAATAATATTCAATAAATAAATAAGCCGAGTCATAAGCCCTCGAATGAATATTCGAAATAATATTCAATAAATAAATAAGCCGAGTCATAAGCCCTCGAATGAATATTCGAAATAATATTCATTAAATAATATAAAGTTATCGAATAAACCTTATTCGATTAATAGTTTTGAAAACTATAACCATATATATATAAATATATATATATAAAATCTACTCGGGATCCTCGACTCCCGGTTTTAGAAAATGTTTTCACCTTTGGGTCCCTATACTAAGGGTATATGCAAATTACCGCTATTCTCTAGCATAGGTATTATCAACTGAACCAATAGATATATATGGCAAGAATACGAAACAGGCATGCATATATATACCATATCAGCATGCTTCAATATATCGCAAAATTTGCTAATTAACCAACATGCATCTATCACAAGATAATGCATATACATATATACATCACAACAACAGTATAACGGGTAGAAAACTTGCCTGAGTGCTCCCGGATAGACTTAAGCTTAGAGTGGGTCCGATAACCTATGAACAACAACATAAGTCGGAATTAAACCCCGGTCGCTTAAGAAACTAGACTTTAACCATTTAGAGTCCTAACGTTCGCTTTCGCGCTTAACGATTTACTTAAGTCGCTCGAGTACCCTCGGCTCCACCATTTTTAATAAATTAACCATTAAGAATTTTAAAGCAATTCTTTCGCGAGTACCTTACCAACTTCCTAATCCACTTTACATAAATGTTTCATACCCCAAATAGTCATTTAAAGTCCTTAACCAAGGTTTCAAAGTAAGGCGAGGGGTAATGGTTCGGTCGCGAAACGCTGTTACTTAAAACAGTCGTTTCTCCTAAACCGTACATCGGATTCAAACGAACCACATATAAAAACGAAGCTCGTAACATGAACTATCTAATCATGGCAATGGTCAAAACCTAACAGGGAGTTCTCAGGTCCTGATGTTAAGAGCAAAAACAGTCTAAAGTAAATCGGACATTACGATGGTTATGTTTACGCGATTTCCCAAATTTTTACCATTCCAAATCATATCAATCCAACTACTAATCAACAACAACTCAAGATAAACATCAATGCTACTGATTTCAGTCAATAAGCTCAAGGATCTCAATACAATCATATATTATAACATCTCCAAATTTAACTAAACTACTTAACAATTAATCTCGAATCATGCTTATCATTCAAATTACTACTCATCCATCCAAACCATCTCCAAACTTCAACATTCAAACTTATTACTAAAGGGTGTGAGGATTTATAACTTTCTTGGAAGGTGGAAAGTTACTAGGAAGCCTTATGGAGCCTCCTACAAGCTTGATCTTTCCAAAGAAATCAAGAACACAAAGTTAGGCTTTAAAGTTTCTAAAAGTCCGATTGAAAGAACTGTAAAAATTAGGGTCTTACCGTGCTTATTTGGACAAGACTTGTGAACAAGAGTTGTAGACCATCTCAATACCTTTCCAACGAGATATAGAACACAATATTTGAGTGAGTATTGAAGGAGATATGGCAGTTTAAAGTTGCTGGGTTTGTTTTGGCCGAGAGCTTTTGCTCTTGGAAGCAAAAGTGAACTTCTAATTTTTGTGTTTTATGATATTTGTTTGGTTGCTTCTCCTTTTTGCCTTGGAAAATGTTTTAGCTTTTTACCATGGTAAATTTTACATGGCCCAAAATCAACCAACAAAACAAAACCCCTTGTCATGCTTATGTCATCTTACATGTCATAATGCTTCCACTTGTTCACACCTTGTTAGTTTGATGACATCATCATCCCTAACCTCCTTGATTAACTCCTAATTGCTTGCCTAATGACCGCTGATCTGTTATACCGTTCGCTTAACTTTCATTTTCGTTTATCGTTTGAGGGATCATACCCGGGATCTTATTACTTAGGTTTCTTTAACCTTTCTCAATACATTATATTCCTTTCATGATCCTCTCTTATAATCCTTGAATTTAAATCCTTTTTATTCTATTATCTTATACTCAATTCTTTCTGTATCTGGTAGATTTTCGGGAAAAATCAAAGTGTTCGAATTTGGATTCTGACGATCTTTACATACACTTATTTATCATATAGAGTACTAATAATATCCCAGAAGATCAATAACAAAACCCCTACGTAGTGTGGCATGAAAAGTTTTCTCATTCAGCATAATCTGCAAAATCACTATTCATAAGGGTTTCAAAAATTTCCAAAAATTGGGGTTATTACACCCAGCATAGAAGATATCCCCGTAGTTAACGAGTTCCCAGATGTGTTTCCAGATGAACTACCAGGCTTACCACCAGATCGACAAATCGAGTTCGAGATCAACCTTGCTCCGGGCACAGAACCAGTTTCAAAGGCCGCATATAGGATGGCACGAACAGAAATGAAAGAGTTGGCGAGCCAGCTACAAGAATTATTGGATAAAGGAGTGATTCGGCCAAGTACATCGCCATGGGGAGCACATGTTCTGTTTGTAAAGAAGAAAGATGGAAGTATGCAGCTATGTATAGATTATCGGGAGTTTTATAAGGTAACGATCAAGAACCGCTACCCACTACCAAGAATAGATGACCTATTTGACCAGCTGAAAGGAGCAAAGTTCTTTTCGAAGATTGACTTGAGATCTGGATACCATCAATTAAGGATCAAGGAAGAAGATATTCCCAAGACAGCATTCAGGACCAGATTTGGACATTATGAATTCTTAGTAATGCCGTTTGGATTGACTAATGCCCTGGCCGTATTTATGGATCTGATGAATCGGGTATTTAAAAAGTATTTGGACAAGTTCGTAGTGGTATTCATTAATGACATCCTTATTTATTCAAAGTCGGAAGAAGAACATAAGCAACGTCTATGGATAGCATTGGAGATACTCCGGCAAGAGAAGTTGTATGCCAAGTTTTCTAAATGTGAGTTTTGGTTAAAGGAAGTTCAATTTTTGGGACACGTCATTGGAAATGAAGGAGTTAAAGTAGATCCGGCAAAGATTGAGGCGATTATGAGTTGGGAGAGGCCAAAAACACCTACAGAAGTGCAAAGTTTTCTAGGATTGGCAGGGTATTATAGAAGGTTTGTCAGGGATTTTTCGAAAATCGCCACGCCATTGACTAAGTTAACCAGGAAGAATCAGAAGTTCGAATGGAGTGCAGAATGTGAGAATAGCTTTCAAGAGTTGAAACAGAGATTGGTAACGGCTCCGGTGTTAGTACTACCAGATGACCAAGGAAACTTTGTGATTTTCAGCGACGCTTCACATAAAGGATTGGGCTGTGTGCTAATACAACACAATAAGGTGATCGCGTATACGTCAAGACAGTTAAAACTGTATGAGTTGAAGTACCCGACGCATGACTTAGAGCTAGCCGCCATAGTGTTCGCACTTAAGATTTGGAGACATTACCTCTACGGACAAAAGTGTGAAATCTACACGGATCACAAGAGTTTAAAGTACATTTTCACTCAGAAGGAGCTCAATATGAGGCAAAGGAGATGGTTGGAATTGATCAAGGACTACGATTGCTCGATAAATTATCATCCTGGAAAGGCGAATGTTGTAGCCGATGCTTTAAGTAGGAAGGAGAGATTGAATAGGATGGCAACACCAAAGGAATTGTCTGAAGAGATTAAGAAACTTGGATTAGAACTTTGTGATTGTGGAATAGTTGAAGAAGTTTGTCGTGCAATAACTTTTCAGCTTACACTAGTGGAAAGGATAAGGAAATGTCAGGAGGAAGTAATGGAGAAAGAGAAGAATCAGCTAACTGGAGAAGAGATTGGCACTCAAAGGGATGAGAAAGGTATACTAAGGTTTTCCTCAAGAATTTGGATTCCTCATGTACCTGAATTGAAGAATGAGATCCTACAAGAAGCCCACAATTCAAGATTTTCAATCCACCCGGGAAGCACCAAGATGTATCGGGACTTAAAGCAGAACTTTTGGTGGCCAAATATGAAGCGAGACGTGGCAGAATGGGTTGCAAAGTGTTATACTTTTCAGAAAGTGAAGGTAGAACATCAACGACCAAGCGGATTAATTCAGCCCCTAAAGATTCCAAAATGGAAATGGGAAAATATTGCTATGGACTTTATAGTGGGACTAACGCGAAAGAAATCCGGACATGACGCTATATGGGTTATAGTTGATCGCCTTACTAAGTCGGCGCATTTCCTTCCAATTAATAAGAAGTCGTCATTGGACAAATTACTTCATCTGTACGTGCGCGAAATCGTATTAAGGCATGGAGTACTCGTATCGAGAGTTTCAGACAGAGATCCCCGATTTAACTCGAGATTTTGGAAGCAATTTCAAGAAAGTCTTGGCACGAAGTTGAACATGAGTACGACGTACCAACCACAGACCGATGGTCAGAGCGAAATGATAATTCAAACAATTAAAGACATGTTGCGCAGTTGTGCAATCGATTTTGTAGGAAGTTGGGACAACCACTTGCCATTGATAGAATTCTCTTACAACAACAGCTATCACTCCAGTATTGGCATGCCACCATACGAAGCTTTGTACGGACGAAAATGTAGATCGCCGACAAGTTGGAATGAAGTAGGAAAATGAAGGATTCTAGGCTCAGAATTGGTACAACAGTTGCATGAAAAAGTCAAGTTAATTCAGAAGAGGTTGCTTGATGCTCAAGATAGACAGAGGAAGTATGCGGATCCAGCGCGTAAGGATGTTCGATTCCAAGTAGGCGAAGCCATTTTGTTAAAGGTGTCACAAAGAAAAGGGTTGTCTAGATTTGGCAAGAAGGGGATGTTAGCACCTAGATATATAGGTCCTTTTGAGACTTTGAGTCAAGTGGGGAAGGTAGCCTACGAGTTAGCCTTACCACCTCAGTATCAGCATATGCATAATTTGTTCCATGTGTCGTTGCTTAAAAAGTATAATCATGATGCCAGCCATGTGATAGAATATGAACCTGTAAAAATTCAGGCAGACCTGTCATTTATGGAGCAACCTGTCAAATTACTCGACTGGCAAGTAAAGAATCTTAGCAATAAGTCGGTAAAGTTACTGAAAGTACTTTAGAGGAACCCCAAGGTCAAAGAATCAACTTGGGAGTTGGAGTCTGATATGCGTCCCCGGTATCCTCATCTGTTCTCTTATATTCTGGGGACAAAATCCCTTAAAGGGGAGAGGATGTTACAACCGGTATTTTGTGTAATATTATTTGTGGACTTGGTATAATATTAGAGCCGAATGTAAATATACTTAATGGTTGTCCGTTTGTGTGAATGAAAATTTCTGCATTATAAATTTTCTTTGTGTAGTATATGATTTTTCAAAGCAAACGTTTATTTATTTCCTTTATTTTTGATTTATAAAGAATATTCTAAATCTTGGAGAAACTTTCTTTTAAAAGTTATTTTGTTCACAAATTTTGAAAGTGATTTTATAAAATTTCTGAAAATCCAAGTTATTTTATGGTATAAATTTTATAATTTTTGAACTGGTATTTTATTTTATAAAAATAAATCTTTACAAATTTTAGTTGTAATAATTAGCAAATTACAAGGAAGCCCTTGCATGCAAACCACCTTTTTATACTCTTCAAGGACAAAGAAGACATTTCTAAACCCACTAACTCATAATTTATTAGCTAAATTACCTCCTTGACCTTGCATGCAAGATAGCCTACCCAAACCCACTCACATTATAGTCAAATCAAGACATAAAAACAAATTAAGGAAGTGATCACCACTCCACTTTCACTCCACCACTTCACTCTCCTCTTCTTCTCCTCCTCCCTCTCGGCTTTCTCCCCTCCCTCTCGGCAAATTCCAAAACCGAAGCCCCCATCCCCTTCTTTCTTCATTTCTTCACTCAAATAATCATCCTATAATCAAGTAATCTTACTCCCTACATGTTGTTCATGTGTATCTCAAGAGTTTAGAGTAGAAAACTTATGTGTTGACTTTGCATGGTGATGTTTTTTTTGTTAAACTCAAAGTGAATATCCTTGATTCTTGTGAATTCAAGGCTTTCACCATGAGTTATAGTATCATAGGGCTGAGAATGACTAAACATGAGTGTGTTGCACTTATGTAAATGTTGTTTTCACCCTAATCCATTCGGCCATGACTTGATAGGAGCCGAATGGATGGTGCTTTGGTTGCTTTGTTTCATTTTGTGTGTTTTTGTGATAATAACATGAAAATCTTAGTAAAATCTTGGTAAAAACCATTGCATGCTAGGTGGTCATTTAGATATAATACATGATAGGCTTGCATGTTGATTTATAATGAAAATTTATTTGGAAATCATGTTGTTTTGGTTTGAAAGACTCGAAGTCATGCATGCATGTAGATTTCTCTTGAATTTTGGAAGTTATTGATCATTCGAAGTGATATTTTGCTAGTAAACCTTAATTTTAGTTAAGTTAAGATATTAATTAAGAATTGTGCTCCTTAACATGTGATGTTATCTCGTTTATACTTATCAAAAGGGTTAAAGTTGTTATCCTTGAAAACTTGATGACTTGTAATTTGTGTAATGTGATTTCCTTTGTTTTGCTATGTTGCACCCTAGGTAAGGATGATCTCCACTAAGCCTATTTTGAGTGTAAGGAAGTTAGTTCATTAGATCACCATAGTTAAGTTATGGTTTGGGTATTTTGGTTATTGGTGGTTAGGTTTGTTAAGTGAGAACCTTGGAGAAAGGAGAGTCTTAGTTTCACGCAGAAAATCAGTTTGGTACCCTGAGGTTTAGAGTGAGTTTTGACCATGTCATTGTTGTGCACTTTGAGGCTGTAACGACCGGCAAATTTACGTTGTATTATATCATATTTATAATAAAATATGTGTATTAATATGTCAGTTATGTGTGATTATCTGTTAAACCCTAATTGTTACATGCTACGTGTATTCTGTATCATTTCTATATTTTTAAGGTATTTTTCAGATGTTTTATATCGTATTCAAAGGTTTCATTTGAAACGCTTTGCAACCCAAATAATGATTTTAAAGCCAGTATTTCAAATAAAATAATGGGCCTTATTTTTCATCAAACGGCTTTTACAATCGCAATATTCTGAACATCTAGTTATTTTATAAATTTTCTCGTTTTACGAAAAATGACTTTTCCGGGCCCCATTGGGTGTTAAAAACCCCACAAAAATCACATTTTTATTTTTATAAAATTATAGGACTTTTATTTATACCATTTCTTTGTATTTTTGAATTATTCACAATTTTTGGGAATTTTTGGTATATATATTGTATATATAAAATATTTATAAATTAAATTTTAATACCCAAAAATTATAAAAATTAGGGCCAAATATTTTTATTAAATGTATAATTAGCCCCTTAATTTTATTTAGGAGTATTATTTTTCATACTATAAATACCCTGATTATTATTAATTAATTCATAATTCTGCAAATTAATTCCCAAATTCAGAAATTAGGGTTCTTGAGTTCTTGATTTCAAGCAAAGATTTGACAGTGATTCTGATCTCCAAATCAAACATGTGAGTACTCAATCGAAAGCTCTTGATCCCTACTTTCCAATTCTATCATCAATTTTGTGTTTTATTACATTGATTTTCAATTCGGATTTTTAGGGTTTATGTCTGATTTAGGCGTTTTTGATTCTGGGGTTCTGGATTGATTTTGATGCTTGGTATAGTTTCCTGTACTTATTTACAATCGATTTGTGCTATTTAATTGATCGGAGTTATGTTCTAGATAGTAGTTCTTAGTTTCAAGTTTTTATCATTTTATTTTGATTCGTTTTTGAAGTTACATGATTCTGAGGTTATTTTGGTTATAGGGGTTTGATTGTGTATACTCTAAGCTTTATTTTAAGCTATAGATTGTAATTTTCTGTGTACGAACGAAGCAAAACGGAGTTTGGCCGGAAAAATTTCTTGGTTTGATCGGAAAATTGGTTCTAGTGATTATCAGGTTGTGTTGTTGGTTTGGTTGTGTTGCTGGTGAGATTCTGAGTGAAATTCATATAAAAATCGATTCGAATGGTGGTGTTTTGACCCCGACTGGAGTTCGCCGGACTTGGACATCGAGCTCGCCGACGTTGTTACGTTTTTGGCCGGAGAAGGCGACTGAGGTGACGGAGCTGAAGGAGAACGGCAGGGTTGTGTTGCTGCAGCCACATGGAATTGAACGGAACAAAAATCTTGCAGAACCAATGACCTGTACGTTCGAATTGGGCTCGCCGGAAACAGCTCGCCGGCGCCGGTTTCTGGGCAGCACGGCGGCTGTTCTTCAGCGACCCGAAAACCCGGGTTCCAACCCGTTTTCCTGAGATTGTTGACCCGAGTTTGATCCTAGAATTCCCAACCTGACTTCCAGAATTCTGTTTCTGCAAATTTTATTAATTAATTATATTTTAGTATATTAAAATCAGTTTTTAATAATTATAAAAATCAAATAAAAATTAGATTTAAAAATTTAAAATAATTTTGTAAATAATGTCTGAATTATTTTATTAATTTAGAAATTTGAATTTAATTATTTATTTAATTACTTAATTATTTATCTAATTATTTATTAGTTATCTAATTGATTAATAATTAGGTAATTAATTAATAATTAGGTAATTAATTAATAAATAAGGATTAAATAATACGATTAATAATCCGATAATTAGTGAATATTACGTGTAACTCGTATCTATACGAGTAGTGATTCGATAATTAAAAATTATTATTCGAGCGATAATTATTCGAAGAATACCGTAATAATTATTCGTATCGTATAATTAAATATCGATTGAATCGTAGAAATTGTAATAATAATCGTAATAATTCAATAATTATACGAAAAAGATGAATGATTCGTATTTACACGAGTAATTGATTGTTGAGTTTGATTATGATTCGAATAATTCAGTAATTAACGTATCAGTAAAGGATATCGATTATTTATTTATAAATAATCGATCTAATCAAATCAATAACGATAAGTTGTAGATATTTGTAATAAATTGTGATTAATCCTAATAATTATGGATTAATTATTTTAAATTAGTAAATAATTATCTATTAATTATTTATTAGTTATTTATTTATTAAATATTTAAAAAGTGATTAATTATTTCGATAATTAGTCACATAATGTTCGATAAATCATAACTTCTTCATTTTAACTCCAAAAATTATAAAAAAAATATTTTTGACTTTGAGTTTTGTTAAATAATTATTCAAAAAAAATTATTTTGGGATTTAAAAATTAGCAATAATTATTTATATTGAATTATCAGTGTTTAATTGATAATAATTCAACCGTTAGTCCGAATTGAGCGAAACGAAAGCCTGTTGACTCAGAAAAATGAATTCTTTTCACTAAAAATAATATGAAGACCTAATTTCTTCTCGAAATTAGTTGATTTTATTGATTGCTTGATTATCAGTTGAAATGCGTGCCGAGACGAGTTCGAAAAATTACGGAAAATGGGAAATGAAGCAGAAGGTGATCAACGGAGCAATCAGCGAGTTGATTTTGATTCTAAAAATTATTTTGACTATAAAAATGATTATGTGCTTATGTGTATTATGTGGTTAATCGAGTCTTACTTGCTTATATGTAATATAAGAGTCAGTTATAGGCGCATGGGTAGATAATAAGAATGAAATGAAGTCAATTCAAGATGCAAATTAAAGTACAAGATGACTTAATCAGTCTATTTTGCTAACAGAAGCTAAGTCAGCAAGGCAGGTCAAGTAGGGGATAGACGGAAGTGATTTAATTGCAGTGAGTCGCGCAAAAGACAAGTTTCTCCTCTATTCTATTTTCCAGAATAGTGATATTCTCTTCAGATTCGTATTACATTTACATTATTTAAACTCCTTTATTCATATCTCAGTTCGATTCTTGAATTATTCTTTTCATTTGAATTTATTATTCATATTCCAATTATTACTCACAATTATTAATATATTCTGGTGATTAGAATATATCAAAGTATACCGATTGTTCTGGTTGCTATTCTAAGGACTGGATAACATTACTTTTGGGGATTAAGGTTACTTAATCCTAAGTACCGGAACATAACCGGATCCTTAAGATGGGCCGTAGTGCCTGGGTGCCCGACGAGATCTATATAGTGAGATATAGATCTGCACTGTATCCTGGCTGATCAACAGGGTATAGCTGCGAACTTGAATCTAGTGTAGTTCGTTTATATTTGCCAGCAATGGCCTTCTTTTGATTCTTATGAGGTTATATCTTTGCAGATATACCTGGGATAAAGATTCAGTTATATTGCTTTAACATTGTGTATATTTGGTAGACTTGTTGAGCAATTTTGGCTCACCCCTTTTTGTTGTTATTCACCTTATTGTTTCAGTTAAGAAGGAATATGAAACCCGTCAGAACACGAATGGTAAAGAAGCGGGTCAAGCCTCGGGATCCTCTTATACCAAAGGTGTTGATCTCTATCCAGGAAGAAAGCTTTGAGTTGACCGAGCAGGTGGAGTGTTAATAGATAGTATGTGTGTTTGAATAAAAACTGAACTTAGTTTAAAATGAGTTAGACAATGGTTTGTAATAAAGAAAGTTTGTGAGATTTAAAAATGTTGGTTTGTAATAAAAGTAGTTAGTGGTTCTTGTTTTCATACTTCAACCTAGAAAGATCCTGGTAGTTGTTAAGGGGTTTAGTTTCATTTCTTTATTAATTATCAATAAGCTTGTACAGGTTTGGTGATTGGCTTGTAACCCCAGACTTATACCCCGGGTCTGGAGGGCGTTACAGTTTGGCATCAGAGCTGTAGGTTTGGTCCCTGAAAACAAGAACATTAGGATTAAGATAGGATAGAGAGATCACATATGATAGGGATAGTCAGATTAAGAAAAATAGTGTTAGGATTTAGGTCAGATTAGAATAGGAAAGTATAAATCTTAGAATTATTTAGTGACCTTTTCTTTTCTTTGGTATATTATCAGATGGCATCTTCTGGTTATTCTGCATCTTCCGAGAGGACAATCACTGGGCCAGCAGCACCAGTTATACCTCCAGTATCTGAGTATATGTTTCCTCCTCTACCACCTCTACCACCATTGCCACAGGAGCCGGTACCACCAGTTCAGGGGATAGTTCATGACCCCATAGAGATGTTTGATCCTTTTGAGTTCTTCGAGCCGATAGTTCCTTTACCTATTGAGTATCAGTTTATACCAGGTATTGAGCAGGAATTACCACCACTACCATTGTTACCTCCTATACCAGTGCATGCCCCAGAGCCGGACATAGTTCAGATGATTCCAGTCGAGGGGATGGGAGAGCATGATGTGGATCTACAGTTAGGTTTACCACAGCCGGGTGCAGGTATTCCGAGGGTTCCTTCCCAGGAGTCAGTAGGTCAGATTGCTCAGCCGCATATGGTACCATACCATGAGTATAGAGTTATGAGGGATGATATGGAGTATTGGCGGGCACAGTGTCGAGAGATTATGCATCTGTTTGATCAGAGGGACAGAGGACCGTTAGCAGCCCTACAGCCAGATTACTACATGAGGCAGCGACTACAGTCAGTATTGATGAGCGCTACTTGGGAGCTTGATGAGTTGACCCATGATGGACCTCCTTCTTTTGCAGAGTTCTATCGTATATTCCGCTTGGCACAGACTTTAGTCTAGGCACTTAGAGAGGAGCTTAGGCGTATTCCGCCTGGGTTCTGAGATGGTTTGAGACGATGACTCCAGAGTACATGTGTATATAGAGGCAGCATAGTATAACCTAGTGAGTAGTGTGTATGTGTGTATCAGTAGTTTAACTTGTAGTAGTAGTTTAACTTGTAGCGATAGTGTGACTTGTAGCCGTAGTGATGACCAGTAGCCCGAGACTTTTTGTATCAAGCATTTACACCTGAAGCTGGTGTCACATATATATATATATAAACTGAACTTTTCAAATATCTTTTATTTAAATTTCAGTCTTTCAAGTTTTACAGCATTTACTTTCACTTTATTGCTTTACAGTCTTTTAAACTATAATTCTTGTTAAAAAAAAATAGAAAAGAAAAAGAATAAACATTTTATTTAACTGTTTACATTTTTAGTTTTTACATTTAGTAACTGTTTTCTTTAAATAAACCATGTTATTAATACAGGATAAATTGTTTCCATTACATACTGTCAATTGTTTATTAAACTGTTAAATAAATATCACCTGTTTTATTATCAGAAAAAGATGGCACCAAAAAGAAAGACTAGGGCTGAGACCTCTAACAATAATTCTGAAGGCCAGACTAATGAAACCATGAACCAAATGTTCCTCAGATGGTAATGATGCAGCAGCAGATGCAGCATCAGCAACAGCAGATATAACAACAAATGTTACCACAACCACCTCATCCTGAGCCTCAACCTGTTGTTACTTTTAAGCAGTTTCAGTCAGTTAAACCTCCAGAATTTGATGGGTCTACTGATCCTATTAAAGCTACCACCTGGTTAAAGGAAATAGAGAAAGCTTTTGTACTAGTAAAGGTAGGTGAGGACCAGAAGACTGATTTTGCTAGTTACTTGTTGAAGGGAGAGGCAAATTATTGGTGGGAATCTAAAAAGGCTTTAGAAGGTGAAGATGTTATTGCTTGGGATAGGTTCAAAGAATTATTTTTAGAGAAGCATTTTCCTCGCTACATAAGAAATCAGATGTAGATAAAGTTTTTAGAGCTGAAGCAGGGAAGTATGTCTGTGACAGAGTATGAAGCCAAATTTAATGAGTTGGCTAGGTTTGTTCCGGAACAGGTGGACACTGAAGGGAAACGAGTGCAGAGGTTTCAAGAAGGATTACGACCATGGATACGCGGACAAGTTGCAGTTTTTGAATTAGCAACATATACCACTGTAGTCCAGAAAGCTTTGATCATCGAAGGGGAAAGTGAAAGATATCAACGAGACAGAGGACAGGGAAGTTTCCAAGACCGTTTCAACAGAAAGCCGGGATTTCAAGCCCGGGCAAATCTGAATTTCAAAAGGATAGGACAGGGTACACAAAAAGCAGGTAATCGTTTCCAAGTCTCCAACCAGCAGGGAATTATTAAGGTTTCAGTGCCGTATTGCAAAACTTGTGGACGCAAGCATACCGGCGTATGTATTAAAGCAGAGGTGACATGTTTCAAATGCAAGCAGAAAGGGCACTACTCTAACGAATGTCCGACAGGAAAAACAACAGAAATCACTTGCTATTAATGCGGAAGGAGAGGGCATATCGCTAGGAATTGTAAAGGACCAGCAATGGCAGCCAGTATTCCGAAAGTATTGGCATTACCTCCGCCACCGCCGCCAAATCAACCCAGAGCAAGGACTTTTAACATGACCATGAAAGAAGCAGTACAGAATCCAAGTGTGATTGCAGGTACGCTTTTGGTGAACTTCGTAGATTCAAAAGTATTAATTGATTCTGGAGCTACTCGTTCATTTATTTCTGAAGAATTTCTTGATAAGTTACATTGCAAAATGGAATGGTTGGGCGAGATGTTAATTATAAAATTAGCGAATGACGACCAAGTTCCAGTAGATCGAGTATGTCCTGCGTGAGATTTAGAAATAGCTGGACATCATTTCTCTGTAAACTTAATTCCTTTTAAGCTAGGAGAATTTGATGTGATTTTGGGAATGGATTGGTTAGCGTATCATAAGGCTCAAATAGATTGTGCGAATAAGAAAGTGAAATTGCAAACTGCGCAAAATGCAACGGTAATATTCAAAGGCGGAAAACAGTGGAAGAAATTTCTCACCGTGATGCAGACCAAACGATTGCTTCGACAAGGATGTGAGGCGTACATAGCTTACGTTTTAGATACTGAAAAAGGAAGTCCTAGAATAGAAGGCATTCCAGTTGTATGTGAGTATCCGGACGTCTTTGCAGACGAGCTTTCAGGGTTACCGCCAGATCGAGAAATCGAGTTCACGATTGATCTAGCACCAGGTACAGAACCAGTTTCGAAAGCTCCGTATCGAATGGCTCCAGTCGAGATGAAGGAATTGTCAACACAACTACAAGATCTTCTGGACCGAGGCATTATACGACCTAGTGTATCCCCATGGGGTGCACCAGTGTTATTTGTGAAGAAGAAGGATGGCAGTATGCAATTATGCATCGACTATCGAGAATTGAATAAACTCACTATTAAGAACAAGTATCCTTTACCGAGAATCGACGATTTGTTCGACCAGCTAAAAGGAGCTGCATGGTTTTCAAAGATAGATTTGCGATCAGGCTATCATCAATTAAAGATTAAAGCTGAAGATATTCCTAAGACTGCATTTCGTACGAGATATGGACATTACGAGTTTCTTTTAATGGCATTCGGTTTGACAAACGCGCCAGCTGCATTCATGGATTTGATGAACAGGATATTCAAGAAATATTTGGACAAGTTTGTAATTGTATTCATTGATGACATTTTGATTTACTCCGAGACAGAAGAAGAGCATGCAGAACACTTGAGGATAGTTTTGGAAATCCTGAGGAAAGAGCAATTATACGCAAAATTCTCAAAATGTGAATTCTGGTTAAGGGAAGTACAATTTCTAGGGCATATCATCAGTAGAGAAGGCATCCAAGTCGATCCAGCAAAGATTGAAGCTGTGTTGAACTGGGAACGACCAAAGACACCAACAGAAGTTCGAAGTTTCTTGGGATTGGCAGGATATTATCGAAGGTTTGTCAAAGATTTTGCGAAAATAGCAACACCGTTGACCAAATTAACTCGAAAAAGTGAAAAGTTTGAATGGAATGATAAGTGTGAAGAAAGTTTTCAAGAGTTAAAGAACCGGTTAGTGACCGCACCAATACTGGTATTGCCAGATGAGCAAGGGAATTTCGTTATTTTCAGCGATGCTTCGTATCGCGGGCTAGGATGTGTATTGATGCAACACGATAACGTCATCGCATATGCTTCGAGACAACTTAAACTTCATGAACAGAAATATCCTACGCATGATCTGGAATTGGCAGCGATTGTATTTGCATTGAAGCTTTGGAGACATTATCTCTACGGTGAAAGATGCGAAATCTACACGGATCATAAAAGTCTGAAGTATATCTTTACACAAAAGGAACTGAACATGCGACAACGTCGATGGCTAGAATTGATAAAGGATTATGATGTTACAATCAGTTATCATCCAGGAAAAGCAAATGTTGTAGCGGATGTGTTGAGCAGGAAAGAAAGATTGAATTGGTTAACTTCATGCGAAGAATTGGCCAAGGAATTCGATAAATTGGAAATCGAGATTCGTGTTCCCAATGAATCTGCAGAAGCTATCTACACTATGACTTTCCAACCGGAATTGTTAGAGAAGATTCGCCGCTGTCAAGATGAAGTGATGAGTCAAGATGACGACCTGATGGGAGAAGAGATCACAACTCAGAAAGATAGTGAAGGAATTTTACGCTTTGCGTCGAGAATCTGGATCCCTAATGTGGTAGAATTAAAAGAAGAAATAATGCGAGATGCGCACAATTCGAAGTATTCCATTCATCCAGGAAGTACAAAAATGTATCGCGATCTGAAAGAAAACTTCTGGTGGCCGAACATGAAAAAGGAAATAGCAGAATGGGTGAGTAAATGCTACACATGCCAGCGAGTTAAAGCGGAACATCAACGTCCGAGCGGGTTATTGCAACCGTTAGACATTCCAGAATGGAAATGGGAACATCTAGCGATGGATTTTGTGGTAGGACTACCAAGGACTAAGGAAAATCATGATGCGATATGGGTAATCATTGACAGACTTACAAAGTCGACACATTTTCTACCAATTAACGAAAGATTTTCACTCGACAAATTAGTGCACATGTATCTTAAAGAAATTGTGATGCGACATGGAGTTCCAATATCTATCGTGTCTGATCGAGATCCTCGTTTCAATTCAAGATTTTGGAGACAATTTCAAAAATGCCTTGGAACGAAATTAAACATGAGTACCGCTTATCATCCACAAACCGACGGGCAAAGTGAAAGAACTATCCAAACGATTGAAGACATGTTACGAGTTTGTGCGATCGATTTTGAAGGCAGCTGGGATGAACATTTACCTCTGGTGGAATTTTCTTATAATAACAGTTATCACGCCAACATTGGAATGCCACCGTATGAAGCACTATATGGGAAAAAATGCAGATCACCAGTACACTGGGATGAAGTTGGAGAACGCAAAATTTTGGGTCCAGAATTAATTCAGCAAACAAAGGAAAAGATTGAACTTATTCGGAAACGTCGATGCAGCGCAAAACAGGCAACGCAAATACGCAGACCAAGCACGGAAGGATATGGACTATCAGGAAGGAGAACACATATTACTTAAAATATCGCCATGGAAAGGATTGACTAGATTTAGCAATAAGGGTAAATTGAAGCCACGATATATCGGACCATTTGAAATTTTGAAGAAAGTAGGAAAGCTTGCATACGAATTAGCTTTACCGCCTCATATGCAACATATTCACAATGTGTTTCACGTGTCAATGCTTAAGCGATATAATCCTGATTCTAGGCATGTAATAGAGTATGAACCGATAGATATCCAACCTGATTTGTCTTTTGTAGAGCAGCCAGTAAGAATTTTAGATCGGTGAGAGAAAGTGTTGAGAAATAAGTCTGTATATTTAGTGCGAGTGTTATGGAGAAATCCTATGGTTGAAGAATCAACCTGGGAACTTGAAAGTAAAATGTTAGAGAAATACCCTCATTTGTTTTCATAAAAGATTCTGAGGACAGAATCCAATTAAGGGGGGAGAATGTAATGACCGGCAAATTTACGTTGTATTGTATCATATTTATAATAAAATATGTGTATTAATATGTCAGTTATGTGTGATTATCTGTTAAACCCTAATTGTTACATGCTACGTGTATTCTGTATCATTTCTATATTTTTAAGGTATTTTTCAGATGTTTTATATCGTATTCAAAGGTTTCATTTGGAACGCTTTGCAACCCAAATAATGATTTTAAAGCAAGTATTTCAAATAAAATAATGGGCCTTATTTTTCATCAAACGGCTTTTACAATCGCAATATTCTGAACATATAGATATTTTATAAATTTTCTCATTTTATGAAAAATGACTTTTCCGGGCCCCATTGGGTGTTAAAAACCCCACAAAAATCACATTTTTATTTTTATAAAATTATAGGACTTTTATTTATACCATTTCTTTGTATTTTTGAATTATTCACAATTTTTGGGAATTTTTGGTATATATATTGTATATATAAAATATTTATAAATTAAATTTTAATACCCAAAAATTATAAAAATTAGGGCCAAATATTTTTATTAAATGTATAATTAGCCCCTTAATTTTATTTAGGAGTATTATTTTTCATACTATAAATACCCTGATTATTATTAATTAATTCATAATTCTGCAAATTAATTCCCAAATTCAGAAATTAGGGTTCTTGAGTTCTTGATTTCAAGCAAAGATTTGACAGTGATTCTGATCTCCAAATCAAACATGTGAGTACTCAATCGAAAGCTCTTGATCCCTACTTTCCAATTCTATCATCAATTTTGTGTTTTATTACATTGATTTTCAATTCGGATTTTTAGGGTTTATGTCTGATTTAGGCATTTTTGATTCTGGGGTTCTGGATTGATTTTGATGCTTGGTATAGTTTCCTGTACTTATTTACAATCGATTTGTGCTATTTAATTGATCGGAGTTATGTTCTAGATAGTAGTTCTTAGTTTCAAGTTTTTATCATTTTATTTTGATTCGTTTTTGAATTTACATGATTCTGAGGTTATTTTGGTTATAGGGGTTTGATTGTGTATACTCTAAGCTTTATTTTAAGCTATAGATTGTAATTTTCTGTGTACGAACGAAGCAAAACTGAGTTTGGCCGGAAAAATTTCTTGGTTTGATCGGAAAATTGGTTCTAGTGATTATCAGGTTGTGTTGTTGGTTTGGTTGTGTTGTTGGTGAGATTCTGAGTGAAATTCATATAAAAATCGATTCGAATGGTGGTGTTTTGACCCCGACTGGAGTTCGCTGGACTTGGACATCGAGCTCGCCGGCGTTGTTACGTTTTTGGCCGGAGAAGGCGACTGAGGTGACGGAGCTGAAGGAGAACGGCAAGGTTGTGTTGCTGCAGCCACATGGAATTGAACGGAACAAAAATCTTGCAGAACCAATGACCTGTACGTTCGAATTGGGCTCGCCGGAAACAGCTCGCCGGCGCCGGTTTCTGGGCAGCACGGCGGCTATTCTTCAGCGACCCGAAAACCCGGGTTCCAACCCGTTTTCCTGAGATTGTTGACCCGAGTTTGATCCTAGAATTCCCAACCTGACTTCCAGAATTCTGTTTCTGCAAATTTTATTAATTAATTATATTTTAGTATATTAAAATCAGTTTTTAATAATTATAAAAATCAAATAAAAATTAGATTTAAAAATTTAAAATAATTTTGTAAATAATGTCTGAATTATTTTATTAATTTAGAAATTTGAATTTAATTATTTATTTAATTACTTAATTATTTATCTAATTATTTATTAGTTATCTAATTGATTAATAATTAGGTAATTAATTAATAATTAGGTAATTAATTAATAAATAAGGATTAAATAATACGATTAATAATCCGATAATTAGTGAATATTACGTGTAACTCGTATCTATACGAGTAGTGATTCGATAATTAAAAATTATTATTCGAGCGATAATTATTCGAAGAATACCGTAATAATTATTCGTATCGTATAATTAAATATCGATTGAATCGTAGAAATTGTAATAATAATCGTAATAATTCAATAATTATACGAAAAAGATGAATGACTCGTATTTACACGAGTAATTGATTGTTGAGTTCGATTATGATTCGAATAATTCAGTAATTAACGTATCAGTAAAGGATATCGATTATTTATTTATAAATAATCGATCTAATCAAATCAATAACGATAAGTTGTAGATATTTGTAATAAATTGTGATTAATCCTAATAATTATGGATTAATTATTTTAAATTAGTAAATAATTATCTATTAATTATTTATTAGTTATTTATTTATTAAATATTTAAAAAGTGATTAATTATTTCGATAATTAGTCACATAATGTTCGATAAATCATAACTTCTTCATTTTAACTCCAAAAATTATAAAAAAATTATTTTTGACTTTGATTTTTCTTAAATAATTATTCAAAAAAAATTATTTTGGGATTTAAAAATTAGCAATAATTATTTATTTTGAATTATCAGTGTTTAATTGATAATAATTCAACCGTTAGTCCGAATTGAGCGAAACGAAAGCCTGTTGACTCAGAAAAATGAATTCTTTTCACTAAAAATAATATGAAGACCTAATTTCTTCTCAAAATTAGTTGATTTTATTGATTGCTTGATTATCAGTTGAAATGCGTGCCGAGACGAGTTCGAAAAATTACGGAAAAATGGGAAATGAAGCAGAAGGTGATCAACGGAGCAATCAGCGAGTCGATTTTGATTCTAAAAATTATTTTGACTATAAAAATGATTATGTGCTTATGTGCTTATGTGTATTATGTGGTTAATCGAGTCTTACTTGCTTATATGTAATATAAGAGTCAGTTATAGGCGCATGGGTAGATAATAGGAACGAAATGAAGTCAATTCAAGATGCAAATTAAAGTACAAGATGACTTAATCAGTCTATTTTGCTAACAGAAGCTAAGCCAGCAAGGCAGGTCAAGTAGGGGATAGACGGAAGTGATTTAATTGCAGTGAGTCGCGCAAAAGGCAAGTTTCTCCTTTATATTATTTTCCAGAATAGTGATATACTCTTCAGATTCATTTTACATTTACATTACTTTAACTCCTTTATTCATATCTCAGTTCAATTCTTGAATTATTCTTTTCATTTGAATTTATTATTCATATTCCAATTATTACTCACAATTATTAATATATTCTGGTGATTAGAATATATCAAAGTATACCGATTGTTCTGGTTGCTATTCTAAGGACTGGATAACATTACTTTTGGGGATTAAGGTTACTTAATCCTAAGGACCGGAACACAATCGGATCCTTGAGATGGGCCGTAGTGTCTGGGTGCCCGACGAGATCTATATAGTGAGATATAGATCTGCACTGTATCCTGGCTGATCGGCAGGGTATAGCTGCGAACTTGAATCCAGTGTAGTTCGTTTATATTTACCAGCAATGGCCTTCTTTTGATTCTTATGAGGTTATATCTTTGCAGATATACCTGGGATAAGGATTCAGTTATATTGCTTTAACATTGTGTATATTTGGTAGACTTGTTGAGCAATTTTGGCTCACCCCTTTTTGTTGTTATTCACCTTATTGTTTCAGTTAAGAAGGAATATGAAACCCGTCAGAACACGAGTGGTAAAGAAGCGGGTCAAGCCTCGGGATCCTCTTATACCCAAGGTGTTGATCCCTATCCAGGAAGAAAGCTTTGAGTTGGCCGAGCAGGTGGAGTGTTAATAGATAGTATGTGTGTTTGCATAAAAGCTGAACTTAGTTTAAAATGAGTTAGATAATGGTTTGTAATAAAGAAAGTTTGTGAGATTTAAAAATGTTGGTTTGTAATAAAAGTAGTTAGTGGTTCTTGTTTTCATACTTCAACCTAGAAAGATCCTGGTAGTTGTTAAGGGGTTTAGTTTCATTTCTTTATTAATTATCAATAAGCTTGTACAGGTTTGGTGATTGGCTTGTAACCCCAGACTTATACCCCGGGTCTGGAGGGCGTTATAGAGGCCCAAGCCACCAGAAGCTAGCATTAGGAGTATATAAAAGGTTTTAGGTGTTTGTTGGAGATTTACAAGTTGTTTGGTTAGGTGCACGAGTGGAATCACAAAATCTGTCCAGCAGGGGACAGTTTTGTTGCAACATAGAAATAGGAAGTTTTGACCATATCATGGGTAAGCCCTCATTAGGCCCTGTTGTGCCTTAGTTAGAGGGAGTGTAAGAGGAGTTTTTCCAACCATAGTTCATAGGATTGGAGTTAGAACCATGTGTCACAAGTTAGTTCAAGTCAGGGCGTTTTCGGCCCAGAAAAACAGGGGAACCATGGACTTTGTGCTTAGGCCCAAGGAGGCCCAAGCTAGACCCTTGAGCCACATCAAGTTTGGGAGATGACTTATGGTCAGAAGAGTGTAGTGTAGAAGGTTTGGAGGTAAACTTGTAGTTTAAGAGTGTCTAATGCACCCAAGAAACCATAGATGTCATTCTGAAATTTACTCCAGTGAGCACTTTCACTTACCACATAGTTTTAGAGCACCTATGAGTGAGACCTGGGTTGACTACTATGGTTGAAAGATAGTATAAAGCCATTAGAGTTAAAGGCCCAAGTGAGGGTCAATAGGTTTTGGATAGTTAAGTAAAGGCACATCGAGTTAGAAGGCCCAATTTGGAGATTTTGTCTAGTTTAGCGATCAAGTGACTTAGTTGGGGATCGAGATCATCCAAGCCTAGTGTTGCATTATGATGTTTGTGATATTATTTGGTATTAAAATATGGTATGTGAGTATATGTGTCTATGTGTACTATTGTATTTATTAGGTGATTATAAATTTCGTGCATATAGGCCTAAGTGCCATTTGTGTTTAATTTCGGGTTATAAATAGGTTGAGTTGGTGAGAGTATATTATAATGAGGTTATTATTAATTGTGTAGGATCTCGAGGCGAGGGTAAACTTGCCATAAAGGTCGAGTAAAGCTTCTTGTTGCTCCTACCAGCCAGACCAGACCAGCCTTTTTCAAGCAAGTGATTCAACCTATTTTTCATTTACACTACAAATGTGTGATAATTAGTTCAAATATATTGATGCGATTATCCTGAGTTATCTTGATATACTTGAACCAAGCGATTATTAAATCTATCTATATATTATATAGAAATGCCATGAACCCTCAAGTACATATTGCAAGTAGATCAAAAGTCGTATCACGCTAGTATATCAAAGTAATTGGAATGCCATAAAGATTTGATATAATACTTGATTGATCCTCTTGATTAACATGCCATTGATTCTTGATGTTTGAACCCCAATAGAAACTGTACCTTCATACCTAAAAGCCAGATATTCTTTAAAGTTGTTCTTAATTGATTGATAACCCTTTTTCTTGCCCTAAAGTTCGACAATCCTGATATACCTTGAGCTAAAGATCATTTCTTCATACCTAAACACCCCTAGTATTCATGAAGCTTATCTTCTTGATGTTCTAGTACTGGTACCTTGTCGAAAACCATTGCTTTAAGCCTAGTTTGGCATTACTCTTTCATAATATCCAATAGCCTTACTAAATTTCCTTGTCAAAGTTCTTGTATATGGAAACCTTTCAATTACCCTAATATAGTAAAGTCTAGTGGATCATGGCCCTGAGGTTTGGTGACATATTTCTAGTGTTTCAAGTTGATCTATAATCCCTTGATAAAAATGTTTACTACTTAAGAGATTTTTTCATAAATCGGCATCAGTTTTTGAAATAATTAAAATATGGATTTTCAGTCCCAAAGGGGGATAAATGTTTTCTTTGAATAGTGGATCTGGACTGAGATGCGAGTCCTTTCCACACTTATATTGTAGGCTTAAAAGTTGCCTAGGGATCCCATTAATGTTTTAGAACCCAGCGAGGTTCGGGATTACTTCGCGGCTGATCACTGGCTGTAATCCGTAGCGTCATAAAATGATTTTGTTTAAGTTATGATTTTGAAAATGTTTTGATTCAAGCAAATGATGCCATCACTCAAAGTTTTATCTCTTGTTAATATCGGTTACGTCTTCGCATTGTCATTCTTTTATATATATCTCGATTTATGCTTTGTACCGTATTATTTAGCACTTGTTGAGCATTTGGCTCACTCCTTGCTTTACCCTGATATTACAGCTAGCAGCTATGGTTAGATTCAAGCAGACAACATGTAAGACCTGTGACGCCGATGCGTATATCCGAGCTCATGTAGAATAAGAGATAGTTTTGTGTGAGGACTCGATAAAAAAATTAGTTGTAATAGATGGTAGTGTTGGGCTGTTCCAAATCCTAAACTGTAAGATCTTGGATTCGGTCAAGTTTACTTTCTTTTAAATATTGTAAAAGTTATTTATTTTGTATGTTAAGTTGGCGGTGTGATAGATCATGTTTTGATCATTGAAAGAAGAAGACTTTAAGAATTCTTCTATCATAAGGAGTGCTTGTTGCACAAAGGGCTATGTAGTTCAGGTCATTTAACGTTAAAAGCATAATAAGTGCTGGAAAGTTAGAGGAAAAAGGTATGAAGAAGAAAGCAGCATAAATTAACCCCGAAGGGTAATAAGTTCTGGATACAAATAAAGTTCAACAATAAGTTATGAATAAAATTACAAACTAGAAACACTACTCCTCCATGTGGGAGCCTTCATTCTCCTGCTCATTTTCAGCACCATCCTTTTCAGCATTCTTTGGG
Organism: Apium graveolens; assembly: GCF_009905375.1. NCBI lineage: Eukaryota > Viridiplantae > Streptophyta > Magnoliopsida > Apiales > Apiaceae > Apium > Apium graveolens. The sequence continues at coordinate 48,846,739 of NC_133647.1, read as the reverse complement.
GGAGAAGCAGGAGGAGAAGTAGTGCTAGGATCCAAGATGCGATCATCCGGCTGAGGGGAGTTGAAGAGGGCATCTATTCTGTCCTCCGTCTCAGCCTGCTCAAGACTTATAAAGTCCTTAGGGTCGACTAAGCCCGGATGCCTCTCAGAAACCGCCTTCACGGCCGCATCCCATCCCTGGGTAAACTGTAGGGAATAGAGACCCTCATCATGAATCTCCATGGGATTCTTGAATTTATCAGAATCCATGTAATCATCAATGAGTTTTTCCTTATCACTCCTAAGTTTCACCAGCTCAGAATGAGCCTTAGACAACTCCTCCTTCTTTGTGTCCAGCTTCTTCTTCAGGACCTTAGCTCTCTCCTCCCATTTCTTCATCTCCTTCTCAAATTCATCGGAGTTACCCTTCCAAGACCTAGCCTGATGGAGGGCCGCCTGGAAGTAGGTGTTACTCTGCAGAAAAAAACATGAGGTAACACAAGTTCATTAAAAAACAAGAAAGTTAGAATTTAAAAAGAAAGAGTAGTATGTTACCGCAGCTTGGGCCTGAGAACCCAGAAGCTCGATGGTCTCAATGTCACTCCTCGTGACGATGTCAGTGAAGTCATGGGGAGTGATGGAATGGTACGACCAATCCTTAGCATGCTTGGTGGATCCAACCACCGTGTCACTTCTCCAAAAGCCCCAATTAGGCCTGAAGGAGTGTGCCTTAAGTGGAGGATCCACATCATCCACTAGCTCCACAATAGGGACGTGAGGCCTAAGGAAGGTGGGAGCATCGGGCTTACCCCTGGGATCTCTGTTTAGCTTGGCCCTCTTCTGGTGGCCCGATTCCCCCTCCTTAGGCCTGTTGATATTATTAATGGCCTCACAAGCTGAAAGAAAAAGAAGGAAGAACATTAAACTTCAGGAGATAATAAAGTTGTAATAAAAAGAAAAAAAAAAGAAATAGCAGCACAGATGTAAGTTTACCCTTATCACTGGCCTGAGAGAGACCGACTTTCTTCAACGAGAACTCCTCTAAAAAAGTCCAAGTATCTGTTTTTCCGTCATCTGAAATGAGGGTTTGATAGGCCACCTCCTCCTCATCAGTTAACCTGATGCTACCAGGACTACCATCTGACACTTTAAAAAAGGGCCTACGGAAGAATGTGGCCCAATAACCCCCGGCCCAGGTCAGCCTAACAAACTCATCTCTCCATTTAGGGTTGTTCTCAACTATAGAGTTACTATCAAAGATATGGGGCATTTTGGACCTTTGACGAATTAAAACCCAGCCCGGTTGACCCATGTAACTGTTATAAAATTGGAAAACTTTCCTAAAGACAGCTACGGAAAGGGGAAATTTATTTCTAAGACACAGAACCATAAAACAAATAATATTCCTCCATGCGTTAGGGGGAGTTGACAAGGATTGATTTTTACATCTGCAAGCAAATGAGGAATAAACTCATGGAATGGAAACCTAAGACCCGCGGTTAGAGCTCCTCGATAAATAAACAAAGTATCGCCCTCCCAGTTACATGTCCTATCCCCAGGGGCGGCTGGGGAATTCTAAGATGAGGTGGAAGTCTATACATGGTGTTTATGGACTCGATTCTACCATCTAACTCATGAAAAGTGTTACCATGATTATATGAATCTAATTCAGATAAAGAGGGATATTCATCGCCTCTAGAGTTTATCATATCGATTAATGAAGTATACGGAGATTGGATTTGAATGGCTGTACCTCCCTTGGAAGTGTTCATCTTCCCCAAACGAGCTAGGTCGTGATCCGCCATTGATATTCTTTGGATGAAGGCTTGAAACCTAGAAAAACTTGAAGGTGGTGGAGCTACGGTGGCTGAGGTCACCGGAAATCGCCTTTCTAAGAGAGGAACTGTAACACCCCCAGATCCGGGGTCAGGGATCCGGGTTGTCACGAGTTCCATTTCCCTTAATAATACTTAATCTTAACAATCAACCAACTACTGCGTACTGTGACCCCACAATATACACACACACACACCACAAGTTATAGTCTCAGAGATGAAAACAAAAAATAATACAAGTCATTTATTCCACAATTATAAACCATTTCACCTCAAAAGGGTTTCTTAATAATTTACATATGCTTTGCCATTATTACAATTCATAATATACATAAGTCTGGTTCATCAATAGTTGAAGCCTAGCCTATTGGTAGTTCCTACCTCAGCTACGGCGGTATCAATGCTTCCAGAAAACTGCGGAACGTTTCCTAACCGCTTGCGAATTGGAAGCTTGGTCCTGTTCATCTTTTCTATCTGATGTTGTGTGATGAGAGAAGAAAGTAAGGGTGAGCAACAAGCCCACCGAAATAATATGCATAATAATTAACAATATATGAGCATTCTTATAGTACTCATGAAAGTCTTGGTGAAGAAGAAATGAACCAAGTTTGACCTCTTAATGCGACGAAGTCGCAAAATATTCGGTATATATACTTATATACTTTTCAAAATCTTTGAAATCCTCTGCCATGTATAATATACACAGAGTTCCAGTTTATAACTGTATAAAAATATCGTTGCAAGGTGATCTCATATATCTAACCTTGTCTCAACATTTTTCTGAAAATCTTTGTCATGCATAAGATAATCATTTACTAGATATAAGTTGAAAGGATGAAGTTACAAGATACTCCAATATACTTATATCCTTTCCGAATACTACTTGAACTACCACCGTTCAAGGTATAAATAGTTCATCACATATATGGAGCTACAAGGCATAACTTATATATAATCAATCTTTGAAATATCATTCAAAAGAAATGAAGTTACGAGATACTTCATTTGATGGAAACATCATTTTGAAAACTCGACCCTGCCAACACTCAACAATCGCCCAACCGTAGCCTTTCTATCGAAGTGCTCTGGGTAGTGTTGCAGAAATATCCAACTGGATGATGAACTCATTACGGGAGTTTACCGCGCCAGGAAGACCACTTACGATAATCAGTCGTAGTAGTGCAACCCCACCATTTTCTACATGTAGAGGAGAACCTGTCGGATTTACTTGTCAACCGACTACTGGACTCCTAAGGAATGGACCGTCTTAGCGGAACTTCCAGGCCAATTGTGCCAATATAATAAGGCTGGGCCGGCACCACTCGACCACTTACGCCACTCCTAGTTGAGATGAAATCCATGACTCTAAAATGTAAAGCTCGTCCCCACTTTCCCCAAGTAGAAACTTGTTGATACGGCTCCACCAAGAAATCGTACTAGTTGGAAAGGAAAACTTACCGATATTTCCCAGGCGATGCCTGTTAATAGATTAACTTGTTCCAAGAATTTTACTTCCCGAGTGTTGGGTAACTAATCAAAAACTCTTTTATCAAAATATCAACCTTGTTGCGAATATAAAACACACCACAGAGCCGGATCCCTCAGGTTTTGAATGAGTATTTAAATCCCCTTGGAAATGAAGATCTTAAATATAAAAATGGGTTTTGGGATCCGCCCTAACTTTTAAAAATCATTTTGAAGACTCGAAAACATTTTTTAAGAATGTTTGGAGTAATGCTGATTTAATAAAATAAATCAGTCCCAATATATTAGAAAATATCTGAATATTATTATTTAAATAATATTCCCATAAAGAATAATCTTTATAAAAATAATTGAAGTAGAAGTTTTAAAACTTATACTTGAAATGAATAATAAATAACCAAAGATATACTTATACGAAAGTATGATCTTTATTTGAATAATCGAAAATAAGTTTGATTATCGAAACTGAAAGGAATATGTCCTAAGTCCAATCATGTATTAGGATTTAGGAATAACTTTTTATGTAATCTGTTTTGATTTCATTGATATTAATAAAAGACTTGTTTTGTTTTTATTACGGGCTTTATCTATTTAAGTGTTTAAATAAGATATACCATAGTTTCGAGTAAAGCTTTTTATGGATTATGATGAGATCATAATAGTGAGACCTAAAAGATGATAACTCTAAACTTAAATAGTTCCTGGTCATAGGATTACTAACTGGTAATTAATAATCCGCAGAGATCGGTACATACTATGCTTGCTTCATTATGAAGGATGTCTGTTCTCATAGACATTTATGTGGTGACACTATAGCTAGTATGTAGGTGCTTATTATGCAATAAGTTCACTGAACATGACTCGCACAGATGAACAACTGATGGAGTTCACTCACGTGTCAGCAGTTGTTCACATAGTGATAGTTGTACAAGTATCCTTAGACTTGAGGTCATCATAGTCATCTTGTGTACACTGAACTATGCTTTGGTTTAGTTCTTAGTCTCCAGGGACAATTATTAGGGCTCTACTGGGTATAGGAATTTGTACACGAAGATAGTGTATGATCAATATAGGATCTACCCCTTCCAGTGAAGGAAGCGAATGTTCAAGGCTGATCCACTTATGCTAGTTCAGGAATCTCGGGCCAGAGTAAATGAAATTAGAAAGGAGTTTCTAATTTGCATAGAACTAAGCATAGTAAATGGTAAACAAGTGATTGAATTAGATAGGCTTGACACGAGATCCATGCCTTGTATTTAATCGGGACATTGTAGGGTAGAAGGAGTTTATTGTACGGTAACTATTCACTGAATAGGTTCTTGGTATTCTAAGCAGTGAATTCATATTATCCGGATAGTCGCGATATGCTGAGAAGTATCACTCACGATATAGAATAAATGTGATTAATTAATTAATCATATTTAATAAATTAGAGAATTTATATAAATAATGATAAAATAGTTTTATTATTATTTATTTCTACTACCGGCTTAATATTGAACCTAGAGGGTCACACCATAAAAAGAGAATGATTTAATGGTGGAGGAATTAATTAATAATGGCTAATAATTATTTATTTATGAAATAAATAATTAATTGGCAAATTTAATAATTGATTAAATGAGATTTAATTGATTATAAATTAATTAAGAAAAGTTCTTAATATTATTAATTAAGGATTTAATTTTTGGAAATTAAATCAAGAGAGAGAATTATTTCTAAAGTGTTTAGAAAAAGGATTAATAATTAAAAGGTGTTTTAATTATTAATGAGAATAATAAATGGGATAATAATAATATTATTTATGGGAAAATTTCAGCTGAAAATTTTGCCTATAAATATACTATTATAAACCCTATTTTTATTCCAACCCGAGAACCACAAAAAACCCAAAAAGTTTGGAAAACCCAATTCTCTCCACCTCCTTCCTCCTCCTTAACATCATTTTCTTGGTGGATACCGGTGGAGTGCTTCACACTTGAGGAGCAACTACTAAGGATCTCTGATCGTTGTCTCCGAATTATTTTAAAGGTTAGATTCGATCCCTCGAATTTTTATTCATGATCTGTATGCTTTTATTTGGATTTTATTTGTGCGAAAGTGTTTTGCCATGCCGCGCTGTGTTTAAAATCCAACAGAAATATTATCCTTTAATAAAATAAAGAATATTATTTAATAAATAAGCGGAGTCATAAGTCCTCAAATGAATATTCAAAATAATATTCATTAAATAAATTAAACGGAGTCATAAGTCCTCGAATGAATATTCAACTAATATTCATTAAATAAAATAAAGTTATCGAATAAACCTTATTCGATTGATAGTTTTGAAAACTATATCCATATATATATATATAAATATATACAATATACTCGGGAACATCGACTCCCGGTTTTAGAAAATGTTCACCTTTGGGTCCCCTATACTAAGGGTATACGCAACTACTGCTTATCTCTAGCATAGGTATTATGCAACTTATAAGCAATTGAATCAACAATATATATCAAGATTACGAAACAGACATGCATGTATACCATATCATATGCTCCAATATATCGCAAGATTTGCTAATTAACCACCGTGCATCTATCACAAGATAATGTATATACATATGTATACATCACAACAACAGTATAACGGGTAGAAAACTGGCCTGAGCGACTGGGGGTGATAAATGGCTTGGGACGAGTCTGGTAACCTATAAACTACATATAAGTTGGAATTAAACCAAAGTCGCTTATGAACCTCTACTTTAACCAATTAGACCCTAACGTTCACTTTTGCGCTTAACGATTTACTTAAGTCATTCGAGTACCCTCGGCTCCACCATTTTTAATAAATTAACCATTAAGAGTTTTAAGGCGATTCTTTCGCGAGTGCCTTACCAACTGCCTAATACACTTTACATAAATGTCTCATACTCCAATTAGTCCTTGAAGGTCTTTAACCTATGTTTCAAAGTAAGGTGAGGGGTAATGGTTCGTTCGTGAACGCCGTTACTTAAAACGGTCGTTTCTCCTAAACCGTACATCGGATTCAAACGAACCACATATCAAAACGAAGCTCGTAACATGAACTATCTAATCATGGAAATGGTCAAAACCTAACAGTGAGTTCTCGGGTCCTGATGTTAAGAACAAAACAGTCTAAAGTAAATCGGACATTACGACGGCTATGTTTACGCGATTACCAAATTTTATCCTACTCCAAATCAACCACAATTCAATCACAATTCAACCATACAACCAAACTCCATTCATAAATTACTAAAACAGCCCCAACACCTCAAGTTCTCCAATTTATATTATTCTCAAACATGAACTAAAACTATTCTTAATTTCATTAACTACTAACCAAGCTTTACAACTCCAAAAACATCACAAAACCAACTAATCTCTACATATTCAATCACCATGCTTCTCATGAACTATCCTACTCATAATAAGCTCTTAATATTAAATAACAATGCTAGGTTAAGAGATTATACCTTCCTTGGTGAGTGAGAGTAACTAAGGAGCTTGGAATCACCCTTGAAAGTCCTTACCAAAGCTTAATCTAACCAAAAACACAAGATCAAACAATTTAAATTTCTTGAAAACACTATTCACTCTCTTCTTAAATGATTTATTGAAAGAGATTGTGAAGGAATTTGGAGCTTAAACTCCTAGGATAGCCATAACTAATCATAAGGAACATTGGATAATTACCTTGCAATTTGACAATGGTTGGATCTTGGATTTTGAAATTTTCCTCTTTGAAAAAGAAGAAAAGCCAAGAGCTTTGTTGCTTGAAATGAAGTCACGATGTGTTTTTGTGTTTTTTGATTTATTTGGCTTGGTTGATCCACTTTTATTTTGATTTATTACCTTTTAACCATGGTGAATTTTGTGTGGTTTATAATCAACCAACCTTCCTTCCTTTTTGGTCATGCTTAGGTCATCATTCTTATGTCATCTTCCCATGCTTGTCATCTTCTTATTGGTTTGATGACATCATCCTCACTAACCTCTTTGATTAGCTCCTAATTACTTGGTTAATGACCGCTGATCTGTTATACGGTTCGCTTAACTTTCATTTTCGTTTATCGTTTATCGTTTGAGGGATCATACCCAGTATCTTATTACTTGGGTTCCCTTAACCTTTATCAATACATTATATTCCTTTTATGATCCTTTCTTATAATCCTTGAATTTAAATCCTTTTTATCCTGTTCCCTTATACTCAATTCTTTCGGTATCTGGTGGATTTTCGGGAAAAATCAAAGTGTTCGAATTTGGATTCTGACGATCTTTACATACACTTATATCCCATATAAAGTACTAATAAGATCTCAGAATAACAATAGAAGAACCCCTACATAGTGTGGCATGGAAAGTTTTCTTATTCAGCATAATCAGCAAAACACTATTCATAAGGGTTACTAAAAGTTCAAAAATTTTGGGTTATTACAGGAACCTTAAGAGAAATTTGAGAGAGTTTTTGAGAGAAAAGTTGAGAAATGAGAAGTGAAGTGAGGATTCTCACTTCTCACTTCTCTTATATAAGTGAAAAGCTCGGAATACAAGGCGTTTTAAGGCCCATGCAGCAAGGCCCAACTTAAGGAAAGCCCATTATGGAGAAGTGTCAGGAATATTCTAGAAGCACGAATGGAAACTAAAGGGTCAAAAATTGACCAGAATTTTGAAGAAATGATTCGATCAGAGTCCTGATCGACAAAAGGCAGGAATCCTGATCAAAATTTCATTTGATTAAAAGGGTAAAAAGCCACTTAGTTCGATCAGAGTCCTGATCGACAAAGAGAAGAACCCTGATCGAATTTTTATTCGATTAAAAGGGTAAAAAGCCACTTAGTTCGATCAGAGTCCTGATCGACAAAGAGAAGAACCCTGATCAAATTTTCATTCGATTGAAAGGGTAAAATTCCATTTAATTCGATCAGAGTCCTGATCGACAAAAAGAAAAACCCTGATCAAATTTTTATTCGATTAAAAGGGTAAAAGTCCACTAAGTTCGATTAGAATCCTGATCGAAATCGATTAGGAATCCTGATCGATTCTGCATAAATCATGATCGAAGATTCCATCAATTAGAATAGTGTATTGAGAGCTAGTTCGATCAGAATCCTAATCGAAATTGATCAGAAATCCTGATCGATTTTGTATAAATCCTAATCGAAGATTCCATCGATTAGAGTGTTGTTTTCTGAGCTAGTTCAATCAGGATCCTGATCGAAATCGATCAGGAATCCTAATCAAAGATTCAATCGACCTGAATGACAATATCACAGTAAGTTCGTTCAGGATCCGGGTCGATTTCGACCAGGATTCCTTATCGATTTGGTATGAATCCTGATCGATTTTAAGCCAAGAAATAAGGAAAAATTCCAAAAAATAAGGAAAAATTCCAAAAAATAAGGAAAAATTCCAGAAAATAAGGAAAAATTCCAGAAAAATAAGGAAAAATCCAGAAAAATAAGGGAAAAATCCAGAAAAATGAGGAAAAATCCCAGAATTCAGGAATAATTCCGGGAAATTAAGATAATTCCTAAATAATAGGGATGAAAGAAAATCATTGTAAATGTGTAGGTCGCTCCACACTTTACGCAAAAATGATACCCTGTAAGGGAACAAGTAAACTTAACTTCTACGAAACCGAGCCACTGTTTCCCAAAAGTTGGGGGGGGGGCAAATGATAGGGAGTAAATATATCCTGATTACGTAATTAATATTGCATTAATTATACGTGAATTGGGCTATAAGGCCCAATTCACATTTATTAATATGACATTCAGACCAAAAAGGTTAACACATTGATCAGGCCTGATGGACCAGATCAGGCCTGATGGAACAAAGAAAGCCCAAAACCCTGAATATCAATTAATTTCGTAATTAGTTAATAAGGGAGAAAAATATCTATTAAGATGAGTCCTGATGAGGATATAAATCCTTGTAGATTGGCCTCCAAGGAGGCTCATGGGATAAGGAATCAGCTTCCTACTTCCTAGGACTCCAAAGTCCATTCTAATTCCAAGACTTGTCCACCAAGTCTCCTAACCCAAGTCCAATTCAAGGACTCCCAACATCTATATAAGGGGCCTCACCCCATAAATCAGAACTACGTTTTTTGACTTGATCATTGGCAATCAGCAAGGTACGTAGGCATCTTGTTAAGGCAGATTGAGTCACGAAACATAAGAGCAGTCAAGTCGAGCCTCAAAGCTCACGTTCCCTAGTAATAAATACAACAATTATTATACTTTAGTTTTTTTATCCATAACAGCATGTTAAGCATGACAGTATTGACAGAATCAAAATTAATAACTTTACCAGAAAACACCTTAATAACTATATCACACAATTAACAACATTCCTTTATAAGACCTAGCCTCCTAATTTCACTTAACTTAGAAGTAGGAAGTGCATAGCCAATAGAAGTAAGCATGGTAACTAAATTAGCATCAGTGTGTGGAATAGTAGTAGTGTTATCTGGAATTTTAAAGCATGCTTCGATAATGTCACTATTAATGAAATGCTCTTTACCTTTGATGGTGAGAGTGATGGTTTTGTCTGAAGGCTGGTACACAACAGTTGTCCACATCTCCTCCACAACTTCACAGTAGATTGTGGGTGATTCCGGCACAACATAATTAAGTTTGCAATTTTTCACAAAATCCATCATTTTGTGAAAGTCTTCAGATGCCGGTATTTCCTTGTCCACAAGAGCTACAAAGTTGTTCTTTTCATAGATTAATCCAGTCTGAGACATGATTTTGACTACTGGTGCCATTGTTAAAGTAGAGAAATTTAAAGAGAGAGAGAGAGTATTTGCTTTGGGGAAGAAGAGGGTTAGAGCAATTGAATTGAGAATGATAAAAGAAAAGAATGAAAATGAATTTTGCTTTTATATTATCTCAAAAATAAACTGTCAAAAGTAATAAAGTAATCAATCAAAATATCCCAAAATAGCCGTTCAAATTAAAACAAACTGTCAAAATTCTATCAATTATCTGTCGTGATATATTTACAGACTATAAGTAAACCCGATGGATAATGTTCAGAAAATTAACGGCTATGATTTGCACAATTCGATGGATGAGAATAAAACAATTTATCCGTCGTGTTCTAAAATATTCCATAAAGGTAATTGATTTTTATTAAGATATTCTATTCCGACGGATGATCAAACTTGATGGATAATGAGCATCCGTCGGGATGTAATTTTTGACTTAGCCAAAATTTCATCCAAAAGAGAAAAATCAATTAAGTTTCTGGCTGCATTGCAACTTCCAAAAATATCAGAAATGATTCAAGAATATTTAAGCATACCTAACTCACATACCAACCTTGAAAAGGTGGATTCATTATGTGTCTTGGTAAAGATATCTGCAAGCTACTTTTCACTTGGAACAAAATGAAGTTCCACAGTATCATTTATTACATGTTCCCTAATGAAATGGTACTTGATGTCTATGTGCTTTGTTCTTGAATGTTGTACTGGATTTTCAGTAATGGCAATTGAATTTGTGTTATCACAGAAAATAGGAATTCTTTCCACTTGAAAACCATAGTCTATAAATTGGTTTTTCATCCATAAAATCTGTGCACAGCAACTGCCAGCAGCAATATATTCAGCTTCCATTGTAGAAGTAGAAACTGAATTTTGTTTTTTATTGAACCATGATACTAGCTTGTTTCCTAGAAATTGACAAGTTCTTGTTGTACTTTTTCTATCAATTATATACCCTGCATAATCTGCATTTGAATAACCAGTTAGATCAAAACTAGAATCTTTAGTGTACCAAATGCTAAGTTTTGATGTACCCTTGAGATATCTGAAAATTCTCTTAATAGCTATTAAGTGAGATTCTCTAGGATCAGCCTGAAATCTAGCACAAAGACAAGTAGCAAACATTATATCTGGCCTACAGCTGTTAAGTACATAAATGAGCCAACCATGCCTCTATAACTTAAAATATCCACAGACTTTTCAGTAGTGTTTAATTCAAGTTTAGTTGTAGTGGCCATGGGAATTTTTGCAGATGTACAATCCATTAGGTCAAACTTCTTCAAAAGATCATAAATATATTTGTTTTGACTAATGAATATTCCATCACTAACTTGCTTAACTAGTAATACAAGAAAGTAGGTTAGTTCTCCCATCATGCTCATTTCATATTTACTTTGTATCAGTTTGGCAAACTTTTTGCAAAGTTTTTTATCTGTACAGCCAAAAATAATATCATCTACATAAATTTGAACAAGTATGCTAGAGCCATTAACATTTCTAAAGAATAGAGTTTTTATCAACAGTACCTCTAGTAAAATGATTCTCTAAGAGAAACTTTGACAAAGTATCATACCAGGCTCTATGTGCTTGCTCCATAAAGTGCTTTCAGAAGATAGTAGATATATTCAGGAAAATTTGGATCTTCAAAACTAGGAGGCTGACTGACATAGACTTCCTCCTCCAAATCTCCATTCAAAAAGGCACTTTTGACATCCATTTGATAGACTTTGAAATTGGCATGGGCTGCATAGGCTAGGAAAATTCTGATGGCTTCAAGTCTTGCAACAGGAGCAAAAGTTTCGTCAAAATCTATTCATTCTTGTTGATAGTAGCCCTTAGCAACCAATCTAGCCTTGTTCCTGATGACTATGCCATTTTCATCCATCTTGTTTCTGAATACCCACTTGGTGTCAATTGAATTCTTCCCTTTAGGCTTGGGTACCAGCTTCCATATATTGTTCCTTTCAAATTGGTTTAGCTCTTCCTGCATAGCTAAAACCCAATCAGGATCCAACAAAGCTTTTTCTACCTTCTTTGGTTCCTCCTTAGATAGGAAGCTGCTATACAGAAATTCTTCTTGAGTTGCTTTCCTTCTCTGAACTCTAGAAGACGTATCACCAATAATGAGCTCATAAGGGTGATCACTTGTCCATTTTCTCTATTATGGTAGATTAGCTCTTGATGAAGAGGCCTCATTGTTGTCTTGATGTGTGACTGAGTTTTGATTAGAAGAAACTCCCCCTGAGTTTATGGATCTTTGACTTAAAGATGGAGTTCTTTCTCTAAGTGATCTGTCTTGACTCCCAGCTTCTCTCATTGTTTCGATGGATGATGCACTTTGTATCTCGACGGATGAAGCTGATTGTCTACCGACGGATGAAGCATTTTACAACTCCTCAGATGTTGAGTTGTGTGCTTCATTAGTTGTAGATTTTTCCACATTATCCTTAGTCACTGTTTCTTGATCACTTTCATCATCACTGTTAACACTAACCATTTCAACATTATCAAATTTGAGGCTCTCATGGAAATCTTCATCTTGCAGTCCTTCAATCTTTTTATCATCAAACACAACATATACATATTCCATTACAATGTTGTTTCTTAGATTGTAGACTCTAAATGCTTTTCCAACAGCATATCCAACAAAAATTCCTTCATCTGCCTTGGCATCAAACTTTCCATGTTGATCAGTTTGATTCTTTAAGATATAGCATTTGCAGCCAAAGACATGTAAGAAATTTATAGTTGGTTTCCTATTCTTGAACAATTGGTAGGGTGTCATGCACTTTGCTTGATTGATCAAAGATATATTTTGAGTGTAGCACGCAATATTCACTACTTCAGCCCAAAAGTATGTTGGCAACTTTGATTCTTCCAGCATTGTCCTTGCAGCTTCAATAAGAGATCGGTTCTTCCTTTCTACCACTCTATTTTGTTGTGGAGTTCTAGCTGCAGAGAACTTATGCATTATCCCATTCTCTTCACAAAATGATCTCGTCACAGAATTCTTGAACTCAGTTCCATTATCACTCCTGATTCTTCTAACTTTGAAGTCAAGATGATTGTTAACTTGCCTTAAGTGATTGATGATGATTTCACTAGCTTCATCTTTGGATTTTCAGAAAATATGTCAAGAGAACTTTGAGAAATCATCCACAATTACTAGGAAATATCTTTTCCTTGAAATAGACAATACATTAAGTGGTCCAAATAAATCCATGTGTAACAGTTGCAAAGGTTCTTCAATTATTGATTCAAGCTTCTTTTTGAATGATGCTTTAATCTGCTTTCCTTTTTGGAAGGCATCACGCAATCCGTCCTTTGAAAATTCCACTTGAGGAATACCTCTAACCAATTCTTTCTTGACTAACTCATTCATGGTCTTGAAGTTTAGATGGGACAGCTTCTTGTGCCATATCCAACTTTCATCTTGACTTGCTTTACTGAGGAAGCAAGTTACAGATTCTGCATTTGTTGAGTTGAAGTCAGCTAGATACACATTTCCTTTTCTTACTCCAGTAAGAACCAATTTATTGCTTTTCTTGTTTATCACAACATAGGATTCATAATTGAAGGTGAATGAGTTGCCCTTATCACAAAGCTGGTTGATACTCAACAAATTATGTTTGAGTCCATCCACTAGGGCAACCTCATCAATGATGATATTTTTCTTTGAAATCAAGCCATATCCCACAGTATAACCCTTGCTGTCATCTCCAAAAGTAATACTTGGGCCAGCTCTTTCCTTGAACTCATTGAGCAGGGTAGAATCTCCAGTCATGTGCCTTGAGCAACCACTATCCAGATACCAAAGATTTTTTTTGTTTCCCTACACACATCAAAATCAAATCAAGCTGATTTTGGTACCCAAGTTTCCTTGGGTCCTGCCTTATTAGCCTTTTTCTTTGGTTTCTTAGGTTTGATCTCATTTGACTTGGGAATCTCAAATTCATCCTTAGTCATTTGAGCTGGACCTTTGAAGCCAATCATTGAAACAGAATTATCATGCACATATTTGTTTACATGAAAAGGCATGCTATTTCAAAATATGTTATTCTAGTAAAGCATGTTAAATGGCATTTATGGCATACTAAATGTAGCATAATAATGATTAGGTGCAAATGGCATATTAGCAAATTGTGCATTCATATTCTGAGTAGACATAGCATTCATAGGCATTGCAGACATGGAATTCATGTTGGTAAAAGAAGAAGGTACAGTTATGGAAGTAGGCATATCAATCTTGTAATTTACAGACAAGTGATTAACACTACCACACTTAACACAGATTTTTCTTGGAGCATATTTATCAGGTGTGTAGTTGTTATGTTTGTTAATCCCTACCTTCCCATTTCTATTGTTTGCTTTTTAGCTTCTATTTTAACCTCAATCTTTTCAAGTCTGTCATTCAATTGCTTGATAGACATATGACCAACATTAGCTCTTTTTTCTTTTCTAACTTGACTTGATTCTCCTGGAACAAAATTCTTAGAAACTGATCCATACTTTTCATTAAGCTTGATTTATTGAGATTTGCTAACTGACTTTGTTTAAATCGACGGATGATCATGTTTCTCATCCGACGGATGTTCCTCGTCATCCGTCGACTCAACATCAGTTAAGTTACCATCTTTCAGATTGGATTCCAGTTTCTCCTTACTATTTTTCCAGGCTGCATCACAAAAGGATTCCATACCTTGAACTTTAGTAATCTGAGCATGAACATCTCTAGATGTTTTTCATGCTTTAATTACTTCCTATTCCCGTTCAAGCTGCTTTCTTAAAATCTCCCCTTTATTTAAGAACTCAGTTAGTTCATCTTTAACAATCTTGCATTCAATCCTCAATTTTTCAAATTCAATAAATTGAGACTATATCATATTATTCCTCTCACTTAAAAACAAATTGTGTTCTTTAATTTTAGCATTTTCCTTAGTGAGGGACTTGATTGTAACACGCAGGTGGTATAATTCAGTGGACATGTCATTTATTGCATCATTACACTCATCCTTAGTTAAATGTGCTAGGTTAGTTGTGATTACCTGATTGCTTGATGAACTTGTCTCTATTTCATCTGACTTGGCCATTAGGGCTAGATTGACATAGCTAGTTTCTTCATCTTCATCCAATCCATCTGCAGCCCAGTCATTTTCCTGTATAATGAAAGCCCTTTCCTTTTGTTTGAGCAGCTCAAAGTATTTTTTCTTATAATCAACAGGCTTGTTAGGTCACACACACTATAGAAGGGGGGTTGAATACAGTGTATAGCACAATCAAATCGAATTCAAAGAACACAAGTAACAGAAAACAAACTTTATTAAACTCTGTTACAATGTAGAACTGTCATCTCTCAGTGATGAACAAATATCACGAGAGCAGCTAGGGTTACAATGAATATTATTCTTGATAATGATAACACTTATAGTGTAAACCCTATGTCTGTATTTATATACTACACAGTTACAAGATAATCACTAACTGATATGGAATATAATTCTGCTTCCTAAAATATATCAATCAGTTATCTTTTCTTCCAAGTATTCCATTCTTCACAGAATTTCTTCTTCATGCATATCTCTTCTTGCGTTTGTCTTGATCTTCTTTCCCTTCAATCAGCCGCCTTCCTTATCTGAAAGTTTGCTTTAAGTCCTTATATTATCTCCTGATAAATATCTCCTGAACCTTAAGTACTGATAACTTAAATTCTGACTTCAGTATAAATGCTGATTTCCAGTTAAGTACTGATTTGTCCTGTTTAAGCAAGATCTGAAAACTAAACACAAATCATATTAGACATGACATTATCAAATATATCTAACAATCTCCCCCAACTTGTAAATTAGCATAATATACAAGTTTAACAATTATTTGATGATGTCAAAAACATTAAGTACAAATGCATGAGAATTTAACTGGATAACTACAACTTACAGTCCTTAAAGCTTTACCAACTTTAACTTCTGATAACAACTTCAGTCTGTATACGTATCAGAATTTGAGCAGTTGTAGATCTTGACTTAGCTTCACTTTCTGATCTCTTTGATGTCAGGAGTTGTTCTGAGATAGTTCTTTAACAAACATCTCTCAGCATATCTGAGTTCATCAATCATCCTCCTTTTAGCATCTTTAAGCTCTGCAGTATCTTCACCAGTTTGAAAGATAGCATATCTGAGATCATTAATTTTTGCTTTTCTCAACTCCTGATTTAGTCTTATGACGTAGGCTTTGTCAGACTCTAGATTGAATTCAAGTCCCTTAATACCAAGATATGTTCCGATCTTTGCAGTATTAGGCTTCATCTCAACAATTTCACCCTTGTGATCTCTGTACTTGGGACACTATGTGCTGTCAGACTTTAAAGAACAAAGCTTCTTCTGTCTCTGAATTTGAGTCTTCAAATAATTTGCAGCTTTTTCTGTTAATTTGTCCTTCACTTGAAGTAAGAATAAAACATGTTATAGTTCCTCAAAATACTTCAGTGGTATAGCATTTTCCCTTATATGGTAAACCCTTCAATCTGTCATGAAATATAACAAGATGTGTTCTTTCAAGAAGGTATGGTAGACCATCTGTACAGATTCTAGTTGATTCAATCTTTCAGGAGTTGATCCAATACCTGGTTCACTTAAGGAAGTTGGATCATTGGTAGTGTTTTGCACTCTTCTTTCATCAGCACTACCCAATCCAGATTTATCTCTTGCTTCCTTTCCAGTAACCACTCTTGCTTCAAAACCACTTGCTGCAGTCTTCAAAGGTTGAGTCCATTTGGCAGTAGTGAATCCTAGTAGGAGTAACTTTGAGGATTTAACATGAACAATGTCAGAGGTTTCCTTTGACTTATCTTCTGATATCAAGCCAACTTGAGCTATGTCAGAGGTTGCTTGCTTCATTGTTATATCAGAAATAACTATATCTTGACTCTGAACAACTTGAGCCATGTTAGAGGTTGTCTTAGAAATCTTCCTTGAAGTCAGAGTAAGATTAGCATCTTCATCAGAAATTTCTTCATCCATAGGAGGCACATAAACCTTTACAGGTTCACCAACTTTTTCTTTGCCCTTGGACCTTGGATCTATCTGCAACTGTGATTTGGCCTTGGTTGTCATAGGATTTGTCCTTTCTTTTATCACAATGCCTTTAGCCATAGGAAGTTTCTTTTTAGCAACAGAAGCTTCAGATTTGGAGTTGACTTTTTCTAACTTAAGTCTAGCTTCTTCTTCCATTAGACTCTCAAAGTCCATTCCTGGATTTTCTTTCAGAAATAACTGTCTTGAAATTTCTTCATCAAGTTCCAAAAGATCATCAGAACTTATCCTTTTACCAGTATCAGAAGTTATTCTTCTCCCAGTATCACAACTTGTTCTATGTCTTGTAGTTCCAGTTCTACTTGATGAGAGACCTCCACCTTGACCATGACCTCCACCCATTCCAGATTTTCTCGGGTCATTACTGTAATAACCCCAATTTTTGGAAATTTTTGAAACCCTTATGAATAGTGTTTTTGCTGAATGAGAAAAATTTTCATGCCACGCTATGTAGGGGTTCTGTTATTGATCTTATGAAATATTATTAGTACTCTATGTGGTATATAAGTGTATGTAAATATCGTCAGAATCCAATTTCCGAACACTTTGATTTTTCCCGGAAATCCACTAGATACGGAAAGAATTGAGAAAAAGGTAACAGGATAAAAAGGATTTAAATTAAAGGATTATAAGAGAGGATCATAAAAGGAATACAATATATTGAGAAAGGTTAAGGGAACCTAAGTAATAAGATCCCGGGTATGATCCCTCAAACGATAAACGAAAACGAAAGTTAAGCGAACCGTATAACAGATCGGCGGTCATTAGGCAAACGATTAGGAAGTTAATCAAGGGGATTAGTGGGGATGATGTCATCCAACCAATAGAAAGAGGACAAGGAGGGGAGGATGACATCATGAGGATGACACAAGCATGACATGGGAAGGAAGGAGATGTGGTTGAATGAGAACCACACAAATTCAAGGGCAACAAGGTAATTGACTAAATCAAACACAAAAACAAAGCAACCAAGCCAAGTAAAATCATTTTCATCAAAATCAAAAAGAACCAAGGCTTGTTCTTGAAGAAGCTCTCGGCTTTTTACTATTCAAAAGAGCAAGAAATTCAAAATCAAAGATCCAAGCTTCCTAAATTGGTGAGTTAATTCCCTAATCATCTTCATGCTTAGTTAGGGCTATATCATGAGTTTAAGCCATCAATTCCTTCTCCATCTTCTCCATTTATTCAAAGAAGAAGGCTATGAATAGTGTTTTCAAGTTTTTAACTTGAAGTTTTTCTTGTTTTCCTTGAAGATCCAAGCATTCCTAAGACTTCTCAAAGCTTCTTAAGGCTTCCTAGCTCCTCCCACCACTTCAAGGAAGGTATACCATCTCCAAACCCTAGATTCCTATGTATTATAAGATGATTTTGATTAGTAGAATGATATTGTAGCTTGTTGTTGTGATTAGAGTTCGGGAATTGAAATGGTAGTGAAATGGAATGGTAAATGTTGTGGTTTTGATTAAAAGAACTTAAGTATGGTAAAAGTTAAGCTTAGGCATAAGTATGAATGTTAAAATTAAATTGGTTGGGGTTGTTATGATGTGATAAGGATGGATGTTGGTTGTATGTTGGATTTGAGGTTGATTTGGGATGGTTTTGAATGGTTTAAAATATTGGAAATCGCGTAAACATAGCCGTCGTAACGTCCGATTTTCTTTGGACTGTTTTTGTGCATAGCATTAGGACCCGAGAACCCCCTGCTAGATTATGACCACTGCCATTTTTAGATAGCTCATGTTACGAGCTTCGTTTTGATATATAGTTCGTTCGATTCCGATGCACGGTTTAGGAGAAACGACCGTTTCAAGTAACGGCGTTTCGCGAACGAAACTTTTCCCCTCGCCTTACTTTGAAACATAGGTTAAAGACCAAAAAGGGTTAATTAATGCATGAAACATTTATGGTAAGTGTGTTAGGCAGTTGGTAAGACACTCGCGAAGGAATCGCCTTAAAACTCGTAAAGGATTAAATTATTAAAAATGGTGGAGCCGAGGGTACTCGGGTGACTTAAGCAAATCAGTAAGCGCAAAACAAGCGTTAGAGTCTAAGTTAGTTAAAGTATAGATTTACAAGTGACTTTGGTTTAATTCCAACTTACTTGTTGTTTATAGGTTACCAGACTCGTCCCGAGCCTTTTATCACCCCAAGTCGCTCAGGCAAGTTTTCTACCCGTTATACTGTTGTGGTGATGTATATGTGTATATGCATGATCTTGCGATAAATGCATATTGGTTATTAGCAAATTCTTGCGTTATATTGTAGCATGTGATATGGTATATATGCATGCCTGTCTCATATTCTTGAGTTATATATCTGTTGGTTCAAATGCTTATAGTTGCATAATACCTATGCTAGAGATAAGCGGTATTTGAGTTTACCCTTAGTATAGGGGATAAAAGGTGAACATATTTTTAAACCGGGAGGCGAGGCTCCCGAGTATAATATATATTTATATATATATATTGATATAGTTTTTTTAAAACTATTAATCGAATAAGGTTTATTCGATAACTTTATTTTATTTAATGAATATTATTTGAATATTCATTCGAGGGCTTATGACTCAGTTTATATTATTTATTGATTAATATTTGAATATTCATTCGAGGGCTTATGACTCTTTTATATTATTTATTGAATAATATTTGAATATTCATTCGAGAGCTTATGACTCAGTTTATATTATTTAATGAATATTATTTGAATATTCATTTGAGGATCTATGACTCCGATTATTTGCTGAGATATATTCTTTATTTTATTAAAGAATAATGTTTCGATAATCAAACTTATTTTCGATTATTCAAATAAAGATAGTACTTTCATATAAGTATATCTTTGGTTATTTAATACTCATTTCAAGTATAAGTCTTACAACTTCTACTTCAATTATTTGTATAAAGATTATTCTTTATGGGAATATTATTTAAATAATAATATTCAGACATTTTCTAAATATATTGGGACTGATTTACTTCATTAAATCAGCATTACTCCAAACACTCTTTAAAGTGTTTTCGAGTCTTCAAAATGATTTTTAAAAGTTAGAGCGGATCCCAAAACTCATTTTTATATTTAAGATCTTCCTTTTAAAGGGGATTTAAATACTCGTTCAAAACCTGAGGGATCCGGCTCTATGGTGTATTTTATATTCACAACAAGGTTGCTGTTTTGATAAATGAATTGATTACTTGCCCAATGTTCGGGAAGTAAGCCCATCTAATTGAGTCGGCATAAGCGACAGGCCGGGGTACGGTCTATCAAAGTGTAAGTGGCTGGGTGGCAGTCCATCAACGCGTGAGTGGCCGGGTAACGGTCTAGCGCGAGGTCCTAATGCGGCCAGGGTGATGACCGGTGAGGAATTCATCCATCTACAGTAGAAAAGGTTACTTATTGGTATCTTTTCCTGATCAACAAGATATCTGGTTTATGCCAAAATTCTTTTCCTTTCCAAAATTCATTGGATATTATAACTCTGTTCATACTTTACATGACAGAGATTTTCAGGAAATGTATGAGATATATATATATATATGGATATATATATCAGGACTTAATGAAGTATCTCGTAACTTCATTATTTATAATGATATTTCAAAGATTGAATCTATTCAAGTCTTATCTTGTAGTCTCATCTGGGTGATGAACTTTGAAACTGATTATAACTTGAACGGTGGTAGTTCAAGTAGTATTTGGATATAAAGTATATTGGAGTATCTTGTAACTTCATTTTTTTTAAACTTATATCTAGTAAATGATTATCTTATGCATGACAAAGATTTTCAGAAAAACGTTGAGACAAGGTTAGATATATGAGATCACCTTGCAACGGTATTTTTATACAGTTATACACTGGAACTCTGTGTGTATTATGCATGGAAGAGGACTTCCAATATTTTGAAAAGTATATATGTATATATATACTGAATATTTTGCGACTTCATCGCATTAAGATATCAACTTGGTTCATTTCTTTTGACCAAGACTTTCATGAGTATTATGTGTAGGCTCATATATTGTTAATCATTATACATATTATTTTGGTGGGCTTGCTGCTCACCCTTGCTTTCTTCTTTCATCACACAACATCAGATAGATAAGATGAACTGGACCAAGCTCCCGATTCGCAAGAGGTTAGGAGACGTTCCGCAGTTTTCTAGAAGCACTGATGCCGCCGTAGCTGAGGTAGGAACTACCAATAGGCTAGGCTTTCAACTTCTGATGTACCAGATTTATGTATATTTATGAATTGTAATAATGGCAAAGAGATGTAAATTTAGTCAGAAAACCTTTTAAGGTGTATTGGCAGATAATTGTGGAATATAAGGACTTGTGATTATTTTTTTTGATGTTCATCTCTGAGACTATAACGTGTGGTGTGTGTGTTTATTGTGGGGTCACAGTGCAGAGTAGTTGAGTAATTATTAAGATTGGATGTTATTAAGGGAAATGGAACTCGTGACGACCCGGATCCCCGACCCCGGATCTGGGGGTGTTACAGAAATGGTATCAGAGCTAAGCGTTATAAACCTCAGAGATGATGTGACGTTAAGATAATAAGTTCACTAAGATAATAAGAACTCTTGCCAAGTTCATAGTCGGACTACCTAATGTAGTACTGACAGTTAAAACCCTTATGGGAACCCTTATAAATATCGTGATAGAAGCGTAGTTCGTTATCGTATATGGTAGCGGGACACCGAACCCTGAGGTTAAGGAGTAACAACGCGATGATGTTTTATTACTAATTGGAGATCGGATTGTGGATCCGATAGAGCGTCCTAACGCAGGACCGGATGATGTAGCGATTGAGGATGTTGTACTAGAAGGGATAGTTGCTGAGGAGGATCCCATGGAGGATCCTGACAAGAATGGATAAAGGACCACTGATGAATTGATGACCATGGTTAGGTCGACTACCAGAGGTAGGATTGGCCGGTCACTACCGGAGGTTCGTTCAAGTTTGTAAAGATAGTAGCCCATTTGAAGCGGCTTACTCGTAAGACTAAGAAGTTTGAATGGACAGAGAAATACGAGAAAAGATTTTAACAACTAAAGCAAAGGTTGGTGGCGACCCATATGTTGGCGTTGCCGGATGAAAAAGGAGATTTTGTGAATTGTAGTGACGCTTCGCATAAGGAATTAGGGTGCTTCTTATACAGCACAGCAAGGTAATCGCGTACGCGTCAAGATAATTAAGGGAATATAAAATTCGATATCCCCACCTATGAGCTTGGGCTCATGGCAATAGTTTTGCCCTAAAGATTGGAGGCACTACTTGTATGGAGAGAAGTGCGAGAATTACCTAAGCCATAAGTGCTCTAGTACATTTTCACACAGAAAAGAGCTCAACATGTGCCAAATGAGGTGGTTAGAGCTAATCAAGGATTACGATTATGAGATTCTTTATCATTTGGGGAAAGCCAATGTGGTGGCTGATGCCCTTAGTAAAAAGGAGAAACTCAAGATGATAATGTCTTTGAGAGAGTTTTAAGAGATTTTGAGAAAATGGAAATAGAAGTGAAGGTAACCGGAGCCGGTACCGAAAAGCTGTTTGAGATTGCAATAGAGACCGAATTATTGGAAAAGAGCATATTGTGCCAGAAAAAGGTGATGAATGAAGGCAGAGAGCCAACAAATAAATATGAGATTAATACCGAGAAAGATGATAAGGGAATAATGAGGTATCCCTATAGAATTTGGGTTCCGAAAGTTCAAGAGCTTAAGGATGAGAACTTAGATGAGAGCCATAGTTTGAGGAATAAGATTTAGGGCAAACCCTGAATGTGATAGTCAGGGAGGTTGCCATCAAGAAAGAAAGAACCCATAACATAATAGAGTGGAAAACAAGGTTTTTAATGTATAAGATAACCCCGATTATGGGAGAAGGTTGAAACATTTCATACTAAGGAAACAGAAAGTCGAGTAAGGAAAGGAGACCCGAGACGGTACTCCTATACGGCAATTTATGGACCTGTCTAGACAGAACTTAGACTATTATCCCCAACCACCACCTTGAGGAAACAATGCGATAGGAAATTCTTTCAGGACCTTTAAGTCTCTAAGCTCTCAGAGTTCCAAGGAACAGGTTGACCCAGTCGAGGCAAGAGCCTTGCTAAAGGAAATATAGGAATCATTTGAGATTCTAAATGATTGACGAATCACAAAAGACTATTTTTATCACTTACCCTCCTAAGAGAGAGACCACCCGCTGGTGAAAGACCAAGGAAAGCATGGAGCAAGAGATTATAATAAACTGATTTAAGTTCAGTCAATTGTTTTCGGGAAAGTAATTCCCAAAGATAAGGAGATAGTGTAAAAGCTTTAGAGCCAGAACAGAGGCAGACAAGTATGATAAATTATGAATCTAAGTTGTAAAAGTTGTCAAGATTCGTTCTGAGGACACGAATCCAGAATGACGGGATGTTTGAAATCAATGCTTATGTTGTGTTAGTTCATGAAATAATGATAAAAGAAAGGAATATAAAGGCAATAGAGTTTGAGGAATGATAAGGAAGTTGGGTATGAGGAAACCCTAAAGACTCGTAGTAATAGAAATAGAAAAGTATGTAATCGTCAGGATGAGGGTGATTCACCATGAGTTAAAATTGATGGTTGAGGGCATAAGAGATACATATATATTATCCCCTATAAGTTGGGAGGATTCGAGGAAACCTTGAGATAGTTCGAAGGATAAATAATGAGACGCGGATAGACTGAGGAGACAAGGAAATAAGAAATTAGGAAAATTTGGATGAAGGAAGTGACCTTCAAGAATGTGAAGTGTAAGACCGGTGGCTTGTTACCCAAAAAAGGGAGATGCCAGGTATGGGAGGTATCCCAACATTGAGATGACTGTTGAGATAAACAACAAAAGTAAATAAGGATTTATTAAGAAGAAGTTCACGTTGAACACGACCAATATCTTCCAGATCATCCATGTGATCATTACCAAATCAGGAAAGAAAAGCGGATAACCATTTTTATCTTTTGGAGGCCATGTGGATTGACCTTAACTTGAATAAGGATGCTATTGTGAAATTCGGTATAGACTATCGAGGTGGAAATGATTGAATAAGATACCCTTATCAGGGATATATGACTTTATTTATCCATGGAAGGATGCTTGTACCTTTTTAAAGGTGGAATTAAGGATAGAACATCGGTAACTTAAAACGAATCCTAGGGGAATGCATAAAGGTTGGCATTTCACCCTTAATAGGGATAGTATGAGTTTTGACATTATGAATTGGAAAGGATTAAGGTAATAATAACCTTTAAGGATCAGTGGAGAAATTTTTCAGAAGTATATAGACAATGGTTCTAGTATTAGTAAATGGTATTTTGATATGCCCTGTATATAGGGAATACAGGAGGAACGATTGAAGGATAACCTTAGAGGTTTTACAAGGAGAAAGGAAATATTCGAAATTCTCAAGAATAAAAATGTTGATAAAGGAAATATGACATAATTATAATGATGCCAAGTGGGGCACGTGTTAAACCACGAGAAAGTATGGATCGAACCAGTAAAGGTCGAAATTATTCAGGGCAATTAGGACTTAAGATAAAAGATGTTCTAAGTATGATTGAGAGTCAGTCGTGACAGTGATTAACCTCTAAAGATTGAGGCAATAACTTATGGAAAAATGGTGATATTTTTTTTATTTACTCATCAGATATTTAAGAAAAGCATTTTCACATAAGCTGTGATTGAAATAAGGTAGAAAATTTATTTGGAGGTGGTTAAAATGACATTGACTGTAAGGAAATTTTACTATCAGGAAAGGCCAAAGAGGTGGCCGACACTTTAAAGGTAAGAGGATAATTATAGGCGCTTGTGCCAAAGGAATGCAGTGATGATGGTTAAAGCTATGAAGGTTGTATTATGGTTTGGAAGATTGACATTCCTTCTGATGACTGTGCAATACCCAACCGTAATAGTAGTTGGTAAAAGTTTAATTCGTGTAATCGCCATGAATGGGCTATCTATCTTAGGAGGTCCTATCTTGGGATAAGCCAGGACCATGTTTCCAAAAGGACTAGACGAACCTTTGAGTTAAGTCTTCTATTTAAGGCATATGATTAAGAATGGTATTAACCTGCTATCGTTGCTTTGATTGAAACTCTTCTGCAATTTTATCTGCTTCATGTCATGTATGTATGTCAGGATCAGGAGTGTTCTTCATGAATCAGAAATGGTGATTATGTTACCTCCTTAGAAGGATTTGATACGACATGTATGGACTCCGTATGGTTAGCTATTAAGACTTCATGGAAAATGAATGACTACAGTAGGTCAGTGGTGGACCATAGTAAGGCAGCAATGATTCTGCGAGTATTGAGCTGATTACAACCGTGAGAGTTGTATTGGAATGGGTGTTGAGATTGAGTACCACTAATCGGGTCGTGGTAGTGTATAAGTTATCATTGATAGACTAATTAAGTAGAGTATCTACCTATTGTATATTTATTCTTTCTTATCAATAGAGAGTCGTATTATTATACGAGGAAGGTTGCGGTGCAAACATAGAACTCTAGTAACGATGATGTCTAGAATGAGATCCCAGGTTCGATTTTCGAAATTGAGGGAGTTTCAAAGGTGATTGTGTATAAGCTCGAGGAAGAGCATGGGTCCATAGAATGATGGATGGAATAGCAAATATTTAGGCATGTGAAATACGATGCTATAATACTTGATGTTGATATAAATACTCATATGTTTCGTTCTCCTATGACAAACCTCTATAGTTCAGAGGTAGGTTCCAAGCCAGATATTTTGTGGCAGTATATTTTTTTTTCATATATACAATTCTCTTCAATTTATTCTTTTCTCATCTTTTCATTTCATGTAAGCTGAGAAGAACAACCCTTCCAGAAAGGGGAGGTATTGCCGAATGACTATCTATCTGTGTGATAGAAGCCTAGTAGGATACCATCTATTGTTTAATTGCTTGTCAAGTACTAAAGGCTGGCCACCTTCTGTACTAACTATACGAGATAACAAGTGTTCATGATCATAGTGATCTCTCAATAAATTCTTTTACTTCTATATGAAGGATTAAGCTTTCGAAAATAGAAACAACTGAAAAAGGAGTAGTAAAGTTATGGTGGTATTCAGAATGGGAACACATTCGTAATACTAAGGTTGACGTGGTTATTAAAAGGTTATAGAACGCTAACGAGCAAAAGTATAACCAGTATAATATTAGGAACGGAAGGTAGTAGCGATTACGAACTCGAAAAGAATGGGTATTGAGAAGCAGAAGCTCTAATGCTAAAAGCTATAATGAGAGTCTGTGCAATAGACTTGAAAGAAATTAGAATGATCACTTAACACGGATTGAGTTTTCTTACGATAATAGATCATTTGTCATTATCGAGATGTCGCCTTATGAGATCCTTGACGGAAGACAATGTCGATTTCCCTTATGCTAGGATGAAGTTGTAGAGCGCAAGATGCTCGGATCCGCAGTAGTCCAAAGGACCAAGGATATGATAGATCTAATCAGAGGACGGCTGGTAGTAGCCCAAGATGGACATGACACGAAAGGACAAAGAGTATGAAATAGGGGACCTAGTAATGTTATAGGTATCCCTTGGAAAGGATTGATGAGGTTCGGAAAGAAAGGAAAGCTAAGTCTACAATTTGTTGGACCCTTGGATATATTAAGACGTTTGGGAAGTTAGCATATGAGCTAGCCCTAACCCCGAACATGTAGCAGGTCGTAACGTGTTTCACGTATCAATGTTAAGGAAGTGTAATTCAGATGCCAGATAAATAGAGGCATATGAGCGCATAGATATGCAACCCGACGTAACCTATATGGAGCAACCAGGAAGGGTTATAGAGTGAAAAGGAACAAGTGCTTAGGAGAAGGATTATCAAACTAGGCAGAGTTGGTGGTAGGACCACAATGTCGAAAATTGACTAGAGAGTTAGAAGGCACAATGCTAGAAAAGCATCCCCAACTGTCTTCTATCTGATTCCGGGACGGAATCCTTTTAAGGAGGGGAGACTGTAATAACCCCAATTTTTGGAAATTTTTGAAACCCTTATGAATAGTGTTTTTGCTGAATGAGAAAAATTTTCATGCCACGCTATGTAGGGGTTCTGTTATTGATCTTATGGAATATTATTAGTACTCTATGTGGTATATAAGTGTATGTAAAGATCGTCAGAATCCAATTTCCGAACACTTTGATTTTTCCCGGAAATCCACTAGATACGGAAAGAATTGAGAAAAAGGTAACAGGATAAAAAGGATTTAAATTAAAGGATTATAAGAGAGGATCATAAAAGGAATACAATATATTGAGAAAGGTTAAGGGAACCTAAGTAATAAGATCCCGGGTATGATCCCTCAAACGATAAACGAAAACGAAAGTTAAGCGAACCGTATAACAGATCAGCGGTCATTAGGCAAACGATTAAGAAGTTAATCAAGGGGATTAGTGGGGATGATGTCATCCAACCAATAGAAAGAGGACAATGAGGGGAGGATGACATCATGAGGATGACACAAGCATGACATGGGAAGGAAGGAGGTGTGGTTGAATGAGAACCACACAAATTCAAGGGCAACAAGGTAATTGACTAAATCAAACACAAAAACAAAGCAACCAAGCCAAGTAAAATCATTTTCATCAAAATCAAAAAGAACCAAGGCTTGTTCTTGAAGAAGCTCTCGGCTTTTTACTATTCAAAAGAGCAAGAAATTCAAAATCAAAGATCCAAGCTTCCTAAATTGGTGAGTTAATTCCCTAATCATCTTCATGCTTAGTTAGGGCTATATCATGAGTTTAAGCCATCAATTCCTTCTCCATCTTCTCCATTTAATCAAAGAAGAAGGCTATGAATAGTGTTTTCAAGTTTTTAACTTGAAGTTTTTCTTGTTTTCCATAAAGATCCAAGCATTCCTAAGACTTCTCAAAGCTTCTTAAGGCTTCCTAGCTCCTCCCACCACTTCAAGGAAGGTATACCATCTCCAAACCCTAGATTCCTATGTATTATAAGATGATTTTGATTATTAGAATGATATTGTAGCTTGTTGTTGTGATTAGAGTTTGGGAATTGAAATGGTATTGAAATGGAATGGTAAATGTTGTGGTTTTGATTAAAAGAACTTAAGTATGGTTAAAGTTAAGCTTAGGCATAAGTATGAATGTTAAAATTGAATTGGTGGGGGTTGTTATGATGTGATAAGGATGGATGTTGGTTGTATGTTGGATTTGAGGTTGATTTGGGATGGTTTTGAATGGTTTAAAATATTGGAAATCGCGTAAACATAGCCGTCGTAACGTCCGATTTTCTTTGGACTGTTTTTGTGCATAGCATTAGGACCCGAGAACCCCCTGCTAGATTATGACCACTGCCATGTTTAGATAGCTCATGTTACGAGCTTCGTTTTGATATATAGTTCGTTCGATTCCGATGCACGGTTTAGGAGAAACGACCGTTTCAAGTAACGGCGTTTCGCGAACGAAACTTTTCCCCTCGCCTTACTTTGAAACATAGGTTAAAGACCAAAAAGGGTTAATTAATGCATGAAATATTTATGGTAAGTGTGTTAGGCAGTTGGTAAGACACTTGCGAAGGAATCGCCTTAAAACTCGTAAAGGATTAAATTATTAAAAATGGTGGAGCCGAGGGTACCCGGGTGACTTAAGCAAATCAGTAAGCGCAAAACAAGCGTTAGAGTCTAAGTTAGTTAAAGTATAGATTTACAAGTGACTTTGGTTTAATTCCAACTTACTTGTTGTTTATAGGTTACCAGACTCGTCCCGAGCCTTTTATCACCCCAAGTCGCTCAGGCAAGTTTTCTACCCGTTATACTGTTGTGGTGATGTATATGTGTATATGCATGATCTTGCGATAAATGCATATTGGTTATTAGCAAATTCTTGCGTTATATTGTAGCATGTGATATGGTATATATGCATGCCTGTCTCATATTCTTGAGTTATATATCTGTTGGTTCAAATGCTTATAGTTGCATAATACCTATGCTAGAGATAAGCGGTATTTGAGTTTACCCTTAGTATAGGGGATAAAAGGTGAACATATTTTTAAACCGGGAGGCGAGGCTCCCGAGTATAATATATATTTATATATATATATTGATATAGTTTTTTTAAAACTATTAATCGAATAAGGTTTATTCGATAACTTTATTTTATTTAATGAATATTATTTGAATATTCATTCGAGGGCTTATGACTCAGTTTATATTATTTATTGATTAATATTTGAATATTCATTCGAGGGCTTATGACTCTTTTATATTATTTATTGAATAATATTTGAATATTCATTCGAGAGCTTATGACTCAGTTTATATTATTTAATGAATATTATTTGAATATTCATTTGAGGATCTATGACTCCGATTATTTGCTGAGATATATTCTTTATTTTATTAAAGAATAATGTTTCGATAATCAAACTTATTTTCGATTATTCAAATAAAGATAGTACTTTCATATAAGTATATCTCTGGTTATTTAATACTCATTTCAAGTATAAGTCTTACAACTTCTACTTCAATTATTTGTATAAAGATTATTCTTTATGGGAATATTATTTAAATAATAATATTCAGACATTTTCTAAATATATTGGGACTGATTTACTTCATTAAATCAGCATTACTCCAAACACTCTTTAAAGTGTTTTCGAGTCTTCAAAATGATTTTTAAAAGTTAGAGCGGATCCCAAAACTCATTTTTATATTTAAGATCTTCCTTTTAAAGGGGATTTAAATACTCGTTCAAAACCTGAGGGACCCGGCTCTATGGTGTATTTTATATTCACAACAAGGTTGCTGTTTTGATAAATGAATTGATTACTTGCCCAATGTTCGGGAAGTAAGCCCATCTAATTGAGTCGGCATAAGCGACAGGCCGGGGTACGGTCTATCAAAGTGTAAGTGGCTGGGTGGCAGTCCATCAACGCGTGAGTGGCCGGGTAACGGTCTAGCGCGAGGTCCTAATGCGGCCAGGGTGATGACCGGTGAGGAATTCATCCATCTACAGTAGAAAAGGTTACTTATTGGTATCTTTTCCTGATCAACAAGATATCTGGTTTATGCCAAAATTCTTTTCCTTTCCAAAATTCATTGGATATTATAACTCTGTTCATACTTTACATGACAGAGATTTTCAGGAAATGTATGAGATATATATATATATATGGATATATATATCAGGACTTAATGAAGTATCTCGTAACTTCATTATTTATAATGATATTTCAAAGATTGAATCTATTCAAGTCTTATCTTGTAGTCTCATCTGGGTGATGAACTTTGAAACTGATTATAACTTGAACGGTGGTAGTTCAAGTAGTATTTGGATATAAAGTATATTGGAGTATCTTGTAACTTCATTTTTTTTAAACTTATATCTAGTAAATGATTATCTTATGCATGACAAAGATTTTCAGAAAAATGTTGAGACAAGGTTAGATATATGAGATCACCTTGCAACGGTATTTTTATACAGTTATACACTGGAACTCTGTGTGTATTATGCATGGAAGAGGACTTCCAATATTTTGAAAAGTATATATGTATATATATATACTGAATATTTTGCGACTTCATCGCATTAAGATATCAACTTGGTTCATTTCTTTTGACCAAGACTTTCATGAGTATTATGAGTAGGCTCATATATTGTTAATCATTATACATATTATTTTGGTGGGCTTGCTGCTCACCCTTGCTTTCTTCTTTCATCACACAACATCAGATAGATAAGATGAACCGGACCAAGCTCCCGATTCGCAAGAGGTTAGGAGACGTTCCGCAGTTTTCTAGAAGCACTGATGCCGCCGTAGCTGAGGTAGGAACTACCAATAGGCTAGGCTTTCAACTTCTGATGTACCAGATTTATGTATATTTATGAATTGTAATAATGGCAAAGAGATGTAAATTTAGTCAGAAAACCTTTTAAGGTGTATTGGCAGATAATTGTGGAATATAAGGACTTGTGATTATTTTTTTTGATGTTCATCTCTGAGACTATAATGTGTGGTGTGTGTGTTTATTGTGGGGTCACAGTGCAGAGTAGTTGAGTAATTATTAAGATTGGATGTTATTAAGGGAAATGGAACTCGTGCAGAAAACCTTAATATTGGTAATTTTGTCAAAGAAAGGTTTAAAAAACCTTTTCTTGTCTAACTTGACAACTGTATCTTGCTGCATTAAGGTTTCTTGAATCTTGTCCACCTTGGCCTGAGTTACAGAATGTTGACCTTGAAGGTGCCTTGTACTAAGTGTAGTAACTCTTAGTTGTGTCTTAAAATCATCATTGACTAGCATCTCATCAACTTTTGCCAAGTGATCAGCAAGAATCTTTTCAGTAGGGACAAAGGTAACTGTGTTCCACTCCTTAGTCCACTCCTGTCCTCTAGGAGTTCACTCCAAGGTACTGGTGCTTCCCCTGTAACAAACTTTTTGACTATCTCAGCTTTTGAAAGAGCTTGTAGAGGTGCATGTCCAGAAGGACCAGCTGCATCAGCATCTAAATTTGTAGCAGCATTACCAGTAGCATCAATATTTGCAGCATCAGAACTTACAGAGTCAACATCTTCAGCATCCTCTGATAAAAGAACAGTATGAGAAGCTATGGAGGCTTCAACATCATCCTCTAAGGGATGATCTGCAACTAAGTTCTGATCAACATCCATATTCTGATGCTCACCTAAAATCTGATCTTCAGTATCTAGATGCAGAGAAGGTGTTGTAGGTAATTCTGGATTAAAATCAGCATTGGCAACTGGTGTTGTTGGTGGAGTGACTTGAGTTGATGGAGCTTCTAGATACAAAACCTGAGGCACTTCCAAGTTATGTATGTCAATTTCATCACCTGGCCCCTGGTTATCAGCATTTACTGGAGATACTGGAGGTGTAGGAATGTGAGTAGTTTCTGGCTCATGTAGTGGAGAGTGATGAGTGGCATGAGGGTCTGGATCAACACTAGGAGAATTGTGAGCTTCAACAGGGTCTTGTGAGATCAGAGATTCCTGATCCCCTTCCTTAGCTGCTGCTTCCATCCCTTTACCAGAATCTTCAGGCTTTTTTGCCAATGTTTTGAATCTTTTAGCTTTTAAGGTGACTTTAGGAGCTGTATCATCAGAATTACGCTTTCTAAGCCTTTTTAGGGGCCTAGAACTCCCAATATCAACATCCTCCTAAGAAGAGACCTTCTCAGCTTCTCGAACAACAGGTTCTGAGACAGGAACCTGTTCCTCAGCATCTGATTCATCTCGCAGAATGAATCTCCTTCTCTTCTGTTGTGTCTGAGGTACTTTCTTAGTCCTCTTAGGTTTGGAAGATGAAGGCTGCACTGTAGGTTCTGAAGTTTGAGGTGGAGAAGTTTGAGGTGGTTGAGTAGAAATGGTAGGTGCTGATGGATGAGGTTCAGATGGTTGAACATCAGGATATAGTGCAGTGTACTTAACAGGATCATAGGTTATTAAGGCTTGTTTGACAGATAAAGGAATTAAGAGGGGTCTTAACACAGCCTTCTTATTATCAGTAGATAATAAGTCAGTAAAAGCCCTTTTAGCTATTCTGAATAATGAAATTAATTCATCATCATTTTGGGGCTTATTATCACAACAGAAACTATAGATAAGCTGACAGAATCTAGCAAAATAAATAGTAGATCTATCTTCATTCATTCTGTCCCCAATAAAACCTAAAACAACACTTGCATAGTCAAAATCAGTTCGATTTATAAGAGCATACCCGATTTGTTGGTTGAATATGGGAATTGCATCAAAATTGGAACATTTGTTTGCAAAAGCTTTAGTTATGCAATCAAAGAAGAAACTCCATTCCCTCATTATGAAAGATCTCTTCAACTGGCCCAGCTTTGCCAATGTCCTTTCATATCCCAGACTGGCTATCATGTTTTGAAGAACTGGCTCGTCAACAGTAGAATAAACACAGTTCTCAGGTAGCTACAGTGCTTTTCGAACTGTAGACAATGTCACAACATACTCATCCTCCCCTGATGAAAAAATAATACTTAGGGACCCTTGAGCACCACCATCATCATATACAC
Organism: Apium graveolens; assembly: GCF_009905375.1. Lineage (NCBI taxonomy): Eukaryota > Viridiplantae > Streptophyta > Magnoliopsida > Apiales > Apiaceae > Apium > Apium graveolens. The sequence goes on along the minus strand of NC_133647.1, from coordinate 48,813,489 downwards.
TGTTTCTCCAGAACTCCAGGAGTTGAGTACCAGAGACTGCTTTGGGTTCAGTCAGAGCATACCCAATATCTTAACTAGGAAGAAAATCCTGAATGAAGTGAAGTTCAGAGGGTGCTTCTGACTTGCTAAGTATGGCAGAGAAGTTATTAAGAACAAACGTAGCTCCATCGAAAATTATGTCCTTGGGTGCCATGAGAATTCGTGAGAAAGAAAATTGCCTGTAAGGTGTTTGAGAAAATGTCTGTATGAAAAAATCGTCAGTAGATGAGAGAGAATAAAAGTAAAAAGAGAGAGATAAAATATGAAAGTAAATAAAAGATTTTACAATCTTTTCTCTCTTTTACTTATACACGGTAGAAAAAGTAACCGTTGAGACACCTGTCAGACATGCAGCAGTAAAAGATAATTAATGGGCACAGGTATTCAGTAATCATTATTTATCACATGCAGTTTTTCAAGGAAAAACTGTTCCACTTACCAAGTAATCCCATTAATCAAGGTAGTTCAGTTTTAATATAAATTTTAAAAATTGTTCCCACTTAATAAATTTTTTATTACTGCCTTACCAATATTCTGTAAAATTATGACCAATGAGAAAATGACCATTAATAAACCAAGTAAACAAATACTGCCACGTCAGAATCAGAACTTGATTTGTATCAGAGCTAAAAAGGTCATCAGAATATGGTTAGTATCAGGATTTAAAATGTTATCAGAATATCAAATGACTCAGAGACAAAATCTTGCATGAATATAAAATTTCATTTATATATTGAGCAAATACATTTCATGAAATTTAAATTACATGTTTGAAAGTACAAGATTGTCCTAAGCTACAAATCCTAACATCAATAGTCCTAAGCTAAGAAGCCAGACAAAGCTGACGGTGAAGAGAAACAGATAGATAACAATTATTTCTTCTTCCTACTATCAACAAAAAGAATAGCGAGATGAATGATTCGCTCCTGCTATCGGAGAGGTTCTCTCCGTTCTTCTTTCAAACGCTCAAGATGGCGATGATAGTCCATGTAGAAGAACAAGAGGTCTGTGAGGACCTCTTGGGGAACTAAGTCCCAAATTTCATCAGGAATGGCAGTGACATGCCATTCCTGCTGCCATTCAGTACACCTCAAATTGATAGTGAAAGTGTCATAGTTCAGAACTAAATTGAAATGAACCATGTTTGTGATGAGAAAAAAATGAGTTTGAGAGAAATTGAGAGATGTGTTGGCTGGAATGAGGTGTTGGTTTATATAGCCAATGGAATATCAAGAGACACAAGGAAAATTGAATGGTTATAGGTAGAAATAATTATACCTCGTCTCCCTAGACTGATGAGAATAATAACAACCATTGGAAGTTTAAAACAGGATTTAATGCGCACACAAAACAAGTAAAAATTACTATGCATAGACGAGTACCACTAACCCAAATGATGTTGACTGTTAATATCTCACCCAAACATATTTCGATTTTAAATAAGATTGTTTTAGATTTTAATAACAAATAAGTCAAGTAAAGAATCAGAGTTTAATATCAGAACTTAGACTTATATCAGAACTTAACAGTCATCAGAACATGATTTCTTAACTCGAAAAGTGAATGCCCATTTCTGTAATTCTTCACACAAATTCTGATTTCGTTTCTTCAGAACTTAATCATCAGAACTTCCATCATTACTTGTCCTCAGAATTTATGCAACTAACACTTAATCGTTCATCTAAAACAATATTTATCACCACTATAATTTTCATCATTCATATGGAGTGTATGTGTGTGCAGTAAGCTAAATATCAGATAAAGATTAAAGTCTAATTCACTTCAGTATATCTTAGAAATCAGGCATAATTAAGAACTTTACTCAAAATCTATCATGATTCTGAAGTCTACTTTAGAATGAGTACATGCATGAATCCACCTCAACTGTTTTGTGCTCATTTTATGCATCTTTTGAAATTCTATTTTACAGTGGCTTCTCAGTGTAAGTGAGTCACGACTGCTTATCAGAATTTATGCTATTATCAAAGTATTTCTCCAGTAATCATAGAGTGTGAAAAGTCACCAAGAAAATATTTATTTTTCTTTTTTGATGCATATTACTTAATACCAGCAATGCACTTGGGTCTTCCCTTCCACAATTTTACTCTAGATCTCAAAGGAGTACCTGAGTTTAATTTCTTTTTCTTTTTCTTTTGATAAGTGAGGTTTATCAGCACTTAGTACATCCATCAGATTTACTAACATCATAACTTAACAGATAAGAAGCACTATTCCAGTTTGTGACTTAGTAATGAGATACACAAAGTAAACTTCAACTAAGCTCAGTATCAGAATTTGCTTGTGTTAAGAGACTTCCACATAAACAATTACTTCAAACATGGGATCTTTCATATTTTAAAGACTACTAGGTCAGCATCTGGCATAGTTATCCTCATCGGATTGAATAATCACAGAAAAATATATATCACTATCAGAGTTTAGAAATTCACATCAGACAACAATCAGTAATTAAGCAATTTTCAATTAAGCACAGAATACACAAAAATAGTAATATCTGTAAATATTGATCATAAAGTCTGATGCATTAGAACAAAAACTAAGCAGATTTAGAGAAAGAACCTGAAACCATTCCAAGTTCATTTACCAATCTTGTAAAAGTAGCTTCACACAGTGGTTTTGTGAAGATATCTGCTAGTTGTTGGTCTGTTGGAACAAAGTGCAATTCCACTGTACCTTCATCCACATGTTCCCTTATGAAGTGGTACCTAATGCTGATGTGCTTTGTCATTGTGCGTTGAACTGGATTACCTGTCATAACAATAGCACTTTGATTATCATAGTAAATAGGGATTTTAAAATATGTTAACCCATAATCCAGTAACTGATTCTTCATCCAAAGAATCTGTGCACAACAGCTTCCTGCAGCAATATACTCTGCTTCTGCAGTTGATGTGGAAATTGACTTTTATTTCTTGCTAAACCAAGAAACCAATCTGCCTCCAAGAAAATGGCAGCTTCCACTTGTGCTTTTCCTGTCAATTTTGTATCCTGCAAAATCTGCATCTGAGTAACCTATTAGTTTAAAATCTGATTCTCTGGGATACCACAATCCCAGATCAGCTGTTCCCTTAAGATACTTGAAAATTCTTTTCACAGCTGTTAAGTGAGGTTCTCTTGGATCTACTTGAAATCTTACACAAAGACAGGTAGCATACATGATATCAGGTCTACTAGAAGTTAGATAGAGTAGAGAGCCAATCATACCTCTATAATCAGTAATATCTACTGATTTACCAGTATCCTTATCCAATTTTGTTGCAGTGGCCATGGGAGTTGATGCACTTGAACAATCTTGCATTTCAAATTTCTTCAGCAAATTTCTGGTGTACTTGGATTGACAAATAAAAGTGCCTTCTTCATTCTGCTTGACTTGAAGGCCCAGAAAGTAGCTAAGTTCCCCCATTATACTCATTTGATATTTTGACTGCATTAGTTTGGCAAACTTCTTGCAAAGTCTGTTATTTATAGAACCAAAAATGATATCATCAACATATATCTGCACCAAAAGTAAGTCATTTCCATGGTTGAGGTAGAACAATGTTTTGTCAATAGTTCCTCTGTTAAATCCACTTTCCAGAAGAAACTGAGCTAAAGTCTCATACCATGCTCTTGGAGTTTGCTTAAGGCCATAAAGTGCTTTATCAAGCCTGTAGACATGATTTGGAAATTTGGAATCTACAAAGCCTGGAGGTTGTTCAACATATACTTCCTCTTCCAATTCTCCATTGAGAAAAGCACTTTTCACATCCATTTGAAAGACAGTAAACTTTTTGTGAGCAGCATAAGCCAAAAATATTCTTATGGCTTCCAATATAGCAACCGGTGCAAATGTTTCATCATAATCAATTCCCTCCTGTTGAGAATATCCTTTTGCAACCAGCCTTGCTTTATTCCTTGTAATTATGCCATCACTATCAGTTTTGTTTCTGAAAACCCACTTTGTACCAACAACAGATCTGTTCTTTGGTCTTGGCACTAGGATCCAGACTTTATTTCTTTCAAATTCATTTAACTCTTCCTGCATTGCTTGCACCCAATCAGCATCTTGAAGAGCTTCTTCCACTTTCTTTGGTTCATTCTGAGAAAGAAAAGAATTATAGAGACATTCACTTGAAGTAGCTGTTCTAGTTCTGACACCTACATTTGGATTTCCAATAATTAAGTCAGGAGTATATGATTTAGTCCACTTCCTTGCAGATGGAAGGTTTTCTCTAAAACTGGATGCTCCCCCATGATCCATGCTATCTTCATCAACATTTTCTGATGCTCCCCTTGAAACTATGCTGTCTGAGTTCGATCCTTCAGAATTTAAGTTTTCAGAATTATCAGAACTTGGCTTATCAGAACTTGATGAATCAGAACTTGAAGAGCCAGTTGTATATTCTGATGTTTCTTGAGATGTGGTTGTATCTTTAGTATGCTCCCACTGCACAGGTTCATCTTCCTTTGGCGTAGTCACCACAGTTTCAATAACATCAGAGTTTAATCCATCAGAGTTTGCAGTATCAGGATTTAGACTGTCAGGATTTTCAGTATCAGAATTTAAGTCTTCATTTTCAAATCTCAGCTGATCATGATCATTGAAATCTTTAAGTCCAGTAATCTTCTTATCATCAAAGGAGACATTGATAGATTCCATGACAACCATTGTTCTTAAATTGTAGACTCTGAAGGCTTTTGTGGAAAGTGGATATCCAACAAAAATTCCTTCATCAGCTTTTAAATTAAATTTGGATAGCTGTTCAGGATAAGTCTTAAGAACAAAACACTTGCATCCAAATACATGAAAATACTTCAGATTTGGCTTCTTTTTCTTCACCATCTCATATGGTGTCTTTCCATGCTTGTTAATGAGTGTTGCATTCTGAGTAAAACAAGCAGTCTGCACAGCTTCAACCCAAAAATAGGTTGGTAGCTTTGCTTCATCAAGCATAGTTCGTGCAGCTTCAATAAGAGTTCTATTTTTTCTTTCAACAACTCCATTTTTCTGTGGAGTTCCAGGAGCAAAAAATTCCTGCTTTATTCCATGGTCTTTGCAGAACTCTTCCATGATCAAATTCTTGAACTCAGTGCCATTATCACTTCTTATGCTCTTTACAGAATCTTTGACCAATATATCCAGTTGTTTGACATGATCAATCCAGATAGATGCAATTTCACTTTTTGTGTGCAAGAAATACACCCATGTGTATCTGGTGAACTCATCCACTATGACCATAACATATTTCTTCTTTGCAATAAACATGACATTCACTGGACCAAATAGATCTACATGTAGTAGGTGATAAGGCTCAAGAATTGATGATTCAGTCTTGCTCTTGAATGAAGATTTTCTTTGTTTTGCCTTCTGACAAGAATCACAAAGGCCATCAGGAGCAAATATTGATTTTGGCAGTCCTCTCACAAGATCTTTCTTGACTAATTCATTTATATTGTTGAAATTTAAATGAGAGAGTTTCTTGTGCCAATTCCAGCTTTCTTCAATTGATGCTCTACTCAACAGACAGATTGCAGAACCATCAGTACTTGTTGAAAGCTTGGCTTCATAAATGTTACCATGCCTGTATCTTTGCAGAACAACTTTTCCTGTAGATTTGCTTACAACTTCACAGTGTTCTTCAAAGAAATCCACATGATAACCTCTGTCACAGATTTGACTAACACTTAGGAGATTGTGTTTAAGTCCTGAGACCAGAGCTACTTCTTTGATGATGACAATCCCAAGATTGATATTGCCATATCCCAGTGTTTTTCCAATGTTGCCATCTCCATAAGAAACACTTGGGCCAACTTTCTCCATAAAGTCTGATAGCAGGGCTTTATTTCCAGTCATATATCCTGAACATCCACTGTCCAGAACTAGGATGTTTTTCATGTTGCCCTGCAATCACAAAGACCATTAATGATTAGTTTTAAGGACCCAGACTTGCTTGGATCCTTTGGCCTTATTAAGTTTGTTAACATTTGCAGCGGATTTTGCATCAGAGTTTATGTTAACATTTTTCTTATCAGCATTTACATTATCAGACTTTGTATCAGAACTTACACTAGAAGGAACAATGCTAACTTTCTTTAAAGAAGGTTTTATTTGATAATAATCATAGTACAAACTATGATATTCCTTAGAAGTATAAATGGAATGTCATAAACTACCACAATGAAAACAAGGATTTTATGGCCTATATCTAACAGACTGACTCTTAACTCCTGACTTTGAAGGTAAGGAGTTTATGTTCTTATTCTTCCTGCAAAAAGAAGCCAGATGGTTAAAACTTCCACAGTTATGACATATTTTTCTAGGAGCATTAGGAACAGGCTTATAATCATTGCTTTTATTCACACCTTCCTTTCCATTCCTATTTTTCCTAGGTTACTTTACCTTATTTACATTCTGAACATCTTTCAACTTATGCTTAAGCTGCTTCTTTGTCATTAAGCCTACGTTAACTTCAGTTGTCTTTTCCTGTTTTAGTTTGTCAGAAGTTAATTCCTCTTTAACTTCTGATTTCTCAGTTTCAGACTTTACAGCTACAAACTTAACAGGTTTTAACTTTGGCTTTTGTTTAACAACTATAGGCTTAATTTCTACAGTTCTTTTATCATTTTTATCATCTCCATAACCTAAGCCCTCTTTCCAGTTTCCACTACTTAACAGATTCTGAGTTGTTCTACCAGAGTTAGTCCAAGTCCTGATAATCTCTCTTTCCTTTTCTAACTCAGTTTTTAGAGATTCATTCATTTTAAGTATTTCATCCCTAACATAAAAAGCATCATCTCTATCTTTCTGAGTTTGATGGAACAAGACTAACTCTTTTTCTAAATAATCATTCCTCTTTTTATAAGCAAGATTTTCAGAAGTTAATCTTTCACATGTTAAAGTTTGATCTTTATAACTAATGAACATGGTTTTAAGATATCTTCTCAACTCAGTAATATCGTCAGTATGAAATGCATAAGTAGTTTGAGGTACCTTTAACTCAGCAACTTCAGAACTACTATCAGCATTTGCCATCAAGGCATAGTTCACCTCACTTTCAGAATCTGAAGTGTTTGTCCAGCTTTTTTTCTTTGTGATAAGAGCCTTGCCTTTGTCACTCTTCACTTTCTTGCAATCAGGAGATATGTGGCCTTTCTCATCACAGTTGTAGCATTTAACATTTGTGTAATCTCCTCTGTCAGGCTTCCCTCCTTTGCCTTCAGATTTTCTGAAACTCTTCTTATCAGAACTTGCACCTTTCCTGGAAAATTTCTTTCCCTTCCTGAATTTATAGTATGCAATCCTTGTGATTCCTTTCACCATAAGAGCACACAGCTTCATCATCTCTTCATCAGCATCCATCTCAGGCAAGCTTTCAGTTTCTGAGTCATCATTACTATCAGAACTTGATGACTCAGTATCAGACTTTGTGATGAGCGCTTTTCCCTTGCCTTTCCTTGAGGTAGCTGCTTTAGGGGATTCTTCCTCAGCCTTAAGAGCAACTGTCCTTGAATTTCCTCCTTTTCTCTTGCTTCTTTGTTCCATCTCAAGTTCATGAGTCTTGAGCATCCCATAAATTTCATCAAGAGTTGTTTCTTCAAGATTATAGTTGTTTCTTATAATTGTGGCCTTCAAATCCCAACTTTCAGAAAGAGCTAACAGGAATTTAAGGTTTGAATCTTCAAGATCATACTCCTTATCAACTAGTGACAAATCATTCAAGAGTTTGACAAATCTGTCATATAGATCACTCAATGACTTATTAGGCTTTGAGTCAAAGTGTTCATACTCTTGAGTGAGTATTGTCTTCATCTTCTTCTTAATCAAATCAGTTCCCTGGCATCTTATCTCCAAGGCATCCCATATCTCCTTTGCAGTCTTGAAGTTAATTACCCTGTTTGACATTACATTATCAATGGCACGATGCAGCAAGTGTCGTACCTTAGCATCCTTAGCAATTGATGCGATATCTTCAGCAGTGTAATCACTCTTCTCCTTTGGTACAGACTTTGCTGCTTCACCTGCAACTACAACAACGAGTTTTGTTGGCTTGTGAGGTCCTTCATCGATTCTGTCAAGATATTCTGGATCTGTAGCTTCCAAAAACATAGTCATCCTCACCTTCCATATAGGATATTCAGATGGTTTCAGTATGGGAACTCTAATAGCCTCATATCGACTATGGATTTGAGTCTTTATAGGTTCTTCAGTTTTGGTGGGCTTGGTTGGAGTTTCTGCTTCAGACATGATTGTTTTTGGATCTTAAACTGTTTGTATGTTAATAGATAGGCTCTGATACCACTTATTAGGTCACACACACTGTAGAAGGGGGGTTGAATACAGTGTATAGCACAATTAAATCAAATTCAAAGAACATAAGTAACAGAAAACAAACTTTATTAAACTCTGTTACAATGTAGAACTGTCCTCTCTCAGTGATGAACAAATATCACGAGAGCTGCTAGGGTTACAATGAATAATATTCTTGATAATGATATCACTTATAGTGTAAACCCTATGTCTATGTTTATATACTACACAGTTACAAGATAATCGCTAACTGATATGGAATATAATTTTGCTTCCTAAAATATATCAATCAGTTATCTTTTCTTCCAAGTATTCCATTCTTCACAGAATTCCTTCTTCATGCATATCTCTTCTTGCATTTTTCTTGATCTTCTTTCCTTTCAATCAGCCGCCTTCCTTATCTGAAAGTTTCCTTTAAGTCCTGATATTATCTCCTGATAAATATCTCCTCAACCTTAAGTACTGATAACTTAAGTTCTGACTTCAGTATAAGTGCTGATTTCCAGTTACGTACTCATTTGTCCTGTTTAAGAAAGATCTGAAAACTAAACACAAATCATATTAGACATGACATTATCAAGTATATCTAACAAGGCTCAAACTTCTTTTTGCTAGAATCAGACTTTCTACACTCATTAGCAAAATAACCAGCTAAGCAATATTTGAAACACTTGAATTTGGATTTATCCACCATGTTTTTATTTGGCTTAGCAGATCCAAAGTTCTTCTTGAACTTGAGCTTGGAAAATCTTCTGGATAAAAATGCTAAATGCTCATCTATATCATCCATGTCATCCTGACTCAACTGTTCATCATTTTCAGCTGCCAGCCCTTTACCCTTGCTTTCAAATATCTTTGATGTAGATTCAACAGCTTCTACCTTAATCTCTTTCTCCTTCTCTAACTCAGCAACTAGTGCTATGGACCCTCCTTTCTTCCTTCCTTTCTCCATCCTTTCATCTTGCTCTATTTTAAGCTCATAAGTTTTCAGGATGCCATACAGTCTCTCCAAGGTGAACTCCTTGTAATCCTGAGAATTTCTCAATGAGACTTTCATTGGCTTCCACTCTTTTGGGAGAGATCTAAGGAACTTGAGGTTAGAGTCTTTTGTTTGATAGACCCTTCCATGCAGTTTTAGAGTATTCAGTAGTTTCTGAAACCTACTGAAAATATCAGTGAGTGACTCACTATCTTCACAATGGAAGTGCTCATACTGCTGAATCAGGAGCTGCATCTTGTTTTCTCTTGCTTGCTCAGTTCCATCATAAATAATCTGTATTGTGTCCCAAACATATTTGGCTGTTTTACAGGAAATGATGTTATCAAACATATCACCATGAACACCATTGAATAATATGTTCATGGCCTTCTTATCTTTCATGTCTTTCTCAATATCAGGATCTGACCATTCATGCCTAGGTTTTGGAACAGATGGTTCATTGCCAATTGCAGCTCTCATAGGTACATGAGGACCTTTATCCATGCAATCCCCATAGGCCTCATCCTGAGAAAGAAGTTGTAGGTGCATCTTCACCTTCCAGTGGTGATAGTTTTCTTTGTTCAGAAATGGAATTTTAACTCTAGCATCATTCTTGTTCATCTTGTTGTTTGTTGTGATCTTTATACTCTTTGTTCTTCAAGAGCTTGCTCTGATACCAATTGTTATTCTCTAACAATACAACAAGAATTACAGAAGGGGGGTTGGATGTAATTCCGGTTACTTTTTCAAATTAAAGAATGTTCTAACTTGATAAAATATATTAGTAATAGAAACACAAGCTTTTAAAACTTTCTGGTGGATTTGAAAGTATCCACCAGATATATATATATATATCAATTGAGAACCCTGTGAAGCTTTGAATAGTTTACAGCTGCTTTACAAGTTGAACAAACAAAACTACAAAGAAATGCTTAAAGAATACAGCTTGATATGTTTCTCTGAAAAAGCTTGCTTAGTTCATTTGTTCTACTTGCTACACTTGGTTTATATGTCACCAAGTTATATGATTATAAGAGAAGAAAATAAAACAAAGTTTATCTAGTCTAAATTCATGCTACTTCATTACTCTTTCTAGTATCTTTGACTGTCTTCACAATAGCATGGAAATGGTAATTCTTCTTTGTTCTCTAACACTTGCAATTAGGCTGCCACATTCCATTTGCAAACACCCAATGCATATGACTATATTGTCACTGTCAACAAATATTTGAATTAGATCATCCGTCAGGAAATTGTTGATCATCCTTCGGGAGCCTTTGTTGACCATCCGTCGGGAGCCTTTGTGAACCATCCACCGGGAGCCTTTTATGTCACTTGACTTCATTTCATTTATACAAAATTACAAGACATCTTATACTTACAATTAGTCATCCTATTTTGTATATCAATTAGTAGTCAACATGACTTATACTCCTCCAGAATCTACACATTTTTGCTTGCAAAAATGTGCTAAAATCTTATTGTTACATACGCTACACTCTCGATGGATGTTTAGTTTTCATCCGTTGGGACTATAAAGATCATCCGTCGGGATAGTAATAAAGCATCCGTCGAGAGGTACAAAATTAACTAAGTTAAATCTACTAAGGTGTTTTGTTAATCTTATCATCAAGTACACAACATATTCCTAACAGATACTGATAGCCTGTCTAAATTGAAAACATTCTTATATTCTCTGCATGCTAGTTTTAATAGAAAGTTAATTGAAAATGATAGCTTAATTGATGAGAATAAAGAACTTTGAAGGAGAAATGACCATTTAGAAGTTAATCTTATATGTATGCATGAAAATGAAAAAGCATGTAAAAAGGCCAAACACAATGAAGCTCAGATGCACATTAAATATGCCATTCTAGATAAAGTACTTGAGAAGGAAAGAGAAGTGTTTAAAACCTGGATGACTTCAGGTAGAAAGATTCACAACTTCATAAATGACAAAAACTGGAAAGAGTGTTTGGGATATAATAAATTTATTGATAAAAAATTTAATAAGATTATAACCAACACTACACCTATTAAATTTGTCACATTATATGAACTAGGTTCTACCTCTAAAGTTCTTGATAAGAAAAAAGTTGAATTTAAAGTCAAGGAAAAAAAGGATAAATACATAAGACATCTCTCTAAAAGTCAACTAGAAAAGAAGATTTGTGAAGCAACTGCTAGGCCTCACAAATCAAGTGTAAAAATAGGTAAAAATGGTAAACATGGTATAAATAAAGCAAACAATTATAAATACATTCCTGATGCTCCTAGGAAAGCTTGTTTTAATTGTGGAAGTACTAATCATATTGCTATTGATTACATGAAGAGTAAAAAGAAAGCTACTGTTATTAATGAGTCTGATATTAGTGTTAGATCAATATTTTTTACCACATAATCTGTTGTGGAATAAAAACTAGAGTGCATTAGTAATTAATGTTGGGGTTTGTGAGCTTCAAGCTTTAATGGTTGCTCTCGCATTCGGGACTATTGGTTCTTGCAAGATGCCTACATATCTGCGTGTAGTAGATAATCAAGCTAAAATGTAGTTCTAGGTTGAGGGATAGAGCCCTTTATTTAGATGTGAGTCTAGGGTTAGATTTATGTTGGGAGACCTGGTGGACAAGTCCCCAACTTAGATGGTGATTAAAAGTCCTCGAGGGAAGGAAATCTAGAACCTTCTATATAGGACTTTGAGTTCGTTTAGGACACATATCTCTGCTCTTTCATCCGTATTAGGCCTAGTCCATGAATAGCTTGTGTTCGTGGACCTTGACGACCTCTGCTGGTGGGCCTTGACCACATGGCCCGTCTTGAGTTTGCTACAAGCTGCGACCAGAAAGGCATGTACTGGACTTTAGATAATAAGCCCAAGTGTAATTAATGCGACATTTAATGTGTCTTTAGGATGTATTTATATCCATATCATTTGCCCCCCAACTTTCGGGAATACTGCTCGAGTTTTCGTGGAAGTTATAATGGTCTTTTCACGACTTGGGGTATTTTTTGCCCTTCTCGGGTATCGACCCTTCATAGGTGCCGACCTTCATGGGTATCAGCCCTTCATGGGTATCTCCATTTTGTCATAAAGTGTGGAGCAACCTACATGTTTACAATGACTTATATAGTGTGAGTATACATATTTGAGGCCTATGCACATGCTTTTCTAATAATGTTTAACACTAAGATTATTTGTTAATCTCTATTGAAGCGACTGTGAATATAGAGGTTTAGAACTTACCATGCTAGCATAGGTTTATGTATGAATTGACATGCATAATTCGTGGAGTAATTTTAACCATCTTACATACCCTATATAATCATAATAGATAACTTGTTCTTAAACCGTTATGTTTTCAAATCTGATAGACATATAGGGTCTAAGCATAATTGGTGTCTACTCAACTTCTATCTTGATTTTGGATGCTTAGTAGTAGGCTATACGTATATCGAAAGATAGCGTATACTAATTTCGTGTTATCTGATTAGTTATCATCACCACCGCATACTATTGATAAAGACATAAACTTTGAATGAAGTATTTAATGCAGTTAGAATCTCATGTTTTATTCTCATATAAGTAATTCACTTTTAATTTCTTAGTTAATGCATGCTAGTATAATCTTTTAAGTAGTTAATCAACACAAATTTGTTACTTGTCTTAGCTGTGAATGATAATCATACATTGTTGCATAATTGCATAATCTGAACTTAACCTAAGCCAGTCTCTATGGAAACGAACTTGACTCAAAAAGTATACTACTTGTGATCGCGTACGCTTGCGTGTATTTTCGTGTATGTTTTTATGCGAACAAGTTTTTGGCGCCGCTGTCAGGGACTCTGTGTTAATTTTTAGTTTATGTTCTTGACATCAGTGGTCGTTAAAGTTCACTGACTCGGATTACTTTACTTACTACGGTTACCTTGTTGTGTTTCAGGTACTCTAGAGAGCGTGTATGCGAACACATTCTCAATCTCATATGGAAACACTAGACGAAGTTGAAGAAGAGGAAAAAGAAATTTTTGAAGAAGTTAAAAAAGTTGAAGAAGAAGTTTTAATTGCAATGGGAGAAGCAGCAGCAGAAACGAAAACATTGATGGATTATTCTTGACCAAAGCTCAATGAAATTCAATCGAGCATTGTCAGGCCAGCTATTGCAGCTAATACCTTTAAGATCAAGCCTGACATAATTCAGATGGTGCAGAATTCAGTCCAGTTTGGGGGTGCTCCAATGGAAGATCCCAATATGAACATTAGGGATTTCATCGAGATCTGTGACACCTTCAAGTTCAATAATGTTTCTAAAGATGCTGTGAAACTGAGACTTTTCCCATTCTCTCTAAAGGATAAATCTAAGAACTGGTTACACTCTCTACCAGTTGGTTCTGTTTCTACTTGGGAGGATCTTGCTCAGAAATTTCTTACTAAATTATTCCCTATAGCAAAGACAGCTGCAATCAGGAATGCTCTTACTCAATTCATGCATCAATCAGGTGAATCTTTATGTGAATTTTGGGAGTGCTATAAGGAGATGCTTAGAAAGAGTCCTCATCATGGAATGCCTGACTAGATGGTGATCAATTGCTTTTATAACATTTTGGGAGCACAGTCGAGACCAATGCTAGATGCATCACTAGGTGGAGCCTAATGGGCTAAGAGCTATGCGGAAGCTTATGAGCTAATTGAAATGATGGCCGCTAATGAATATCAGAATCCAACTCAGATACTATCATAAGGCAAGGTAGCGGGAATTCTGTAGGTGGATACAACTACGACTATAGCTGCTCAGTTCAAGGAGTTGATTATGAAGGTCGATTCTCTGGCTAACTATGGTGTTCATCAGATAACTAGTGTTTGTGAGCTTTGTGCAAGATCGTATGCGACAGAGCAATGTGCTATATCTAGAGAATCAGCTCAATTTGTGAGCAACTTTCAAAGGTCACATCAACTTGTTCCTACTACTTATCATCCTAACAACTGTAATCATCCTTATTTCAGCTGGAGCAATAATCAGGATGGTATGCAACAACCATACCAGCAGTTTGGAAATAAGCAATTCAATCCTCCTGGTTTTCAACAACATTTTACACCAAGGCAGCAATTTTAACCACAGGGGATGCAATAGCAATCTCACGGGGGTGCCGGTCCATCTTCAAATGAAAAATCTAAATTGGAGGACTTAAGGCTTATGTGCAAAAGCCAAGCGGTTTTGATCAAGACTCTGTAGAATCGAATAGGGCAAATTGCTAACGCCTTTTTGAACCGACCCCAAGGAACTCTTCCAAGTGACACAAAGGCTAATCCAGGAAAGAGAGAAGTCAAAGAACAGCTTAAGGAAATCACCCTGAGGTCTAGAAGTTTGTGAGCCCCTAAAATCATCAAAACAAAGATTCTAAATTTTTTCTCCAGAAGGAGGGCGCGCCCGCACCCTATAGCAGCGCACCCGCGCCCCTCCCAGTTTAGGTGAAAAAATTGACAAAAAGGCTGATCAGAAGGATGGCGAAGCGGAAAATAAGAAATTTCTACTGAAAACACTACTCCTGAGCAGAATACAAGAGACAAACAAGTATATCCTCCACCTCCATATTCTAAAAGGCTTCAGAAGCAGAAGTTCGACAAGCAATTTGCTAAGTTTCTGGAGGTTTTGAAGAAGTTGAACATTAACATAACTTTTGTGGAAGCTCTAGAACAAATGTCGAGCTCTGCTATGTTCATTAGGTTCTTCTATCTCGGAAGTTGAAGCTTGAGGAGTTGGAAACCGTTGCTCTAACAGAAGAGTGTAGTGTTGTACTGCAACAGAAACTTCCTCCTAAGCTTAAAGATCCAAGAAGCCTCATGATACCATACACTATTGGAACCTTATCTTTCGACAAGTGCTTGTGTGACTCGGGAGCTAGCATCAAGTTGATTCTATTGTCTATCTTCAAGAAACTTGGTCTGCCTGATCCAAAACCTGTAAACATGTCTTTATAACTAGCTGACCGTTCCATCACTTATCCGCGAGGAGTAGTGGAGGATGTTTTGGTTAAGGTGGATAAACTCATCTTGCCTGCTAATTTTATCATTCCGGACTTCGAGGAAGATAAAAAGATTCCCTTTATCTTGAGGAGACCATTCCTAGCTATTGGTTGAACTCTGATCGATGTAGAGAATGGTGAGCTTACTATGAGGATTCAGGGTCAGGACGTGACTTCAATGCAGTGAAATTCCCTACTGATGAAGAGGAGTGGTTTAAAGTAGAGTTGGTTGACTCTGTAGTGACTTTGGAGCTTGATCACGTGCTAAGGACTGATGCCTTAGAGAGAGCCTTAACAGGGGAATCTGATAGTGAAGATGAAGAGAGGGCAGAACAGCTACAGTATTTGAATGCTTCACCAGGGAAAAGCAGATTGGATTTACCATTCGAGTCTCTTGGATTATCAGAGCTTAAAAATTCTCAGGAGCGTCTCAACTCATCTATTGAGGAAGCTCCCAACTTGAGCTCAAACCACTGCTTGATCACTTGAGTTATACGTTTTTAGGTGATATATCTAGTTTTCCTGTTATTATCGAATCTAACCTATCAGGTATTGACAAAGACAAGCTCTTGAGAATTCTGAGAGATTTAAATCAACAAATGGATGGACTATTGTAACGCCCCCAAATCCGGGGTCAAGGGATTTGGTCGTCACGATGAAACCTCAATCCAAAATAACCTGTTAAATCAATAAATAAATGCCAGCGGAAGATATTTATCATAAATGACCCCTATCTACTCCAAGATCTTTTAAGGTTACAGTTTTAGAAACAAGAATTCCAAATTCCACAAATAATTTTTTTTCACTTTCTTTTAAAACTCTTTTAATAATTCTCAACCTTAAAACTTAACCCGCTAGTATAACTTCAAAAAGAAGTATACTAGGCCCAAATACAATACACAATTATAATATAATATAATATAAACAACTTTACATAATAAAACTTACACTAGTCCGCAAACCCTGGACCAACCACCTTCGAAAAGCTTCCTCTTGCTTCCTCGAATTATGCGGCTAAACAGCAAGCTAATCCTCACTGGAGGTTAAATTTAAAAACAGGCAAGTATGAGCGAAAGAAATGCTCAGCAAGATCATTATGACATATATAGGGTCTTTTTGATATAAAACCGACATCTGCATTAGACCAGAACATTTAAAATCATAATTGTTGAATCATAAAATTTTAGTTGAGGAATCCTAGATTTAATTCCTTAATTGTATTCAAAACCAATTTGATATTTTTGAGCGAGATGCTTCAGCAATACTTTGAATCTTGACGAGAATAAAACTCGTAAAACAGTGTTTACGGAAATATCGTAAACCACAATAACATGAAACAATGATTATGGATTGAATCATAAACTTTATTCAAAACCGAACTCTTCAAATTAATATTTAGTTTGTTGTCATATCAAATTAGATATCAATACGAACTTTGATGCTCACAACATTCCATACTGAAGTCAACATCATTCATCTATATTAATACCACCTTTGATATTTAACAACAACGTAAGTATCAGTATAAATCAAAATCTGAATCAAAACCGCACTTTACCATTATTCCAAAACAGAAACAGTTGATAAATCATTCCTTATAAGATTATCAAAAGCAATATAATAATATCGATTGGAACCAAATTATGCACTATGCTGTTCCTGATGATCAGTCATGAAACAACACCGGTATCCCGCAGCCATACCGTTAATATAGGTACTACCCGTATCCCGAAGACATATGGTACCTATAGGGCGCCAGAAAAGGCATAACAAGCCTTGTAAGATATTACACTTCCATATTACACTTCTGTATAATAGCTCACGCTGGACCGGTGCTTCGGCCTCTTACGCAATCAGTAACCATTCAATCTCAAAACCTTTTATTGAAAAGGGGTCATAATACTCGACACCCGAAATAATTTTATTCCCTCATTCACTTGGGCAGGAATACTTGCATTAAAATCATTTTTCTCAAAACCCAAAACATTTGTAAATCTATTCTGAACATAGAATAGCAGAAGAGTACTTGCATAAACAGAATTATTTAATTCAGCGATATGTAAAACATTTATCTATCTTGAACTGAATAGGGAAAGCAATACTTGCATGATAAGATTCAAAATAAATATCACTTGAACAATAAGTGATGATAGAAATACTTGCATAATATGATTCGAAATAAACGTCACTTGAACGATAAGTGAAGTCAGGGGTACTTGCCTTTGGGTTTTTTAGCAGTTAGTCACACTCGCAAACACGCATCTATTCTGACATTCTGTCTTAAAGTATCACCGTCTTTCTTTTCAACACTTCACCGATATGTTGCTCCTGCGATTGCTAGAAGCCAGATATCCAATACCATTCCATCTCATTCTTTATCCAATGTCTTGTCCTGATCAACTCGAAAGATCCGCATCTATAATTAAAATATAGAACTTTAATCGCCCAAATGATAATCACTCAACGAACTGCGTGTCAAAAGCCTATCGTCTACCCATACGATAGCCCACACATAAAGAAGATAGTCAAACACAAGACTCTTGACCCACATACACACATAATTCACATAGCACATAAGCACATAACTCATGTATCACATAATTCATATAACACAGGACTCAGTTCATCAGAAGGGTCAACTCGGTACGTTTAAAACTGAAATCAGGTCAAAAATATGATTTATCGATGAATTAACGACTCAGAATCATTCGTAAAGCAAGTGACCTTTCGAAACAAAAGGATTTGGGTCTTGAAAGTATTTTTATTAAAAGCAGAATATTTTTCTGAGTCTATACGCGTTCGTTTCGTATTAAACGGACGAATGGTTGATTTTCTACGAATAAAATACGAATAATTCAATTAATAATAGTATTAATTGAATATTTAATACTCAATAGATATTTTTAAAAGCCCAAAATAATTTTTAGGAATTATTTGGCTTAATTATAAATAATTATATTTTATTTAACCATTTATAAATAAAATTAATTGAATAAATAAATTAATCAATCAATCAAATCCATAAATAATTAACTAAAATAAATTATAAATAATTAAATCAAATTTGATTTTTTTTTGAAAATAATAAAAGAAAATGATTTTTGTAATTAAAATAATTCAGTTAACTATTTAAAATAATTAACTAAATTAATTTTTGAATTTAAAAACAATTTTTGGAATTTCAATTGAATTTTGAATTATTTTCTGAAAATAATTCCCAGAAACATGTTTTGGAAAGGGGTCATCTTCTTAGATGGATCAAACATCAGCAAAGCACAAGAACACAGTCGGGAAGCTTAAAGAACTCGCCGGAATTTTTCGGAATCCGGCAAGCTTCAACACCTCCGACGAACCCCCGAATCCCACCAAAACATCACGAAAACTTCTGTTTTTCACACCAAACTCGACCAAAATCATTCCAGAAATTGAATGGAAGCAACTACAACATCAAACAATCAAACCCACACAAAAATTGATCAAAACCATCAAGAACAACAAACTTTCCGTCCAAAAATCGATTTACTTCGTTTCTCAACCATAATCGACGTACTATATATCAAAACGATGCTAGAAACACGTACAATCTAATCATATCATCACAATCAACAACCAATTAACGTATAACCCAAAATATTGAAAAATACAAACTAACAAAACCAAAAACTCGACTATAGCCCTCCGGCAATAGAACGAACACAAAAATGGTATGGATCGACTCTAAATAACATGTTAAAGCTAATCCTAACATCAAAAACAACCAAAAACTCCTGAAAATCAAGAACCCAATTCGTACAAAAATGATGAACTACGTTTTTTGAGAAGTAATCAACCTTAGTTGATGATTCTGGTATCAAAATAACGGGCTCGAAGAGAGCTTCGATTCGACTACTAGATCGTCAAAAACGGAGCAACGAATCTCCAGATATCGCAAGATTAAGATCAAGAATGGATTGAAACCTCCAAGAACAAGTTCTTCATTTTTGTTTTTAATAAAAATAAAAATAAAATAAAAGAATAAATGGGATATTTATATTTTCTGAAAAATAAATACCCCAAAATTAATTTAGAGTGTTTTTTCCCTAATTAAAATAATTAAGTCCCAAAATTATAATTACGGGGAATAATTTTAAAAACAGTAAGATGTAAAATTCGTATCAAAATTTCCCAAAAATTGCGAATATTTCAAAATTGTAGAAATACTGGGTATTTGAAATACGATTGATTTTATAAAAATAAAAACACAAATTTTGTAGGGTTTGGCGTCCCGGTGGGGTCCTGGTTCATTAATTTTTAAAACACAGAGACGATTCCCAAATTAACAGAAAACCCCGAATACCCATAAAATACAACCAGACTCACATAAAACGAGTAACGTAAGTAACCACGCGTATAATTTGCGGATCGATTCATATAAATACATTTTAAACACGTAACACGTATCCTATTGGATCATATAGGATTCAAAAATAGGTTACTTAGCCACTAAGTAATTATTAATACGATACAATTTAATATCAGATTTGGATAATTCTCAAAACTGGGCTTCTTATAAAATACCTTATACGAAAATAATGTAAAAATATCCCGTCTCTCGAGAATACGGGTCGAACCGTAATCCGGATTGAAAAAGTCAAAACACGGAAAATGTCCGGAATTACCAGATTAGGTTAGGAAGGAGTTTTCGGAAGAGTTTCGGGTTGTAAAACGTAAAAACGGTTGAAGTCGGACGATTCCCGGCTTTATAAAATAATTTTGGTAATTATTCAGAAAATAATTAATAATTCATAAATCAATATAAAATTATCTAACAGTCCAAAAATTACCAGAAAAATATCACAATTATCTATATTTTATTCTGAACATATAAAAATTCAAATATTCAAATAATGTCACATATAAACACCCAAACATCAATTCCAATTATCAGATAATTCACCAAAATTCACATAAAATCACATAAACAATTCTAGATAATTATAATAATAATATTTGAAAATATGGGATATTACAATCTACAACCCTTATAAGGATTCCGTCCTCGGAATCAGCAGAAGAGAGCACTAGGGATCTTCTAGCCAACTTCCCAATCTTACATATGTAACTTTTCTTAAAATTTCCAATTAAAGCTGGGAGTCCTTGTATAACATAATGATCACGGGAGCTTCACTCCGCACCACTGTTCTATTCACACCTTTTGACCAATTCTTCAATAGAATCACTTTTTACTGATCGCGAGAAAGAAGAATAGAAAGAAAGATAGAGAGAAGAAAATAAAGATAGATAAAGAGAGAAATAAAGAAACAGATTGACTTCGGTATATGCCACTAATATTATAACCGCATCGCAGTCCACTGTTGCTCTTGGTAATCTCGTTACATAACCCTGCTTTGACTTGACCAGGATAACTCAGCTTAACTTGCTTGGCATACCTTCGAATGTTTGGGATAATAAAATTATGGAATTTTAAAAAGAAAAGAATTTGATACCAAAACAGAAAAATCTGAATTTGAGAAAATGTATTGTTGAAATAAAAGAATAACTGAGAGATCAATATGATCAAATGAACTTGGTATTGCGTGTCCAAATTAAGACACTACTAAAGGTTGTTAACCTTCTTGTATTCACAACACACACAAGTGATGGCGTCCCATCCAACTCCTATCACACAGACAGGTATACCTTGTTTCCCCTATAATTAGGGTTGTTCGTCTCAGTCCGAATAAAAATATCAAAGAATTCAAAATCAAATGAATAAAACTGGAAAGATTTCAAAGCTAATATTTCTGGAGAAAAATAAAATCCAGAAAACAAGATTCTGTAACAAAATGATTAAACGAGTGTTAGGGAATATATCCTCTAGCAGATACCCCTTTCTGAGAGAAGCCAAAAGAAATTATAGAAAGAGAAGATATTGCCAAAGTCTTAATATTTATCTTCAATTTGAACTCTTCAGTTGACTCGCCCTCTGATTCTAGACGCTCCTTCATGTTCCAAGGATATCGATAATCTTCATCGTCGTCAAATCGTAGTAGCCTCGAAAGATTCCACCATAGAAGTTTTGCAACTGCCAGGAGTTCCATCCGGCTTAGCACAACCATCTCAAACAAATTTGCCTTATCTTAACTTATTCGTTGGTACTATATCCAATAGTCCAACAAGAACTCGATATGAGCTCAAACGTCCTCACATAGCTATACACACTCCTACACACTCTCGTTTCTAGTTTACTATAACCTCAGCTCTGATACCAACCTGTAACGCCCCCAAATCCGGGGTCAAGGGATTTGGTCGTCACGATGAAACCTCAATCCAAAATAACCTGTTAAATCAATAAATAAATGCCAGCAGAAGATATTTATCATAAATGACCCCTATCTACTCCAAGATCTTTTAAGGTTACAGTTTTAGAAACAAGAATTCCAAATTCCACAAATAATTTTTTTTTCACTTTCTTTTAAAACTCTTTTAATAATTCTCAACCTTAAAACTTAACCCGCTAGTATAACTTCGAAAAGAAGTATACTAGGCCCAAATACAATACACAATTATAATATAATATAATATAAACAACTTTACATAATAAAACTTACACTAGTCCGCAAACCCTGGACCAACCACCTTCGAAAAGCTTCCTCTTGCTTCCTCGAATTACGCGGCTAAACAGCAAGCTAATCCTCACTGGAGGTTAAATTTAAAAACAGGCAAGTATGAGCGAAAGAAATGCTCAACAAGATCATTATGACATATATAGGGTCTTTTTGATATAAAACCGACATCTGCATTAGAGCAGAACATTTAAAATCATAATTGTTGAATCATAAAATTTTAGTTGAGGAATCCTAGATTTAATTCCTTAATTGTATTCAAAACCAATTTGATATTTTTGAGCGAGATGCTTCAGCAATACTTTGAATCTTGACGAGAATAAAACTCGTAAAACAGTGTTTACGGAAATATCGTAAACCACAATAACATGAAACAATGATTATGGATTGAATCATAAACTTTATTCAAAACCGAACTCTTCAAATTAATATTTATTTTGTTGTCATATCAAATTAGATATCAATACGAACTTTGATGCTCACAACATTCCATACTGAAGTCAACATCATTCATCTATATTAATACCACCTTTGATATTTAACAACAACGTAAGTATCAGTATAAATCAAAATCTGAATCAAAACCGCACTTTACCATTATTCCAAAACAGAAACAGTTGATAAATCATTCCTTATAAGATTATCAAAAGCAATATAATAATATCGATTGGAACCAAATTATGCACTATGCTGTTCCTGATGATCAGTCATAAAACAACACCGGTATCCCGCAGCCATACCGTTAATACAGGTACTACCCGTATCCCGAAGACATACAGTACCTATAGGGCGCCAGAAAAGGCATAACAAGCCTTGTAAGATATTACACTTCCATATTACACTTCTGTATAATAGCTCACGCTGGACCGGTGCTTCGGCCTCTTACGCAATCAGTAACCATTCAATCTCAAAACCTTTTATTGAAAAGGGGTCATAATACTCGACACCCGAAATAATTTTATTCCCTCATTCACTTGGGCAGGAATACTTGCATTAAAATCATTTTTCTCAAAACCCAAAACATTTGTAAATCTATTCTGAACATAGAATAGCAGAAGAGTACTTGCATAAACAGAATTATTTAATTCAACGATATATAAAACATTTATCTATCTTGAACTGAATAGGGAAAGCAATACTTGCATGATAAGATTCAAAATAAATATCACTTGAACAATAAGTGATGATAGAAATACTTGTATAATATGATTCGAAATAAACATCACTTGAACGATAAGTGAAGTCAGGGGTACTTGCCTTTGGGTTTTTTAGCAGTTAGTCACACTCGCAAACACGCATCTATTCTGACATTCTGTCTTAAAGTATCACCATCTTTCTTTTCAACACTTCACCGATATGCTGCTCCTGCGATTGCTAGAAGCCAGATATTCAATACCATTTCATCTCATTCTTTATCCAATGTCTTGTCCTGATCAACTCGAAAGATCCGCATCTATAATTAAAATATAGAACTTTAATCGCCCAAACGATAATCACTCAACGAACTGCGTGTCAAAAGTCTATCGTCTACCCATACGATAACCCACACATAAAGAAGATAGTCAAACACAAGACTCTTTACCCACATACACACATAATTCACATAGCACATAAGCACATAACTCATGTATCACATAATTCATATAACACAGGACTCAGTTCATCAGAAGGGTCGACTCGGTACGTTTAAAACTGAAATCAGGTCAAAAATATGATTTATCGATGAATTAACGACTCAGAATCATTCGTAAAGCAAGTGACCTTTCGAAACAAAAGGATTTGGGTCTTGAAAGTATTTTTATTGAAAGCAGAATATTTTTCTGAGTCTATACGCGTTCGTTTCGTATTAAACAGACGAACGGTTGATTTTCTATGAATAAAATACGAATAATTCAATTAATAATAGTATTAATTGAATATTAAATACTCTATAGATATTTTTAAAAGCCCAAAATAATTTTTAGGAATTATTTGGCTTAATTATAAATAATTATATTTTATTTAACCATTTATAAATAAAATTAATTGAATAAATAAATTAATCAATCAATCAAATCCATAAATAATTAACTAAAATAAATTATAAATAATTGAATCAAATTTGATTTTTTTTTTGAAAATAATAAAAGAAAATGATTTTTGGAATTAAAATAATTCAGTTAACTATTTAAAATAATTAACTAAATTAATTTTTGAATTTAAAAATAATTTTTGGAATTTCAATTGAATTTTGAATTATTTTCTGAAAATAATTCCCAGAAACATGTTTTGGAAAGGGGTCATCTTCTTAGATGAATCAAACATCAGCAAAGCACAAGAACACAGTCGGGAAGCTTGAAGAACTCGCCGGAATTTTCCGGAATCCGGCAAGCTTCAACACCTCCGACGAACCCCCGAATCCCACCAAAACATCACGAAAACTTCTGTTTTTCACACCAAACTCGACCAAAATCATTCCAGAAATTGAATGGAAGCAACTACAACATCAAACAATCAAACCCACACAAAAATTGATCAAAACCATCAAGAACAACAAACTTTCCGTCCAAAAATCGATTTACTTCGTTTCTCAACCATAATCGACGTACTATATATCAAAACGATGCTAGAAACACGTACAATCTAATCATATCATCACAATCAACAACCAATTAACGTATAACCCAAAATATTGAAAAATACAAACTAACAAAACCAAAAACTCGACTATAGCCCTCCGGCAATAGAACGAACACAAAAATGGTATGGATCGACTCTAAATAACATGTTAAAGCTAATCCTAACATCAAAAACAACCAAAAACTCCTGAAAATCAAGAACCCAATTCGTACAAAAATGATGAACTACGTTTTTTGAGAAGTAATCAACCTTAGTTGATGATTCTGGTATCAAAATAACGGGCTCAAAGAGAGCTTCGATTCGACTACTAGATCGTCAAAAACGGAGCAACGAATCTCCAGATATCGCAAGATTAAGATCAAGAATGGATTGAAACCTCCAAGAACAAGTTCTTCATTTTTGTTTTTAATAAAAATAAAAATGAAATAAAAGAATAAATGGGATATTTATATTTTCTGAAAAATAAATACCATAAAATTAATTTAGAGTGATTTTTTCCATAATTAAAATAATTAAGTCCCAAAATTATAATTACGGGGAATAATTTTAAAAACAGTAAGATGTAAAATTCGTATCAAAATTTCCTAAAAATTGCGAATATTTCAAAATTGTAGAAATACTGGGTATTTGAAATACGATTGATTTTATAAAAATAAAAACACAAATTTTGTAGGGTTTGGCGTCCCGGTGGGGTCCTGGTTCATTAATTTTTAAAACACAGAGACGATTCCCAAATTAACAGAAAACCCCGAATACCCATAAAATACAACCAGACTCACATAAAACGAGTAACGTAAGTAACCACGCGTATAATTTGCGGATCGATTCATATAAATACATTTTAAACACGTAACACGTATCCTATTGGATCATATAGGATTCAAAAATAGGTTACTTAGCCACTAAGTAATTATTAATACGATACAATTTAATATCAGATTTGGATAATTCTCAAAACTGGGCTTCTTATAAAATACCTTATATGAAAATAATGTAAAAATATCCCGTCTCTCGAGAATACGGGTTTTATTGATTACCGAAATAACTATCGTATCGAAAATTTTGCGTCGGCCGCACACGGGTCAAACCGTAATCCGGATTGAAAAAGTCAAAACACGGAAAATGTCCGGAATTACCAGATTAGGTTAGGAAGGAGTTTTTGGAAGAGTTTCGGGTTGTAAAACGTAAAAACGGTTGAAGTCGGACGATTCCCGGCTTTATAAAATAATTTTGGTAATTATTCAGAAAATAATTAATAATTCATAAATCAATATAAAATTATCTAACAGTCCAAAAATTACCAGAAAAATATCACAATTATCTATAATTATTCTGAACATATAAAAATTCAAATATTCAAATAATGTCACATATAAACACCCAAACATCAATTCCAATTATCAGATAATTCACCAAAATTCACATAAAATCACATAAACAATTCTAGATAATTATAATAATAATATTTGAAAATATGGGATATTACAACTATAACAGATATCAAGGGAATCAACCCTTCTTATTGCATGCATAAAATTCTGCTTGAGGAAGGAAGTAATCCAATAATTGAACAGCAGAGAAGAATCAATCATATCATGAAATAGGTTGTGAAGAAGGAAATTCTTAAATGGCTGGATACAGGGATCATCTATCATAATCCTGACAGTTCATAGGTGAGCCCGATGCAGTGTGTGCCTAAGAAAGGAGGCATTACCATTGTTTCTAATGAAAAGAACAAGCTCATTCCTACTCGGACAGTAACATGGTGGAGAGTATGCATGGACTATCAAAAGCTAAATAAAGCCATCAGGAAAGATCATTTCCCACTTCCATTCATTGATCAAATGTTTGACAGGTTGGCTGGTCATGAGTATTATTATCTTCTGGAAGGGTACTCGGGCTATAATCAGATTTACATTGCCCCAGAAGATCAAGAGAAGCCCACTTTTACTTGTCATTTTGGAACTTTCGCTTTCTGTCGAGTTTCCTTCGAACTTTGTGGTGCACCTGCTACTTTCCAGAAATTCATGATGGCCATATTCTCTTATAAGATTGGAACTAATGTGGAGGTATTCATGGATGACTTCTCTGTGTTCGGGACTTTGTATGAAGAGTGCTTGCATAATCTTGGTTTGGTGCTGAAAAGATGTGTTGAGACCAATCTGGTGCTCAACTGGGAAAAATATCATTTCATGGTGCAACAGGGTATCATTCTTGGGCATAAGGTATCTAGCAAAGGTCTTGAAGTGGATAAGTCCAAGGTGGGGATTATTGAAAATCTTCCTCCACCAATCTCAGTTAAGGGAATCTGTAGTTTTCTTGGTCATGCGGGTTTTTATCGGCGATTCATCAAAGACCTCTCCAAGATCTCTAAACCCTTGTGCAATCTGTTAGAGAATGATGTTCCCTTCAAATTTGATGAAGAACGTTTGGCTGCTTTTGAAAGTTTGAAAAAGAGTTTGATTACAGCACATGTTATTACTGCGCCTGATTGGAATGAGCCCTTCGAGATGATGTGTGATGCTAGTGATTTTGTAGTTGGAGCAGTTCTTGGCCAAAGGAAGAAGAACATATTCCATGTGATTTACTATGATGGTAAAATCCTTAATGGTGCTCAGCTGAACTACACTAATACATAGAAGGAGCTCTTGGCAATTGTCTATGGTTTCGATAAATTTCGATCTTACTTGCTTGGGACAAAAGTGATGTTTTACACTGATCATGGTGCATTTGTTGGATTTTTAACGCAGCAGGGGCATGACAAAACACTTTTACACATATAAAATCCAAATAAAAGCATACAGATCATGAATAAAAATTCGAGGGATCGAATCTAACCTTTAAAATTAATTCGGAGACAACGATCAGAGATCCTTAGCAGTTGCTCCTCAAGTGTGAAGCACTCCACCGATATCCACCAAGAAAACGATGTTAAGGAGGAGGAAGGAGGTGGAGAGAATTGGGTTTTCCAAACTTTTTGGGTTTTCGGGTTTGATGTGGGTTGGAATAAAATAGGGTCTATAATAGTGTATTTATAGGCAAAATTTTCAGCTAAAATTTTCCCATAAATAATATTATTATTATCCCATTTATTATTCTCATTAATAATTAAAACACCTTTTAATAATTAATCCTTTTTCTAAACAATTTAGAAATAATTCTCTCTCTTAATTTAATTTCCAAAAATTAAATCCTTAATTAATAATATTAAGAACTTTTCTTAATTAATTTATAATCAATTAAATCTCATTTAATCAATTATTAAATTTTCCAATTAATTATTTATTTCATAAATAAATAATTATTAGCCATTATTAATTAATTCCTCCACCATTAAATTATTCTCTTTTTATGGTGTGACCCTGTAGGTTCAATATTAAGCCGGTAGTAGAAATAAATAATAATAAAACTATTTTATCATTATTTATATAAATTCTCTAATTTATTAAATATGATTAATTAATTAATCACATTTATTCTACATCGTGAGGGATACTTCTCAGCATATCGCGACTATCCGGATAATATGAATTCACTGCTTAGAATACCAAGAACCTATTCAGTGAATAGTTACCGTACAATAAACTCCTTCTACCCTACAATGTTCCCGATTAAATACAAGGCATGGATCTCTTGTCAAGCCTATCTAATTCAATCACTTTGCTTACCATTTACTATGCGTAGTTCTATGCAAATTAGAAACTCCTTTCTAATTTCATTTACTCTGGCCAGAGATTCCTGAACTAGCATAAGTGGATCAGCCTTGAACATTCGCTTCCTTCACTGGAAGGGGTAGATCCTTTATTGATCATACACTATCTTCGTGTACAAATTTCTATACCCAGAAGAGCCCTAATAATTGTCCCTAGAGACTAAGAACTAAACCAAAGCATAGTTCAGTGTATACAAGATGACAATGATGACCTCAAATCTAAGGATACTTGTACAACTATCACTATGTGAACAACTGCTGACACGTGAGTGAACTCCATCAGTTGTTCAGCTGTGCGAGTCATGTTCAGTGAACTTATTCCATAATAAGCACCTACATACTAGCTATAGTGTCACCACACAAATGTCTATGAGAACAGACATCCTTCATAATGAAGCAAGCATAGTATGTACCGATCTTTGCGGATTATTAATTACCAGTTAGTAATCCTATGACCAGGAACTATTTAAGTTTAGAGTTATCATCTTTTTAGGTCTCACTATTATGATCTCATCATAATCCATAAAAAGCTTTACTCTAAACTATGGTATATCTTATTTAAACACTTAAATAGATAAATCCCGTAATAAAAACAAAACAAGTCTTTATTAATATCAATGAAATCAAAACAGATTACATAAAAGTTATTCCTAAATCCTAATACATGATTGGACTTAGGACATATTCCTTTCAATCTCCCACTTGTACTAAAGACAATCACTCTGGTATCCAATACCCATCTTATCTTTATGACGATCAAAGTGACTTTCATAAAGTAGCTTTGTGAGTGGGTCTGCTATGTTGTTATGTGTCTCAACTCTATTTCAATACAATACAAGAAATGTTACCGCGCTCCCACTAACCCTTTTGTAGACGCATGGTTCATCTTCGTTTTTGATAAAATCAAACTCTTTGATTGTCTCATCAAAACGAATGTTCCATCTTTCGAGAAGCCTGCTTTAAACCACATTTGGTTCGCAGCAGCTTACATACTAGGTTTTCATTTCCCTTGGAAAGAAAACCATCTGGCCATCTGCCAGATTTCATAGTCGTAGTAAGCAGCAATCGCAAGCAAAATCTGAACTGATTTTAACAGGGCTACAGGTAAAAGGTTTCATCAAAGTCAATCCATTTCCTTTGTTTGAATCCTTTTACCACAAGCCTGGCCTTATAGGTCTCCACCTGGCCATCTGCTATAATCTATCTTTTATATACCGTATACATAGATTCCATTCTGGATTTCATGGCACTATGCCATTTCTCTGAGTCAACACTACTCATAGCCTCATTATAGGTCACAGGGTCGTCATCATCAGTGATCGACAACTCATTGTCATTCTCAATGACAAGGCCATAATACCGCTCAAGTTGGCGAGACACTCTCCCTGATCTATGAATGGGTTGTTCCACAAAAGGTTGTTCAGTCAGAACAGGTGTTTCCACTTGATCCGTAGTAGTTTGTGCTTCTTGAACTTCATCAAGTTCAATTTTGCTCCCACTGTTTCCTTCAAGGATAAACTCCTTTTCCAAGAAGGTAGCATGTCTGGAGACAAACACCCGATGATCGGTGCAAAAGTAATACCCTAAAGTCTCTTTAGGATATCCCACAAAACTACATTTTACGGATCGATATTCCAGCTTATCTGGGTCAATTTACTTGACATAAGCTGGACATCCCCAAATCTTAACGTGTTTAAGACTCGGTTTCCTTTCTTTCCATATCTCATACGAAGTTTGAGGAACAGATTTTGGAAGGCACCTTATTCAGTAAATATGCTGAGGTTTCCAATGCATAACCCTATAGAAATACTGGAAGATTTGCATAGCTCATCATGGACCAAACTATGTCTAACAAAGTTCGATTTCTCCTTTCAGATACCAATCTGGAGGAGTCCACTGGGAGACTATACCATTTATTTAGAGATAATCTAGAAACACTCCATTAAAGTATTCATCACCTCGATCTGATCGAAGAGTTATAATACTATGTTTGGTTGTTTCTCCACTTCATACTTATATTCTTTGAACTTTTCAAAGGCCTCAGACTTGTGTTTCATCAAACACATATCCGAATCCAGATCTATCATCTATGAAAGTAATGAAAAATGAAAATCCACCCATGGCTTGCGTAGACATTGGTCCACATACAACTGTGTGTACCACTCCTAGCAAATCTGCAGCCCTCTCTCCATGTCCACTAAATGGAGACTGCAGTGCCACTATGAAGTGAGATTTTCATCATCCCTTTTCTTTAGTTTGTTCAATCTGAAGTAAATTATGTCACATATATACAGACCATTATTTAAAGCACCACGTCCATAAAGAATATTATCTCTAAGAATAGAACATTCATTATTCTCAATAATAAATGAAAATCCATCCAAGTCTAACATGGGAATAATATTCCTCACAATCGAGGGAACAAAATAACAATTATTTCAAACAATAGTCTTGCCCGTAGGCCTATGTAAATGAAATGATTCTACATCTATAGCAGCAACTCTTGCTCCATTTCCATCAGTAGAATCACCTCCTCTTCCTCAAGAGTCCTACTTCTCCTTGGTCCCTGCAATAAATTGCAGATATGAGAACCACAGGCGGTATCTAATACCCAAATAGAAATGACATATTCACTTCTATCATGAACATACCTGAATCAGAAGCGGTAGTCTCACTACCCTTCTTCTTCAATTCTGCAAGGTAAACCTTGCAGTTCCTCTTCCAGTGCCCCACCTTGTTACAGTGAAAGCAAACAACTTTGCTCTTGGGGTCCTCAGCTTTTGGTGGAACCGACATTTTTTCACCTACTTTCTTCTTCTTGGAAGGGTTCCTCTTCCTTTTCTTAGGATTGGAACCTTCACCAATTAGAATAACAGAACTCTTCTTAGGGGGAAAATTCGATTCTGCAATCTTCAACATGTTGTGGAGTTCAGGCAGGCTGACATCCAACTTATTCATGTGAAAGTTCACAATAAACTGCGAGAACAAACTCGGAAGTGATTGCAAGACCAAGTCTTGGCTCAGCTCCCCATCCATGGCAAAACCAACTTGTCCAAGACGTTCAATCAAATTGATCATCTTAAGTACATGGTGATTCACAGATGATCCATCAGACATCCTACAACCGGACAGCTCCTTCGATATCTCATATCGAGTTGTCCTCCCCGCCACATCATACAACTCTTGTAGATGCATGAGGATAGTGTGAGCATCCATATGCTCATGTTGCTTCTGTAGCTTAATGTTCATGGAAGCTAGCATGATGCATTGAGCAACATTTGCATCATCTATCCACTTACGATACACAACATGTTCATCATTATGTGCATCACTAGCAGGTTCAGTAGGCTTAGGTGAGTCAATCACGTATTCCAGCTTCTCAATCCTGAGAACAATTCTCAAGTTTCGAAGCCAGTCAGCATAATTAGGACCAGTCAATTTGTGAGCATCCAGTATACTCCTGAGCGATAGTGCAGAAGACATAATGTACAGAGTAAATCTGTAAATGATAAACACATAACAACACTTAGCAAATATTCGATTTCATTTTAAAACACTATATGAATCGGGTCTTTATTCATAAGTGGCTCCCACTAGTTTTCCTAATTTATTCAACCCCCTACATGAAAAATTAAGCATTCATAATGCTAGTGGGAATAGGGATCCTACATTCCATTACACAACCCCGGCTGTGGCACGAAATGCCATGTAATGTCCAATAGGCAGACAACTCTTGTCAATTACATCTAATGTTATTCCCTAATCAAACTTTAGCCTCTTGAATAATTGAGTCACGGCTGTGGCATGACAAACTCAATATTCTAAGTCAAGTCTAACCCAACATTCCGTATAATTGAATCAGTCCCCAAAGGCCCACGGCTGTGGCACGTAACGACCTTTAAATTCTTATTCAATGTACACATCTCTATGTAATAGACAAGTATTTCTTATTTCGAAATCAAAGCCCTCGGCTGTGGCACGAAACGACAATGATTCAAAAATAAGAACTACTTTCTACCATGTTGGAAGGCTATGACCGACACAAGCCCGTTGTATCATTGGCCAATTACTACTTGATATTATTTAATTTTAGAGGGATTATATTACGTTACAATCATAATCATATTATAAAGAGATTCTTCCTTTTAAATTAAATATTTCAAATCAATAATCAATAATCAGATGATTCCCAGATCGGGTGGAGCATTGTCAAGAGGCGTCACTTAAAAACCCTTTCTTACAGATATAAATCTGTTGTTGAAAGAATCATCCTTTCTCTCATATCGAAAATTCATATTCAATTACGTGTTTCATAAACACAAGAATCTCATGATTGTATTCATAATATTGTTATTAAGGTTATGAAACAATTTCACTATACTAGGTTGTCTAACAAACGCCTTATGTTCATTTAAGTTCACCTAAATCTATCATCACATGATAAACTAAGCATATATCACATATATCAACATGAATAAACATCAAGGTAGGCATGTTATATCATCTAGCACATTAGTCTAATCATTATACATCTCTATGTATCACATGAAGCATTTAAAATCAATTTAAACGATCAAAAACAGCTTTAAAACACTTCATGGAAATATAAACAGTTCAAAACTTTTATATAAACTAAAATTGATCACTCCATTAGATCCGTCTCGGAAAAATGAATCCAACGGTATATTGCACGCCCAAAACGGAGTTACGAAACTCCCAGAAAATCAATTTTAAAATCAACAGACGGGCTGTAAACGCATTACAGGAACGCGTTACAGGACCAGTAACGCATTCCCGTGATGCGTTACACCCCTTTTAAGCCAATAAAGGGTGTAACGCATTCTACAAATGTGCAATAGCCCTTTCCGCGCGCGTGCGCCACATGCGCCCGACAGCTGCCGCCGCGCCTGACAGAACCTGTAACTTTGTCTGCCTTCTATTCTTTGTCCGTGCATTGCTTTGTTTCCGTGCCATCTCAGACATCAATCAACAACAGATGACAATAGATGTACAAATATATATACTTACAATTCATATTTATATATATATGATTATTTAATTTCGAATTTAATTGTAAGAACTTCAAAAATTCATAATAAAAAATCTATACATCCTAAAATTATGAAAAAAATACCCAGATGATCTACAACACTTGTAGAACCTAGATCAACATTCAAAATTATATTGAGAAATGATTTCTCATCAGACAAAATTAATCCATAATATAACTTGTAAAAATCATAATTAATTCATACAAGCACATAAAATTCTGAAATTTTTACCACAGATCTATATGCATACAACCTATGCTCTGATACCAATGTTGGATTTTTAACGCAGCGGGGGCATGGCAAAACACTTTTACACATATAAAATCCAAATAAAAGCATACAGATCATGAATAAAAATTTGAGGGATCGAATCTAACCTTTAAAATTAATTCGGAGACAACGATCAGAGATCCTTAGCAGTTGCTCCTCAAGTGTGAAGCACTCCACCGGTATCCACCAAGAAAACGATGTTAAGGAGGAGGAAGGAGGTGGAGAGAATTGGGTTTTCCAAACATTTTGGGTTTTCGGGTTTGATGTGGGTTGGAATAAAATAGGGTCTATAATAGTGTATTTATAGGCAAAATTTTCAGCTGAAATTTTCCCATAAATAATATTATTATTATCCCATTTATTATTCTCATTAATAATTAAAACACCTTTTAATTATTAATACTTTTTCTAAACACTTTAGAAATAATTCTCTCTCTTGATTTAATTTCCAAAAATTAAATCCTTAATTAATAATATTAAGAACTTTTCTTAATTAATTTATAATCAATTAAATCTCATTTAATCAATTATTAAATTTTCCAATTAATTATTTATTTCATAAATAAATAATTATTAGCCATTATTAATTAATTCCTCCACCATTAAATCATTCTCTTTTTATGGTGTGACCCTGTAGGTTCAATATTAAGCCGGTAGTAGAAATAAATAATAATAAAACTATTTTATCATTATTTATATAAATTCTCTAATTTATTAAATATGATTAATTAATTAATCACATTTATTCTACATCGTGAGGGATACTTCTCAGCATATCACGACTATCCGGATAATATGAATTCACTGCTTAGAATACCAAGAACCTATTCAGTGAATAGTTATCGTACAATAAACTCCTTCTACCCTATAATGTTCCCGATTAAATACAAGGCATGGATCTCGTGTCAAGCCTATCTAATTCAATCACTTTGCTTACCATTACTATGCGTAGTTCTATGCAAATTAGAAACTCCTTTCTAATTTTATTTACTCTGGCCAGAGATTCCTGAACTAGCATAAGTGGATCAGCCTTGAACATTCGCCTCCTTTACTGGAAGGGGTAGATCCTTTATTGATCATACACTATCTTCGTGTACAAATTCCTATACCCAGAAGAGCCCTAATAATTGTCCCTGGAGACTAAGAACTAAACCAAAGCATAGTTCAGTGTACACAAGATGACTATGAAGTCCTCAAGTCTAAGGATACTTGTACAACTATCACTATGTGAACAACTGCTGACACGTGAGTGAACTCCATCAGTTGTTCAGCTGTGCGAGTCATGTTGAGTGAACTTATTCCATAATAAGCACCTACATACTAGCTATAGTGTCACCACACAAATGTCTATGAGAACAGACATCCTTCATAATGAAGCAAGCATAGTATGTACCGATCTTTGCGGATTATTAATTACCAGTTAGTAATCCTATGACGAGGAACTATTTAAGTTTAGAGTTATCATCTTTTTTTAGGTCTCGCTATTATGATCTCATCATAATCCATAAAAAGCTTTACTCTAAACTATGGTATATCTTATTTAAACACTTAAATAGATAAAGCCCGTAATAAAAACAAAACAAGTCTTTATTAATATCAATGAAATCAAAACAGATTACATAAAAGTTATTCCTAAATCCTAATACATGATTGGACTTTGGACATATTCCTTTCAGCATTTAGATATCTGGTATCGAAAAAAGATTCAAAACCTCGATTGATTTGATGGGTTCTCTTGCTTCAGGAATTCGAGTTAGAAATCAAAGATAGGAAAGATATAGAAAACCAGGTAGCGGATCATCTATCACATTTGGAAGATCAAGGAAAAGCTTCACAGGATAAGATGTTGATCAATGAATCATTTCCAGATGAGCAACTTTTTGGGGTGCAAGAAGAAGAACCATGGTTTGTGAAGGCTCTGGGCACTGCTTTCCGGGCCACTGGTGTCGAGGTCGATTGGCCTATATTTGGAGCTAATTCTGTGTACCTGTCACCCGATACTCCACCCGAGGAGGGTGATCCTACTTATGACTAGGTATGCCTTTTATCCTTATTATTACCTTTAATGGGGACATTGAATAATTTAAGTTTGGGGGTTATAATGTAAGGATTAGTAGTGTGTGTTGTGTTCATATAGATTCATATTGCATGTTTAGTGTAGTTCATTCATATTTTTTGCATGATTATTCATATAGTTGTTTGCATATTTGTTCGTGTTTGTATGTGAATCTATGTAGTTGCATTTGCATGTATATAACATGATCCCGTAGGATGAGCCATTTCCGATTGGTAGGTTGGTGTTGATTGGAGTGTAGTGATGTCGAATAGAGGGATGATTAAGTCCTAATGAATTGATTTGCATGCCTAGAAATAAAGTTTTTTCACAAGTCTTATAGGTTGCGTTTGAACTAGATCATGATCATACTTATTTTGTTTATTGGAATTTAATCACTTGGTTATATTTAGAATTTTTTCTATTCTCGTAATGACGTAGGAACACTTTATTCTTAAACTAGGGAAAATTATGGATTTTATTACTAGTTGTGAATAAAGCTCGACGTTAAACGGCTAGTAGTCAGCTCATATTTTTATGAGTAGTCTAGGATTGAATGAAATGGATCGAAACGCACTCATTCAGATTCATTAAAAAAATGAAAAAAAAAGAAAAAAATCGTGCTAGTATGTGTTTATACATAATTGACCAAGGGTGAGCTCTTTAATACTCGAGTTACTAAGTTCAGGGGACTTTGTGCCTAGTGACCTAAGGCTTGTATAGTCTGAGATCCGCTAACCTAAAGCTCGCTACATGGGTATTATTATATAAGTCTTTTGGGTTCTCATTCATTGCACGGTCAAATAAGCATTTTTGTGTTGATGTTTCAGTATTATAGCATGATCCTTCTATAATGCTAGTAAAATTGAGGTTTTATGAGTCATTATGTGTTTATCGTTCACTCTATTTATAAACTTGTGATTGTTTTGGCAAAAAATAGGATATGATTATTGATCTAGTGTTGGGAGTATATCTGATAAACGTCGCACACACGCACATTTCTGGTTTGTAAGTTGGTTTGTGGGGTTTAGATGAACTCTATTTCGAGTAATTGCATTTTTAGAGGCATTTCTTATTGATTTGTTATGGTTATTCCGAGGGGATCGTTGTATTTTCACGTAGTTGCATTCATGTATTCGTTGTGTTTTTAGTGTTGAGTCTGTTTATGCTTGAGGATAAGCATCAATTTAAGTTTGGGAGTGTGATTAGTGGATTTATATCTACTTTGAACTCTTCAAATCGGCTTAAGTTGGTGTTTTGGACTCAAGTATTTGTTGTTTTTTATGTTGAGTCGTTGCAGGGTACAAGTCAGGAGGTGGAAATGAGCTTTACAATGATTTTATGCTAATAAGAGGTTGAGAATGGAGTTGCGGAAAATCACACGAAGAATGGAGTGCCAAAACAAGAAACTGTAGGATTTCAACATAGGGGGAGCGCGCACGCCCTATAGAGCACACCCCCGCCAATTATGCCACTAAGGAAGCGCGCTCGCGCCCAACCAAGCGCGCCCGCGCCATACACTTGCTGCAGAATCCTGATTTGAGTCTGATTGGGTGATTTGGAGAGTCCAAGTCTCCCGGGGCTATATATATAAAGAAAAGAAGACTTTTTTAATAAGAAGGAAGCAAGGGAGAACATTAAGAAGATCTAGAGCACATGAGATAGATAAGAAGAAGAAGAATTAGTTTTCACTTTTTTATTCTTCGATTTAGGCAATACTTTTGGATGCTTGTTTATTATTTGTTCTAAACTCTAATAATTTATATACTCTTGCGTAATATTTTTAACTTATTTTAGTACCATATTTTCATTGGAACCCATAGTGATGATGTGTTCGATCATGAACTAATCATTGTCATGGGGTTCTAGCGGATAGGGATGTAAATTGATCCAGACTATTCGGTATCTCGGCTTATATCCGACTCGAAAATATGATACATATCTCATATCCGTTTTATAAACTATCCAAATCTGGCGCAAAAATTAAGCCCGTATAACATATTATCTTGGATCTAAGCACTCATATACCCGCTCAGATTAGGTCTCACATTATTTTTCATAAAATGATCCTAACCGAATATCCAAATATGATCAATGGCTCATATTCGATTCGACCCCATATTTAGAATATATTTTCAACCCTTTATATTTACAAGTAAATAATCATTTTATATATCTTTATATCTTATATAAGTTTTAATTTCCTATTAAGTACGACTTTTATGGTTATTATTTTTATAGTATTATATTAATTTTATACCAATAATCATCTGAATAGTTGAAATAAAAATGATACTTAATATTAATGGATCATATTTGACTCGTATCCGGTGGATCATAAACTACCCGGTTAGAAAATGAAAATACGATACCATATTTGGTTTGGATCCGGTCCTCAAATACCCGGGATCAGTTTGTATCCGAATAATATGAACCGGACCCGAATCTGGACACACTAAAAGTAAAACGATACGATACTTGAGCACGGGGGTGTCCAGTTCTACCCAGAACATTTTACAGCCCTGCTAGCGAATTTATCTATGGATTTCAAATCTTTAATATGTGATGATTTATGATTTCCTAGTTTGGTTGTGCTTATTCGTCTTTGATGCGTAGTTAACATCTAAGATTATTTGTTAATCTCTATTGAAACGACAATGAATATAGAGGTTTAGAACTTGCCATGCTAGCGTAGTTTTATGTATGAATTTCCATGCATAATTCGTGGAGTAATTTTAACCATCTTACCTATCCTATGTAATCATAATAGATAACTTGTTCTTAAACCATTATGTTTTCAAATCTTATAGACATATAGGGTCTCAGCATAATTGGTGTCTACTCAACTTATGTCTTGATTGTGGATGCTTAGTAGTAGGGTATAGGTATATCGAAGGATAACGTATACTAATTTCGTGTTATCTGATTAGTTATCATCACCATCACATACTATTGATAAAAACATAAACTTTGAATGAAGTATTTAATGGTTAGAATCTCATGTTTTATTCTCATATAAGTAATTCACTTTTAATCTCTTAGTTAATGCATGCTAGTATAATATCTTAAGTAGTTAATCAGCATAAATTTGTTACTTGTCTTAGCTATGAACGATAATCATATATTATTGAATAAGTGCATAATCTGAAATTAACCTAAACCAATCTCTGTGGGAACAAAATTGACTTAAATCTTACCTACTTGTGATCGTGTACGCTTGCGTGTATTTTCGCGTGTGTTTTTGTGCGAACACTATTCTACCCTAACAAGGGCTAATTTGTCTTACTCAAGTCTAATCAGCATGCATAAGACACTAATTATCCCTAATTCACACTAATCACGTGAGTGAATAGGTTAAACGGCCATAATCGGGGCTAATTTCATCACACGAGTCATTAATTATGTAACATCTCCAAATCTGGGGTCAGGATTGGGTGTCACTGTTAGGAATATGTTGTGTTCTTGATGATTAGATTAACAAAACACCTTAGTAGATTTGACTTAGTGTAATTGCAGCTCTCGACGGATCTCTTATTACTATCCCGACGGATGATCTTTATAGTCCCGACGGATGGCAACTAAACATCCATCAAGAGTGTAGCTTATATAACATAAGGTTGTAGCACATTTCTGCAAACAACACAGCATAGATCCTGTAGGAATCTATAAGTCATGTTGACTACTAGTTGATATACAGAATAGGGTGACTAATTGTAAATATAAAGTGTCTTGTAATTCTGTATAAATGAAATGGAGTCAAGTGACATAAAAGGCTCCAGACGGATGATTCACAAAGGCTCCCGACGGATGGTCATCAAAGCACCCG
Organism: Apium graveolens; assembly: GCF_009905375.1. Classification (NCBI taxonomy): domain Eukaryota; kingdom Viridiplantae; phylum Streptophyta; class Magnoliopsida; order Apiales; family Apiaceae; genus Apium; species Apium graveolens. Next base: position 48,774,006 of record NC_133647.1, on the reverse strand, counting down.
ATGAATGATCATCTATATCTCGACGGATGTTCAAATTCAAATATCTGTTGACAGTGAAAAAACAGTCACATGCGTTGGATGTTTGCAAATGGAATGTGGAAGCCTAATTGCAGGTGTTAGAGAACAAAGAAGCATTACCATTTCTGTGCAATTGTGAAGACAGTCAAAGATGCTGGAAAGAGTATGAAGCAGCATGATTCTAGACTAGATAAATTTGTTTTATTATCTTGTCTTATTAGTCATGTAACTTGGTGATATATAAACCAAGAGTAGCAAGTAGAACAATTAACTAAGCAAGCTTATTTTCAGAGAAACATATCAAGCTGTATTCGATTAGAATTTCTCTGTAGGTTTGTTTGTTCAAACTTGTAAAGCAGCTGTGAGCTATTCAAAGCTTTACAGAGTTCTCATTTGATATATATATATATATAATATCTCTGGTGGATACTTTCAAATCCACCAGAAAGTTTTAAAAGCCTCTATTTTTATTACTGTATTATTTTAACAAGTTAGAACATTTCTTTTTATTTGAAAAAAGTAGCCAGAATTACATTCAACCCCCTTTCTGTAATTCTTGTTGTATTGTTAGGGAATAAAAACTGGTATCAGAGCAAGCTCTTGAAGTACAAAGAGTATAAAGATCAACAAACAACAAGATGAACAAGAAGGATGCTAGAGTTAAAATTTCTTTTCTGGACAAGGACAACTATCACCACTGGAAGGTGAAGATGCATCTACATCTTCTTTCTCAAGATGAGGCATGTGTGGATTGCATAGAAAGAGGTCCTCATATACCTATGAGAGTAGCAGCTGGCAATGAACCATTTGTTCCAAAACCCAGGCATGAATGGTCAGATCCTAATATTGAGCAAGTCAGGAAAGATAAGAAGGCCATGAACATATTATTCAATGGAGTTGATGGTGATATTTTTGATAACATCATTAACTGTAAAACAACCAAAGAGTTTTTATGGCATAATTCAGATCATTCGTGATGGTACGGAGCAAGTAAGGGAGAACAAGATGCAGCTCCTAATTCAGCAATATAAGCACTTCCATTGTGAAGATAGTGAACCAGTCACTGATATTTTCGATAGATTTCAGAAATTACTGAATGCTCTAAAACTGCAGGGAAGGGTCTATCAAACAAAATACTCTAATTTCAAGTTCCTTAGATCTTTCCCAAAAGAATGGAAGCCAATGACAGTCTCATTGAGAAATTCTCAGGATTATAAGGAGTTCACCTTGGAGAGACTGTATGGCATCCTGAAAACTTATGAGCTTAAAATAGAGCAAGATGAAAGGATGGAGAAAGGAAGGAAGAAAGGAGGGTCCATAGAACTGGTTGCTGAGTTAGAGAAACAGAAAGAGATGAAGGTAGAAGCTGTTGAGTCTACATTAAAGGTCAGTGAAAGCAAGGGTAAAAGACTGCTAGCTGAAAATAAAGAACAATTGAGTCAAGATGACATGGATGATATATATGAGCATTTAGCATTTTTATCCAGAATATTTGCCAAGCTCAAGTTCAAGAAGAACTTTGGAGCTGCTAAGCCAAATAGAAACATGGTGAATAAATCCAGATTTAAGTGTTTCAAATGTGGCTTAGCTGGTCATTTTGCTAATGAGTGTAGAAAGTCAGATTCCAGCAAAAAGAAGTTTGAGCCTGTTGATTATAAACAAAAATACTTTGAGTTTCTCAAACAAAGGGAAAGGGCTTTCATTACACAGGAGAATGACTGGGCTGCCGATGGATTGGATGAAGATGAAGAAACTAGCTATGTCAATCTAGCCCTAATGGCCAAGTCAGATGAAACAGAGACAAGTTCATCAAACAATCAGGTAATCACAACTAACCTAGCACATTTAACAAAAGATGAGTGTAATGATGTAATCAATGACATGTCTACTGAATTATACCATCTGCGTGTTACACTCAAGTCCCTCACTAAGGAAAATGCTAAAATTAAAGAAAATAATTTATTTTTAAGTGAGAGGAACAATGTGCTAGAGTCTCAATTTATTGAATTTGAAAAATTGAGAATTGAATGCAAGATTGCTAAAGATGAACTAACTGAGTCCTTAAAGAAAGAGGAAATTTTAAGAAAGCAGCTTGAACGAGAACATGAGGTAATCAAAGCATGGAAAATATATAGAGATGTTCATGCTCAGATTACTAAAGTTCAAGGTATGGAATCTTTTTGTGAAGCAGCCTGGAAAAAGAGTAAGGAGAAACTGGAATCCAATCTGAGAGATGGTAACTCGACTGATGTTGAGTCGACAAATGATGAGGAACATCCGTCGGATGAGAAATATGATCAACTATTGAGTCAAACCAAGTTAGTTAGCAAATCTTAGTTAATCAAGCTTAATGAAAAGTGTTGATCAGTTTCTAAGAACTTTGTTCCAGGAGAATCGATTCAAGTTAAGAAATAAAAGAGAGCTAATGTTGGTCATATTTCTATCAAGCAATTGAATGACCGACTTGAAAAGATTGAGGTTAAAACCGAAGCTAAAAAGAAAAACAATAGAAATGGGAAGGTAGGATTTAACTAGCATAACAACTACACACCTGATAAATATGCTCCTAGAAAAATCTGTGTTAAGTGTGGTAGTTTTAATCACTTGTCTGTTAATTGCAAGATTGTTATGCCTACTTCCATGATTGTGCCTTCTTCTTTTCCCAACATGAATGCCAAGACTACAATGCATGTGAATGCTATGTCTGCTCAGAATATGAATGCATAATTTGCTAATATGCCATTTGCACCTAATCCTTATTATGCTGCATTTAGTATGCCACAAATGCCATTTAGCATGCCTTACTGGAATAACATGTTTGCAAATAGCATGCCTTTTCATGTAAACCAAAATGTGCATGATAATTCTGTTTCAATGATTAGCTTCAAAGGTCCAAATCAAATGACTAAGGATGAATCTGAGATTCCTAAGTCAAATGAGATCAAACCTAAGAAACCAAAGAAAAAGGCTAACAAGGCAGGACCTAAGGAAACTTGGGTACCAAAATCAACTTTATTTGATTTTGATGTGTGCAGGTGTTAGTCGCTAAACATGCTCTAATAATACACGCAAGTATACGAGTTCACAAGTAGTATAGAATCTTTTCTAGTTCGTTCCCACAGAGACTGTATTGGTTAACTATCTAATTTATGCACTTAAGCAATAATGTATGGTTATTATCCAATGCTAAGATGATAAAAATTTAAGGTTGTTTATAACTAAGAATTATGCTAACAATTATAACTACGAGAATAAGACTGACTGAATTGATATATGACAAACATGGGATTCTAACTTCTTTAAATACTTCATTCAATAACCTTATTATTCTTAACCTTAGCATGCAATGGTGATGACACTAATCAGATAACACGAAACTGATAAACGCCAACTTTCGTTGCACGAGTACCATTCTACCAGACATCCACAAAAGAGATAGAAGCTGAATAGGCACCAATTATATTAAGACCCTATATGTCTATAGAATTTGACAACATAACGGTTTAAGCACAAGTTATCTATCTTGATTACATAGGGAAAGTAAGATGGTTAAAATTACCTATGAATCATGTATAACAATGACATGAACCTATGCTAGCGTGGCAAGTTCTAAACCCTTAATTTTACTTTCGCTTCATTAAGAATTAACACGCTATCTCATAAGTTTGTGACGCTCATAAGATAAATAAGCACAACCAATACTAGGATATCATACATTCACCACATACTAAGGCATACAAATAATTTATCTAAAGAAATCCATAAATAAATCCGCTAGAACCCCATGATAACGATTAGCCCATAATCGGAGTCATTATTAACGTGGGTTCCAATGAAAACATGATATAGCAAACGTAGTCTTTATACGAATAAATAAAACCAAGTATAAATAAGAGTATAGGTTCAACAAACAAAAAACAAGCATCCAAATTACAACTCAAAACAAAGATTCACAAGAATAAACTAGATCGTCTTCGCCTTTGTTGAATTGTGCCAAAAGGTCTCTTGCCGTCTTCTCCTTGCGCTCTGGTCCGTCTCTGACTTCTTCTATTAAAAATGACCTAAATATGTTTATATAGCAGTCCATGCATCCCAGGAGTCCAGCAATTCGAATTATAAAATAATCAGGATTTGTTTATAAGCTTCAACAGCGCGGGTGCGCCGACTTCCTGCTTCATGGCGCGGCTGCGCATAATATCAACGCGGGCGCGTCGGCCTTCTGCCAGAAAAGCTTTATTTCTTCTTCTTTATTCTTTGCATCTTCGAGCAAATCTTTCAAGGTTTTACTCAAACACATCCTAAACACCATATTAGCATTAAAACAATGCTAATTCATCTGATTCACGAAGTAACGCCTGAAATGCAAAAGTACTCAAAAACACGTTAAAACACAACTAACTTGAGTACAAATACACCAACTCAAAGCTTATTAGAGCATAAATAAGTGTCATAAATGCCACTCAACATACCCCCAAACTTGAATCAATGCTTGTCCTCAAGCATAAACAGACTCAAAGAACAAGAAACAAAAATGCATGAATGTAACTATATGAATGCAACGATCCCCATGGAATAACTCAACCAACAAACAAGCAACATATCAACAAATATAATTATTCGTATGAAGATCAATCAAATCCTTCAAATTAACTTACAAACTAGAGACGTGCGTGTGTGAAGATGCTCACAGATATACTATCGCAACTAGATCAATAATCATGGCTCACCACTCATCAAGGCAATCCCAACGTTATAAATAGAATAAAAAGCTAGACTCAAAATACTTATACACTTCAATTCTTATATTGGAGTTTATATGGATTCATGCTTTTATTCACACAAAACAACATAAATATGCTTATTTGATCGTGTAATGAGTGAGGTCCATAAAAGACTTATACAATAGTACCCATGTAGCGAGCGTTAGGTTAGCGGATCCCAAACTATACAAAGCCTTAGGTCACTAGGCACAAAGTCCCCTAAGAACTTAATAACTCGAGTACTAAAGAGCCCACTCGTGATCAATTATACATAACACTTATTTTTATCTTTTTTTTTATCTTTTTATCTTTCTTTTTATCTTTTTTTTTTCAATTTCTGAATGAGTGTGTTTCGCTCTATCTCATTCAACCCTAGACTACTCATAAAAATATGAGCCGGCTACTAGCCATTTGACACCTAGCCACACAACTAGCAATGAAATCCAAATTCTCCAATTTTTAAATATCCATTTCTTTTATTATTAAGAGAATACCCTAAATTCTAAATATAAACAAGCGATTAAGCCTCGACAAATCAAATAAACCACGATCATGATCTAGTACTCTAGCAACCTATAAGACTTAATGAAATACAAGTGTCTCTAGCATGCAAATTAATTCAATATAATTCAGCATCACTAAATACGACATCACTACACTAGCATCAATATCGAAAGTCAATCAAAATAATTATCTAAGGGATCATGTTATAATGCAAATGCATGAAACTATATGAGCAAACTGACATAAAAACTACCAAAATAAAATAAAAAAACTACATGGCAAAATATGCAAACTATATGAACTAAACTATCATGAATATACAAAACTATATGAGACTCACACAAACGATTCCTTCAACTACTAACCCCAAATATAAAACTATCCTCGGTGAAGGTAATAGTAAGGAATCAGGCATACCTACTCTGAATCAGAGTCCTCACCCTCAAGGGGTAGAGTGTCAGGTGTGTCTGGAGGCGGATACATAGAGCCCTCACCAAATCCTGGCCACTGAATGTTAACTCCGGTGGCTCTAAATGCAGTCCCAAGTGCTTGGGTGAGATCCTGTGCAAAATGACTATGGATGTCATGTATCGCATCCATCCTCCTTGCAAGATGCCTATACTGTGTCATACTTAAACCAGCTCTCATGTCCTCCTTCTGCCTCCTGCTGCTGCTGCTATTGCGATGGTCCTCGTTCATCTCCTAGCTGAGATCTCCATGCAGTCCTGCTCGCCTGACCAGCATCTTGCCTCCCACTAGGTAAGTGGTCAAAAGAATAACCAAGCCCCTTCAGATCGAGCTTGCCTCCATCCCATTCCTGCATGGTAGCCAAAGTAGTGCTATCATTCGGAGCACTCCGAATCTGCAACTGCTCATGTGCGGGCCAATGCACACCAACTGTAATATCCGGGATATATCGTGTAATTATTTTTGCTATTAAATAATTATTATGTGTGTTCAGTATCTATTCTGTGAGTTAATTGTTAAGCGTTATCTATACTTGGATATTTAAAAGTAATATTAATTGAGTATTTTAATTTTTATATGTCCAAAATAAAATATAGATGATTGTCATATCTTCCTAATTATTTTTATGTTGATTTATGGATTTATAAGGATCATATAAAATTTATAAAATCTTTTTCCGAGTATTTAAAATCTATTTTATAAACACGGGAACCAACCGACGTCACCCGTTGTTACGTTTTTGGAACCCGAAACTCTTCCGAGAACTCCTTCCTAACCTAATTGTAATATTCCGAGCATATTCCATGTTTCGACTTTTTCGATCCGGCATACGGTTTGTTCTGCGCGGGTCCCGGCGCAACATTTTCGATACAATATTCATTTAGGTAAATTAATAAAACCATTATTTTCGATAAATGGGAGCTTTTTATTAAACTATCCCGATTATCACTTCGTAGTACGTGTAACTAGGCGCTGAGACCAAGACCGCAGTACAAATTGTACTGATTTGGATAATTATCCCGAAAACCGATACCGTTTGGATCAGTTTTTACAAATAAACGTACCGTTTTATATCCGGAATGATCCAATGGGATACTAATTTTCCGTAAATATAAATAGCCTTTTTCCGTATTTTATTTCGCATCAAAATCATTTGCAGACAGATAAATATATAATTTTACAGAGAAAAATCCTATATTCATAAACTGTTTCAGGAATCAAACCAACTTTTGAAGGTGTTATTGATCTTTGTTTGAAAAGCTCGAGTACTGGATTTGAAGGTCTTGAGAAGCTCTATTAGAATCTGTAATCCATACACCTGCAGAATCAAAGGTTTAATTTCTAAAAATTTAATTATTTTCGAATTATTTTTATGAAAAATATGAATTTTTGTTCGGATGATTGTTTGTATAATTTGATGATTGCATGTTGTAGAGCATGTTTTCCTGATGATTTTGGTATATTATACGTCTGATTTGGAGTTCAATAACATGTTCAAATTTGAGTTTGATTTTCGAATTTCAAAATTAGGGTTTATAACCCGTATGAATGTTCTTAATTGAAATTTGGGGGTTTCTTATTCTGGAATAGATTGATGTTGTGATATAGTGGATTCTGTTCTCTGTGAAATTTGCAATCTAGTTGTATAAGTTTCATGAATCACCAAGGTCTGTATAGAAGGGAGTTGTCTTTTGAAATTTTCCGAAGTTCGCCGGAAACTGCAAAACTTCACGGCCAAATTCCGGCCAACTCAGGGATGATTAGAATGATTTGTTGGTATGGTTGAGATCCTGGTGAAATATAGATGTGATCTGGAGGTGTTGGTGGGGTGAGGACGCCGGGAACGTGTTCTCCGGCCACCTCTGTGTTTTCCGGCGACGGGGTGTAAAATTTGCAGTTTGGTCCCTGGACTTTTGGGGACGATACAGTTAGGTCCCTGAAGTTTCCAGACTTTGCAAATTTAGGATTCCTGTTTTAAAAATGTTTAAAAAACATATTTCCTATTTATTTTTATTATAAAAATTCATTTTTAATTTCTGAAAATTCTAAAAATTATTATTTTAATTCCGAAAATTATTTTTAATTCAAAAATAAATCTAAATTAATTAGTTAATTAATTTCAGTTAATTTTAATTGATTAATTGGTCAATTAATTCGAAAATTAATTGATTAATTGATTTAATTAATTATTAATTGATTTTAATTAATTATTTAATTAGATTTAATTATTTAAAAATAATTTAAAAATTCCGAAAAATAGTTTCGAGCTTTAAAATAGTATTCTAAATTATTTTCAATGCTCGATAATTATTCTAAAATTGTTGCGGAGCCAGAATTGGCCAACCGAACCCTGTTTATTAACCCGAAATTGATTCAACGATCCGTTTTAATTCCGAAAAATGTTTCAAAAATCATTTTAAATACCAGAAAGCCTATTTATGACCCGAGACTTCTTTATAAATGATATATCATTGATTACATGATGTATTATGTGCTATATGTGACTTGTTAATTGACTATCGGTCTATATATTCAGTATTTACTTGATTATTGCATAACTTTCAATCCGTTAATCGGATTTGGGTAAAACGAATGGTAGATAGAAGTATGTGTTGAATAGAATTCTATGAGACAATTATTGATAGATGTTTATGATATGTGAGCAGAAGAGGCAAGACGTAGGAAAGGGAAACAGATAGTTGAGGAGTAAGATGGTTGTTATTGGAAGCAAGTGCAGTATAGTAAGCTAATACCAGGCAAGTGTTCTGAACTTTCTCGAGATATTGCAGTACTTGATAGTCTGGTTGATATTGCAAGTGCTTTGAAGCACTGAAAACCAAACCCTGATTTCAGTTATTATTCTTGAGCCATGAACCTTATTCTTTCTACACCATTGATTGTTGTATACCCAGACACGAACCTCAAGTATACGATACTACTCTACAAATACATGCAAACAGAATCCCAAACACTGAACTAAATTACTTGTATACTCAACCATTGCATCCTATGCTTTGAAAGCCCAAATCTTTGAAACCCTGAAATGTTGATTCCTTTGGTATCCAATTCTTTCATTACCCAGCATCCAAGCTTTTAAATTGCCTTATTGATCCTCACAAGGATTAAAAGCCTTTCATTGTTAAACACTTATTGTTGTTATTGATTCTGGTTATTATTTATTATTGTATATTCTGTTGTTATGTTGGAATTGGCTGTTTTTATAAAATTGTGGACCAGATTCATGGTCAGACCATACAATGGTCAAGTTAGGCTAATGTGTGCCTTAGATCCAGTAGTTAGAGCAATGGTGCGTGCCTTGCTCGGGGTTAGTGCGTGACTGATCAGCAGCCTAACCTTGGATTTTAAATTAAAAGTATAATATCCAATTCTAAATCATAATCCATTGTTCACTTGATATCATAATCATGTTCACCTGATGATCATTATTCTCAGTTTTGTCATTGTGACTTGCTGAGCTAGTTAGCTCATTTATGCAATGTTGTTTATATTCTTTCCAGTTAAAAAGGAACCAGTTGGTAAAGAGGATCCCCAGTCCAGCGCGAGAGCTAGGGGTTCAGGTTGAGGAAGCTGAGCTAGTAGGCTTCTTTTGGAATAATTTAAGTCTGTAAAAGGTTGTAAAAATGTTTAATTCTCAGTTTGAGTTTGGAATAGTTGGGATTTGAACGGTTTGTAATATATTAGTGTGCTTGGCTTGTGTGCATACTTTAACCTGTTGCGATCCGTGGTAGTTAGTAAATAGGGTCATTGCATATTGTTATTATCTTTAATATTGTTATAAGCAAGTTTTAAATAAGGTGTGTGTGGACCCCAAACTTCTGACCCGGGTTTGGAGGGCGCCACAGGTTTGGTATCAGAGCTACAGGTTATAAGTCACTGACACAAGCCTAGGTTGACGGGAATGGGTAGAGGATTAGGATTAGAAGTAAGGAATAGAAAAATCGAACTTCGAGAGGTTGAGTGCTTCGGTATATCAGGTATTAGTGTAATTCGCGTTATGGTACGAGATTCTTATATTGCGATATGATTTCAGATAGCAGCGATGGCCGACTCTTTTATTCCCGTATCAGCTGATCATTCAGAGCCTTCAGTTGGAGTGCCGTCTTCGGATCCCCGTCCTGTTGTTCCACCAGTGTTGGTTATACTACCTCCACCTGTGTTGCAACCCATACCACTGCAGGCTATTCCACCTCCAGGCATGAGGCCACCTGTCAGAGGACCCCCACCTGCTGATTCAGGCTTTACTAGTCATTCAGTCACAGGAGTACCTTTCCAGTTCTCTTCCTATCCTGTCCCATATCATCAGTTTGAGGCTTGCCTTATGGAGCAGCGATTCCTACAGGGTCAGATCCAGGAGTTATTGCATATCATGCGTACCAGAGAGATGGGGAGTGGTGAGAGGCGACTTAGGGAGAGGCTCCAGGCGTTTCGTAGAGCAGCTGCTGTGAGGATTGCTGAGGCTACACATGAGGACATCACCTCTGATTTCCTAGTAGAGTGGGCTAAGTGGGTTCTAGAGGAGCTTGAGGAGATAGGAGGTCCAAATTTGCCATGAGCCAGAGATTCAGAGATGAAGATATTGAGCAGTGTTGTTGTGGTTGTATAGTATGTACAGTAGTGTGTAGTGTGTATCAGTAGACTTTTGAGTTGTATTTATAGGCTAGCGATGCTGATGAGTGAGTAGGTTGTTGTACCCTTTTTGCTTTTACTTCCGAAGCGTCTTTACGCTTGTACTACCTAAAACTTTTGATCTATATATATATCAGTACCTTTTTCCTTTCCAGCACTGTCATTTACTCTATTCCACCTGTTTTACCTTACCTTATTTATTGCACCAGTTATACCCTGTGATACCATGTACCCTGTTTTCCATAACTATTTATATTCTGTAAAGAAGCATGTAATTTACTTATTACAACTATTTTCAAAAAGAGATATTCCTGTTTTACAAAACTTTTCCTTTATGCAAAGATTTGATTCAAAAGCTAAATAAATTGATTGATTCTTTACAGAAAATGCCTCCCAGAAGAAATACCCGCACTAACACCCAAAATGAAGAAAACCAACAATAACAACCAAGATGATACAAACCCGAATGTGAACCCAGGTTCCATGGACCCAGCAATAGCCCAGATTCTTCAAATTTTGGCCCAACAAACAGTTCACCTGGCACAACAACAACAAAGACAGACTAATCCCCAGGTAACTTTCAAAAATTTTGAGGCAGTAAACCCACCAGAATTCAAGGGTTCCTTAGAGCCAATTGAAGCAAATGTGTGGTTAAAGGAAATAGAGAAGGCATTTGCCTTGGTAAAAGTGAAAGAGGAGCAGAAGGTTGAGTTTGCAAGTTACTATTTGAAGAATGAGGCCACCTACTGGTGGGAGATGGTGAAGATATTGGAAGGTATAGATGTTATTACTTGGCACAGGTTTAAGGAATTATTTCTAGAAAAGTATTTTCCTCAATTTGTTCAAGATCAGATGGAGCTGAAGTTTTTAGAGTTAAAGCAAGGAACTATGTCGGTGGCAGATTATGAGAGTAAATTTGAAGAATTGTCAAGGTATGTGCCGTCGTATGTTGATACTGATAGAAAGAAAGCTAAGAGATTCCAGCAAGGATTGAAGCCATGGATCAGAGGGATGGTAGCTATTTTTGAGTTGGAGACCTATGCAGGGGTTGTACAGAAGGCTATGATCGCAGAGACGGAGAGTGAGATGTTCCAGAAGGAAAAGGAAAACAAGAAAAGGAAAATTGAGGGAAGTGAGGGTCAGTCACAACCAGGGAAGTTTCCAAACTTTAAGAAGGGCAAGTTCCAGCCAGGGAGAAATTTTAATTTCAGGAGACAAAATGCAGGAGACGGAGGCCAGGGCAACCATCCAGCTAATGTGAATCAGCCGAATCAGTTGAGATTAAATTTTCCAGATTGTCAAGTTTGTGGAAGGAATCATGGAGGATTTTGTAACAAGTTGAATGTGGTATGTTTCAAATGCAACCAGAAAGGGCACTATTCGAGGGAGTGCCGAAATCAGCCAGCAAGAGAGCCAGCAAATAAGGATCAGCCTATCCGAAATTTAGCGGTAAAGGTTCCCGCCATTGGATTTACGTGCTTCAAATGTGGAAAGCCAGGACATATGGTTAGGGATTGCAAGACAGCAGCCCTAGTCAGTAATGCCTTGAGGATCATGGGATCTACCCCAACAGTAAATGAGACTCCAAGGGCTAGAGTCTTCGACATGTCAGTGAGGGATGCTATCCAGGTTGCGGATGTCGTGGCAGGTATGCTTAATGTGAATTCTTTATGTGCCAAAGTGTTAATAGATTCGGGAGCAACTCGATCATTTGTTTCTCAAGATTTTGTTAGTAAGTTAAATTGTCCAGTTGGGTATTTAAATGAAATAATGACTGTGGAGTTAGCAAATCAAGAACGTGTAACTGTGAATCAAGTTTATGGAAATTGTGAGGTTGAGATTTCTGGTAGTAAGTTTTGTGTAGATTTGATACCATTTAAGTTAGGAGAATTTGACGTTATATTAGGGATGGATTGGTTATCTAAGCACGATGCCCAGATAGATTGTCGAAATAAGAAGGTAATAGTGAAGACCCCTGACGAAAAGATAGTAACGTTCAAGGGACAGAAGCAAGTAAAGAAGTTCTTAACAATAATTCAAGCTAAGAAGTTATTACGGCAAGGATGCGAGCATTTTATAGCCTACGTGATTGACAAGAGTCAGGAGCCAGCAAAACTTGAAGATATTCCAGTAGTGAATGAATTTCCAGACATATTTCCCGACGAGTTACCAGGACTTCCTCCAGATAGAGAAATTGAATTTGCGATCGACTTAACACCTGGAACAGAACCAGTATCCAAGGCCCCGTACAGAATGGCGCCTGTTGAGATGAAAGAGCTAGTGAAGCAGTTACAGGAGTTGTTAGAGAAAGGAGTAATCAGACCCAGTGTATCCCCGTGGGGAACACTGGTATTATTTGTCAAGAAGAAAGATGGAAGCATGAGACTATGTATCGACTATAGGGAGCTCAACAAGCTTACAATCAAGAATAAGTATCCGTTACCTAGAATTGATGATTTGTTTGACCTATTGAAGGGAGCCAAGTATTTCTCCAAAATCGATTTAAGATCGCGATATCATCAACTGAAGATGAAGCCAGAAGATATACCAAAGACAGCTTTTCGAACAAGGTATGGACATTATAAATTTCTAGTAATGTCTTTTGGATTGACCAACGCCCCGACAGCATTTATGGACCTGATGAACAGAATTTTCAAGAAATATTTGGACAAGTTCGTTATTGTATTTATAGACGATATTTTGATCTATTCAAAGACAGAAGAGGATCATACGGAACATATGAGAACGGCTTTGGAAATTTTAAGGAAAAAGAAGTTATATCCTAAATTCTCGAAGTGTGAGTTTTGGCTACAGGAAGTTCAATTCTTAGGACACATAGTCAGTAACGAAGGGATCAAAGTGGACCCGACAAAGATCGAAGCAATTACAAATTGGGAGAGACCGAGAACACCTACTGAGGTAAGAAGTTTCTTGGGATTGGCAGGATATTATCGACGATTCGTTAAGAATTTCTCAAGGATTGCAACACCATTGAAAAAGCTTACACGAAAGAATGAAAAGTTTATATGGAACGACAAGTGTGAAGAAAGTTTTCAAGAGTTGAAGCGGAGATTAATCACGGCACCTGTTTTGTCACTTTTAGACGATCAAGGGAATTTCGTAATTTATAGCGATGCTTCTCACAAAGGACTAGGATGTGTTTTAATGCAGCACGAAAAGGTGATTGCGTATGCGTCAAGGCAATTGAAACCACACGAACAAAAGTATCCTACTCATGACTTGGAGCTAGCAGCTATAGTTTTCGCTTTAAAGATTTAGAGATATTATCTGTATGGAGAGAAATGTGAGATTTATACGGATCACAAAAGCTTAAAGTACATATTTACCCAGAAGGAACTTAATATGAGGCAAAGGAGATGGTTAGAATTGATCAAGGATTATGATTGCTCGAGTAATTATCATCCCGGTAAGGCGAACGTTGTAGCAAACGCGTTAAGTCGAAAGGAAAAGTTAAATGTGTTATCCATACCTGAAGAGATATATAAAGAATTTCAGAAATTGGAATTGGAGATTAGAATTCGCAAGCCTGAGGAAGCAAAAGTGTACAATATGATTTTCCAACCGGAGTTATTGGAGAAAATAAAGAAATGCCAGAAAGAGGTAATGGATCAAGGTATAAATCGTTTGGTAGGTGAGGAATTATGCACGTAACAAGATGACCAAGGTATTCTGAGGTTTTCATCTAGAATTTGGATTCCACCGGTGATGGAGTTAAAGAATGAAATTCTACAGGAGGCACATAATTCAAAGTATTCCATCCATCCAGGGAGTACCAAGAAGTATAGAGATTTAAAGAAGAATTATTGGTGGCCAGACATGAAGAGGGAAATTGCGGAATGGGTTAGCAAATGTTATACCTGTCAGAGGGTTAAAGCAGAACATCAGAGGCCAAGCGGATTGCTACAGCCATTGGAGATTCCAAAATGGAAGTGGGAACATATTGCCATGGATTTTATAGTTGGATTACCAAGGACAAGGGTTAATCATGATGCCATTTGGGTTATAATGGATAGACTTACCAAGTCAGCTCATTTTCTGCCTATAAATGAAAGATTTTCGCTCGACAAGTTGGTCCATATGTACCTAAAGGAAATTGTAGTTCGTCATGGAGTTCCAGTGTCTATCATATCTGATCGAGATCCAAGGTTTAATTCAAGATTTTGGAAGAGTTTTCAAGAATGTTTGGGAACAAGACTAAATATGAGTACGGCCTATCACCCCCAGACGGATGGCCAAAGTGAAAGAACGATCCAGACAATCAAGGACATGTTACGTGTTTGTGTTATTGATTTCAAAGGAAGTTGGGATGAACATTTACCTCTGGTAGAGTTTGCTTACAACAACAGTTATCATGCCAGTATTGGGATGCCACCCTATGAAGCCCTTTTTGGATGTAAATGTAGATCTCTAGTATATTGGGACGAAGTAGGAGAACGCAAGATACTTGGACCTGAACTGGTACAGCAGACAAAGGAAATTGTTGAAATTATTCAGAAGAGATTGATAGCCGCACAAGATCGTCAGAGGAAATATGCAGACCAGTCAAGGAAAGACATGGAATTTGAAGAAGGAAGCTTGATATTACTGAAAGTATCACCATGGAAAGGACTAACGAGGTTTGGGAAGAAAGGGAAGCTAAGCCCAAGATATGTCGGACCTTTTGAGATCCTAAAGCGTGTTGGCAAAGTAGCTTACGTATTGGCGTTACCTCCGCACATGGAGCACATTCACAATGTTTTTCACGTATCTATGCTCAAGAAATGTAATCCAGACTCCAGGCATGTAATAGAATATGAGCCAATAGAACTTCAGGCAGATTTATCATATGTAGAGAGTCCGATAGAGATTCTAGAGGAAAGAGAGAAAGTATTGAGAAATAAAGTGGTAAAGTTAGTAAGAGTATTGTGGAGAAACCCAAAGGTTGAAGAGTCAACCTGGGAGTTAGAAAGTGATATGAGAGAAAAGTACCCTCATTTGTTTTCTTAGGAGATTCTGAGGACAGAATCCTTTTAAGGGGGGAAGGATGTAATATCTGGGATATATCGTGTAATTATTTTTGTTATTAAATAATTATTATGTGTGTTCCGTATCTATTCTGTGAGTTAATTGTTAAGCGTTATCTGTACTTGGATATTTAAAAGTAATATTAATTGAGTATTTTAATTTTTATATGTCCAAAATAAAATATAGATGATTGTCATATCTTCCTAATTATTTTTATGTTGATTTATGGATTTATAAGGATCATATGAAATTTATAAAATCTTTTTCCGAGTATTTAAAATCTATTTTATAAAAACGGGAACCAACCGACGTCACCCGCTCTTACGTTTTTGGAACCCGAAACTCTTCCGAGAACTCCTTCCTAACCTAATTGTAATATTCCGAGCATATTCCATGTTTTGACTTTTTCGATCCGGCGTACGGTTTGTTCTGCGCGGGTCCCGGCGTAACATTTTCGATACAATATTCGTTTAGGTAAATCAATAAAACCCGTATTTTCGATAAACGGGAGATTTTTATTAAACTATCCCAATTATCACTTCGCAGTACGTGTAACTAGGCGCTGAGACCAAGACCGCAGTACAAATTGTATAGATTTGGATAATTATCCCGAAAATCGATACCGTTTGGATCAGTTTTTACAAATAAACGTACCGTTTTATATCCGGAATGATCCAACGGGATACTAATTTTCCGTAAATATAAATAGCCTTTTTCCGTATTTTATTTCGTATCAAAATCATTTGCAGACAGATAAATATATAATTTTACAGAGAAAAATCCTATATTCATAAACTGTTTCAGGAATCAAACCAACTTTTGAAGGTGTTATTGATCTTTGTTTGAAAAGCTCGAGTACTGGATTTGAAGGTCTTGAGAAGCTCTATCAGAATCTGTAATCCATACACCTGCAGAATCAAAGGTTTAATTTCTAAAAATTTAATTATTTTCGAATTATTTTTATGAAAAATATGAATTTTTGTTCGGATGATTGTTTGTATGATTTGATGATTGCATATTGTAGAGCATGTTTTCCTGATGATTTTGGTATATTATACGTCTGATTTGGAGTTCAATAACATGTTCAAATTTGAGTTTGATTTTCGAATTTCAAAATTAGGGTTTATAACCCGTATGAATGTTCTTAATTGAAATTTGGGGGTTTCTTATTCTGGAATAGATTGATGTTGTGATATAGTGGATTCTGTTCTCTGTGAAATTTGCAATCTAGTCGTATAAGTTTCATGAATCACCGAGGTCTGTAGAGAAGGGAGTTGTCTTTTGAAATTTTCCGAAGTTCGCCGGAAACTGCAAAACTTCACGGCCAAATTCCGGCCAACTCACGGATGATTAGAATGATTTGTTGGTATGGTTGAGATCCTGGTGAAATATAGATGTGATCTGGAGGTGTTGGTGGGGTGAGGACGCCGAGAACGTGTTCTCCGGCCACCTCTGTATTTTCCGGCGACGGGGTGTAAAATTTGCAGTTTGGTCCCTGGACTTTTGGGGACGATACAGTTAGGTCCCTGAAGTTTCCAGACTTTGCAAATTTAGGATTCCTGTTTTAAAAATGTTTAAAAAACATATTTCCAATTTATTTTTATTATAAAAATTCATTTTTAATTTCTGAAAATTCTAAAAATTATTATTTTAATTCCGAAAATTATTTTTAATTCAAAAATAAATCTAAATTAATTAGTTAATTAATTTCAGTTAATTTTAATTGATTAATTGGTCAATTAATTCGAAAATTAATTGATTAATTGATTTAATTAATTATTAATTGATTTTAATTAATTATTTAATTAGATTTAATTATTTAAAAATGATTTAAAAATTCCGAAAAATAGTTTCGAGCTTTAAAATAGTATTCTAAATTATTTTCAATGCTCGATAATTATTCTAAAATTGTTGCGGAGCCAGAATTGGCCAACCGAACCCTGTTTATTAACCCGAAATTGATTCAACGATCCGTTTTAATTCCGAAAAATGTTTTAAAATCATTTTAAATACCAGAAAGCCTATTTATGACCCGTGACTTCTTTATAAATGATATATCATTGATTACGTGATGTATTATGTGCTATATGTGACTTGTTAATTGACTATCGGTCTATATATTCAGTGTTTACTTGATTATTGCATAACTTTCAATCCGTTAATCGGATTTGGGTAAAACGAAGGGTAGATAGAAGTATGTGTTGAATAGAATTCTATGAGTCAATTATTGATAGATGCTTATGATATGTGAGCAGAAGAGGCAAGACGTAGGAAAGGGAAACAGATAGTTGAGGAGTAAGATGGTTGTTATTGGAAGCAAGTGCAGTGTAGTAAGCTAATACCAGGCAAGTGTTCTGAACTTTCTCGAGATATTGCAGTACTTGATAGTCTGGTTGATATTGCAAGTGCTTTGAAGCACTGAAAACCAAACCCTGATTTCAGTTATTGTCCTTGAGCCATGAACCTTATTCTTTCTAGACCATTGATTGTTGTATACCCAGATACGAACCTCAAGTATACGATACTACTCTACAAATACATGCAAACAGAATCCCAAACACTGAACTAAATTACTTGTATACTCAACCATTGCATCATATGCTTTGAAAGCCCAAATCTTTGAAACCCTGAAATGTTGATTCCTTTGGTATCCAATTCTTTCATTACCCAGCATCCAAGCTTTTAAATTGCCTTATTGATCCTCACAAGGATTAAAACCCTTTTATTGTCAAACACTTATTGTTGTTATTGATTCTGGTTATTGTTTATTATTGTATATTTTGTTGTTATGTTGGAATTGGCTGTTTTTATAAAATTGTGGACCAGATTCGTGGTCAGACCATACAATGGTCAAGTTAGGCTAATGTGTGCCTTGGATCCAGTAGTTAGAGCAATGTTGTGTGCCTTGCTCGGGGTTAGTGCGTGACTGATCAGCAGCCTAACCTTGGATTTTAAATTAAAAGTATAATATCCAATTCTAAATCATAATCCATTGTTCACTTGATATCATAATCATGTTCACCTGATGATCATTATTCTCAGTTTTGTCATTGTGACTTGCTGAGCTAGTTAGCTCATTTGTGCAATGTTGTTTATATTCTTTCCAGTTAAAAAGGAACAAGTTGGTAAAGAGGATCCCCAGTCCAGCGCGAGAGCTAGGGGTTCAGGTTGAGGAAGCTGAGCTAGTAGGCTTCTTTTGGAATAATTTAAGTCTGTAAAAGGTTGTAATAATGTTTAATTCTCAGTTTGAGTTTGGAATAGTTGGGATTTGAACGGTTTGTAATATATTAGTGTGCTTGGCTTGTGTGCATACTTTAACCTGTTGCGATCCGTGGTAGTTAGTAAATAGGGTCATTGCATATTGTTATTATCTTTAATATTGTTATAAGCAAGTTTTAAATAAGGTGTGTGTGGACCCCAAACTTCTGACCCGGGTTTGGAGGGCGCCACAGGTTTGGTATCAGAGCTACAGGTTATAAGTCACTGACACAAGCCTAGGTTGACGGGAATGGGTAGAGGATTAGGATTAGAAGTAAGGAATAGAAAGATAGAACGTCGAGAGGTTGAGTGCTTCGGTATATCAGGTATTAGTGTAATTCGCGTTATGGTACGAGATTCTTATATTGCGATATGATTTCAGATAGCAGCGATGGCCGACTCTTTTATTCCCGTATCAGCTGAACATTCAGAGCCTTCAGTTGGAGTGCCGTCTCCGGATCCCCGTCCTATTGTTCCACTAGTGTTGGTTATACTACCTCCACCTGTGTTGCAACCCGTACCACTGCAGGCTATTCCACCTCCAGGCATGAGGCCATCTGTCAGAGGACCCCCACCTGCTGATTCAGGCTTTACTAGTCATTCAGTCACAGGAGTACCTTTCCAGTTCTCTTCCTATCCTGTCCCATATCATCAGTTTGAGGCTTGCCTTATGGAGCAGCGATTCCTACAGGGTCAGATCCAGGAGTTATTGCATATCATGCGTACCAGAGAGATGGGGAGTGGTGAGAGGCGACTTAGGGAGAGGCTCCAGGCCTTTCGTAGAGCAGCTGCTGTGAGGATTGCTGAGGCTACACATGAGGACATCACCTCTGATTTCCTAGTAGAGTGGGCTAAGTGGGTTCTAGAGGAGCTTGAGGAGATAGGAGGTCCAGATTTGCCATGAGCCAGAGATTCAGAGATGAAGATATTGAGCAGTGTTATGGTTGTATAGTATGTACAGTAGTGTGTAGTGTGTATCAGTAGACTTTTGAGTTGTATTTATAGACTAGCGATGCTGACGAGTGAGTAGGTTGTTGTACCCTTTTTGCTTTTACTTCCGAAGCGTCTTTACGCTTGTACTACCTAAAACTTTTGATCTATATATATATCAGTACCTTTTTCCTTTCCAGCACTGTCATTTACTCTATTCCACCTGTTTTACCTTACCTTATTTATTGCACCAGTTATACCCTGTGATACCATGTACCCTGTTTTCCATAACTATTTATATTCTGTAAAGAAGAATGTAATTTACTTAGTTACAACTATTTTCAAAAAGAGATATTCCTGTTTTACAAAACTTTTCCTTTATGCAAAGATTTGATTCAAAAGCTAAATAAATTGATTGATTCTTTACAGAAAATGCCTCCCAGAAGAAATACCTGCACCAACACCCAAAATGAAGAAACCAACAATAACAACCAAGATGATACAAACCCGAATGTGAACCCAGGACCCATGGACCCAGCAATAGCCCAGATTCTTCAAATTTTGGCCCAACAAACAGTTCACCTGGCACAACAACAACAAAGACAGACTAATCCCCAGGTAACTTTCAAAAATTTTGAGGCAGTAAACCCACCAGAATTCAAGGGTTCCTTAGAGCCAATTGAAGCAAATGTGTGGTTAAAGGAAATAGAGAAGGCATTTGCCTAGGTAAAAGTGAAAGAGGAGCAGAAGGTTGAGTTTGCAAGTTACTATTTGAAGAATGAGGCCACCTACTGGTGGGAGATGGTGAAGATATTGGAAGGTATAGATGTTATTACTTGGCACAGGTTTAAAGAATTATTTCTAGAAAAGTATTTTCCTCAGTTTATTCAAGATCAGATGGAGCTGAAGTTTTTAGAGTTAAAGCAAGGAACTATGTCGGTGGCAGATTATGAGAGTAAATTTGAAGAATTGTCAAGGTATGTGTCGTCGTATGTTGATACTGATAGAAAGAAAGCTAAGATATTCCATCAAGGATTGAAGCCATGGATCAGAGGGATGGTAGCTATTTTTGAGTTGGAGACCTATGCAGGGGTTGTACAGAAGGCTATGATCGCAGAGACGGAGAGTGAGATGTTCCAGAAGGAAAAGGAAAACAAGAAAAGGAAAATTGAGAGAAGTGAGGGTCAGTCACAACCAGGGAAGTTTCCAAACTTTAAGAAGGGCAAGTTCCAGCCAGGGAGAAATTTTAATTTCAGGAGACAAAATGCAGGAGACGGAGGCCAGGGCAACCGTCCAACTAATGTGAATCAGCCGAATCAGTTGAGATTAACTTTTCTAGATTGTCAAGTTTGTGGAAAGAATCATGGAGGATTTTGTAACAAGTTGAATGTGGTATGT
This sequence comes from Apium graveolens, assembly GCF_009905375.1. Taxonomy (NCBI): domain Eukaryota; kingdom Viridiplantae; phylum Streptophyta; class Magnoliopsida; order Apiales; family Apiaceae; genus Apium; species Apium graveolens. The sequence continues at coordinate 48,752,998 of NC_133647.1, read as the reverse complement.
TTCAAATGCAACCAGAAAGGGCACTATTCGAGGGAGTGCCGAAATCAGCCAGCTAGAGAGCCAGCAAATAAGGATCAGCCTATCCGAAATTCAGCGGTAAAGGTTCCCACCATTGGATTTACGTGCTTCAAATGTGGAAAGCCAGGACATATGGTCAGGGATTGCAAGACAGCAGCCCCAGTCAGTAATGCCTTGAGGATCATGGGATCTACCCCAACAGTAAATGAGACTCCAAGGGCTAGAGTCTTCGACATGTCAGTGAGGGATGCTATCCAGGTTGCGGATGTCGTGGCAGGTATGCTTAATGTGAATTCTTTATGTGCCAAAGTGTTAATAGATTCGGGAGCAACTCGATCGTTTGTTTCTCAAGATTTTGTTAGTAAGTTAAATTGTCCAGTTGGGTATTTAAATGAAATAATGACTGTGGAGTTAGCAAATCAAGAACGTGTAACTGTGAATCAAGTTTATGGAAATTGTGAGGTTGAGATTTCTGGTAGTAAGTTTTGTGTAGATTTGATACCATTTAAGTTAGGAGAATTTGACGTTATATTAGGGATGGATTGGTTATCTAAGCACGATGCCCAGATAGATTGTCGAAATAAGAAGGTAATAGTCAAGACGCCTGACGAAAAGATAGTAACGTTCAAGGGACAGAAGCAAGTAAAGAAGTTCTTAACAATAATTCAAGCTAAGAAGTTATTACGGCAAGGATGCGAGCATTTTATAGCCTACGTGATTGACAAGAGTCAGGAGCCAGCAAAACTTGAAGATATTCCAGTAGTGAATGAATTTCCAGACGTATTTCCCGACGAGTTACCAGGACTTCCTCCAGATAGAGAAATTGAATTTGCGATCGACTTAACACCTGGAACAGAACCAGTATCCAAGGCCCTGTACAGAATGGCGCCTGTTGAGATGAAAGAGCTAGCGAAGCAGTTACAGGAGTTGTTAGAGAAAGGAGTAATCAGACCCATTATATCCCCGTGGGGAGCACTAGTATTATTTGTCAAGAAGAAAGATGGAAGCATGAGACTATGTATCGACTATAGGGAGCTCAACAAGCTTACAATCAAGAATAAGTATCCGTTACCTAGAATTGATGATTTGTTTGACCTATTGAAGGGAGCCAAGTATTTCTCCAAAATCGATTTAAGATCGGGATATCATCAACTGAAGATGAAGCCAGAAGATATACCAAAGACAGCTTTTCGAACAAGGTATGGACATTATGAATTTCTAGTAATGTCTTTTGGATTGACCAACGCCCCGGCAGCATTTTTGGACCTGATGAATAGAATTTTCAAGAAATATTTGGACAAGTTCGTTATTGTATTTATAGACGATATTTTGATCTATTCAAAGACAGAAGAGGATCATGCGGAACATATGAGAACGGCTTTGGAAATTTTAATGAAAAAGAAGTTATATGCTAAATTCTCGAAGTGTGAGTTTTGGCTACAGGAAGTTCAATTCTTAGGACACATAGTCAGTAACGAAGGGATCAAAGTGGACCCGGCAAAGATCGAAGCAATTACAAATTGGGAGAGACCGAGAACACCTACTGAGGTAAGAAGTTTCTTGGGATTGGCAGGATATTATCGACGATTCGTTAAGAATTTCTCAAGGATTGCAACACCATTGACAAAGCTTACACGAAAGAATGAAAAGTTTATATGGAACGACAAGTGCGAAGAAAGTTTTCAAGAGTTGAAGCGGAGATTAATCACGGCACCTGTTTTGTCACTTTCAGACGATCAAGGGAATTTCGTAATTTATAGCGATGCTTCTCACAAAGGACTAGGATGTGTTTTAATGCAGCACGAAAAGGTGATTGCGTATGCGTCAAGGCAATTGAAACCACACGAACAAAAGTATCCTACTCATGACTTGGAGCTAGCAGCTATAGTTTTCGCTTTGAAGATTTAGAGACATTATCTGTATGGAGAGAAATGTGAGATTTATACGGATCACAAAAGCTTAAAGTACATATTTACCCAGAAGGAACTTAATATGAGGCAAAGGAGATGGTTAGAATTGATCAAGGATTATGATTGCTCGATTAATTATCATCCCGGTAAGGCGAACGTTGTAGCAAACGCGTTAAGTCGAAAGGAAAAGTTAAATGTGTTATCCGTACCTGAAGAGATATATAAAGAATTTCAGAAATTGGAATTGGAGATTAGAATTCGCAAGCCTGAGGAAGCAAAAGTGTACAATATGATTTTCCAAACGGAGTTATTGGAGAAAATAAAGAAATGCCAGAAAGAGGTAACGGATCAAGGTATAAATCGTTTGGTAGGTGAGGAATTATGCACGCAACAAGATGACCAAGGTATTCTGAGGTTTTCATCTAGAATTTGGATTCCACCGGTGATGGAGTTAAAGAATGAAATTCTACAGGAGGCACATAATTCAAAGTATTCCATCCATCCAGGGAGTACCAAGAAGTATAGAGATTTAAAGAAGAATTATTGGTGGCCAGACATAAAGAGGGAAATTGTGGAATGGGTTAGCAAATGTTATACCTGTCAGAGGGTTAAAGCAGAACATCAGAGGCCGAGCGGATTGCTACAGCCATTGGAGATTCCAGAATGGAAGTGGGAACATATTGCCATGGATTTTATGTTGGATTACCAAGGACAAGGGTTAATCATGATGCCATTTGGGTTATAGTGGATAGACTTACCAAGTCAGCTCATTTTCTGCCTATAAATGAAAGATTTTCGCTCGACAAGTTGGTTCATATGTACCTAAAGGAAATTGTAGTTCGTCATGGAGTTCCAGTGTCTATCATATCTGATCGAGATCCAAGGTTTAATTCAAGATTTTGGAAGAGTTTTCAAGAATGTTTGGGAACAAGACTAAATATGAGTACGGCCTATCACCCCCAGACGGATGGCCAAAGTGAAAGAACGATCCAGACAATCAAGGACATGTTACGTGTTTGTGTTATTGATTTCAAAGGAAGTTGGGATGAACATTTACCTCTGGTAGAGTTTGCTTACAACAACAGTTATCATGCCAGTATTGGGATGCCACCCTATGAAGCCCTTTATGGATGTAAATGTGGATCTCCAGTATATTGGGACGAAGTAGGAGAACGCAAGATACTTGGACCTGAACTGGTACAGCAGACAAAGGAAATTGTTGAAATTATTCAGAAGAGATTGATAGCCGCATAAGATCATCAGAGGAAATATGCAGACCAGTCAAGGAAAGACATGGAATTTGAAGAAGGAAGCTTGATATTACTGAAAGTATCACCATGGAAAGGACTAACGAGGTTTGGGAAGAAAGGGAAGCTAAGCCCAAGATATGTCGGACCTTTTGAGATCCTAAAGCGTGTTGGCAAAGTAGCTTACGTATTGGCGTTACCTCCGCACATGGAGCACATTCACAATGTTTTTAAACGTATCTATGCTCAAGAAATATAATCCAGACTCCAGGCATGTAATAGAATATGAGCCAATAGAGCTTCAGGCAGATTTATTATATGTAGAGAGTCCGATAGAGATTCTAGAGGAAAGAGATAAAGTATTGAGAAATAAAGTGGTAAAGTTAGTAATAGTATTGTGGAGAAACCCAAAGGTTGAAGAGTCAACCTGGGAGTTAGAAAGTGATATGAGAGAAAAGTACCCTCATTTGTTTTCTTAGGAGATTCTGAGGACAGAATCCTTTTAAGGGGGGAAGGATGTAATATCCGAGATATATCGTGTAATTATTTTTGCTATTAAATAATTATTATGTGTGTTCAGTATTTATTCTGTGAGTTAATTGTTAAGCGTTATCTGTACTTGGATATTTAAAAGTAATATTAATTGAGTATTTTAATTTTTATATGTCCAAAATAAAATATAGATGATTGTCATATCTTCCTAATTATTTTTATGTTGATTTATGGATTTATAAGGATCATATGAAATTTATAAAATCTTTTTCCGAGTATTTAAAATCTATTTTATAAAAACGGGAACCAACCGACGTCACCCGTTCTTACGTTTTTGGAACCCGAAACTCTTCTGAGAACTCCTTCCTAACCTAATTGTAATATTCCGAGCATATTCCATGTTTCGACTTTTTCGATCCGGCGTACAGTTTGTTCTGCGCGGGTCCCGGCGCAACATTTTCGATACAATATTCGTTTAGGTAAATCAATAAAACCCGTATTTTCGATAAACGGGAGATTTTTATTAAACTATCCCAATTATCACTTCGCAGTACGTGTAACTAGGCGCTGAGACCAAGACCGCAGTACAAATTGTACATATTTGGATAATTATCCCGAAAATCTATACCGTTTGGATCAGTTTTTACAAATAAACGTACCGTTTTATATCCGGAATGATCCAACGGGATACTAATTTTCCGTAAATATAAGTAGCCTTTTTCCATATTTTATTTCGTATCAAAATCATTTGCAGACAGATAAATATATAATTTTACAGAGAAAAATCTTATATTCATAAACTGTTTCAAGAATCAAACCAACTTTTGAAGGTGTTATTGATCTTTGTTTGAAAAGCTCGAGTACTGGATTTGAAGGTCTTGAGAAGCTCTATCAGAATCTGTAATCCATACACCTGCAGAATCAAAGGTTTAATTTCTAAAAATTTAATTATTTTCGAATTATTTTTATGAAAAATATGAATTTTTGTTCGGATGATTGTTTGTATGATTTGATGATTGCATGTTGTAGAGCATGTTTTCCTGATGATTTTGGTATATTATACGTCTGATTTGGAGTTCAATAACATGTTCAAATTTGAGTTTGATTTTCGAATTTCAAAATTAGGGTTTATAACCCGTATGAATGTTCTTAATTGAAATTTGGGGGTTTCTTATTCTGGAATAGATTGATGTTGTGATATAGTGGATTGTATTCTCTGTGAAATTTGCAATCTAGTCGTATAAGTTTCATGAATCACCGAGGTCTGTAGAGAAGGGAGTTGTCTTTTGAAATTTTCCGAAGTTCGCCGGAAACTACAAAACTTCACGGCCAAATTCCGGCCAACTCAGGGATGATTAGAATGATTTGTTGGTATGGTTGAGATCCTGGTGAAATATAGATGTGATCTGGAGGTGTTGGTGGGGTGAGGACGCCGAGAACGTGTTCTCCGGCCACCTCTGTGTTTTCCGGCGACGGGGTGTAAAATTTGCAGTTTGGTCCTTGGACTTTTGGGGACGATACAGTTAGGTCCCTGAAGTTTCCAGTCTTTGCAAATTTAGGATTCCTGTTTTAAAAATGTTTAAAAACATATTTCCTATTTATTTTTATTATAAAAATTCATTTTTAATTTCTGAAAATTCTAAAAATTATTATTTTAATTCCGAAAATTATTTTTAATTCAAAAATAAATCTAAATTAATTAGTTAATTAATTTCAGTTAATTTTAATTGATTAATTGGTCAATTAATTCGAAAATTAATTGATTAATTGATTTAATTAATTATTAATTGATTTTAATTAATTATTTAATTAGATTTAATTATTTAAAAATGATTTAAAAATTCCGAAAAATAGTTTCGAGCTTTAAAATAGTATTCTAAATTATTTTCAAGGCTTGATAATTATTCTAAAATTGGTGCGGAGCCAGAATTGGCCAACCGATCCCTGTTTATTAACCTGAAATTGATTTAACGATCCGTTTTAATTCTAAAAAATGTTTTAAAAATCATTTTAAATACCAGAAAGCCTATTTATGACCCGAGACTTCTTTATAAATGATATATCATTGATTATGTGATGTATTATGTGCTATATGTGACTTGTTAATTGACTATCAGTCTATATATTCAGTGTTTACTTGATTATTGCATAACTTTCAATCCGTTAATCGGATTTGGGTAAAACGAAGGGTAGATAGAAGTATGTGTTGAATAGAATTCTATGAGTCAATTATTGATAGATGCTTATGATATGTGAGCAGAAGAGGCAAGACGTAGGAAAGGGAAACAAATAGTTGAGGAGTAAGACGGTTGTGATTGGAAGCAAGTGCAGTGTAGTAAGCTAATACCAGGCAAGTGTTCTGAACTTTCTCGAGATATTGCAGTACTTGATAGTCTGGTTGATATTGCAAGTGCTTTGAAGCACTGAAAACCAAACCCTGATTTCAGTTATTGTCCTTGAGCCATGAACCTTATTCTTTCTAGACCATTGATTGTTGTATACCCAGACACAAACCTCAAGTATACGATACTACTCTACAAATACATGCAAACAGAATCCCAAACACTGAACTAAATTACTTGTATACTCAACCATTGCATCCTATGCTTTGAAAGCCCAAATCTTTGAAACCCTGAAATGTTGATTCCTTTGTTATCCAATTCTTTCATTACCCAGCATCCAAGCTTTTAAATTGCCTTATTGATCCTCACAAGGATTAAAACCCTTTCATTGTTAAACACTTATTGTTGTTATTGATTCTGGTTATTGTTTATTATTGTATATTCTGTTGTTATGTTGGAATTGGATTGTTTTTATAAAATTGTGGACCAGATTCATGGTCAGACCATACAATGGTCAAGTTAGGCTAATGTGTGCCTTGGATCCAGTAGTTAGAGCAATGTTATGTGCCTTGCTCGGGGTTAGTGCGTGACTGATCAGCAGCCTAACCTTGGTTTTTAAATTAAAAGTATAATATCCAATTCTAAATCATAATCCATTGTTTACTTGATATCATAATCATGTTCCCCTGATGATCATTATTCTCAGTTTTGTCATTATGACTTGATGAGCTAGTTAGCTCATTTGTGCAATGTTGTTTATATTCTTTCTAGTTAAAAAGGAACCAGTTGGCAAAGAGGATCCCCAGTCGAGCGTGAGAGCTAGGGGTTCAGGTTGAGGAAGCTGAGCTAGTAGGCTTCTTTTGGAATAATTTAAGTCTGTAAAGGTTGTAATAATGTTTAATACTCAGTTTGAGTTTGGAATAGTTGGGATTTGAACAGTTTGTAATATATTAGTGTGCTTGGCTTGTGTGCATACTTTAACCTGTTGCGATCCGTGGTAGTCAGTAAATAGGGTCATTGCATATTATTATTATCTTTAATATTGTTATAAGCAGGTTTTAAATAAGGTGTGTGTGGACCCCAAACTTCTGACCCGGGTTTGGAGGGCGCCCCACCAACTGCCACACACAGTTTTCTCACCACTGTCACATACAGAATAGACCCCGTAGTGCTCCCCCTCAAAAACTTCAGAATCCCCTGGTATATCACCATCCCCAAGTCTATATAATCTCCATGCAGAATGCCTCATAGAAGACGTGCACGCTCCACCGTAACCTCATGCACATACAAAGATGGCATGATATTAGCACAGATAAAAGCGTTCCATGCACGAGCAAACCTGTTCATACCGGACGCCGGAAACGTAGAATACTCAGCGGCTGTGCCCCACTTGATCTTCCAATGAGTGTCGGGCCAGCATAGAGTAGATATAATAAGATCCAGATCAAAGTCCTCTAGAGTCTTGTCATTCCAGGTATCCTGTCCCACCTTCCTCGTAGGCTACTAAATCACAGTCCTGATGGCCTCTGTACTATACTCCACCATCCTCCCTCGCACCACAGTGAAGCCATTCTTCTCGGCCTTGGCGTTCGCATAGAACTCGCGAACCACACTCATAGGCACAACGGCTGGTTTCTCACAAAAAGGAACCCAACCCATCTCCAAGATCATATCCAAAAGGCTACCATCAGTTCCAGATGGCAGGAAACCTCTCTCCTTAGTAATAGGCTTCGCGAGAAGCCTTATGTACTCCTCCTCAGCCTCGGGAGTAGAAAACCTCGGGCTCACACCACTCCAAGTTGAAGAATCGGTAGTGCTTCTATCAACTTGAGTTCTTTGTCTCTTGGGTGCCATAGAACTTGATTAGAGAGAATAATATGTTAAGTGTTTAGAGAGAATTTGTTTTTGAGAAGTTGTGATGTGGTGGAGAAGTTGTATGTAAGTGCATGTATCTGTAGGTGGAGAGGTATGAATTCTATAAGGAATAGAAGTGGGAATTGATTGTGGGGATCATGGGAATAATGGAATTGATAAGGATAGGGAATTATGGGATGTGGGGGAGTAAATTTCAGTTAGGAATTGATTTTGGGACAAAATTCCCGTTTTCCCCCATAAAACTGCCTTTTATTTTTTCCAGGGTCAGGACACGGCACGGCCGCGCAATGGGACGGCGCGGCCGCACGCTACTTCTGCCAAACCAGCGCGGCCGCGTGCTGTAACAGTGTGGGTGCGCGGTGTCTCTCTGTAAAAACAACGTGGCCGCGCGCTATGACAGCGCGGGCGCGCCAGGCTTCTGTAGTCAGACCTGATTTTTTCCAATTTTTTGATTTTTTTTTATGATTTTCTCTTATCTTCTTGCTTCCTCTACTTGCTAATTTACAACAAACTTGGGTTGCCTCCCAAGAAGTGCTTCTTTTACGTCGTTAGCTTGACGTAGAATCACGAGATCAAATGGACAATAAAACGGCACTAACCACCTCGCGGTTTGCCATGTCACCTTAATAATGCTTCAACCGTTGACCATTTACCTTGAATGCTTGGCCCGGATCATTCTCAAAAATTTCCACTGCTCCATTTGTTAGGGCAGAAAATAGCGCTAATAATACATGCAAGTATACGCGTTCGAAAGTAAATTAGAATACTTTATAGTTCGTTCCCACAGAGACTCGGACTAATTATGCTCACTTAACACTTACTCACCAATGTATGATTACTTCTCAATGTTAAGACAATAATACATAGAATTGATTAACTAATTATTAAATAGAATTAACTACGAGAATTAAACACTTAACAGACACTTGAATTAATAATATTAAACACATATGAGATCATAACTTCATTACTACTTCCTTAAATAGTTATTGTTATTACCCTTAGCATGTAACGGTGATTATATTATTCGAACAACACTAAACTGATAAAAGCCAACTTTCGTTGTACTAATACCATTCTACCAAGTACCCACAATTAAGATAGAAGTTGATTAGTCATCAATTATATTGAGACCCTATATGTCTACAGAATTTGACAACATAACGATTTAAGCACAAGTTGTTCCTTATGATTACACAGGGCAAGTAAAACGGTTAGAGTTACCCACAAATCATGCATACACATATATGAACCTATGCTAGCATGGCAAGTTCTAAATCTCAAGATCCACAGTCGCTTCACAAGAGATTAACACCCTATCTTATATGTTCGCGACGCACATAAGACGAATAAGCACAACCAATACTAGATATCATACAATCATCACACACCAAGGTATTAAACAACTAACTAAAGAATTCCATAGCAAATCCGTTACGACCCCATGATCACGATTAGCCCATGATTGAACTCATCGTCACCATGGGTTCATATGAAAACATGATAATAACACACGAGAATAATTAATAAAACTACTTATATTAAACCGGAGTACGTCACAAGAGTAGATAGGTTCAAAGTAAAGAAAACTCCAATGTTACAACAAATAAAAGAATCACAAGAAACTATGCTTCCTCTTCGTTGCGATGTGCTAAAACGGTCTTCTTCCTTATCTCCTTGCTCCTCGATTAATACCACGATTCAAAACACGTGAAACGTCCCTGAAAACAACTTATATAGAAGCCCCACAAAACCCAGCCATCTAAGAAGTCAGAAGTCCAGCAGAACAAGAACTCTAAAAATCAGATTTTTAATTCGCGCCCTTGAGCGGCCACCCAGCAATCCTGAGCGGGCGCCCAGCTTCCTGAGCGGCCGCCCAGCCAGGCTAAGCGGGCGCCCAGCACCTTACTGGAAAATGCTCTGTTCTGCTCCCGTTCTCTGCTGCATTCTGCTCTCATCTTCCCACTTACAATGCCAAACACATACTAAGGCTTATTCTTGATGAAATCTCCCCACAAACACAAGGAACACCCTGAATTACACAAACACTAGAAAAACACATCAAATACACAAAATACTTGATTTCAAGACATCAATTCAAGCCATTATAAGACGTTCTAAGTGGTATAAAATGTCACTTATCACACCCCCAAACTTAAATCAATGCTTGTCCTCAAGCGTCACAGACTCAAAAACAAAATAAAAACATGCATGAATGCAATCTATATGAAATTCAGCGATCCCCCTCACTACGACCAAACCAACCAACTTATGACATCTCAACAAATACAATTAGGCGAATAAAGATCAATCAAATCATGCAAACTAACATACAACCAGAAACGTGGTGTGTGCTGATGCTTAACAGATATGCTTCGAAACTAGATCAATTATCATAACTCGACTATCCTCAAGGTAATCACATGATTATACGAAGAATAAATTCCAGGCACAAAATGACTTAAACACTTCAAGATTACTGGAGCTTATTGCGCTTTTTATTCAACACAACAACAATGCTTATTTGACCGTGAAATGAGTGAGGTCCACAAAAGACTTATACAATGGCATCCATTTAGCGAGCGTTAGGTTAGCGGATCCCAGACTATAAAAGCCTTAGGTCACTAGGCACAAAGTCCCCAAAGAACTTAATAACTCGAATACCAAAGAGCCCACTCGTGATCAATTATGAATTAACTATTTGCATTTTTTATGTTCTTTTATTTTCTATTTTTTTCTCTCTTTTATTTTTTCCTTTTTTCAAATTTCTGAGCAAGTGCGTTTCGCTCCATCTTGCTCAACCCTAGACTACTCGCATAAAAATACGAGCCGGCTACTAGCCATTTGACGCCTAGCCACAATTATCAATGAATTCCAATTTTTACTCCAATGTTTTCTTTTCATGCATTTTATCATTAAGAATCTATTATAAATTCTAAGCATAATCAATAGATTAACCTCAAAAACCATCAAACCATGACAACAATCTAGTCCTTAAGTATACTCTAAGACTTAGTAAAATTACAAGTGTTTCTAGCATGCATGTCATCCTACAAGACTCCACATCACTCTAACGCTATCACTACACTCGCATCAATATCACAAATCAATTGGTAAAGCAACGCAAAAGGGATTATGGTTAATGTATGAGCTAAATGACATGATAAACAAAGCTATAAAATAAAATAAAAAAAACTATATGGAAAAAATATGTAATTATATGAACTAAACTATCATGAATATGCAACTATATGACACACACACAAAAATATTCCTTAACTACCACCCCCAAACTTAAAATCTTCACTGTCCCCAATGAAGGTAGTAGAAAGGAACTCAGGGTATACCTACTCGGAGAAATCATCATCGTCACCCTCAGAGGGTGGAGTACCAGGAGGGTGATAAGTAGAGTCCTCACCAAAAAAAGGCCACTGGATGTCAGCTCCAAGGCCTCTAAAAGCAGTCCCAAGTGCAAGGGTGAGCTCCTGAGCAAACCTACTCTGTGTCTCGTACATAGCGTCCATCCTCCTCGACAGCCTCCTATACTGGGCATCAGCCATCGCAGCACCCTCCTGAGCTCTAGAAGAGCCTGCCTCATCATGCCCCAGCCTAGCCATGGTAGCACCAGCTGCTGAACGTCCTTCTGGAAGACGATAACCCAGCCCATGCTCCTCGGGCTCTCCACCCGTACACTCCTACATCGCATTCAGAGTCCCTAAATCAATAGGAGCGGCCGGTATCTGCAACCGCTCGTGAGAAGGCCAATGAACTCCCACTGCTCGACATAGCTTCGTGACAGTAGATGCATAAGGAATGTTTATGTGCTTCGCTCCCCTCAAAAACTTCAGAATTCCTTGGTAGATGAACTCACCAACGTTCATATAATACTCCTCATTCAAAATACCCCATAACAACCTTGCTCGCTCAACTGTAACCTCATATGCATGTGAAGTAGGCAAAATATTAGTACAAATAAAGGCATTCCATGCACGGGCATACCTGTTCATCGCAATCGCCGGAAAAGAACGATACTCATTAGTACCAGTCTTAAACTTCCAAACCGTGCCTGGTTGACAGAGAGTAGCACAAATCAAATCCAAATCAAACTCCTCAAAGGGCTTCTCATTCCAATTCTCCTTCGTGGGCTTCCGCTGTCGCTGCCCAATCACACGGCCAATCGCCTCAGGATGATAATCCGCCGTGAGCCCACGCTCAACAGAAAACCCATTCTTTTTAGCCTTTGCGTTCGCACAGAACTTGTGAACCACACTCATCGGAACCGTCTCTAGTGACTCACAAAAAGAAATCCAACCCTTTTCAGCAATCATCGGCAACAACTCACTATAACACCCTCCAAATCCGGGGTATAGATTTAGGGCATTATTAACATTAACTACGCACTAAACCTGCACAAGCAGAATATATATATGATAATTACCCCGAACTACTGCTACTCGGGATCTTTTAAGGTTAAGAGTTGAAAACAAGAACAACACACTAACTTTATTACAAACCCAAATAAAACAATCTGTCTCAAGAAATCTCTTTGTTACAAAACTTTATTCTATCTACATTCTCACCACACAACTTTTATTCAAACCACACAAAACTTTTATTCAACCCAACATTACTACTTATCCTGTTACACCTGATCCTGTAACTCAAAGCTCTCTTCTGGAATAGGGAGGAACACCCTTGGCTAGAGAGGGTCCCGCTGCTTGACTCGCTTCTTGACCACGCGGGTTCTGATGGGTTTCATTTTCTACCTTAACTGTAAAACAATAGGAATAGCAATAAAATGGGATGAGCCAAAATTGCTCAATAAGCCTGCAACAGTATATATAGTATAAAGAGAGAAGAATAAATGAACCGATAATCTGGTGGTTTGAACAACCATCTATTTCTGAGAAGATTAATAATTTGCCATTGCTGGCGAGTGCTAACTATGCACTATAACCTGCTGATCAGTCAGGATACAGTGCGGATCTATACCCAACTGCATAGACCCGACCAACATAAAGAGTACTCAGGAAACCACAGCCTATTAATTAATGGTCTGGGTAAAACCCATCCCGTATAGTAACCATCCAGTCCAAAGCGTAGCATCCGGAATAATCGGAATGCCTTTGATGTATCCCAACACCAGGATATATCAGAGTATATGTAATAAGGGTAAAAGTATTGGAATATGAATAGGGATTCAATAAATTGAGAAAAATCAAGAATCGAAATGAAATAGAAACAAAAATCAATAATTGGGTAACAGTGTATATTAACAAGAATTATTAAAGTGTAACTGATATGGAAAATGGGGAATAATTCACTATTCTGGATTTAGAATAGGGGGAAAACTTGCCTTGCGCATACTTAACCTGGTTCAACTCACCGCCTTCGGTCTCTAGCTTGATCGGCCTTGCTGACACTGAACCAATCATAGAAAGATAGTCGTTTAGATAACTTACTACATACGCGTGTCTCGAATTGATATTACATAACCCTATCAATTTATCCATGCATTTCTATCTGACTCGTATATATACATATATAATTATATAGCACATAAGGTTCATATAACCACGTAAAACACATAGCACATAAAGCATATAATTAATTTTTGGACTTATAAATATTTCTAGAATCGATATTAAACTCATACCAGTATTAACTAACCCTATTTGATTTTATTATAATTTTTCGGGATTTATTTGACTCGGCTCTACCCCTATTAGGGCATATAAACCATTAACTATCATAAGACCACTCTCTTTCGGAGGAAATTATGACTTACAATTATTTTTATTGGATTCGTTTCATTTTTCTGAGTCTAGGGGTCTTCGTTTCACTCAATTCGGACTAACGGTTTAATTATTATGAATTAAACAAAATTTAATTAATTACTAATCATTTATAATTAAATAATCCTTAATTATATTTTTAAATAATTAATTAATAATTATTGTATTTTAAAATAATTAATCCCTAATTATTATGATTAATTACAATTTATTACAAGTGTTTACAAATTATTATTACTTACTCGATCAGATCGATTATTTACAAATAATCAATCAATACCATTAACTGATACACTATTATCGAATAAATAATTATTACTCGAATCATAATCTAACTCAACAATTAACTACTCATATAAATACGAGCTACTCGCATTCCTCGAATAACTATCGAACTATTATTATTATTATTATTATTATTATTATTATTATTATTATTATTATTATTATTATTATTATTATTATTATTATTATTATATCTTATACGATTTATTAATCAATTAAGTATCTGTATTTAATTATTTGATACGAATAGTCAGTACGTCATTCTTTGAATAATTATTGCTCGAATAATAATTCTAACTTAACGAATCACTACTCGACTAGGTACTAGTTACTCATAATATTTGACTAATTATCGAATTATTATTCATATTATTCGATTATTTTTAATCCTTATTTATTAATTAATTACCTAATTAATTATCTAATTATAGATTAACTAATAAATGATTAGATAAATAATTAAATAATTAAATAAATAATTAAATTCGAATTTCTAGTTAATAAACTAATTTAGAAATTAATTATAATATTTTTCAGAATTTAAATCTAATTTTTAATTGATTTATAGAATTAATAATACTAATTTTGGTTTTATAAAATAAAAGAAATTAATTGAAAATCCAGAAACACCAAACAGGAACAGGTTTTCAGGGTTGGGGGATCAAACCCGGATCGAACACCGGGTTGAAACCGGGTCGCGAAGAACACCACCATGGCTGCCCTGAATCCGGCACCGGCAGGGTTTTTCCGACCAAAGTCCAACGACCTAAAAACACAGCAATCTCCTCGATTTCGATTCCGTTCTTCATCATTCTTCCATGCCCGTGACTCCTCCTTCCTCCTTGCTGCAACACCGCCCTGAACCACGACCCCCTTGCCGTTCCCTGACCGTCCGCCGCCCGTCACCGGCGTTCCTCCGGCCAAAACACCCCCGTCTCCATTTGTACACCAAACTTCGCGATTTATATGCCAAAACAAAGCTATAACTCCATAGAATCATTTCCAATCATCCACAACAATCAACAATACCCCAAAATCATCAAAACAAATTTGAAAATTATAAAAAAAATTACGAACTCGAACCACTGTGTCGTAGGGTTATACTACTCAATTGAATATACAAAATCATTCTTGAACTCAATATACAACTACTGGAATCATCAGAACAAACAAACGATTCTTGAATCAAAAATCCATAAGTTAAACATAAATCCTAGAAAATCGAATTGAAAATAACATCCACAAAACACGAAATTAATGGTATGAATAGAAAGTAGAGATCAAGAGGATCGTTTTGGTTACTCACATGATCAAAACGGGTAACATAATTACTATGAAATCTGCAGTTGAATTCTCTGGTTGTTCTTCACCAACACTAATTATTTCTTGATTTTCTGATTTTTTTTATAATAATTAACTAATTAATTAACCTTAATTCAGCTATTTATATTTATGAAAATAATACCCCTAAATAAAATTAAGGGTCTAATTACACATCTAATAAAAATATTTGGCCCCAATTTTTATAATTTTTGGGTATTAATTATGAATTTTTAAATATCCAATAAATACAAAATTAATGCTAAAAATTCCCAAAAATTGTGAATATTACAAAAATACAAAGAAAAATAATGGATGATTATTTTATGATCATATAAAAATAAAAATGTGATTTTTGTGGGGGTTTTGGTACCTGAAGGGGTCCGGAAAAGTCGTTTTTCGCGAAAAAGGTAAATTTGTAAAACGTCTAGGGGTTCAGAATAGCGATATGGTATAGGACATTTTTGGAAAAATAGGGCCAATGATTTTGTTTACTTTTAAAACACTGTTTGAGTTGTACGGGTTTTGAGATACAATATATAACTTACGATAAAACACTCAATAAATATCCAAAACACGTTCGGTTCAAAACAGACAACACGTAGCATATAGCAATTAGGGTTTAATGACTCAACACAGTTAATCACATAATAATACACATAATTTATCTTTATTATAATATAATACAAGCATAATTTCTCGGTCGTTACACTCATCATCCCTCCCAGATGGTAAGAATCCCCTCTCCTTCAAAATCGGCTTACCCAGGAGCCTAGTATACTCCTCCTCAGCAGCCCTATCAAACAAACGAGGTCTCGCAGCAGTACCCCTCAAAGAATCAGCAGTAGGAACAGTGATGCTGCTATCAATAGTCCTGGATCTCTTGGGTGCCATTGAAATTGAGAAAAAGTGTTTAAGATTTGTGTTTTTGAATATGGGAGAGAGTTTTAAGGTTGAAAGTGTATGGGGGAGTATATGGAATAGTTGTATGTATATATAGGGTAGAGATTAGGGTTAAAATTTGATTAGGAGTGGGGTTGAGGGTTAAAAACGTGGGTTTATGGGAAAAGGATTCGTGGGTAGTGGGTTGTGTTTTTATTTTATGTGTTTTCTGATTTTTTTGGATTTTTATTAGGCTAAAATTTTTTTCAGGCAAACGGGTCCTGAGCGGCGGCCCAGCTGAGCTGAGCGGGCGCCCAGCTGAGCTGAGCTGAGCGGGCGCCCAGCTGAGCTGAGCGGGCGCCCAACATCCTGAGCAGCCGCCCAGCAAAGCTGAGCGGGCGCCCAGGTGGTCTCGGGAAAAATATTTTTTTTTGCCCTTTTTCTGATTTTTTTGTGTTTTTGGATAGTTTACTGACCTTTAAGGGTTCCTATAACAACAAATCTCGGGTTGCCTCCCAAGAAGCGCTTCTTTTACGTCATTAGCTTGACGTAGTGTACCTTGCTCAAGTTGACAATAAAACAGCACTAACCACTTCCCGGTTTGCCGTGTCCCCATAGTAATGCTTCAAACGCTGACCATTAACCTTGAATGCTTGGCCCGGATCAATATCAAAAATCTCCACCGCTCCATGTGGAAACACAGTTTTGACAATAAAAGGTCCAGACCACCTTGATTTCAACTTTCCAGGAAAATGTCGGAGACGAGAGTTGAATAAAAGAACTTGCTGCCCCGACACAAATGACTTAGGATATAGCTTCCTGTGTGCCACCTTTTCACTTTTTCCTTGTACATTTTGTTGTTCTCGTACGCTTGGAGTCGAAATTTATCAAGTTCATTTAACTGAAGCATTCACTTCCTCCCAGCTGCATCTAGATTAAGGTTCAACTTCTTTAATGCCCAATAAGCCTTATGCTCAAGCTGCGCAGGTAAATGACATCCCTTACCATAAACAAGTTGAAATGGGGACATCCCAAGTGGAGTCTTGTATGTTGTTCTATAAGCCCAAACAGCTTCATCGAGCTTTAAAGACCAATCTTTCCATGATGGACAAACAACTTTCTCTAGAATGCGCTTGATCTCTCTATTAGACACTTCCGCTTGACCATTCGTTTGCGGATGATAGGCTGTAGCAATACAATGATTCATATTGTAGCGCTGCATCATAGAAGTGAACTTACGATTGCAGAAATGTGACCCCTCATCACTTATGATTACTCGTGGCATTCCAAACCTTGTGAAAATCTGCTTATGAAGAAAATTCAACACTACCTTTGCATTATTCGTCGGTAGAGCCTTGACTTCTACCCATTTTGAGACATAATCGACTGCCAGCAAGATGTACTGATTATTACGGGACGAGACAAATGGTCCCATGAAATCGATTCCCCAAATATCAAAGACCTCGACTTCAAGCATCACATTTAACGACATCTCATCCTTCCTCGTAAGATTCCCCACTCTTTGGCAACGATCACACCTTAAAACGAACTGATGTGCATCTTTAAACAAAGTAGGCCAGAAAAAACCTGCTTGCATAATACAAGCTGCTATCTTTTCACCACCATAATGTCCACCATAAACTGTGGAGTGGCAGTCTCGTAATATCCCCTCTGTCTCACAGAATGGGATACATCTCCTAATGATCTGGTCAGCTCCTTATCTAAACAAATACGGTTCACCCCACATGTACCACTTC
Organism: Apium graveolens; assembly: GCF_009905375.1. NCBI lineage: Eukaryota > Viridiplantae > Streptophyta > Magnoliopsida > Apiales > Apiaceae > Apium > Apium graveolens. The sequence continues at coordinate 48,735,075 of NC_133647.1, read as the reverse complement.
ACCTCATGCAGAAACTTCTTCTTTTGAGCTGTATTCATATTAGGAGGCATTATATTGCTGAAAAGATAGTTCACAATATCTGCGAACCATGGCTCTTCCTCCTGAACTGTGAACAACTGCTCATCCGGAAAGGATTCGTTGATCAATGTCTTATCATGTGAAGTAGAAACGGGATTCTCCAATCTAGAGAGATGGTCAGCTACTTGATTCTCAGTACCTTTTCGATCCTTGATCTCTAACACAAATTCTTGTAGCAAGAGCACCCAACGAATAAGTCTAGGCTTCGAATCCTTCTTGGAAACCAAATAGTGAATGGCCGTATGATCAGAATACTATCACCTTTGTCCCAAGCAGATAAGATCGAAATTTTTCGAAACCAAAGACTATCGTCAAGAGCTCCTTCTCAGTAGTGGTGTAGTTCATTTGAGCTCCATTTAGAGTCCTACTAGCATAGTAGACCACATGAAAAGGATTATTCTTGCGCTGCCCAAGAACTGCTCCCACCGCATAATCACTCGCATCACACATCATCTCAAAAGGCTCTGTCCAATCAGGTGTCGTAATAACCGGTGCTGTTATCAAACTCTTCTTGAGAGTCTCGAATGCCGCCAAGCATTCATCATCAAATTTGAAAGGCACATCCTTCTCGAGCAAGTTGCACAACGGCTTAGATATCTTTGAGAAGTCCTTAATGAAACGCCGATAAAAACCCGCATGACCAAGAAAACTACAGATTCCTTTCACAGAAATAGGTGGTGGAAGATTTTCAATGACTCTCACCTTGGCTTTTTCCACCTCAAGACCCTTGCTAGAGACCTTATGCCCAAGAATAATGACTTCACGCACCATAAAGTGACATTATTCCCAATTGAGCACCAAATTAGTTTCCACACACCTTTTGAGCACCGCACGAAGATTATTCAAACATTCATCATACGAATGTCCAAAGACGGAGAAGTGATCCATGAACACTTCGACATTATTTCCAATCATATTAGAGAATATAGCCATCATACATCTCTGAAAAGTGGCAGGTGCACCACATAAGCCAAACGAAACTTTACGAAAAGCGAACGTGCCAAATGGACAAGTGAAGGTAGTCTTTTCTTGATCCTCTGGTGCAATGCAAATCTGATTATACCCCGAATAGCCATCTAGAAGACAATAATACTCATGACCGGCCAACCTGTCAAGCATCTGATCAATAAATGGAAGTGGGAAGTGATTCTTTCTCGTGGCCTTGTTCAACTTTCTGTAATCCATGTATACCCTCCATTCTGTGACTGTTCGAGTGGGGATGAGCTCGTTCTTCTCATTTGCTACCACAGTAATACCTCATTTCTTAGGTACACATTGCACGGGGCTCACCCAAGAACTGTCAGAAATAGGATATATGATTCCTGCATCCAGCCACTTCAGAATTCTTTCTTCACCACATCTTTCATTATAGGATTAAGTCATCGTTGTTGCTCAATAGTTGGCTTACTACCTTCTTCTAGCAGAATTTTATGCATGCAGTATGAATGGATGATCCCTTTGATATCTGCTATAGTCCATCCAATAGCCGATTTGAATTCTTTCAAAATCCTCAAGAGCTTGTCCTCCTCACTACCTGAAAGGTCAGATGTAATAATAACAAGTAAAGTAGATACATCACCTAAAAAGGCATACCTCAAGTGTTCAGGCAATGGTTTAAGCTCCAAAGTAGGTGCTTCCTCAATAGATGGTTTGAGCTTTCCTTCAGCATTCTTGAGATCAGAAATACTGAGATATTCAAATGGCATGTCTAGCTTTCACCTCCAAGGAGAAGCATTTAGATATTGTAGTTGCTCATTGCCATCCTCATCATCACTGTCAAACTCCCCCACTAAGGCTTTCTCTAATGTGTCAGACATTAGCATATGATCAAGTTCTGAAGTTACTGCAGAATCAATCAAATCCACCTTTAAGCACTCCTCGTCTTCTGTAGGGAATTTCATCGCTTTGAATATATTGAATGTCATATCCTGATCCTGCACCCTCATAGTAAGTTCACCTTTCTGCACATCTATCAAGGTACGACTTGTAGCCAAGAAAGGTCTTCCCAAGATTATGGGGATCTTCTTATCTTCCTTGAAATCCAAAATGAAAAAATCTGCAGGGAAGAAGAGCTTATCCACCTTTACTAACACGTCCTCCACTATGCCTCGTGGATATGTAATAGAACGATCAACCAATTGTAGAGACATGTAGGTGGGCTTTGGATCAGGCAAATTCAACTTTTTGAAGATAGACAACGGCATCAGATTGATGCTTGCTCCCAAATCGCACAGGCATTTATCAAAAGACAACTTACCAATGGTGCAAGGAATGGTGAAGCTACCTGGATCTTTAAGATTTAGAGGTAATTTATGTTGCAACACAGCACTGCACTCTTCAGTTAGAGCAACGGTCTCAAGGTCATCCAGTTTCACCTTTCTTGAAAGAATACTCTTCATGAATTTCGCATAACTAGGCATTTGCTCCAGAGCCTCAGCGAAAGGTATGTTGATGATAAGTTTCTTGAACACCTCTAAAAACTTACCGAACTGCTTATCCAGTTTTTGCTGTTGCAATCTCTTAGGGAAAGGTGGTGGAGGATAGAGCTGTTTCTCCCCTGTATTACCCTCAGGAAGAGTGTGTTCAACAGTAGTCTTCCTTGGTTTCGTCGCTTTCTCCTTTTATTTCTCTTCTTCATCATCAACTTCATCTTCTCCGTCTTTTGCTTTTTCAGCATCAGCCAATTTTCCAGACCTTAAGGTAATAGCCTTGACCTGCTCTTTAGCTTCCTTCCTGCCTGGCACTTCAGTATCACTGGGAAGTGTGCCAGGTTGATGATTGAGCACTACATTGGCTATTTGACCGATTTGATTTTCCAAGGTCTTGATAGAAACAGCCTGACTTTTGCACAACAGCTTGAGTTCCTCGAAATTAGCACTAGAAGGTGGATCAGCACCTCCTTGTTGAGGATATGATTGCCTTTGAGCATATTGTTGTGGTTGCTGGAATCCAGGTGGATTAAATTGTTTACTTACGCCTTGCTGATATGGTTGCTGAATAGCATTCTGAGTATTGCTCCAGCTGAAATTGGGATGATTTCTGTTGTTAGGATGATAAGTAGCTGGCACAGGCTGCTGCGGTCGCTGATAATTGTTCACATACTGAACAGATTCATTAGAAGAGAACACTGATCCATAGCATGAGAACCTGCACAAAGCTCACAGACCATAGCTATCTGATTGACTCCATATGTGGCTAAAGAATCGACCTTCATAGACAGCGCTTGGAGCTACGCTGCATAGATAGCGCTTGGAGCTATGCTGCAATAGCTGTAGCGGCATCAACTTCCAGAATACCTGCTACCTTCCTAGGAATCATCCTTTGAGTTGGGTTTTGATGCTCATTTGCAACCATAGTTTCAATAAGATTATAAGCCTCAGTATAGCTTTTGGCCCACAAAGCGCCTCCAGCTGCTACATCGAGCATGAGCCGAGATTGGACCCCAAACCATTATAAAAACCAGTTAAATCCATCCAGTCAGGCATACCATGATGTGGACACTTTCTCAACATCTCCTTGTAGCGCTCCCAAGCTTCGCACATAGATTCTGTTGGTTGTTGTGCAAACTGAGTAAGAACACTCCTCATAGCTGTAGTCTTCGCCATTGGATAGAACTTTACCAGAAACTTTTGCGCAAGATCTTGCCAAGTAGTGATGGACCCAGCTGGTTCAGAATGTAACCAGTCCTTAGCTTTATCCCTCAGAGAGAATGGGAAAAGCCTCAGCTTGATAGCCTCATCAGTCACACCATTATATTTGAAAGTACTACAGATCTCGATAAAGTTCCTGATGTGCATGTTGGAGTCTTCAGTTGCAGCACCTCCAAAAGAAACAGAATTCTGCACCATCTGAATAGTTCCCGGCTTGATTTCAAAAGTGTTAGCCTGAATAGCCGGATGAAGGATGCTTGACTGAATGTCATCAATTTTAGGCCGAGAAAAGTCCATAAGAGCTGGATCTGCCGGAACTATACGATCACCCATGATTACTGGTTCTTTCTGCTCACTCTCTTTATCCGAATCTTCAAAATCTATCTTCTCCGGAATATCAAGAACTGAGTTTGTCTCCTCAGCCGTATCTAAAGTCCTCTTGCGAGTACGAGAACGTGTTTGCATAAACACTCGCTAAAGTACCTGAAACACAACCGGAAACGATAAGTAACACGTCTTAATCAATGAGTCCTAATGACCACCGATGGTAAGTACATAAACTAAACAAATACGTCGAGTTCCCCGGCAGCGGTGCCAAAAACTTGTTAGGGTGGAAAACATGTGCTAATAATACACGCAAGTATACGCGTTCGCAAGTAATATAGAATACTTTCTAGTTCGTTCCCACAGAGACTCGGACTAATTATGCTCACTTAACACTTACTCACCAATGTATGATTACTTCTCAATGTTAAGACAATAACACATAGAATTGATTAACTAATTATTAACTAGAATTAACTACGAGAATTAAACACTTAATAGACACTTGAAATAATATTATTAAACACACATGAGATCATAACTTCATTACTACTTCCTTCAATAGTTATTGTTATTACCCTTAGCATGTAACGATGATGATATTAATCGAACAACACTAAAATGATAAAAGCCAACTTTTGTTGTACTAATACCATTCTACCAAGCACCCACAATTAAGATAGAAGTTGAATAGTCATCAATTATATTGAGACCCTATATGTCTACAGAATTTGACAACATAATGATTTAAGCACAAATTGTTCCTTATGATTACACAGGGCAAGTAAAATGGTTAGAGTTACCCACTAATCATGCATACACATACATGAACCTATGCTAGCATGGCAAGTTCTAAATCTCAAGATCCACCGTCGCTTCAAAAGAGACTAACAGCCTATCTTATATGTTCGTAACGCACATAAGACGAATAAGCACAACCAATACTAGATATCATACAATCATCACACACTAAGGTATTAAACAACTAACTAAAGAATTCCATAGCAAATCCGTTGTGACCCCATGATCACGATTAGCCCATGATTGAACTCATCGTCACCATGGGTTCATATGAAAACATGATAATAATACACGAGAATAATTAATAAAACTACTTATATTAAACCAGAGTACGTCACAAGAGTAAATAGGTTCAAAGTAAAGAAAACTAGCATCCACTGTTATAATGAATAAAAGAATCACAAGAAACTATGCTTCCTCTTCGTTGCGATGTGCTAAACGGTCTTCTTGCTTATCTCCTTACTCCTCGATTAATACCACGGTTCAACACAATTGAAACGTCTCTGAAAACTACTTATATAGAAGCCCCATAAAACCCAGCCATCTAAGAAGTCAGAAGTCCAGCATAACAAGAACTCTAAAAATCAGATTTTTAATCCGCTCCCCTGAGCGGCCGCCCAGCAATCCTGAGCGGGCGCCCAGCTTCCTGAGCGGCCGCCGAGCCAGGCTGAGCGGGCGCCCAACACCTTACTGGAAAATGCTCTGTTCTACTCCCGTTCTCTGCTGCATTCTACTCCTATCTTCCCACTTGCAATGCCAAACACATACTAAGGCTTATTCTTGATGAAATCTCCCCACAAACACAAGGAACACCCTGAAATGCACAAACACTAGAAAAACACATCAAATACACAAAATACTTGATTTCAAGACATCAATTCAAACCATTATAAGACGTTCTAAGTGGTATAAAATGCCACTTAGCACATGTGGAAACACGGTTTTGATTATGAAGGGCCCTGACCATCTTGACTTCAACTTTCCAGGAAAAAAGACGGAGAGGAGAGTTGAACAAAAGAACTTGTTGCCCTGGCACAAATTTCTTGAGCACTAGACCACTATCGTACCACCTCTTGACTTTCTCCTTATATATCTTATTGTTTTCATAAGCTTGAAGCCAAAACTCATCAAGTTCATTCAACTGAAGCATTCTCTTCTCTCCAGCTGCATCCAAGTCCAGATTCAATTTCTTCAAAGCCCAATATGCTTTATGCTCGAGCACCACATGATAATGACACCCCTTACCATACATTAACTGAAATGGAGACATTCCCAATAAAGTCTTATATGTTGTTCTATATGCCCAAACATCTTCATCAAGCTTTAAAGACCAATCCTTTCTTGATGGACATACCACTTTCTCCAAAATTCACTTGATCTCCCCGTTAGATACTTCAGCTTGACCATTCGTCTGAGGATGATAAGCAGTAGCAATGCGATGATTCACATTATACCTTTTCATCATTGCAGTGAACTTGTGATTGCAAAAATGCGACCACTGATCACTGATTATGACTCTTGGAGTTCCAAACCTTGTAAATATTTGCTTGTGAAGAAAATTAAGCACCACTTTCGCATCGTTCGTTGGCAATACCTTAACTTCAACCCATTTTGACACATAATCTACTTCCAACAAGATATACTGATTGTTACAAGATGAGATAAATGGCCCCATGAAGTCAATTCCCCAAACATCGAAGACCTCAACCTCGAGAAGCACATTAAGAGGCATCTCTTCCTTCTTAGATATATTACCAACTCGTTGACATCGATCACATTTTAAAACGAACTGATGAGCATCTTCAAATAATGTTGGCCAAAAGAAACCTGCTCGAAGAACACGAGCTGCTGTCTTTTCTCCACCATAATGTCCTCCATAAGCCGTTGAGTGGCAATCTCGCAAGATCCCCCCCGTTTCACTGTAAGGAATACATCTCCTGATAATTTGGTCAGCTCCTTGGCGAAAAAGAAATGGCTCATCCCACATGTAACACTTCACCTCATGAAGAAACTACTTCCTTTTAGCAGAAGATAAGTCGGGAGGCATGATATTACTCACAATATAGTTCACAATGTCTGCAAACTACGGTTCTTCTTCTTGCACTCCAAACATCTGCTCGTCGGGAAAAGACTCAATTATCAATGTCTTATCCAACAAAGTGGCATTAGGATTCTCTAAACGCGAGAGATGATCCGCAACTTGATTTTCAGTTCCTAGTCTGTCCTTAATCTCTAGTTCAAATTCTTGGAGCAAAAGAACACATCGAATCAATCTAGGCTTCGAGTCCTTCTTTGAGACGAGATATCGAATGGCAGCGTGATCAGTGAAAACTGTCACCTTAGTCCCAAGTAGATAAGGTCAAAATTTCTAAAAACTGTAGACGATAGCCAAAATTTCTTTCTCCGTAATAGTGTAATTCAGTTGAGCACCATTTAGAGTCTTACTAGCGTAGTAGACTACATGAAATATATTGTTCTTTCTCTGCCCAAGAACTGCTCCAACTGCATAGTCACTTGCATCACACATCATCTCAAAAGGCTCATTCCAATCAGGTGCATTTATGACAGGTGCCATGATTAAACTCTTCTTCAATGTCTCAAAAGCTGTAAGGCACTCGTCATCGAATTTAAAAGGAACATATTTCTCTAACAGACTGCACAAAGGCTTTGAAATTTTTGAGAAGTCCTTGATAAAATGCCTATAGAAACTTGTATGACCAAGAAACTACAAATCCCCTTGACAGAAATAGGTGGAGGAAGATTCTCAATGACCCCCACCTTGGCTTTTTCCACCTCTAGACCCTTATTTGAAACCTTGTGCCCGAGAATAATGCCTTGACGCACCATAAAATGATATTTCTCCCAATTGAGAACCAGATTGGTCTCAACACACCTCTTAAGAACGTGTCCCAGATTCTGCAAACATTCATCAAAAGAATCTCTAAAGACTGAGAAATCGTCCATGAACACCTCCACATTCTGGCCAATCATGTCAGAAAAGATGTCCATCATACATCTCTGAAATATGGTTGGTGCACCACATAGACCAAAAGAAACTCGTCTGAAGGCGAAAGTACCAAATGGACAAGTGAAGGTAGTCTTCTCCTGATCTTCTGGAGCGATACAAATCTGATTGTAACCCGAATAGTGTTAGGAATATGTGTATTAGTTTGATGATAAGTTCAGCAAAACACTTAAGTAGAAATCTAGTGTTTGTAGCCTCAACGGATAAGACCATCTTGGCTATCCGTTGAAGGAGTAGCCTTACTTAGCAATAAGTTTGGTATTGTAGCACATCTCACTCTCTGATTTCAAGCTGTAATTCTTTGATGTTGTTAGGAGATAATCAGTCATGTTGACTACTAATGGATGTACAAATAGGAGGGCTAATTGTAAATATATCATGCCTTGTAATTTTGTATAAGTGAAGAAGTGTCAACGGATATTGAAGACCTTCAACTGATAAGAAACTAAGCTTCAACGGATGTCTCTAACGCTTCAACGGATAATATCCATCAACAGATAAGTGCTTCAACGGATAAAGCTTCAACTGCTAGAGCATCAACGGATAAAGCCATCAACGGATGAAAGCTTCAACGGATGCACTGCTAGAGCATCAACGGATAAAGCCATCAATGGATGAAAGCTTCAACGGATGCTCAGTCTCATAGCAGTTGATAGTGACAGTTAACAAAGCTGACAGAGGCACATGGATTGACAGAGATGTGGTAGCCTATTTCAGGAACAGCAGAAAAAGCAGCCATTTTTAGTCTGGTTCAAAATGGAAAGTCAACAGATAATTCCATATTACACTGGATAAAAATGGAACAGAAACAAGTGGAGAACTATGGTCTTATTGTACTTTATCTTTGTCTTCACTTGTAAACTTGGTGTTATATAAACCAAGTAGTAGCTAGTAATTAGAAGTAAATTTTCCCTGAGCTGTTTAGAAATATCAAGAGAGAAAATCATCTAGTTTGTACTAGGAAGCAGCTGTGATTTAGTTTTGAATCACAGATTTTCTGAAATAACACATCTCTGGTGGAACAACAAATCCACCAGAAAAGTTTTTAAGTTCTTTGTGTTCATTACATTTGTGTTTGAATATATATCTGTCTGCATCAGCTCCAAGCAATTCACACACATTTGATCACTCAAACACTTAGTCTTACAAACTGCTCAAAACTTGAAAAAGTTTTGAGATTTACATTCAACCCCCCTTCTGTAAATCTCATTGTTAGTCCACTGGGAATAACAATTGGTATCAGAGCAAGCTCTTAACATACAAGAGTTTAAAGATCTATTCTGCTAACATCATGAGTAAGAAGGATATTGGTGTAAAGATTCTAATCCTGGAAAGAGATAACTATCATCACTGGAAGGTGAAGATGCATTTACATCTTCTCTCTCAAGATGAAAGCTACATCAACTGCATTGAGAATGGTCCTCACATCCCACACAAGGTGGCCACAGCTGCTACTGCTATAGTTGCTGTTGGACAGTCTATTCCCAAGCCAAAGGCAGAATGGATTGTTGAAGATATTGAAGAGGTCCATAAGGACAAGAAAGCCATGAACATTTTGTTTAATGGCCTGGATCAAGATATGTTTGACAATGTCATCAATAGCCAAACTGCTAAGGAAATTTTGGATACTGTGCAGCTTATCTGTGAAGGCACTGAGCAAGTTAGAGAAAACAAAATGCAGCTTCTCATTCAACAATATGAATATTTTCATTTTGAAGAAGGAGAATCATTGAATGATACATTCAACAGATTTCAGAAACTATTGAATGGATTAAAGATGTATGGGAGAGTGTACCAAGTCAAGGACTCCAATTTAAAATTTCTAAGGTCTCTACCAAAGGAATGGAAGCCTATGACTGTTGCTCTAAGAAATTCTCAAGATTATAAGGACTTCACACTTGAAAGATTATATGGAATTTTGAAGACTTATGAACTTGAGATGGAGCAAGATGAGCTGTTGGAAAAGGGAAAGAGAAAAGGAGGATCAGTTGCACTTGTAGCTGAAAGTGAAAAAGTTGAAGCCAGAAATGAGGAAAAGATAATGCCAAGTCTCAAAATTGGCACAAGCAAATCAGAATCAAGCAAGGGTAAAGAGCAAGTTGCTGAGGATGAAGGCAATTCCAGTCAGGATGAATCTGATGATATTGATGAACATCTGGCCTTTCTGTCCAGGAGGTTTGCAAAGATGAAGTTCAGGAAAAACACAAATTTCACTAAGCCAAACAAAAACGTGGTGGACAAATCAAAGTTCAAATGTTACAACTGTGGCATTAGTGGACACTTTGCAAGTGAGTGTAGGAAGCCAAATTCTGAGAAAAAGAAATTTGAGCAAGTTGATTACAAAAGGAAGTATTTTGATTTGCTCAAACAAAAGGAAAGAGCTTTTCTCACTCAAGATGATTGGGCAGCAGATGGGGTAAATGAAGATGATGATGTGGAATATGTCAACCTAGCCCTGATGGCTAATTCTGATGAAAATGAAACTAGTTCATCAAGCAACCAGGTAATTACTACTGATCTCTCTCAGCTTTCTAAACATGATTGCAATGAAGCCATAAATGATATGTCCAATGAATTATATCATTTGCGTGTTTCTCTTAAATCACTAGCTAAAGAAAACACTAGGATCAAAGAAAATAATGTGTTTTTAAGTGATAGGAATGCTGTGTTAGAGAGTCAGGTAATTGAGCTTGAAAAGATTAAACTTAAATGCTTGACTGTTGAGAGTGAACTAGAAGAAGCTGTTAAGAAAGTAGAAATTCTTTCTAAACAGTTAGAAAGTGAGCAAGAGGTAATCAAGGCCTGGAAAACTTCTAGGGATGTTGGTGTTCAAATTGCCAAGGTTCAGGGAATTGAATTATTCTGTGAGGATGCCTGGAAGAAAAACAAAAAGAAGTTAGAATTAATTGATGGATTGTCAACGGATGTGGAATCAACGGATGATGAAAGTTATCCGTTGAAGGAGGAAAAGGAGCATTCGCTGAAGGCTCATCAATTAAAACAGGCAAGTTCTTTTAAAAATAAAAAGAATGATTCAACTCTCAAGAACTTTGTCAAAGAAGGAGCTAGCACATCCAGAGATGTCAGTAAGGTGAATATAGGACACATGACTTTAGATCAGTTGAAAGATAGGCTTAAGTTGGTTGAGGATAAGAAGGAAACTAAAAGAAAATCAAAAAGAAATGGGAAGGTAGGGATTAATAAACATAACAATTACACACCTGATAGGTATGCTCCTAGAAAAAGCTGTGTACATTGTAAAAGTGTTAATCACCTATCTGATAATTGCAAATCTGTTAAAAATGCTCCCATGCCTTCAAATCCCTCCATGCCTAACATGTCTATGTCACCTCTGCATGTTATGCCTGTTATGTCTCACCAGAATCCCCATGCACATTTTGCAAACATGCCATACATTAACAATCCTTACTTTACTGCATTTAGTATGCCTCAAATGCCATACAATATGCCTATGTGGAATAACATGTTTACACAACCTATGACTTATCAAATTCAATCAAATGTGTTAAATGATTCTGTGACTAACCCTACACTTCAACCAACCATATCTGAGACCAAGGTTGACCCAAAGTTACCTAAGTCAAAAGATGCAGGAGGAATGAAGTCTAGGAAAAAGACTAACAAGGCTGGACCCAAGGAAACTTGGGTACCAAAATCAACTTGATTGATTTTGTTGTGTGCAGGGACAAAGAAGGAATCTATGGTACTTGGACAGTGGTTGTTCAAGACACATGACAGGAGATTTCACCCTGCTCACAGAGTTTAAGGAGAGAGCTGGCCCTAGCATAACCTTTGGAGATGACAGCAAAGGATTCACTATGGGATATGGCTTGATTTCAAAAGAAAATGTCATCATTGATGAAGTTGCATTGGTTGATGGTCTCAAACACAATTTATTGAGCATCAGTCAACTATGTGACAGAGGGAATACTGTTTCCTTCAATTCTGAAGCCTGTATTGTCACAAGTAAAAAGGACAATAAAGTGGTTCTAACTGGAGTTAGAAAAGAGAATGTGTACTTAGCTGATTTCAACTCTACAGATGCAGAATCCATTACTTGTCTTCTCAGCAAAGCAAGTCCAGTTGAAAGTTGGCTATGGCACAAGAAGCTGTCCCATTTGAATTTCAAGACAATGAATGATCTAGTCAAAAAGGACTTAGTTAGAGGAATGCCTCTAGTGGAATTGACAAGGGATGGACTGTGTGATGCTTGTCAGAAAGGAAAGCAAAAGAAAGTATCATTCAGTAAGAAGCTTGAATCTGCAATTGATGAACCACTGCAACTTCTACACATGGATCTTTTTGGACCAGTCAATGTATTGTCAATTTCAAGGAAAAGATACTGCCTAGTGATTGTAGATGATTTCTCAAAGTTTTCATGGGTTTATTTTCTTGGATCAAAGGATGAAGCTAGTGAAATCATCATCAATCATATCAAGCAAGTCAACAATCATCCTGATTTCAAAGTAAGGAATATTAGGAGTGACACTGGAACTGAGTTCAAGAATTCAACCATGAAGATGTTCTGTGAAGAAAATGGGATCATGCATGAGTTCTCAGCTCCAAGAACTCCACAAAAAAATGGTGTGGTGGAAAGGAAGAACAGATCACTAATTGATGTTGCAAGGACAATGCTTGAGGAGTCAAAACTCCCAACTTATTTTTGGGCTGAGGCTGTTAACTGTGCATGTTACACTCAGAATATTTCTCTAATCAATCAAGCAAAATGCATGACTCCCTATCAATTATTCAAGAGAAGAAAACCAACTTTAAACTTTCTACATGTCTTTGGTTGCAAATGTTACATCTTAAGGAATCAATCTGATCACAAAGGAAAGTTTGATGCAAAGGATGATGAAGGAATATTTGTTGGTTATTCTGCTGGAAAATCATATAGGGTCTACAATCTAAGAACCAACATTGTCATGGAATATGTACATGTTATGTTTGATGATAAAAAGTTGATGGACTAACAGATGAGGGACATCATGAAGGACTCAAATTTGACAATATTGAGATATATTGTGATGATAGTGAAGATGAGAATGATGAAGAAGGCATCTCAAGAAGAAACCAGAGTCTGCCTTTGGACAATGCAGCATCCGTTGAAAGACAAAGTGCATCATCCGTTGAAGTTCATAACGAAGCATCCGTTGATCACAGTCTGTCAACGGATAATCAATTCACCTCATCAGTTGATAGAACTCCCAATTCCTTTCAAAGGATCAGCAACTCAGGGGGAGTTTCAACAAATCAACATTCTATCTCACATCATGACAATACTGAGGCAACCTCATCAAGGGCTAATCTACCACCTCAAAGGAAATGGACCAAGAATCACCCTTTTGAACTGATCATTGGTGATGCTAAATCTAAAGTACAAACTAGAAGGGCTACTCAAGATGAATGTCTGTATAGTAGCTTTCTATCACAGGAGGAACCTAAGCGAGTGGAAGAAGCTCTTTTTGATCCAGATTGGATTTTAGCAATGCAAGAGGAGCTAAACCAATTTGAGAGGAACAAAGTGTGGAAGCTCGTACCCAAGCCAAAGAACAAGAGTTCTATTGACACAAAATGGGTATTCAGAAACAAGATAGATGAAAATGGCATTATCATAAGGAATAAAGCCAGATTGGTTGCCAAAGGCTATTCTCAACAAGAGGGAATAGATTTTGATGAAACATTTGCTCCAGTTGCAAGACTTGAAGCCATCAGAATCTTTCTAGCCTATGCAGCTAATGCCAATTTCAAAGTCTATCAGATGGATGTCAAGAGTGCATTTCTAAATGGGGAATTGGAGGAAGAAGTTTATGTAAGCCAACCTCCAGGTTTTGAAGATCCAAATTTTCCAGACCATGTGTATTATTTGTTGAAAGCACTCGATGGACTAAAGCAAGCACCTAGAGCCTGGTATGAGACTTTATCAAAGTTCCTTCTAGATAATCACTTCACAAGAGGTACTGTTGACAAAACTCTCTTCTTTAGAAATGTTAATGGCTCTAAGATACTTGTACAAATTTATGTAGATGATATTATATTTGGATCTACAGATGATAAACTTTGTAAAAAGTTTGCTAAATTAATGTAAAGTAAATATGAAATGAGCATGATGGGAGAGCTAACTTACTTTCTTGGTTTACAAGTTAAACAAGTTAGTGGTGGAATTTTCATTAGTCAAACTAAATATATTTATGATCTTTTAAAGAAGTTTGACTTAATGGATTGTTCACCTGCAAAAACTCCCATGGCCACTGCCACCAAGCTTGAATTAAACAAGGCTAAAAAGTCTGTGGATATTACAAGTTATAGAGGCATGGTTGGCTCACTTTTATATTTAACTGCCAGTAGACCTGATATTATGTTTTCTACATGTCTCTGTGCTAGATTTCAAGCTGACCCTAAAGAATCTCACTTAGTGGCTATTAAAAGAATTTTCAGATATCTCAAGGGGACTCCAAATCTAGGAATTTGGTACCCTAGAGAGTCTGGTTTTGATCTAATTGGCTACTCAGATACAGATTATGCAGGTTGCAAAATAGACAGGAAAAGCACAACAAGCACCTGTCAATTTCTAGGAAACAAGCTTGTATCATGGTTCAGCAAGAAGCAGAATTCTGTTTCCACATCAACAGTTGAAGCTGAATACATTGCAGCTGGTAGTTGCTGTACACAAATACTGTGGATGAGGAACCAGTTATTTGACTATGGTATAACTGTTGACAAAATTCCAATATTTTGTGACAACACAAGTGCCATTGCCATTACTGAAAATCCAGTGCAGCACTCAAGACCTAAACACATTGATATCAAGTACCACTTCATTAGGGAACATGTGATGAAAGGTACAGTGGAACTTCATTTTGTTCCAAGTGAAAAGCAGATTGCAGACATATTTACCAAGCCACTTGATGAATCAACATTCACAAGATTAGTAAGTGAGTTAGGTATGCTTAACTATTCATAATCTATGTCATCTATGTAATCTGTCTTGTAGCCTGAAATGAATTTGCTGCAAGAACAAAGTTGGCTTTAATCAAGACTTATCCTATCAACGGATATTCCCTATCCGTTGAAAGCCAAAATTGTTCTATCAACGGATATTCATTATCCGTTGAAAGACAAATACATTTCTGGTAATTTTATCCTTCAATGGTTAAAATAGTGTTGTTCATCAACGGATAACTATTTACCTTATCCGTTGATGTGTCACGTCAGTGAGTCACAGCCGTTGATTCTTTTACTCAACCGTTGATACAGATATACAATGTTGTATGTATTTGTATTTACGGTAGTTTTCAGAATTTCTACAGTTTCATTTATTCCTGAACGGCTATCACTTACTTAAAAGTATCATTTAATTATTTTATTTGTGTTTTAATTCAAGAAAGTATAAAAGCCCAATTGAATTCTTATTTTCACTTTAAGCTTTCTTGCAATTATCATTCTCTTTCTCTCTCAATTCTCAAGTTTTTCTCTGCAACCTCTACTCACAACAATGGCACCAGTAGTCAAAATTATGTCTCAAACAGGATTTGTTTATGAAAAGAATAATTTCATAGTCTTGGTTGAAAAGAATGAAGCCCATTCTGATTATCACAAGATGATGGACTTCATCAAGAACTGCAAACTGAGCTATGCAATGCTGGAAGCCCCAACCATCTACTGTGAAGTGATTGAGGAGATTTGGACAACTGCAGAGTTCAACTCCACAGATATGACTATTGCCTTCTCTCTCAAAGGTAAGGTCTATTGTATTAATTGTGATGATATACAATCTTGCTTTAAGTTGCCTGAGAATAATGCCATGACACCACATACTGATAAAGATGTCTCTGCAATGCTAGATTCCATAGGCTATGCTTTTGATTCTGCTAGCTTAGGTAGTATTAGAAGGAAAGGCCTTAGGAAAGAATGGAGTTTTCTTGGAGATGCCTTTATTAAGGTTTTCTCTGGGAAGATTAGCAATTTTGATGCTATCACTTCATCTCTTGTTAATATGCTCTATATGCTAGTTTCTGATAGGTACTTTAATTTTAGCAACTGTGTTATGCTAGAATTAGGTTCCAGATTAGGCAACAAAGCTAATAGACCACATAACATCTACTTTGCTAGATTCTTTATGTTATTGGCTAACCATGTTGCTGAAGGATTGGTTATATCCAATGAGAATAATAAACTCAAATGATGGGCACAAGAGAAAAGGGTCCTTGCAGACCTTTTGAGAATGAACCTCAACAGCCAGGTGCCATTGGTATACTTGCCAATCATGAATGCACCACTGGTAAGTGAGGTAAATATTTCTATAACTCCTACTATTTCCAACCCCAATGTTTCTTTGCCTTCTAGTGTGGCTATGGAACCTGTGTCATTGTCCAAACAGGCTCCTACCAAAGCCACCAAATCTAAAGTTTCCAAAGTCAAGTCAAAGAAACCTACCTCTGTTGTTTCTCAAAAGACAACAGTTGTAACAACTACCAAAAACCCTGAAGGGAGTGAACAGGGTGTGAGTGGTGAGGGGAGGGGTGAACATCAAAAAGCCCCCCAGGATAAGGTGGGAGAGGTGAGTGGTACCCAAACCAGCCAAGCCACAGTCTCTCAAAAGACTGTAGTGGTTCAAAAGGAGTCCAGCACATCCCTAGTTGCATCCTCCCAAAAGGATGCAACTATTGAAAATAGTCCCCAACCAGGGACACAGAACAAAAGAGGGAGGGACACTGAAGCTACACATTCACCAATTCAAGCCTTTTCAAGGAAGAAGAAGGCCAAAACCCTAGTTTCCACACAAGGGACACACACAGCACAGATACATCCACCATTATCTGTACCTTCTCAAATTCAGCTTGATGTGATTCCAGCAAATGTGGAATCACAGCCCCATTCTCTCAATATAGAAACACACCATTCCTCAAACTCTCCAACACCCTCTCTGGATGTGGATATGATATTCACATCAATTCCTGATTCTCCCTCATTAAAACTCAGGGAGGAGCCCCACTCAAAACCTGGTGATCATCATCTTTTAGATGATTTGTTGGATCATCAGCCAATTCTTTCAGATGTAGTTGCAGAATCTGTCTCACCACACTTAAAATCAATCCACACAGATTCAACAATTATGTCACTTTCTATCTCTACATCATTTCCTTCCTCAACGGATATCTCTCATCCGTTGACAAGTGGTTGTTCTTCAACGGATAAGCTTAACAGCAGTTATCCGTTGATACCATCAGTTTCTACTTCAACGGATACTCCCTATCCGTTGATGGCCTCTACACACTTAACAGAAACACTTCCAACTGTAGAGGACATGACAACTGTACAATCACTTTTAGGCTTGAGGGAAGGGAGTGATTTTTTGAGTGAGAGGCTGGGTTGCTCCCAGGCAAAAGGAGAGGTTGAGAGTCACCAAATGCATGCTATTTCTTCCAGCATGGCAAAAGTAAGTGAGAGGAGTGCCACCTTAGAAGGTGAAGGTGAGGGTGTGAGGGTGTGTGTGAGCCAGGGGGAGCCCCTGATGCAAGAAAAGAGAGAAATTGAGAGAAAGGCAGGTACAGAAGCTATAAGGGTGGATCCAGCCATTGCTAGTGAGTTAATGAAAGTGGATGATGCAGATAAGGAAAGACAATTTCAGCAACATTACAAAGCTGTCATTGATAACATTTCCTTGGATGCTGACACTTTTACTCACCCTGTTTCAGCCTATCAATTATTGGCTGCACAGGGCAATGTGGATGAAGAACATACACTACACATTGTACACACTTCAGAATCTCTTCTCAGAGACAAAGCTGCTGTCAACAGGCTGCCTTCTCAAGCTGGTGAGCCATCTGAAGAATTTGGAGTAAATTCTAATGATGATGACTCTAATTCTTTGAATGAGAGCATGAACTTAGGGGGAGTAGCAGGCCCCAGTTCTGTTCCTAATCTTCCTGCATGGGCATGGGCAAAACCATCAACACCAGGAGAGTTTGGTGTCACTTTGGTCAGACAAGTCATGACAATTCAGAAGGCCATTCAGCAGACTCAGGATGCTGGTACCAAGGCAATTCTTCAAGCTCATCTGGAATCTCTGCATCTCTTGCAGTTGCAGCATTACCAGCAAAATCTAAGTGTGGATGAGCTCAAGATGGACATTGCTGATCTGAAATCCTACAATGCTGAGAAATTGGATTCAGTTATACCCTATGGTACTATGCAAGATTTGTTGGGGAGACTGAGGAAGGCATCTAATGCTGACAAGAGGCTGGCCAGATTGGAAGATAGGGTTCAAATCATTGAAGACTCTATGGTCACCATTCTTCAGAATCAACAAACTCAAACAAATCTACTCATGCAGCTGGCACAAGCACAAGGCTTGACCCCTACCCTTGATGATAATAAAAAGGGGGAGAATAAAGGGGAAGGGGAAGGAGAGCCATCTACAACAGTTCAGATTTCTCAAGTGCTAGTTCCTGTCATCACAACTTCTCCACCAATTCAAGTCAAAGGAAAGCTAGATGGAATTGATCTAATCCAGATAGCAGCAGCTGAATTGCAAGTCAAAGAGCAAAGGAAGAAGATTGATGAAAAGATGAAACTAATATTTGGTTCTACAACTTCTCAATCACAATCTGTGAAGCATAGCACAAAAGTGGAATCAATTATTATGGAACTCAAGCCAGTAGGGAGGCATAAGGATGGAGAAACTTCTTCCAAAGATCTGCAACCTATGGTTCTCAAGCCGAACAACAGATCCAATAAGGACTCTACAAAGAATCCTCTAAAAGAGGTGGATTTTCCTCTTCCAAAAACTGATGAGGACAAGCTTTTAGGTAAAAGTATTGCATATCTCAAAGAGACCATGGATGAGGCTGTAAGGAGAAACATGGCTATAATCTTCAGAGAGGGAAAGAGCATATGTGTGATACAAGGACATCCCAAATTCTCAATAGCCAAGAGGGAAGAAACCAAAAGGTTGAAGGAAGAAGCCAAACAGCTAAAGGCTGACAAAAGAGCACAAGCAAAGCTTGAAAAACAGCTAAAGTCAAGTCAGGCTGAAGAACAGAAAGAAATTGAAGACAAAGGTGAAGATGAAGCTATGGGGGAAATGGTTGGTACTGAGATGGAGGAAAGAAATAAGGAAGAATGGCAGAAAGGGAAAAGAAAGAAGGTCAATGCAAAGAGAAAGAAGGTAGATAAGACTGAAGAAACCCAATCAATATCCAAACCACTACCCTCTATTCCTGAACCCATTGTACCTGACCCCTTCATGAACATTCATGGTGAAACAATCATTCCCAAGGAGGAACCAATTGATTGGGACACCATCAAATTTCCCACCTTCCTAACCTCTTCTCCACCATCAAAGAAGCAGAAAAGAAGAATCAAATCAACACCTTCTAAAGACTCAATCAAATTCACACAGAAGCCTAAGCCTAAACCTCAAACCTCTAAAGATGATTATGTTCACATCTGTGACATAAAAGAATTTTCAGACATTGAACTCTATCTGGATGAGCTGGAGGATGTAAGGGGAATAGCTGCCTACAGACAGCTACCAGAAAGACTAGTGTTCAAATACAAAGGAGCTGGGGAAAGAACATGGCCTCTTCACAGAATTCTGAATGAAGGCTACTCTACCTTGATTAGAGTCTACTCAGCCATACATAAGGATTCTGGCTTTACCAGAACTGCCAGGACTGAGATTCTCAACAAGATTGCCAACATAAGGAAAACTTGGAGGGAGCCCAATGCCTTGCCTAGAACTTTACTCATTCAAGAGAGAGGTATTACAATTCACAAATCACCTCATTGGTTGATGGAGTTCAGAGACAACAAAGGAGTCAGAAGATTTTTCAGAATTGAAGATCAGCTAAAGATTGCCAGTAATGAAACTCTCAAGGATATGCAATCTAAGTTAGATATCAATGAAGAAGATGAAGCTGAATTCTACAGACAACTTCAACTTCAAATAGAGGAGAATGACAGGAGACTAGGAAAGAAAACCAGGGATCGAAGGAAAAGAAAGTAATTTGCTCAGGCTAAAGGAGCACCCTTGGAAATAATGTATTTCTTCAATTTCATCTCAGCATATACACTTTTGTAGCACTTTTGAATTTCTGCTTTGTTACAGTTTATATATTTGTTAAGTGTTTTGTTATCATCAAGCTAAACCCAAATTTATGCCTACAGTTCTAGTAGACATAAATAGGGGGAGATTGTTAGGAATATGTGTATTAGTTTGATGATAAGTTAAGCAAAATACTTAAGTAGAAATCTAGTGTTTGTAGCCTCAACGGATAAGACCATCTTGGCTATCCGTTGAAGGAGTAGCCTTACTTAGCAATAAGTTTGGTATTGTAGCACATCTCACTCTCTGATTTCAAGCTGTAATTCTTAGATGTTGTTAGGAGATAATCAGTCATGTTGACTACTAATGGATGTACAAATAGGAGGGCTAATTGTAAATATTTCATGCCTTGTAATTTTGTATAAGTGAAGAAGTGTCAACGGATATTGAAGACCTTCAACGGATAAGAAACTAAGCTTCAACGGATGTCTCTAACGCTTCAACGGATAATATCCATCAACGGATAAGTGCTTCAACGGATAAAGCTTCAACTGCTAGAGCATCAACGGATAAAGCCATCAACGGATGAAAGCTTCAACGGATGCACTGCTAGAGCATCAACGGATAAAGCCATCAACGGATGAAAGCTTCAACGGATGCTCAGTCTCATAGCAGTTGATAGTGATAGTTAACAAAGCTGACAGAGGCACATGGATTGACAGAGATGTGGTAGCCTATTTCAGGAACAGCAGAAAAAGCAGCCGTTTTTAGTCTGGTTCAAAATGGAAAGTCAACAGATAATTCCATATTACACTGGATAAAAATAGAACAGAAACAAGTGGAGAACTATTGTCTTATTGTACTTTATCTTTGTCTTCACTTGTAAACTTGGTGTTATATAAACCAAGTAGTAGCTAGTAATTAGAAGTAAATTTTCCCTGAGCTGTTTAGAAATATCAAGAGAGAAAATCATCTAGTTTGTACTAGGAAGCAGCTGTGATTTAGTTTTGAATCACAGATTTTCTGAAATAACACATCTCTGGTGGAATAACAAATCCACCAGAAAAGTTTTTAAGTTCTTTGTGTTCATTACATTTGTGTTTGAATATATATCTGTCTGCATCAGCTCCAAGCAATTCACACACATTTGATCACTCAAACACTTAGCTTACAAACTGCTCAAAACTTGAAAAAGTTTTGAGATTTACATTCAACCCCCCTTCTGTAAATCTCATTGTTAGTCCACTGGGAATAACAAATAGCCATCCAGAAGACAGTAATACTCATGACCAGCCAACCTGTCAAGCATCTGATCAATGAAAGGCAATGTAAAATGGTCATTGCTGGTGGCTTTGTTCAGCTTCCGATAGTACATGCAGACTCTCCACACCATGATTGTCCATGTACGAATAAGCTCATTCTTCTTATTTGCTTCCACAATAATTCCACCTTTATTTGGCACACATTGAACCGGGCTTACCCATAAACTGTCAGAAATATGGTAGAGGATCCCTGCATCTAGCCACTTCAGAATTTCCTTCTTCACTACCTCCTTCATGATAGGATTACGTCTTCTTTGCTGCTCGACTGTAGGCTTGCTACCTTCCTCTAGCAGAATTTTATGCATGCAATAAGAAGGTCTGATTCCCTTAATATCTGCTATAGTCCATCCAATTGCCGATTTAAAATCTCTCAAAATCCTCAAAAGCTTGTCCTCCTCACTACCTGAAAGGTCAGATGCAATAATAACAGGCAGAGTAGATGTATCACCTAAAAACGCATACCTCAAATGCTCAGGTAAAGGCTTAAGCTCAAGAGTTGGAGCTTCTTCAATAGATGGCTTGATGCGTTTAGGAGCTTTATCCAATTACTCATTTCCAAGAGATTCAAAAGGCATATCAATCTTCCTTTTCCAGGAAGAAGCATTTAAATACTGTAATTGTTCTTCACCTTCGTCATCTTCATTTTCTGAATTTCCCAATAAGGCTTTTTCTAAGGCATTAGACCTTAGCAATTGATCAAGTTCCGATGTGACCATCGAATGGACCTACTCCGCTTTGAAGCACTCCTCATTATCAGTAGGAAATTTCATTGCATTGAACACATTGAAAGTTACATCCTGATCCAGCACTCGCATTTTGAGCTCACCCTTCTGCACATCAATCAAGGTTCGGCTAGTCGCCAAGAAAGGTCTCCCCAAGATTATGAGAATCTTCTTATCCTCCTAGAAATCAAGAATGATTAAATCAGCAGGGAATAAGAGTTTATCCACCTTGACCAAGACATCCTCCACAATATCACGCGGGTATATAATAGAATGATCAGCCAACTGCAAAGTCATGTATGTACGCTTTGGATCAGGTAAATCCAACTTTTTGAAGATTAACAAAGGCATCAGATTGATGCTAGCTCCCAAGTCACATAAGCATCTGTCAAAAGACACTTTTCCAATAGTATATGGAATAGTGAAGCTTCCTGGATCTTTAAGCTTTGGAGGCAACTTCTGCTACAGCACAGCACTGCAATCCTCTGTGAGAGCGACAATCTCTAAATCATCTAGCTTTACCTTCTGAGATAGAATACCTTCCATAAACTTTGCATAACTAGGCATCTGCTCGAGAGCCTCAAGGAAAGGTATGTTGATATGATGTTTCTTGAACACCTCCAGAAACTTCTCAAATTGCTTGTCCAGTTTTTTCTTCTGCAGCCGCTTGGGAAAAGGCGGTGGATGATAGATCTATTTCTCCCCTGTATTACCCTCAGGCGGAGTGTTCTCAACAGTATTCTTTCTTGGTTCCACTTTTTTATCCTGCCGCTCTACTTGTTTCTTAGCTTCAGCTTTTTCAGTCAACTCTTGAGTTTGTTTGGGATTCGTAACCTTCCCAGACCTCAAAGTGATTGCCTTTACCTGCTCCTTAGATTCCTTCTTTCCTGGCACTTCAGTGTCACTAGGTAGTGTACCAGGCTGATGATTTAGCAAAATATTGGCAATTTTCCCAATTTCATTTTCCAAGGTCTTGATAGAAACAACTTGACTCTTGCACATAAGCTTCAACTCCTCTAATTCAGATTTTTCATTAGCTGGTTGCAGCTGAAGTTGTTGTTTTGGTGCATACTGCGGTTGCTGAAAACCAGGGGGGTTGTACTTTTTAGCTGGATACTGCTGCTAAGGCTGTTGAACCCCATTTTGAGCTTTTCTCCAACTAAAATTAGGATGATTGCGGTTGTTGGGATGATAGGTGGCTGGCACTGGTTACTGCGATCGCTGAAAGTTGCTCACATATTGAGCTGATTCATTAGAAATTGCACACTGATCAGTCTCATGGGTACCAACACATAGCTCACAAACACTAGTGATTTGATTAACTCCATAATTAGCCAAGGTGTCCACCTTTATCGTCAAAGCCTTAGTTGGGCAGCGATAGCGGTTACTGCATCCAACTCCAAAATTCCTGCTACCTTTCCCTGAGTGAGTCTCTGGTAAGGATTTTGGTACTCATTAGGAGCCATCAGTTCAATGAGTTATAAGCTTCATCATAGCTTTTATCCCACAAGGCTCCTCCAGATGCTGCATCAAATATGGGTCTAGAAGTAGCACCCAATCCATTATAGAAATAGTTTATGATCATCCAATCAGGCATGCCGTGGTGTGGGCATTTCTTTAGCATCTCCTTATATCGATCACAAGCCTCACACAGAGATTCTCCAGTTTGCTGAGCAAACTGTGTAAGAGCATTCCTGATTGCAGCAGTCTTCGCCATTGGAAAGAATTTAGTGAGAAACTTTTGCGCAGGATCCTCCCAAGTGGTGATAGACCCTGCTGGTAGAGAATGTAACCAGCATTTCGCCTTATCCCTCAAAGAGAATGGGAATAATCGCAGCTTAATGGCATCTTCAGACACATCGTTGAACTTGAAAGTGTCACAGATCTCGATGAAATCCCTGATGTGCATGTTTGGGTATTCAGTAGGATTACCCCCAAACTGAACTGAGTTCTGTATAATCTGAATTATGATTGACTTGATCTCAAACGTGTTAGCCCTGATGGCTGGTCTGATGATGCTTGACTGAATGTCATTAATCTTAGGTTGAGAATAGTCCATCAAAGCCTTCAGATTTTCTGGTTGATCACCCATCTCAACTAATGCTGGTTCTTCAACTTTCTCTTCTTCTTCCTCAAAAACTTCTCTACGAACTACCACCAGTTCTTCCTCGGCTTTATCCAGAGACCTCTTACGAGTACGCGAACGCGTATGCATACACCATCGCTAGAGTTCCTGAGATAAGACAAGGAAACAAATAAGTAACAATGTCCGAGTCAATGAACTTTAACGACCACTGATGGAAAGCACATAAACTATAAATTAACACTGTAGTCCTCTGCAGCGGCGTCAAAAACTTGTTAGTCGCTAAGCACGCGCTAATAATACACGCAAGTATAGGAGTTCTCAAGTAGTATAGAATCATTTCTAGTTCGTTCCCACAGAGACTGTATTGGTTAACTATCTAATTTATGCACCTAAGCATCAATGTATGGTTATTATCCAATGCTAAGATGATAACAATTTTAGGTTGTTTATAACTAAGAATTATGCTAACAATTATAACTACGAGAATAAGACTAACTGAATTGATATATATGACAAACATGGGATTCTAACTTCATTAAATACTTCATTCAATAGCCTTATTATTCTTAACCTTAGCATGCAATGGTGATGACACTAATCAGATAACACGAAACTGATAAACTTCAACTTTTGTTGCACGAGTACCATTCTACCATACATCCACAAAAGAGATAGAAGCTGAATAGGCACTAATTATATTGAGACCCTTTATATCTATAGAATTTGACAACATAACTGTTTAAGCACAAGTTATTTATCTTGATTACATTGGGCAAGTAATATGGTTAAAATACCTACTAATCATGCATAACAATGACATGAACCTATGCTAGCATGGCAAGTTCTAAACCCTTAATTTCACTTTCCCTTCATTAAGAATTAACACGCTATCTCAGAAGTTCGCGACACTCATAAGACGAATAAGCACAACCAATACTAGGATATCATACATTCACCACATACTAAGGCATACAAATAATTTATCTAAAGAAATCCATAAATAAATCCGCTAGAACCCCACGATAACGATTAGCCAATAATCGGACTCATCATCAACGTGGGTTCCGATGAAAACATGATATATCAAACGTAGTATTTATACGAATAAATAAAACCAAGTACAAACAAGAGTATAGGTTCAGCAAACAAGAAACAAGCATCCAAATTACAACTCAAAACAAAGATTCACAAGAATAAACTAGATCATCTTCGCCTTTGTTGAATTATGCCAAAAGGTCTCTTGCCGTCTTCTCCTTGCGCTCTGGTCCGTCTCTGACTTCTTCTATTAAAAAAGAACTAAATATGTTTATATAGCAGTCCATGCATTCCAGGAGTCAAGCAATTCTAATTAGAAAAGAATCAGGATTTGTTTATCCCGACCCAGCGCGGCTGCGCGCTACAACAGCACGGGCGCGCCGACTTCCTGCTTCATGGTGCGGCCGCGCGCAACATCAGCGCGGGTGCGCCGGATTTCTGCCATAAAAACTTTATTTATTCTCCTTTATTCCTTGCAGCTTCGAGCCAATCTTTCAAGCTTTTACTCAAACACATCCTAAACAACATATTAGCATTAAAATAATGCTAATTCATCTGATTCACGAAGTAAAGACTAAAATGCAAAAACACTCTAAAACACGTTAAAACACATCTAACTTGAGTACAAATACACCAACTCAAAGCTTATTAGAGCATAAATAAGTGTCATAAATGCCAATCAATAGCAGGGAAACAGAAAGAATATTTAGTATCTGGATAGTGGTTGCTCAAGGCACATGACTGGAGATTCTACCCTGCTAATTAAGTTCAAGGAAAGAGCTGGCCCAAGTATTACTTTTGGAGATGACAACAAGGGTTATACTGTGGGAGATGGCTTGATTTCAAAGGATAATGTCATCATTGAGGAGGTTTCCTTAGTGGATGGACTCAAACATAATCTGTTAAGTATCAGCCATCTTTGTGATAAGGGCAACTCAGTCACTTTCAATTCTGATGTCTGTGTTGTGACAAACAAGAAAAGCAACAAAGTGGTTCTTACTGGTGTAAGAAAAGGAAATGTGTATCTAGCTGACTTCAACTCAACAAATTCAGAATCTGTAAATTGCTTCCTCGGTAAAGCAAGTCAAGGTAAAAGTTGGCAATGGCATAAGAAGCTATCCCATCTAAACTTCAAGACCATGAAGGAGTTAGTAAAGAAAGAACTGGTTAGAGGTATTCCTCAAGTGGAGGTAATCAGTGATGAGGGAAAGCAGATTAAAGCATCATTCAAAAAGAAGCTTGAATTAACAATTGAAGAACCTTTGCAACTATTGCACATGGATTTATTTGGACCATTCAATATATTGTCAATTTCAAGAAGAAGATATTACCTAGTAATTGTGGATGATTTCTCAAAGTTCTCTTGGATATTCTTTCTGGAATCCAAAGATGAAGCTAGTGAAATTATAATCAATCACATAAGTCAAGTTAACAATCGTCCTGAATTCAAAGTTAGAAGAATCATGAGTGGCAATAGAACTGAGTTCAAGAATTCTATGATGAGATCATTTTGTGAAGAGAATGGGATCATGCATGAGTTTTCTGCAGCTAGAAGTCCATAACAAAATGGAGTGGTAGAAAGAAAGAACAGATCCCTTATTGAAGCTGCAAGGACAATGCTGGAAGAATCAAAGTTGCCAACTTATTTTTGGGCTGAAGCTGTGAATACTGCATGTGTAATAACCCCAATTTTTAGAATTTTTGAAACCCTTATGAATAGTGTTTTGATGATTATGCTGATTAAGAAAACTTTTCATGCCACACTATGAAGGGGTTCTTTTATGGATATTCTGAGATTTTATTGGTACTCTATATGATATATAAGTGTATGTAAAGATCGTCAGAATCCAAATTTGAACCTTTTGATTTTTCCCGAAAATCCACCAGATATCGAAAGAATTGAGTATAAGGTAACAAGATAAAAAGGATTTAAATTCAAGGATTTTAATAGAGGATCATAAGAGGAATATAATGTATTGAGAAAGGTTAAGGGAACCTAAGTAATGAGATCCCGGGTATGATCCCTCAAACGATAAACGAAAACGAAAGTTAAACGAACCGTATAACAGATCAGCGGTCATTAGCCAAATAATTAAAAGCTAATCAAAGAGATTAGTGAGGATGATGTCATCAAACCAATGAGAAGAGGACAAAGGAGGGAGGATGACATCACATGGTGACATAAGCATGACCAAGCAAGTGTGTTGTTGGTTGAATTAGAACCACACAAAAATTACCATGGTAAAAAGGTAATAATACAAAAACAAAACAAATCAAAAATCAACCAACCAAGCCAACAATTCATTTTCACCAAAAACACAACATTTTCTCACCTTTCTTCTTCCATGCTCTCGGCTTTTTCTTCTTTTCCAAAGCAAGAAAATCAAAAATCAAGTTCCAAGCATTGTTAAATCACAAGGTAATTATCTAAGACTCCTTATGCATAGTTATGGATATCCTATAAGTTTGAGCTCCTAAATCATTCACAATATCTTCCTAAAATTCATGGAAGAAGATGGTGAATAGTGTTTTTCAAGAACTAAAATTTTTGTTCTTGAAGTTTTGTTTAGTTTAAGCTTGGATAAGGACTTTAAGGGTGATTCCAAGCCATTCTCTTGATTCTCCACTCTCCAAGGAAGGTATAACCCCTCCAAACCCTAACTTTATTTGAGTAATTAGGTTTAGTTTTGTTGATTTTAATTCATGGGAGGCTTGCTTGTTGTGAATGTAGAGATTACTTAGTTTTGTGAAGTTTTGGAGTGGTAATTCTTGGATTGTTGATTAATGACCTTAAGTGTAGTTAAATTCAAGTTTAAGAATAAGTATAAATTGTTAATGTTGAGTTGTTGGGGCTGTTATGATGTAGTATGGATGGATTTTTGATTGGGTTGTGATTGTGGATTGATTGTGGGTTGAATTGGAGTGTTTTAAATTTAGGTAATCGCGTAAACATAGCCCTCGTAATGTCCGATTAACTTTAGGCTGTTTTTGTTCTTAACATTAGGACCCGTGAACTCACTTCTAGGTTTTGACCATTGCCATGATTAGATAGTTCATGTTACGAGCTTCGTTTTGATATGTAGTTCGTTTGATTCCGATGTACGGTTTAGGAGAAACGGCCGTTTTAAGTAACGACGTTTCGCGAACAAATCATTACCCCTCGCCTTACTTTGAAACATAGGTTAAAGACCTAAAAGACTAATTGGAGTATAAAACATTTATGTAAAGTGTGTTAGGCAGTTGGTAAGACACTCGCGAAAGAATCGCCTTAAAACTCGTAATGGTTAATTTATTAAAAATGGTGGAGCCGAGGGTACTCGAGCGACTTAAGAGAATCATTAAGCGCAAAGCAAGCGTTAAAGTCTAAATTGGTTAAAGTATAGATTTATAAGCGACTTTGGTTTAATTCCAACTTATATGTTGTTTATAGGTTACCAGACTCGTCCCAAGCCATTTATAACCCCCAGTCGCTCAGGCAAGTTTTCTATCCGTTATACTGTTGTTGTGATGTATACATTTGTACATGCATTATCTTGTGATAGATGCATAATGGTTATTTAGCAAATTCTTGCGATATATTGTAGCATGTGATATGGTATATATGCATGCCTGTTTTGTATTCTTGATACATATATCTGTTGATTCAGTTGATAATACCTATGCTAGAGATAAGCGGTAATTTGCATATACCCTTAGTATAGGGGACCCAAAGGTGAACTTTTTCTAAAACCGGGAGTCGAGGCTCCCGAGTATAATATATATATATATATATATATGAATAGTTTTTAAAACTATGAATCGAATAAGGTTTATTCGATAACTTTATTTTATTAATGAATATTATTTTGAATATTCATTCGAGGGCTTATGACCCCGTTTATTTTATTATTGATTATTATTTTGAATATTCATTCGAGGGCTTATGACTCCGTTTATTTTATTAATGAATATTATTTTGAAAATTCATTCGAGGACTTATGACTCCGATTATTTACTAAATAATATTCTTTATTTTATTAAAGAATAATGTGTCGATAATCAAACTTACTTTTGATTATTCAAATAAGGATATTACTTTCGTATAAGTACATCTTTGATTATTTAAGATTCATTTCAAGTATAAGTTTTACAACTTCTACTTCAATTATTTTTATAACGATTATTCTTTATGGGAATATTATTTAAATAATAATATTAAGATATTTTCTAATATATTGGGACTGATTTATTTTATTGAATCAGCATCACTCCAAACATTCTTAAAAATGTTTTGTGAGTCTTCAAAATGATTTTAAAAGTTAGAGCGGATCCCAAAACTCATTTTTTTATATTTAAGATCCTCCTTTCGAAGGGGATTTAAATACTCGCTCAAAACCTGAGGGATCCGGCTCTGTGGTATGTTTCATATTCGCAACAAGGTTGCTGTCTTGATAAAAGAGTTTTTGATTACTTACCCAATACTCGGGAAGTAAAATTCTTGGAATAAGTTAATCCATTAACAGGCATCGCCTGGGAAATATCGGTGAGTTTTCCTTTCCAACTAGATACGACTTCTTGGTGGAGCCGTATCAACAAGTTTCTACTTGGGGAAAGTGGGGACGAGCTTTACATTTCAGAGTCATGGATTTCATCTGAACTAGGAGTGGCGTAAGTGGTCGAGTAGCGCCGGCCCAGCCTTATTTTATTGGCCCAAATGGCCCGGAAGTTCCGCTAAGACGGTCCATTCCTTAGGAGTTCAGTGTTCGGTTGACAAGTAAATCCGACAGGTTCTCCTCTACATGTAGAAAATGGTGGGGTTGCACTACTACGACTGATCATCGTAAGTGGTCTTCCTGGCGCGGCAAACTCCCGTAATGAGTTCATCATCCAATTGGATATTTCTGCAACACTACCCAGAGCACTTCCATAGAAAGGCTACGGTTGGGCGATTGTTGAGTGTTGGCAGGGTCAAGTTTTCAAAATGATGTTTGCATCAAATGAAGTACCTCATAACTTCATTTTATTTTGATGATATTTTAAAGATTGATTCTATACAAAGTTTTGTCTTGTAGCTTAATCTATGGGATGAACTATTTATACATTGAACCGTGGTGGTTCAAGTAGTATTCGGAAAAGATATAAGTATATTAGAGTATCTTGTAACTTCATCTTTTAAACTTATATCTAGTTAATGATTGTCTTATGAATGACAAAGGTTTCAGAAAAACGTTGAGACAAGGTTAGATATATGAGATCACCTTGCAACGATATTTTTATACAATTATACACTGGAACTCTGTGTTTATTATGCATGGAAGAGGACTTCCAAGCTTTTGAAAAGTATATATGTAGATATACTGAATATTTTGTGACTTGGTCGCGTTAAGATATCAGCTTGGTTCATTTCTTCTTGACCAAGACTTTCATGAGTACTATGAGAATGCTCATATATTGTTAATTATTATACATATTATTTCAGTGGGCTTGTTGCTCACCCTTGCTTTCTTCTTTCATCACACAACATCAGATAGACAAGATGAACAGGACCAAGCTTCCAATTCGCAAGCGGTTAGAGTATGTTCCGCAGTTTTCTGGACGCGTCGATGCCGCCGTAGCTGAGGTAGGAGCTACCAATAGGCTAGGTTTTCAACTATGGATGAACCAGACTTATGTATAATATGAATTGTAATAATGGCAAAGAAATGTAAATTTATTCAGAACCTTCTTGAGATGTAATGGCTTATTATGTGGAATAAAATGACTTGTATTATTTTTTGGGTATTCATCTCTGAGACTATAACTTGTGGTGTGTGTGTTTATTGTGGGGTCACAGTGCAGAGTAGTTGATTGTATATTAAGATTGGGTGTTATTAAGGGAAATGGAACTCGTGACAACCCGGATCCCCGACCCCGGATTTAGGGGTGTTACAGAAATGGTATCAGAGCTAAGCGTTATAAACCTCAGAGATGATGTGGCGTTATGATAATAAGTTCACTAATATAATAAGAACTCATGCCAAGTTCATAGTCGGGCTACCTAATGTAGTACTGACAGTTAAAACCCTTATGGGAACCCTTATAAATATCGTGGTAGTAACATAGTTCGTTCTCGTATAGGGAAGCGGGGCACCGTACCCTGAGGTTCAGGAGCATCAGCATGAGGATGTTTCATTACATGTTGGAGATCAAATTATGAATCTGATAGAGTACCCTAACGAGGGACCGGATGAGATTCATATTGAGAATGTTGCGGTTGAGGATGTTATCCCAGAAGGGATTGTTACCGAGGAGGATCTCGTGGAGGATCCTGACGAGAATGAAGAGAGGACCGATGAGGAATTGATGACCGTAGTCAGGGCGACTACCAGAGCAAGAATGGCCGCAAGGGTGGAACTAGAGGATGAAGAGTTACCAAGGGCACAAAGGTTAATGAGGGCAGAAGGAGTGGGGCCTTCCACGACACCAATTATACCAGTATCAGACCCTCTTCCCGAGGTTCCTGAAGACATCCATGAGGTTCCACCAATTCATGTTCCCTCCCTGTACAGAGCCCAGCACCTACTGAGGAAATGCCACCTTTATCTCCTGCACTATTGTCACCTGATACCGTGCTTGGTTATCCATTTGGATCCCCTGGGCCTGCACCACCTGCACCCCATGGACTGCTAGATGCAACCACTCAGGCTTCTCTTATTGCAGATTATTACATGACTTTGGGTCGCCTGTCTGAGGCCCGTAATGTTAGGAGTGATCTGTTGGATCGACTTACTGCACCAAGGATTGAGGGCGGGGTACTTCCGGCAGGATTAGCTCATAGCATGGAAAGGATTGAGGCTACCACCCGTGTTACAGCTAGAGGCCATCTTGAGTGTCAGATTGATCCAGCTCTACTTGAAACTATCTTAGACCTCATCACCTCTGTGATGGAGCAGGTTAGGGATGTCGTGCGTGCTCGCATTTCTTGATCCATGGTAGTGTACAGAGCCAGAGCGATCAGACAAGGGTTTCATGTAGCACCGCTTTTGGAGGATTAGCCTAAGTTATGAATGATTAGTTTTAATGACTAGATGATTATCTATGGTAGTACTTTTGGGATAGAAGCGATCAGATCACATGATGTAATTCTCTTTAATGTGTTCAGTTGTTGTACCCTCGAACAAATGGTTATGTATATATTCGTTAATTTCAGTTCAGATCAGCCTGTTTATGATAAGTTCATATTGTTAGTTACACTATTAACACTTCAGAGCGTGTCATGAAGTTTATAGAACTTGAGAATTCATAATTTGCAATCATGCAAGGACGGAATGAGGGAAAGACTTAAGCAAAGTAAATAAGACAAATATCCAGAGATTCCCAAAAAAAAAAAAAATTCCAAGCATTATGCCCCCATGAGGAATAAAATTAGGGGCAAAACCTTGAATGTGATAATCAGGGAAGTCGTAATTAAGCTATAAGGAATCCAGAATATAATGAAGTGGAAAATGAGGATTTTAAATTAAAGGATGACCCCAATTATGGGGAGTAGGAAGAAATATTTAGACTGAGAAAACAGAAGTCGAGCAAGATAGGATGAACCAGGATGGTACTCCTATTGGGCAATCCATGGACCTGCCTAAAACAAAACTTATACTTTTACCCCTAACCACCACCTTGAGGAAACAATGTGGTGTGAAATTCTTTCAGGACCTTTAAGTCGCTAAGCCCTTAGAGTTCCAAGGAACAAGCTGATCCAGTCGAGGCAAGAGCCTGGCTAAAGGAAATATAGGAATCATTTGAGATTCTAAATGATTGACGAATCACAAAAGACTGTTTTTGTCACTAACCCTCCTAAGAGAGATACTACCCACTGGTTAAAGACCACGAAAAGCACGGAGCAAGAGGTTACAATAAATTGATTAAAGTTCAGTCAATTGTTTTTAGGAAAGTACTTCCCAAGGTTATGGAGATAGTGTAAAAGCTTTAGAGCCAGAACAAAGGCGGACGAGTATGATGAATTATGAATCTAAGCTGTAAAAGTTGTCAAGATTCATTCTGAGGACACGAATCCAGAATGACGGGATATTTGAAATTAATGCTTATGTTGTGTTGGTTCATGAAATAATGATAAGAGAAAGGAAAATAAAAAGAAACTGAAGTGGAAAGGAATATAAAGGCAATAGAGTTTGAGGAATAATAAGGAAGTTGGGTATGAGGAAACCCTAAAGACTCGTAGCAATAGAAATAGAAAAGTATGTAATTGTCAGGATGAGGGTGATTCACCATGAGTTAAATTGCTGGTTGAAGGCATAAGAGATACATATATTATACCCCCTTTAAGTTGGGAGGATTCAAGGAAACCTTAAGATAGTTCGAAGGATAAATAATGAGATGCGGATAGACTGAGGAGACAAGGAAGAAAGAAATTAGGAAAAGTGGATGAAGGAAGTGACCTTCAAGAATGTGAAGTGTAAGACCGGTGGCTTGATACCCAGAAAGGGTATGAAAGATATCACAGCATTGAGGTGACTGTTGAGATAAAACAACAAAAGTAAATAAGGAATTATTAAGAAGAAGTTCACGTTGAACACGACCAATATCTTTCAGAACATCCTTGTTATCATTACCAAATTAGGCAAGAAAAGCGGATAACCGTTGTTATCTTTTGGAGGCCATATTGATTGACCTCATTTTGAATACAGATGTTATTGTGAAATTAGGCATATACTATCGAGGTGGAAATGATTGAATAAGACACCCTTATCAGGAATATATAACTTGATTGATCCATGGAAGGATGCATGTACCTTTTTAAAGGTGGAATTAAGGATAAAACATTGGTAACTTAAAATGAATCCTAGGGGAATGCATAAAGGTTGGCATTTCACCCTTAATAGGGATAGTATGAGTTTTGACAGTATGAATTGAAAAGGATTAAGGTAACAACAACCTTTAAAGAATCAGTGGAGAAATTTTTCAAAAGTATATAGACAATGATTCTAGTATTAGTATATGGTATTTTGATATGCCCTGTATCTAGGGAATACAGGAGGAATAATTCAAGGATAACCTTAGAGGTTTTACAAGGAGAAAGGTAATATTTAAAATTCTCAAGAATAGAAATATTGATAAAGGAAATATGACGTAATTATAATGATGCCAAGTGGGGCACGTGTTAAACCACGAGAAAGTATGGATCGAACCAGTAAAGGTCGAAATTGTTCAGGGCAATTAGGACCTAAGATAAAAGATTTTCTAAGTATGATTGAGAGTCAGTCGTGACAGTGATTAACCTCTAAAGACTGAGGCAATAACTTATGGAAAAATGGTGATATTTTTTTTACTCATCAGATTTTAAAGAAAACATCTTCACATAAGCAGTGATTGAAATGATGTAGGAAATTTATTTGGAGGTGGTTAAAATGACATTGACTGTAAGGAAATTTTAATATCAGGAAAGGCCAAAGGGGTGGCCGACACTTTAAAGGTAAGAGGATAATTATAGGCGCTTGTGCCAAAGGAATACAGTGATGAGGGTTAAAGGTGTGAAGGTTGTATTATGGTTTAGAAGATTGACATTCCTTCTAATGACTGTGCAATACCCAACCGTAATAGTAGTTGGTAAAGGTTAATTCGTGTAATCGCCATGAGCGGGCTATCTATCTCAGAAGATACTATCTTGAGATAAGCCAGGACAATGTTTCAAAAAGGACTAGACGAACCTTTGAGTTAAGTCTTCTATTTAAGGCATATGATTAAGAATGGTATTAACCTGCTATCGGCGCTTTGATTGAAACTCTTCTGCAATTTTATATGCTTCATGTCATGTTTGTATGTCAGGATCAGGAGTGTTCTTCATGAATTATGAATGGTGATTATGTTAACTACTTAGAAGAATTCTATACGACATGTATAGACTCCGTATGGTTAGATATTAAGATTTCATAGAAAGTGAATGATGACAGTAGGTCAGTGGTGGACCATAGTAATGCAGCAATGATTCTGCGAGCAATGAGCTGATCACAACCGTGGGAGTTGTATTGGAGTGGATGTTGAGATTAAGTACCACTAATCGGGTCGTGTCGACGTATAAGTTATCTTTGATAGAAAAACTAGGTCGATTATTGACCTATTGAATATTTATTCCTTCTATCAATAGAGAGTCATATTACTATACGAGGAAGGTTGCAGTGCAAGCATAGAATTCTAGTAACGATGATGTATAAAATGAGATTCCAGATTCTATTTTCGATGTCGAGGGAGTTTCAAAGGTGATTAAGTATAAGCTCGAGGAAGAGCATGGGTCCATAGAATGATGGATGGAATAGCAAAAATATTTAAGCATGTGAAATGCGATGCGATAATAATTGATGTTGATATATATACACATATGTTTTGTTCTCCTATGACAAACCTCTATAGTTCAGAGGTAGGTCCCAAGCCAGATATTTTGTGGCAGTATTTTTTTTTCATATATACAATTCTCTTCAATTCGCTCTTTTCTCTCCTTTTCAATTCATATAAGCTGAGAAGAACAACCCTTCCAGAAGGGGAGGTATTGTAACACCCCCAAATCCGGGGTCGGGGATCCGGGTTGTCACGAGTTCCATTTCCCTTAATAACACCCAATCTTAATAAATAATCAACTACTCTGTACTATGACCCCACAATAAACACACACACCACAAATTATAGTCTCAGAGATGAATATCCAAAAATAATCACAAGTCATTTTATTCCACAATTATATGCCAAAACACCTTAAAAGGGTTTCTGAATAAATTTACATTTCTTTGCCATTATTATAATTCATAAATATACATAAATCTGGTACATCAAAAGTTGAAGCCTAGCCTATTGGTAGTTCCTTCCTCAGCTACAGCGACATCAATGCCTATAGGAAACTGCGGAACGTTTCCTATCCGCTCGCGAATTGGGAGCTTGGTCCTGTTCATCTTTTCTATCTGTTGTTGTGTGATGAAAGAAGAAAGCAAGGGTGAGCAGCAAGCCCACCAAAATAATATGTATAATGATTTACAGTTTATGAGCCTTCTCATAGTACTCATGAAAGTCTTGGTCAAAAGAAATGAACCAAGTTTGATATCTTAATGCGATGAAGTCGCAAAATATTCAGTATATATACATATATACTTTTCAAAATCTTGGAAGTCCTCTTCCATGCATAATATACATAGAGTTCCAGTTTATAACTGTATAAAACTATCGTTGCAAGGTGATCTCATATATCTAACCTTGTCTCAACGTTTTTCTGAAAATCTTTGACATGCATAAGATAATCATTTACTAGATATAAGTTTAAAAGATGAAGTCACAAGATACTCCAATATACTTATATCCTTTTTTTTCCAAATACTACTTGAACTACCACCGTTCAAGTTATAATTAGTTCAAAAGTTCATTACATAGATGAGACTACAAGATAATACTTGAATAGATTCAATCTTTAAAATATCATCAAAATAAAATGAAGTTATGAGATACTTCATTTGATGCAAACATCACTTTGAAAACTTGACCCTGCCAACACTCAACAATCGCCCAACCGTAGCCTTTCTAT
Organism: Apium graveolens; assembly: GCF_009905375.1. Lineage (NCBI taxonomy): Eukaryota > Viridiplantae > Streptophyta > Magnoliopsida > Apiales > Apiaceae > Apium > Apium graveolens. Next base: position 48,698,426 of record NC_133647.1, on the reverse strand, counting down.
CGAAGTGCTCTGGGTAGTGTTGCAGAAATATCCAACTGGATGATGAACTCATTACGGGAGTTTGTCGCGCCAGGAAGACCACTTACGATGATCAGTCGTAGTAGTACAACCCCACCATTTTCTACATGTAGAGGAGAACCTGTCGGATTTACTTGTCAACCGAACACTGAACTCCTAAGGAATGGACCGCCTTAGCGGAACTTCTTGGCCATTTGGGCCAATATAATAAGGCTGGGCCGACGCCACTCGACCACTTATGCCACTCCTAGTTCAGATGAAAGCCATGACTCTGAAATGTAAATCTCGTCCCCACTTTCCCCTAGTAGAAACTTGTTGATACGGCTCCACCAAGAAGTCGTATCTAGTTGGAAAGGAAAACTCACCGATATTTTCCAGGCGATGCCTGTTAATGGATTAACTTGTTCCAAGAATTTTACTTCCCGAGTGTTGGGTAAGTAATCAAAAACTCTTTTATCAAGACAACAACCTTGTTGCGAATATAAAATACACCACAGAGTCGGATCCCTCCGGTTTTGAGCGAGTATTTAAATCCCCTTTTTAAAAGGAAGATCTTAAATATAAAAATGAGTTTTGGGATCCGCTCTAACTTTTAAAAATCATTTTAAAGACTTGAAAACACTTTAAAGAGTGTTTGGAATGATGCTGATTTAATGAAGTAAATCAGTCTCAATATAAAAGAATAACTGAATATTATTTTTTAAATAATATTTCCATAAAGAATAATCTTTATAAAAATAATTGAAGTAGAAGTTTTAAAACTCTTACTTGAATGAAAATTAAATAATCAAAGATATACTTATACAAAAGTACTATCTTTGTTTGAATAATCGAAAATAAGTTTGATTATCGAAACATTATTCTTTAATAAATTAAAGAATATTATTAAATAATAAGCGGAGTCATAATACCTCGAATGAATATTATAAATAATATTCATTAAATAAAATAACGGAGTCATACATCCTCAAATGAATATTCAAGTAATATTCAATAAATAATATAAAGTAGTCATAAGTCCTCGAATGAATATTCAAGATAATATTCATTAATAAAATAAAGTTATCGAATAAATCTTATTCGATTAATAGTTTTGAAAACTATAACCATATATATATATAAATATATATATATATATATATATATATATATATATATCAAATCTACTCGCGATCCTCAACTCCCGATTTTAGAAAATGTTTTCACCTTTGGGTCCGTATACTAAGGGTATATGCAAATTACCGCTATTCACTAGCATAGGTATTATCAACTGAACCAACAGATATATATGGCAAGAATACGAAACAGACATGCATATGTACCATATCACATGCTACAATATATCGCAAGAATTTGCTAATATAACCATCATGCATCTATTACAAGATAATGCATATACAAGTGTATACATCACAACAACAGTATAACGGGTAGAAAACTTGCCTGAGCGACTGGGGGTTACAAATGGCTCGGGACGAGTCTGGTAACCTATAAACAACAAGTAAGTTGGAATTAAACCAAAGTCACTTGTAAATCTATACTTTAACCAACTTAGACTCTAACGCTTGTTTTGCGCTTACTGATTCTCTTAAGTCACTCGAGTACCCTCGGCTCCACCATTTTTAATAATTTAACCATTATGAGTTTTAAGGCGATTCCTTCGCGAGTGTCTTACCAACTTCCTAACACACTTAACATAATTGTTTCATACAATAATTAACCCTTTAAGGTCCTTAACCAAGGTTTCAAAGTAAGGCGAGGGGTAATGGTTCGGTCGAGAAATGCCATTACTTAAAATGGTCGTTTCTCCTAAACCGTACATCGGAATCAAACGAACTACATATCAAAACGAAGCTCGTAACATGAACTATCTAAAAATGGCAATGGTCAAAACCTAGCAGGGAGTTCTCGGGTCCTAATGTTATGAACAAAAGCAGTCTAAAGTAAATCGGACATTATGACGGCTATGTTTACACGATTTCCCAAATTTTTACCATTCCAAATCATATCAATCCAACTACCAATCAACAACAACTCAAGATACACATCAATGCTACTGATTTCAGTCATAATAAGCTCAAGGATATCAATCCAATCATATATTATAACATCTCCAAATTCAACTAAACTACTTAACAATTAAGCTCGAATCATGCTTATCATTCAAATTACTATTCATCCATCCAAACCATCTCCAAACTTCAACATTCAAACTTATTACTAAAGGGTTTGAAGATTTATACCTTCCTTGGGAGATGTTAAGTTGCTAGGAAGCCTTAGGGAGCCTCCTACAAGCTTGATCTTTCCAAAGAAATCAAGAACACAAAGTTAGGCTTTGAAGTTTCTAAAAGTCCGATTTAAAGAACTGTAAAAATGAGGGTCTTACCATGCTTATTTGGAATAGACTTGTGAACAAGAGTTGTAGGAAATCTCAATACCTTTCCAACGAGCTATAGAACACAACATTTGAGTGAGTATTGAAGGAGATATGGCAGTTTGAAGTTGCTGGGTTTGTTTTAGCCGAGAGCTTTCTTCTTGAAATGGGAAAGTCAACTTCTAATTTTTGTGTTTTATGATATTTGCTTGGTTGCTTCTCCTTTTTGCCTTGGAAAATGTTTTAGCTTTTTACCATGGTAAATTTTACATGGCCCAAAATCAACCAACAAAACAAAACCCCTTGTCATGCTTATGTCATCTTGCACATGTCATAATGCTTCCACTTGTCCACACCTTGTTGGTTTGATGACATCATCATCCCTAACCTTCTTGATTAACTCCTAATTGCTTGCCTAATGACCGCTGATCTGTTATAGGGTTCGCTTAACTTTCGTTTTCGTTTATCGTTTGAGGGATCATACCCGGGATCTTATTACTTAGGTTTCTTTAACCTTTCTCAATACATTATATTCCTTTCATGATCCTCTCTTATAATCCTTAAATTTAAATCCTTTTTATTCTGTTACCTTATACTCAATTCTTTCTGTATCTGGTAGATTTTTGGGAAAAATCAAAGTGTTCGGAATTGGATTCTGACGATCTTTACATACACTTATATACCATATAGAGTACTAATAAAATCTCAGAATATCCATAACAGAACCCCTACATAGTGTGGCATGAAAACTTTTCTCATTCAGCAAAAACACTATTCATAAGGGTTTCAAAAATTCCAAAAATTGGGGTTATTACAGGTATTGCCGAATGACTATCTATCTGTGTGATAGAAGCCTAGTAGGATACCACATGTTGTTTAATTGCTTGTCAAGTACTAAAGGCTGGCCACCTTCTGTACTAATTATGCAATAGAACAAGTGTTCATGATCATAGTGATCTCTCAACACATTCCTTTACTTCTATATGATCGATCAAATTTTGGAAAATAGAAACAGCTGAAAAAGGAGTAGTAAAGTTGTGGTGGTATTCGGAATGGAAACACATTCGTGATACTATGGTTGACGTGGTTATTAAAAGGTTATAGAACGCTAACGAGCAAATGTATAACCAGTATAATATTAGGAACGGAAGGTAGTAGCGATTACGAACGGGAAAATAATGGGTATTGAGAAGCAAAAGCTCTAATGCTAAAAGCTATAATAAGAGTCTGTGCAATAGACTTGAAAGAATTCGGAATGATCACTTAACGCGGATTAAGTTTTCTCACGACAATAGATCATGTCATTATCGAGATGTCGCCTTATGAGATCCTTGAGGGAAGACAATGTCGATCTCCCTTATATTAGGATGAAGATTACAGAGCGCAAGATGCCCGGACCAGCAATGATTCAAAGGACCAAGGATATAATAGATTTAATCAGAGGATGGCTGGTAGTAGCCCAAGATGGACATAAAAAGTATGTTGATTCGACACAAAAGGACAAAGAATAGGAAATTGGGGACCTAGTAATGTTAAAGGTATCCCTTGGAAAGGATTGATGAGGTTCAAAAAGAAAGGAAAGCTAAGCCTACGAATTGTTGGACCCTTTGTGGTATTAAGACGTATTGGGAAGTTAGCATATGAGCTAGCCCTACCCCCGAACATGTAGCAAGTTCATAACGTGTTCCACGTATCAATGTTAAGGAAGTGTAATTCGGATGCCAGATAAATAGGGGCACATGAGCGCATAGACATGCAACCAGACGTAACCTACATGGAGCAACCAGGAAGGGTTATAGATCAAAAATGGACAAATGCTTAGGAGAAGAGTTATCAAACTAGTCAGAGTTTGATGGTAGAACCACAATGTGGGAAAATTATGTAAGAGTTAGAAAGTGCAATTCTAAGAAAGTATCCCTACTCATTTTCTATCTGATTCCGGGACGGAATCCTTTTAAGGAGGGGAGACTGTAATAACCCTAATTTTTAGAATTTTTGAAACCCTTATGAATAGTGTTTTGCTGATTATGCTGATTAAGAAAACTTTTCATGCCACACTATGAAGGGGTTCTTTTATGGATATTCTGAGATTTTATTGGTACTCTATATGATATATAAGTGTATGTAAAGATCGTCAGAATCCAAATTTGAACCTTTTGATTTTTCCCGAAAATCCACCAGATATCGAAAGAATTGAGTATAAGGTAACAGGATAAAAAGGATTTAAATTCAAGGATTTTAATAGAGGATCATAAAAGGAATATAATGTATTGAGAAAGGTTAAGGGAACCTAAGTAATGAGATCCCGGGTATGATCCCTCAAACGATAAATGAAAACGAAAGTTAAACGAACCGTATAACAGATCAGCGGTCATTAGCCAAATAATTAAAAGCTAATCAAAGAGATTAGTGAGGATGATGTCATCAAACCAATGAGAAGAGGACAAAGGAGGGAGGATGACATCACATGGTGACATAAGCATGACCAAGCAAGTGTGTTGTTGGTTGAATTAGAACCACACAAAAATTACCATGGTAAAAAGGTAATAATACAAAAACAAAACAAATCAAAAATCAACCAACCAAGCCAACAATTCATTTTCACCAAAAACACAACATTTTCTCACCTTTCTTCTTCCATGCTCTCGGCTTTTTCTTCTTTTCCAAAGCAAGAAAATCAAAAATCAAGTTCCAAGCATTGTTAAATCACAAGGTAATTATCTAAGACTCCTTATGCATAGTTATGGATATCCTATAAGTTTGAGCTCCTAAATCATTCACAATCTCTTCCTAAAATTCATGGAAGAAGATGGTGAATAGTGTTTTTCAAGAACTAAAATTTTTGTTCTTGAAGTTTTGTTTAGTTTAAGCTTGGATAAGGACTTTAAGGGTGATTCCAAGCCATTCTCTTGATTCTCCACTCTCCAAGGAAGGTATAACCCCTCCAAACCCTAACTTTATTTGAGTAATTAGGTTTAGTTTTGTTGATTTTAATTCATGGGAGGCTTGCTTGTTGTGAATGTAGAGATTACTTAGTTTTGTGAAGTTTTGGGGTGGTAATTCTTGGATTGTTGATTAATGAACTTAAGTGTAGTTAAATTCAAGTTTAAGAATAAGTATAAATTGTTAATGTTGAGTTGTTGGGGCTGTTATGATGTAGTATGTATGGATTTTTGATTGGGTTGTGATTGTGGATTGATTGTGGGTTGAATTGGAGTGTTTTAAATTTGGGTAATCGCGTAAATATAGCCGTCGTAATGTCCGATTTACTTTAGGCTGTTTTTGTTCTTAACATTAGGACCCGTGAACTCACTGCTAGGTTTTGACCATTGCCATGATTAGATAGTTCATGTTACGAGCTTCGTTTTGATATGTAGTTCGTTTGATTCCGATGTACGGTTTAGGAGAAACGACCGTTTTAAGTAACGACGTTTCGCGAACGAATCATTACCCCTCGCCTTACTTTGAAACATAGGTTAAAGACCTAAAAGGACTAATTGGAGTATGAAGCATTTATGTAAAGTGTGTTAGGCAGTTGGTAAGTGATAAGTGGCATTTTATACCACTTAGAACGTCTTAAAATGGCTTAAATTGGTGTCTTGAAATCAAGTATTTTGTGTATTTGATGCGTTTTTCTAGTGTTTATGCATTTTAGGGTATTAGTTGCATTTCGGGGGAGGAATCATCAAGAATAAGCCTTGGCATGTGTTCACCATTGCGAGAGGAAAGGAATGGGCAGATTACGGCGAAGAAACGGAGCAAACCTGGATTTTTTCCAGTAGAGGCCTGCGCGCCTGCGCAGCAATGCTGAGCGGCCGCGCAGCAACCTGCGCGCCCGCGCAGCTATGCTGAGCGGCCGCGCAGGGTCGGGGAAAAAGATAAATTATTTTAGACTTCTACTTCTGTTTGGCTTCCAACTTCTATGTAATCTGAGTTTTATGGGACTATTATATAGGTAGATTTGAGACGTTTTCACAGAGATTATTAAGGTGATTATGTTTTAGATTGTGTTTTACGCAAGAAGCGAAGGTGATAAGGAAGAAGACCAATTTAGCACACCGCAAAGAAGAGGGAGCATATATTCTTGTGATTCTTGTTTCGTTGTAACGTTGGATGCTAGTTTTCTTGCTTTGACTTATTTACTCTTGTGACGTACTCTGTTTTAATATAAGTAGTTTAGTTATTATTTTCTTGTGTTTGTTTATCATGATTTCATATGAACCCATGATGGCGATAAGTTCTATTATGGGCTAATCGTGATCATGGGGTTGCAACGGATTTATTATGGAATTCTTTAGTTAATTGTTTAATACTTTAGTGTGTGATGATTGCATGATATCTAGTATTGGTTGTGCGTATTCGTCTTATATGCATCGCGAACATATAAGATAGGGTGTTAATCTCTTGTGAAGCGACGGTGGATCTTGAGATTTAGAACTTGCCATGTTAGCATAGGTTCATGTACGTTGAGCATGATTAGTGGGTAACTCTAACAGTTTTATTTGCCCTATGTAATCAAAAAGGAATAACTTGTGCTTAAATCGTTGTGTTGTCAATTTCTGTAGACATATAGGAACTCAACATAATTGATGACTATTCAACTTCTATCTTAATTGTGGATGCTTGGTAGAATGGTATTAGTACAATGAAAGTTGGCTTTTATCAGTTTTGTGTTATTCGATTAATATCATCACTGTCACATGCTAAAGGTAATAACAATGGCTATAGAAGGAAGTAATAATGAAGTTGTGATCTCATGAGTGTTTTATTATTGATAAATTGAAGTGATAGTTAAGTGGTTAATTAAGTAGTTAATTATAGTTAATATTTAATCAACAATTTTAAGTGTTATTATCTTAACATTGAGAAGTAATCATACATTGGTGAGTGAGTTTAATTAGACAATAATTTAGTCTGAGTCTCTGAGTGAACGAACTAGAAAGTATTCTATATTACTTGCGAACGCGTATACTTGCGTGAATATTAGCGCGTGTTTTCGCCCTAACAAGTTTTTGGCGCCGCTGCCGGGGACTCGGCGTATTTGTTTAGTTTATGTACTTACCATCATTGGTCATTAGGACTCAGTGATTAGGACGTAGTAGTTACTTATTTTTTCTGGTTGTGTTTCAGGTACTTTAGCAAGCGTTTATGCAAACTCGTTCTCGTGCTCGCAAGAGGACTTTAGATACAGCTGAGGAGACAGACGAAGTTCTTGATATTCCGGAGAAGTTAGATTTTGAGGATTCGGATTCAGGAACTGAGCAGAAAGAACCAGTAAACATGGGAGATCGTATTGTTCAAGCTGATCCAGCTCTTATGGATTTTTCTCGGCCTAAAATTGATGACATTCAGTCAAGTATCCTTCATCCGGCTATTCAAGCTAACACCTTTGAAATCAAGCCGGGCACTATTCAGATGGTGCAGAATTCTGTTTCTTTTGGAGGAGCGGCAACTGAAGACCCCAACATGCACATAAGGAATTTTGTCGAGATCTGCAGCACTTTTAAGTATAATGGCGTGACTGATGAGGCTATCAAGTTGAGGCTTTTCCCATTCTCACTGAGGGATAAGGCTAAAGACTGGTTACATTCTGAACCAGCTGGGTCCATCACTACGTGGCAAGATCTTGCGCAAAAGTTTCTGGTGAAGTTTTATCCGATGGCAAAGACTGTTGCTATGAGGAGTGCTCTTACTCAGTTTACGCAGCAACCTACAGAATCTATGTGCGAGGCTTGGGAACGCTACAAGGAAATGTTGAGAAAATGTTCACATCATGGAATGCCGGATTGGATGGTGATCACTGGTTTCTACAATGGTTTGGGGGCCCAATCTCGGCCCATGCTCGATGCAGCAGCTGGAGGCGCCTTATGGCTAAAAGCTATACTGAGGCGTATAATCTTATCGAGATGATGGCTGCATATGAGCATCAAAACCCAACTCAGAGGATGACGTCAGGCAAGGTAGCAGGTATTCTGGAAGTTGATGCAGCCACCGCTATTGCAGCCCAGCTCCAAGCGCTATCAATGAAGGTTGATTCTTTGGCTACGTATGGAGTTAATCAAATAGCTATGGTTTGTGAGCTTTGTGCAGGTTCTCATGCTACGGATCAGTGTTCTCTTGTAAACGAATCCGTTCAGTATGTGAATAATTATCAGTGACAACAGCAGCCTGTGCCAGCGACCTATCATCCTAACAACAGAAATCATCCAAATTTCAGCTGGGGGAATAATCAGAATGCTATTCAGGCACCATATCAGCAAGGAGTGAATAAACAGTTTAACCCACCTGGAGTCCAGCAACCATAGCAGTATGCTACAAGGCAATCATATCCTCAACAGGGAAGTACAGCTGCACCCACTAGTGCTGATTTGGAAGAACTTAAGCTATTGTGCAAGAGTCAGGCGGTTTCTATCAAGACCTTGGAAAATCAAATTGGTCAATTAGCCAATGCAGTGCTCAATCATCAACCTGGCACTCTTCCCAGTGACACGGAAGTACCAGGCATGAAGGAAGCTAAAGAGCAAGTCAAGGCTATTACCTTAAGGTCTGGAAAAGTAGCTGATGCTGAAAAGGCAAAAGAAGTAGAAGCTGAAATTAGAGGTGAAGAATCTAAGCAAAAGGAGAAAGCGGCGGAACCAAGGAAGACTACTGTTGAACACACTCTGCCTGAGGCTAATACAGGGGAGAAACAGCTCTATCCTCCACCACCTTTTCCTAAGAGATTGCAGCAACAAAAGCTGGATAGACAGTTCGGGAAGTTTCTGGAGGTGTTCAAGAAACTTCACATCAATATACCTTTCGCTGAGGCTCTGGAACAAATGCCTAGTTATGCAAAGTTTATGAAGACTATTCTTTCAAGGAAGGTGAAACTGGATGACCTTGAAACCGTTGCTCTCACGGAAGAATGCAGCGCTGTTCTGCAACAAAAGTTACCACCAAAACTGAAAGATCCAGGAAGCTTCACCATTCCTTGCACAATTGGCAATCTGACGTTTGACAAGTGCCTTTGTGATTTGGGAGCAAGCATTAATCTGATGCCGTTGTCGATCTTTAAAAAATTGGATCTGCCTGATCCAAAACCCACGTACATGTCACTACAATTGGCTGACCGTTCCATTACTTACCCAAGGGGCATAATTGAGGATGTGCTCGTCAAAGTGGATAAGCTCTTCTTTCCAGCAGATTTTGTTATTCTGGATTTTGAGGAAGATAAGAAGATTCCCATAATCTTGGGAAGGCCTTTCTTGGCTACTGGCCGTACCTTGATAGATGTGCAAAAAGGTGAACTTACTATGCGGGTCCAAGATCAGGATGTGACCTGCAATGTATTCAAGGCAATGAAATTCCCTACAGAAGATGAGGAGTGCTTAAAAGTGGATGTGATTGATACTGCGGTTACTTCGGAACTCGATCACATGCTAATGTCTGATGCATTGGAAAAGGCCTTAGTGGGGGATTTTGACAGCGATGATGAAGATAGCAACGAGCAATTACAATATCTGAATGCTTCTCCCTGGAAGCGAAAGCTGGACATACCATTTGAATTTCTTGGTACTTCTGACCTCAAGAACGCTGAAGGGAAGCTCAAACCATCAATAGATGAAGCACCTACCTTGGAGCTCAAGCCATTACCTGAACACTCGAGGTATGCTTTTTTAGGTGATTCATCTACGTTACCTGTTATTATTTCATCTGACCTTTCAGGTAGTGAGGAAGACAAGCTCTTAAGGATTTTAAGAGAATTCAAATCGGCTATAGGATGGACCATAGCAGACATCAAGGGGATAAGTCCTTCATATTGTATGCATAAAATTCTGCTAGAGGAAGGTAGTAAGCCAACTGTGGAACAGCAGCGAAGACTGAATCCCATCATGAAGGAGGTGGTGAAGAAAGAAATTCTGAAATGGCTAGATGCAGGCATCATTTATCCTATTTCTGACAGCTCGTGGGTGAGCCCCGTACAATGTGTACCTAAGAAGGGAGGTATCACTGTGGTCACAAATGAAAAGAATGAGCTCATCCCTACTCGAACAGTTACAGGATGGAGAGTATGCATGGATTATAGAAAATTGAACAAAGCCACAAGGAAGGATCACTTCCCCCTTCCATTTATTGATCAGATGCTTGACAGATTGGCGGGTCATGAGTATTTTTGTCTTCTGGATGGTTATTCCGGGTATAATCAGATTTGTATTGCACCAGAGGATTAGGAAAAGACTACCTTCACTTGTCCATTTGGCACATTTTCTTTTCGCAGAGTTTCGTTTATGTGGCGCCCCGACCACTTTTCAGAGATGTATGATGGCTATATTCTCTGACATGATTGGAAATAATGTCGAAGTGTTCATGGATGACTTCTCCGTCTTTGGACACTCATATGATGAATGTTTGAATAATCTGCGCGCCGTACTCAAAAGATGCGTGGAAACTAATTTGATGCTTAATTGGGAGAAATGTCATTTTATGGTGCGTGAAGGCATTATCCTTGGGCATAAGGTCTCTAGCAAGGGTCTGGAGGTGGACAAGGCCAAGGTGGGAGTCATTGAAAATCTTCCCCCACCTAATTCTGTGAAAGGAATCCGTAGTTTTCTTGGTCATGCGGGTTTTTATCGGCGATTCATCAAGGACTTTTCAAAGATATCTAAGCCGTTGTGCAATTTGCTTGAGAAAGATGTGCCTTTCAAATTTGATGATGAATGTTTGGCAGCATTCAAGACTCTCAAGGAGAGTTTGATCATGGCACCAATCATTACAGCACCAGATTGGACAGAACCATTTGAGATGATGTGTGATGCGAGTGATTATGCGGTAGGTGCAGTTCTGGGACAGCGCAAGAAAAATCTCTTCCATGTGGTCTACTATGCGAGTAAGACTTTAAATGGTGCCCAATTGAACTACACCACTACTGAGAAGGAGCTTTTGGCTATAGTCTTTGGCTTTGAGAAATTTCGATCTTATCTGCTTGGTATGAAAGTAACAGTATTCACTGATCATGCAGCTATTCGCTATCAGGTTTCTAAGAAGGATTCGAAGCCGAGAATCATTCATTGGGTGCTTTTACTTCAGGAATTTGAGTTAGAGATCAAAGATAGAAAAGGTACTGAGAATCAAGTAGCTGACCATCTCTCTAGGTTGGAGAATCCCGATTCTACTTCACAAGATAGGACGTTAATCAATGAATCTTTTTCCGGATGAGCAGTTGTTTGCAATTCAGGAGGAAGAACCATGGTTTGCAGATATTGTAAACTATCTCGTCAGCAATATAATGCCTCTTAATTTGACATCCGCTCAAAAGAAGAAGTTTCTGCATGAGGTGAAGTGGTATATGTGGGATGAACCATATTTGTTTAGACAGGGAGCTGATCAGATCATCAGGAGATGTATCCCGTTCTGTGAGACGGAGGGGATATTACGAGACTGCCATTCCACGGTTTATGGGGGACACTATGGAGGTGAGAAGACGGCAGCTCGTATTCTGCAAGCAGGTTTTTTCTGGCCTACTTTGTTCAAGGATGCTCATTAGTTTGTTTTAAGGTGTGATCGTTGCCAAAGAGTGGGAAATTTGTCAAGGAAGGATGAAATGCCATTAAATGTGATGCTTGAAGTCGAGGTATTTGATGTATGGGGAATCGATTTCATGGAGCCTTTTATCTCGTCTTGCAATAATCAGTACATCTTGCTGGCAGTCGATTATGTCTCAAAATGGGTCGAAGTTAAAGCTTTACCGATAAATGATGCAAAGGCAGTGCTAAATTTTCTTCATAAGCAAATTTTCACAAGGTTTGGAACACCTCAGGTAATCATAAGTGATGAAGGATCGCATTTTTGCAACCGTAAGTTCACTTCTATGATGCAGCGTTATAATGTGAATCATCGAGTAGCTATTGCCTATCATCTGCAAACAAATGGTCAAGCGGAAGTGTCTAACAGAGAGATAAAGCGTATTCTAGAGAAGGTTATTTGTCCGTCAAGAAAGGATTGGTCTTTAAAGCTCGATGAAGCTGTTTGGGCTTACAGAACAGCATACAAAACTCCACTTGGGATGTCACCGTTTCAGTTGGTGTACGGTAAGGGATGTCATCTACCGGCGGAGCTTGAGCATAAGGCCTACTGGGCATTGAAGAAATTGAACCTGGATTTAGATGCAGCTGGTAAGAAAAGAATGCTTCAGCTTAATGAACTTGATGAATTTCGACTTCAAGCGTACGAGAATAACAAAATGTATAAGGAAAAGGTGAAGAGGTGGCACGATAGGAAGCTACATCCTAAGTTATTTGTGCCAGGGCAACAAGTTCTTTTATTCAACTCTCGGCTCCGACTTTTTCCTGGGAAGTTGAAATCAAGGTGGTCTGGACCTTTTATTGTCAAAATTGTGTTTCCACATGGAGCGGTGGAAATTTTTGAGAATGATTCAGACCAAGCATTCAAGGTTAACGGTCAGCGGTTGAAGCACTACTATGGGGACATGGCAAACCGAGAGGTGGTTAGTGCCATTTTGTTGACTACTTGAGAAAGGTACGGAACGTCAAGCTAATGATGAAAAAGAAGCGCTGTGTGGGAGGCAACCCATGAATTGTTGTTACAGGAACCCTTAGAAGTTAATAACCTATCCAAAAACACAAAAAAATCAGAAAACAGGGGCTGAAAAAAAAAATTCCAGAGACCCTCTGCGCGCCCGCGCAGCTATGCTGAGCGGCCGCGCAGCAAGTTGCGCGCTCGCGCAGCTATGCTGAGCGGCCGCGCAGGGGTCGAGTTCCAGAAAATTTTTTACAGTTCAGAAAAAAAAACAAACAAAAATACAAAAATAGTTTTAGCCCATAAACCCACGAATTGTTCCCACTACCCCATCATTTTATCCCTTAATTCCCAAACCCTAATCTAATCCACCCCTATATATACATACACCTATCCTACATATCTCCCACAAAACTTCCTACACTTAAACCCTCTCACAAACATCAAAAATCAGTTCTTACACACTTTTATTCATGAATCAATGGCACCCAAGAGAGCACGCACTATTGACAGCAGCAGCACAGTTCCTACTGCTGATTCATCGAGGGGTACTGCTGCAAGGCCTCGGTTAACTGACAGAGCTGTGGAGGAGGAGTACACTAGGCTGTTGGGGAAGCCGATTCTGAAGGAGAGGGGGTTTTTACCATCAGGGAGGGATGGTGAGTTGTTGCCCATGATTGCAGAGAAGAGGTGGATAGCTTTTTGTGAGTCACCCAAAGCAGTACCGATGAGCGTTGTTCGCGAGTTCTACACGAACGCGAAGGCTGAAAAGAATGGGTTTTCTGTAGTCCGTGGGCTGACGGTTGATTATCATCCTGCGGCGATTCGCCGTGTGATTGGACAGCGAGAGAGGAAGCCCGAGGAGGAGAACTGGAATGAAAAGACTGCTGAGGATTTTGACTTGGATTTGATTTGTGCGACTCTCTGTCGACCGGGCACAGTTTGGACCCGCAGTCCAGGCAATAATGAGTATTGTCACTTTCCGGCGATCACCATGAACAGGTATGCCCGTGCATGGAATGCATTTATATGTGCTAATATTTTGCCTTCTTCACATGCACACGAGGTCACAGTTGAGAGAGCACAGTTGTTGTGGGGAATTCTGCATGATGAGTACTATGTGGACCTTGGTGAGTTTATCTACCAAGGAATTCTGAAGTTTTTGAAGGGAGCAAAGCATATGAACATCAATTATGCATCCACGGTTACGAAGCTATGCCGAGCAGTGGGAGTGAACTGGCCGGCTCATGAGCAGTTGCAGTTGCCAGCAGCTCCGATTGATTCTGGCACTCTGAATGGGATGCAGGAGTGGACCGGTGGTGAGCCTGAGGAGCACGGGCTGGGTTATCGTCTTCCAGGAGGGCGTCCAGCATGAGGTGCTACTATGGCTAGGCCAGGGCGTGATGAGGCTGGTTCTTCGAGAGCTCGGGAGGGTGCTGGGATGGTTGATGCCCAGTATAGGAGGCTTTCACGGCGGATGGATGCCATGTATGAGACACAGAGCAGGTTTGCTCAGGAACTCACCCTTGCGTTAGGGACTGCTTTTCGAGACCTTGGAGCTGATATCCAGTGGCCAGTTTTTGGTGAGGACTCTGCATACCCACCGCCTGATACTCCACCCACTGAGGGTGATGATGATGATGACTCCGAGTAGGTATACCCTGTGTTCCTTTCTACTACTTTCACTGAGGACAGTGAAGATTTTTAGTTTGGGGGTGGTAGTTAAGGAATATTGTGTGTGTGTCATTTAGTTACATATTCATGATAGTTTAGTTCATATAGTTGCATAATTTATGCCATATAGTTTTTTTTAATTTATGCCATATAGTTTTTTTTATGAATGTCATGTAGCTCATGCATTTACCATGATCCCTTTTGCAATGATTTATCGACTGAATTGTGATATTAATGTGAGTGTAGTGATAGCATTAAAGTGATATTAAGTTGTGTAGGTTGATATGCATGCTAGAAACAATTGTAAGTCCACTAAGTCTTAGAGAATGCGAAAGGGCTAGATTGTGTTATGATTTGGTTGTTTTCAAGGTCAATCTACTTATTATGCTTAGAATTCGATTATAGGTTCTTAGTGATAAAGACATGAAAAAGAAAAATTTTGGAGAAAAAAATATGGAAGTTGTTGCTAGTTGTGGCTAGGCGTCAAATGGCTAGTAGCCGGCTCGCGTATGTTGCGAGTAGTCTAGGGTTGAGCAAGATGGAGCGAAATGCACTTGCTCAGAAATTAAAAAAAAAAAAATTGCATAATTGATCAAGAGTGGGCTCTTTGGTATTCGAGTTATTAAGTTCTTAGGGGACTTTGTGCGTAGTGACCTAAGGCTTTTAGAGTCTGGGATCCGCTAACCTAACGCTCGTTACATGGATACCATTGTATAAGTCTTTTGTGGACCTCACTCATTGCACGGTCAAATAAGCATTTGAGTTGTAAATAAAAAGCACGATTCCGTAATAAGCTCCAGAGTCTTGTAGTGTTGTATATCACTTTGTGCCTAGAATTTTTTATTCTTTGTATAATCGTAGGATTGCCTTGAGGATAGTCTAGTCATAGTAATTGGTCTAGTTCCGAAGCATATCTGTTAAGCATTTGCACACACCACGTTTCTGGTTGTATGTCCGTTTGCATGAGTTTATTGATCTTTAGTTGTCTAACTGCATTCGTTGAGATGTGGCAATTTGGTTGATTAATTGTAGTAAGGGGGATCGCTGCATTTTCATATAGATTGTATTCATGCATATTTTTATTTGTTTTTGAGTCTGTGACGCTTGAGGGCAAGCATCGATTTAAGTTTGGGGGTGTGATAAGTGGCATTTTATACCACTTAGAACGTCTTAAAATGGCTTAAATTGGTGTCTTGAAATCAAGTATTTTGTGTATTTGATGCGTTTTTCTAGTGTTTATGCATTTCAGGGTATTAGTTGCATCTCGGGGGAGGAATCATCAAGAATAAGCCTTGGCATGTGTTCACCATTGCTAGAGGAAAGGAATGGGCAGATTACGGCGAAGAAACGGAGCAAACCTGGATTTTTTCCAGTAGAGGCCTGCGCGCCCGTGCAGCAATGCTGAGCGGCCACGCAGCAACCTGCGCGCCCGCGCAGCTATGCTGAGCGGCCGCGCAGGGTCGGGGAAAAAGATAAATTATTTTAGACTTCTACTTCTGTTTGGCTTCCAACTTCTATGTAATCTGAGTTTTATGGGACTATTATATAGGTAGATTTGAGACGTTTTCACAGAGATTATTAAGGTGATTATGTTTTAGATTGTGTTTTACGCAAGAAGCGAAGGAGATAAGGAAGAAGACCGATTTAGCACACCGCAACGAAGAGGGAGCATATATTCTTGTGATTCTTGTTTCATTGTAACGTTGGATGCTAGTTTTCTTGCTTTGACTTATTTACTCTTGTGACGTACTCTGTTTTAATATAAGTAGTTTAGTTATTATTTTCTTGTGTTTGTTTATCTTGATTTCATATGAACCCATGATGGCAATAAGTTCTATTATGGGCTAATCGTGATCATGGGGTTGCAACGGATTTATTATGGAATTCTTTAGTTAATTGTTTAATACTTTAGTGTGTGATGATTGCATGATATCTAGTATTGGTTGTGCGTATTCGTCTTACGTGCGTCGCGAACATATAAGATAGGGTGTTAATCTCTTGTGAAGCGACGGTGGATCTTGAGATTTAGAACTTGCCATGCTAGCATAGGTTCATGTACGTTGAGCATGATTAGTGGGTAACTCTAACAGTTTTATTTTCCCTATGTAATCAAAAAGGAATAACTTGTGCTTAAATCGTTGTGTTGTCAATTTCTGTAGACATATAGGAACTCAACATAATTGATGACTATTCAACTTCTATCTTAATTGTGGATGCTTGATAGAATGGTATTAGTACAATGAAAGTTGGCTTTTATCAGTTTTGTGTTATTCGATTAATATCATCACTGTCACATGCTAAAGGTAATAACAACGGCTATAGAAGGAAGCAATAATGAAGTTGTGATCTCATGAGTGTTTTATTATTGATAAATTGAAGTGATAGTTAAGTGGTTAATTAAGTAGTTAATTATAGTTAATATTTAATCAACAATTTTAAGTGTTATTATCTTAACATTGAGAAGTAACCATACATTGGTGAGTGAGTTTAATTAGACAATAATTTAGTCTGAGTCTCTGAGGGAACGAACTAGAAAGTATTCTATATTACTTGCGAACGCGTATACTTGCGTGAATATTATTGCGTGTTTTCGCCCTAACAGTAAGACACTCGCGAAAGAATCGCCTTAAAACTCGTAATGGTTAATTTATTAAAAATGGTGGAGTCGTGGGTACTCGAGCGACTTAAGAGAATCATTAAGCGCAAAGCAAGCGTTAGAGTCTAAATTGGTTAAAGTATAGATTTATAAGTGACTTTGGTTTAATTCCATCTTATATGTTGTTTATAGGTTACCAGACTCGTCCCAAGCCATTTATAACCCCCAGTCGCTCAGGCAAGTTTTCTATCCGTTATACTGTTGTTGTGATGTATACATTTGTACATGCATTATCTTGTGATAGATGCATAATGGTTATTTAGCAAATTCTTGCGATATATTGTAGCATGTGATATGGTATATATGCATGCCTGTTTCGTATTCTTGATACATATATCTGTTGATTCAGTTGATAATACCTATGCTAGAGATAAGCGGTAATTTGCATATACCTTTAGTATAGGGGACCCAAAGGTGAACTTTTTCTAAAACCGGGAGTCGAGGCTCCCGAGTATAATATATATATATTTATATATATATGAATAGTTTTTAAAACTATGAATCGAATAAGGTTTATTCGATAACTTTATTTTATTAATGAATATTATTTTGAATATTCATTCGAGGGCTTATGACCCCGTTTATTTTATTATTGATTATTATTTTGAATATTCATTCAAGGGCTTATGACTCCGTTTATTTTATTAATGAATATTATTTTGAATATTCATTCGAGGACTTATGACTCCGATTATTTACTAAATAATATTCTTTATTTTATTGAAGAATAATGTGTCGATAATCAAACTTACTTTTGATTATTCAAATAAGGATATTACTTTCGTATAAGTACATCTTTGATTATTTAAGATTCATTTCAAGTATAAGTTTTACAACTTCTACTTCAATTATTTTTATAAAGATTATTCTTTATGGGAATATTATTTAAATAATAATATTCAGATATTTTCTAATATATTGGGACTGATTTATTTTTTTAAATCAGCATCACTCCAAACATTCTTAAAAATGTTTTGCGAGTCTTCAAAATGATTTTAAAAGTTAGAGTGAATCCCAAAACTCATTTTTTTATATTTCAGATCCTCCTTTCGAAGGGGATTTAAATACTCACTCAAAACCTGAGGGATCCGGCTCTGTGGTATGTTTCATATTCGCAACAAGGTTGCTGTCTTGATAAAAGAGTTTTTGATTACTTACCCAATACTCGGGAAGTAAAATTCTTGGAACTAGTTAATCCATTAACAGGCATCGCCTGGGAAATATCGGTGAGTTTTCCTTTCCAACTAGATACGACTTCTTGGTGGAGCCGTATCAACAAGTTTCTACATGGGGAAAGTGGGGACGAGCTTTACGTTTCAGAGTCATGGATTTCATCTGAACTAGGAGTGGCGTAAGTGGTCGAGTAGCGCCGGCCCAGCCTTATTTTATTGGCCCAAATGGCCCGGAAGTTCCGCTAAGACGGTCCATTCCTTAGGAGTTCAGTGTTCAGTTGACAAGTAAATCCGACAGGTTCTCCTCTACATGTAGAAAATGGTGGGGTTGCACTACTACGACTGATCATCGTAAGTGGTCTTCCTGGCGCGACAAACTCCCGTAATGAGTTCATCATCCAATTGGATATTTCTGCAACACTACCCAGAGTACTTCGATAGAAAGGCTACGGTTGGGCGATTGTTGAGTGTTGGCAGGGTCAAGTTTTCAAAATGATGTTTGCATCAAATGAAGTACCTCATAACTTTATTTTATTTTGATGATATTTTAAAGATTGATTATATACAAAGTTTTGTCTTGTAGCTTAATCTATGGGATGAACTATTATACATTGAACGGTGGTAGTTCAAGTAGTATTCGGAAAAGATATAAGTATATTAGAGTATCTTGTAACTTCATCTTTTAAACTTATATCTAGTTAATGATTGTCTTATGAATGACAAAGGTTTCAGAAAAATGTTGAGACAAGGTTAGATATTTGAGATCACCTTGCAACGATATTTTTATACAATTATACACTGGAACTTTGTGTGTATTATGCATGGAAGAGGACTTCCAAGCTTTTGAAAAGTATATGTGTAGATATACTGAATATTTTGTGACTTGGTCGCGTTAAGATATCAGCTTGGTTCATTTCTTCTTGACCAAGACTTTCATGAGTACTATGAGAATGCTCATATATTGTTAATTATTATACATATTATTTCAGTGGGCTTGTTGCTCACCCTTGCTTTCTTCTTTCATCACACAACATCAGATAGATAAGATGAATAGGACCAAGCTTCCAATTCGCAAGCGGTTAGAAAATGTTCCGCAGTTTTCTGGAAGCGTTGATGCCGCCGTAGCTGAGGTAGGAGCTACCAATAGGCTAGGTTTTCAACTATGGATGAACCAGACTTATGTATAATATGAATTGTAATAATCGCAAAGAAATGTAAATTTATTCAGAACCTTATTGAGATGTAATGGCTTATTATGTGGAATAAAATGACTTGTGTTATTTTTTAGGTATTCATCTCTGAGACTATAACTTGTAGTGTGTGTGTTTATTGTGGGGTCACAGTGCAGAGTAGTTGATTATTTATTAAGATTGGGTGTTATTAAGGGAAATGGAACTCGTGACAACCCGGATCCCCGACCCCGGATTTGGGGGTGTTACAGCATGCTACACTGAAAACATCTCTTTGATCAATCAAGCAAAGTGCATGACACCCTACCAATTATTCAAGAATAGGAAACCAACTCTATATTTCTTACGTGTCTTTGACTGCAAATGTTATATCTTAAAGAATCAAACTGATCAATATAGAAAGTTTGATGCCAAGGCAGATGAAGGAATTTTTGTTGGATATGTTGTTGGAAAAGCATTTAGAGTCTAAAATCTAAGAACCAACATTGTAATGAAATCTATACATGTTGTGTTTGATGATAAAAAGATTGAAGGACTGCAAAATGAAGATTTCCATGAGAGTCTCAAATTTGATAATGTTGAAATGGTTAGTGATGACAGTGATGATGAAAGTGATCAAGAGACAATGACTAAGGAAAATGTGGAAAAATCAACAACAAATAAAGCACACAACTCAACATCTGTCGAGTTGCAAAATAGTTCATCAGTTGGTAGACAATCAGCTTCATCCGTCGAGATACAAAGTGCATCATCCGTCGGAATAATGAGAGAAGCTGGGAGTTAAGACAGATCACTATCAGAAAGAACTCCATCTTTAAGTCAAAGATCCATAAACTCAGGGGGAGTTTCTTTTAATCAAAACTCAGTCACACATGTGACGCCCTCCAAACCCAGGTCAGAAGTTTGGGGATCACAAAACACACCACAATATTTAAACATGTATGTAAAGTATTAAATGCATGGACCCTTCTGTACACAACCACGGATCACAATAGGTTAAAGTATGAAAACAAGCCACAACCTTAACTTTTTTTACATCGCACCAAAACCCAACTAGTTTAACTTACAATTGCTAATGATATCGTTGTTACAATCTTGCATAACCCACCTACACTATAAAGCTTCTTCTAGCTCGATCCAATTTAACCGGAAACCCTCGCTCGCACACTGGACAGGGAATCCTCGTTACCAACACTTTCTTCTTCAAATGTTGAAAACATAAAAAAATTTGCAAGAGTGAGCTTACTAGCTCAGCAAGAAATAATAGCAGCAATGGAGGTTAAACAATTACCAATTAAAACGATTCAGAAGAATTAGGTTTCTGAATAAGAAATGATTATAATTGGACATTCACTTTTCATTTTAAAAACAAAGGTTAGGCTGCCGATCAGTCACGCACTAACCCCGAGCAAGGCTCCCAGCTTTGTTCTATATACTGGATCCAATGCACGCATTGGCCTACTATGACCACGAATCTGGTCCGACCACGAATCTGATCCATATTTATAAAAATATCCAATTCTAAAACAATTCAAAATGATAACCAATGTAATCAATAAGCTGAATCATAAACAACATTTATCTTGAATCATAGGGTGATTCACAATACAATATGGGTATAACAAGGAATTCAAAAAGATTGGCTTTCAATCAAGGAAAGAATCAGAAAGTAGAAGAGCAAGGGTTCAAGGGTTCCAAGAATTGGTCTGCTGTTAAACAAGGAATAAGGGTTGGTATGTTAAGAAACTCAATATCAGAATTAATATGTGGTATATATGTATTTGTGGGGTAGTATCATATGTGTTTGGATCGTATGTGGGAATTCAACAATCAATGGTTTATGAAGAATAAGGCTTATGGCTCAAGATCAATAAGAATCAGGGTTCAAGGTTAAATAGTTTAAAGTGCTTGCAATATAAAACAAGAGTTATTTGAATAATAGCGACATGTAATGAAACAGTTCGAAAATATTTGTAATATATTTTAAAGAAAGGTTCAGAAGTACTTGCCTTATCATTGACGATTTCCACTTTACTTGTACTCATCTAACAGTTTTACTCATCAACCACTTTTCTTTTCTTTCTATGCCTTGCTTCTATTTATCAAGCACTTTTCTTCTCTTTCTACGCTTTGATTATATTTATAGATCACTGGTTTCCTTTTATATGCCTCATTGACTATGCTAGGTGCAAATATCTATCAATACTCAATCTCATTTCATTATAATCGTCACATAGATGTCACAAGCTTTTACCTATCCTTCGTTTTACCCAAATCCGACGTACGGATTGAAAGTTATGAATAGAACAGTCAAACCATAACCACATAGGCATATAACGCATCAATCAGTAAACACGTAGCACGTAACACGTAAGGTATTTGATCGAAATAATTTTTCAAAGAAGATTCGGGGTTAAAATAATTTTCCAGGTATTTATTACCAATTTTTAAACATTTTTTGAAATTAAAAAGGGACTCCGAATCATTTTATAATTAAATAATAGGGTTCGAACATCTAAATCTGACTTTAAAATAATTTTATAATAATTATCGAGCCTTGAAAATAATTTTAAATAGTATTTTGAAGCTCGAAACTATTTTTCAGAATTTTTATATCAATTTTAAATAATTAAATCTAATTAATTATTCAATTAAAATTAATTAATAACTAAATAAATAAATTAATTAATTAATATTTAAATTAATTGAATAATTAAATAATTAATTATCAACTAAAATTAATTAATTAATTAATTATAATTTATTTTAGAATTAAAAATAATTTTTCAGAATTAAATATTGAATTTTAGAATTTAAAATGAATTTTTAGAAATAAAATAAATTTTAAACTAATTTTTAAATAAAAATATGCAGAAACAGTTTTCAGGATTGGAATTATAATTTCAGAAGATCAAAACCGGGTCCTCTAGTGGGTCAAGATCCGTGTCAACCGGGTCTCGAAGAACAGCCAAGAATTGGACGGATTTTTCCAGAATCCGGTGACCGGAAACTTTTCCGGCTAACTCCGATCTCAGTCTAAACGCCACGGTTTTGCCTCTTTCTTGATTGGGTTCTATTTGATATTTGAACAGGAATCTAGTTATGGCAATATCAGGGACAGTAGGTCCTTAAACGGAGAGGTGCGGCAACATCGCCATTAAAGCCGGCGGTTCAAGCTTTTCCCGGCGAAACCAAAATAGGCACCCAACATCACATATACTAACATGAATCGAGCCATTTTTAAATGATCTATAAGCTAGTATAACTTAATCAAGCCCAGAATCATCATATTAAAAGTTCCCAAATCGAATTGAAAACATTCAAAGGCTAAAAACCCTAATTTTATAAATCCGAGAATCAAACCTCGTTTTCTATATGTTATTGAACTCCAAATTTATCTTATAATATACCAAAATGACCAGGAAGAAATAATCTACACGATTATGCCATCAAATCATATCAAAAACATCAAGAACAAAAATTCATATTTTAATCCATAATTAATTCGAATTTAAATAATTAAATCAGAAAAATACCTTGATTTCTGGGCAAAAACAAATGGTTGATTCAGAAAGAAGATTTTGAGAGCTTCGTTTTGATATGTTGCACGCCCGAATTGGAGTTCGATAACGTCTTCGTTTGTGCGTTTGATTTTCAAGAACGTATCGGTTTTTAGGGTTTTTCTCTGTAATTACTATATTTTTACTGGTTGTAAATGAATAAACGAATAAAATGAAATACTAAATATTCTATTTATATTTACGGAATATTGGTTCGTTCTGGATCATTTTGGATCGTTAAATTAGTTGCTTAGCCGCTAAGTAAATGCAATAACGATCCGATTTGATATCAGTTTTGGATAATTATCCCAACCGGACTTTTTATAAAATACTCTATACGAAATTAATGTAATAATATCTCGTATTTCGAAAATACGGGTTTTGTTGGTTCACCGAAATAATTATCGTATCGAAAATCTTACGTCGGGCCGCTCACGGTTCAAACCGTAATCCGGATCGAAAAAGTCAAAACACGGAAAATGTCCGGAATTACCAGATTAGGTTAGGAAGGAGATTTCGGAAGAGTTTCAGGTTGTAAAAACGTAAAAATGGTTGAAGTCTGACGATTCCCGGCTTATAAAATAATTTTGTAATTATTCAGAAAATAATTAATAATTTCATAAATCAATATAAATTCATTTAACAGCCCAAAAATTACCAGAAAAATACCGTAATTATCTATATTTTATTATGGTCATAATAAAATTAGCAAACTTATACTGTATCACATATAAGCATTTACATATTCACACCAATCTTTAGATAATTCACCAGAAATCACATAATAATCATGTAAAAATTATTTATTGATAAAAATAATTACACGCGATATCGCGGAATTTACATCTTTCCCCCCTTAAAAGGATTCCGTCCTCAGAATCATACTAAGGATCAGATAATGATATATTTAAGTATCTCACTTCCATTTTCTGAGGTTGATCTTTCAACCCTACAACTTTTCATAAACTTTTACTCGCAGCATCCCTCACTACTTAACAACCTCTCGCTGACCTCATATTCTATATGTTGCTTATATATAACTCAACTCAAGTCTCCATTTTATATATAATGCAGCTAAATTACTTTTCCTGAGTATACGGATATAAATACCGTATGAATCTAATAAACATGTAGCGGTGAAGCCAACTTACTTGCACTTATCCTGACTATTTTACTGCCTCAAAAGGACGAGCGTAATTCTTACTAATTATTTTTTCTTTATACTTCTAGTAATTCGTGCTCAGGAACCTTTGTAATAGCTACTGGTTATTGAGCCCTATTCCCACATGTTTCTCTATTCAATTAACTTAGTTTATAATCGCTTCCAATCGCATTCGAGGCTCTTTAATCGTTCTCTTAATCTTCTCGTCCATCTACGAATGATATACTGAGACTATGGCGTATTCGATTTCTAACGTTCTCGAAATTACTCCAGAGTTAAAAATTAACGCGAAAATCTCGACTGGATATGACTAACACACAAACTTATTACTATATCTTATTTTCCTTGAATCACAGTTGAGTATATCTGCCGAGCGAACATCTCTTACCAATTTGAAGAAAGTACACTGACCTGGAGACATCACCGGAATATTTTTAACCCATATTATTATTTATTTTGGGTCTAAGGAGTTCTCATACGAAACTGACTGTAATGCTTTCTTTAACATCTAATCAGATATAACGTTTATTCTTTCTTTATGCCATACTATCAGAGAGTCTTCTCTGACATCTACGTCTCGTATCATATATTCGGAGTAGCTTTAATCTCTTGAGTTATCGTCGTTCAACCAAATTCCAATCTTTTTAGTTCCGCTTTACTTATTATCCATTTATCTAGGAGTAGTACATACCATTCTAGTTTATTGATCATCTACAATGAGCTTCTGGATCTAATGACGTACCACCATTTCTTCAAGCAGCAACTAACCCACTTATAGGATAAACTGTTTATTACTAAACGAGAATGATTAGGTTTAAATAACCTATCAATAATAATGCAATTAACGCTTTCCTCACCTTTGGTTCTCAGGTGGCATCACCATAACGTTTCTTGGCGAAATATATACATCCATTATTTGATGTCCCGCCTTAACTCTTTGATACGTGTAACATTTGCTAATCTATTCCACCATTTCTTTCTTTATAGCTGGCCCCCCATATTTTTCCTTTAAATCCCTATACATATTGGTAGTTCATGGATGGATTGAATATCTTGAGTTGTGAGCTTCTTGTAAAATTCTATTCTTCAATTCTGTCATTGATCGAATCCCAAATTCTGAAATAAAATCTGGGAATGCCTTGATCATCCTTTTGAGTATATATACCTATACATATATATTTTTTTTCTAATGATTAATATTTTGATCCTTTACTTCCCCTTGACATGTCTTTACCTTCTCTAGCAATTATGGCTGAAGAGTCATACTATACATCTTTGCATTGTTAGGCTTGCAAACTTTGATTTCAATTCCAACTTATGAAATTCTTTGTATAATTCTTCTGATACTGTCAACACGTTCAGTCCTTCCATTCTGTTTAATGCATCTGTTACTACATTTGCTTTTCCTGGGTGATAGTTAATCGTGCAGTCATAGTCATTGCTCAATCCAGCCATCTTCGCTATCGTTCATATTACCCATATCTTACCTATATCCTGGCATCTTATATAGTTTATTTATCATCCTTTTGATTCCACTTCCTTTCCTATCTCCGTTCTTCATTCTCATAGCTAATTCAAAACCGAACTCTTGACATTAATACTCATTTTACTGTCATATCAAATTAGATATTAATATGAA
Organism: Apium graveolens; assembly: GCF_009905375.1. NCBI lineage: Eukaryota > Viridiplantae > Streptophyta > Magnoliopsida > Apiales > Apiaceae > Apium > Apium graveolens. The sequence continues at coordinate 48,672,466 of NC_133647.1, read as the reverse complement.
CTTTGATGCTCACAACATCCCATTCTGAAGTAAACATCAATCATCTGTATTAATACCACTTTTGATATTTAACAACAACCTAAGTATCAACATCAGTAGAAAACTGAATTAAAATTATATCTCACACATCATCCAAAACAAAAATACTTGACAAATAATTTATTCTATGATTATCACAACAATTTGGGAAACAAGACGTTCTTTGATAAAACTTTGTTGTAGATGACAAAATCTCCCTGACTGTTTTATGAATCCATATAGGTGTAGTTATTAATCTTTACTTTATTCCACCTCCCTTCTTCCTTTCTTCTCGTTGCTTTATCTTAAATCTTTAGCTCTTGGAAACATTCTTCTCACTTGTCCATACGAGTAACTTTGTATTTCTCTTGTCCATTATGAAAGCGTATTTATCCAAGTAAAAACTCACGCATTTGCAGAAATTTTCTAAATTTTACAAGCGTCCTTACTTCTCCCCAGTTCCTCATTATTTTGATTTCGGATTTGAAAGTTACATCAAAATTTGACTTAATCTAATTGGAATCGATCTCCATGTAACTTCCCATTAATTGGTAAAATTAACCAATTAACTCACTTAATCGATCAATTGTACCAAGTGATGACTAGCTAAATGAAATCAAAGACCAATTATATATAGTCAAATTGGATATAACAACCTCTTTTGAGAACCAAGATCACAATTAATTAGAGTATCAACATGAATATCTATGGCACACAGAAGTATACTTTCCATCTTTAAGAGTAAGGTATTTTCCGAATTATTTGGGCAGCATCTCCTTTATATTATTGACTACCAGTCGGACTCAAGCCGACACCCACAATAAACCAAATAACCAACAATCAATCCTCAAATATACCAGTCCACTTTCACTTTCCAAACTCACCAATTCACCATCTCATGTAATAATAATCAATACAACCCATGTCTCTAATTTCATTAAGGTTATAATGAACAGTTCATAGTATACCATACATTTTTCTTATATTTTATGATTATAACAGAATATCACCAGGGAGTACACTTACAAATTATTCAAAAATTCTTCTAGTTCATGTTTTAATTCAATCTCTATACTTAACAATTCGTCCATCCTTGGCAATATACACTTGTTCTTATTCATTAACTTGTTCAATTTTTAATGACCAACACCTGGTCTTAACCAACACTCTTATAATCTTGCAATTGAGTTCATTTGGTTTTAAAGTTTCACATCTTAAAAATTATTGCATTCAAACCACCATACCTTCATCTCCCTTTATGTCTTTCCATATTGAACCTTCTTTTACGAACCTGCTACAAGCGTAAATTTTACCACAACTCACTTTCTTTAGTGGGAAAGCCCAACCATCCTTGATGAACATTGTTAAAGTTTGTTCGTAACTAGCATTTCTTCGATCTTGAATCTTCATGACAAATTGCTTCTACATGATTGAGATATGCTTCATTTTCATAACGTTTTAATCGATTATTTGGTTATTATTAAGAATTTCTTCATTCGCCTTCATTGTCCAATCGATCATTTGCCTCATCTGATACATGCAGCTTGACTCTCTTGTTCTCTAGTTAATTTATCTCATACAGTTTTCTAATTACTCCGATTCACGCCAAAATCTCAGACTTGAAGCGTATCGTATATGCGGATTTCCGTCTTTGATTTGATGCTCTCGCAACTATCCCGTTGTCGACATAATAGTTCTCCTATGCACGTAAATGTCCACCATCCTTTAGCTTGCAATTATCCATACTTTTCACATAACTCCATCTGCTATGTGGGTTCATTTCATTTCTTTTTAAGATATTCAAAGAATAGATCTTACACAGGAAGGAATTTGTGTATATGATTCTGATTAGAAACCTTTTTGGTAAGGGATAAGAGTACAAGGAAACAATCGGAGAAATTCATGAATCAACAAATCAGGATTTAAGAAGAAAGAAATCATAATGATTTGAATACGAATGAGATAACCATATTAGTACTCAAGATGGCCAGTCTTTCATACCATATGGCACACAACACATGATTAGGTGGCGTCCCACCAGACTCTTTATCATTTCGAAAAACGTCACACCATAACACTGCTTGTCCCGATTAGGAAACAATATTTTAAAGAAAGAATGATTTGAAAGGGATTCAACAATCACCTTATAAAGCTGATCATGAAAGAAGTTCGTACTTTATTTAAGATTCAGAAGAATGATAAGAAAGATTGATATCATTGGTCACCATCCGCATTTTATCTGTTTACAGCTTCAACGCTTTTCCGATCAATAGATCCCATGCCGAGTCGTATATCAACTTGAGAAAGTTCTCAAAAAGGAATTGTTGAATTAATTATTAAAATTATTTGCCATTTATTAGATTTTGTATCTTTAGCGTCATGCTTCCACGTTCGTATACGATTTTATTTGCAATGTTACGAGATTTACACTCATAGCTTTAAATTTCATTTATGTTGCTAATCGTTCAACTTGTCGCCTCTTTTGCTAATAACGTTCTCCCTTTAGAAGGTCTAGAGATTTCCTTAATCTTTTTTACCCGTACTCAGCTTCTCGTGAATTGACATATTCCTCGTGCTCCAACCGTCACAGCAATTGGATAAACAATTTCTCCGTAATAGCGGATCCACTTGTCCTTCTAATTTCTAAAACAAGTATTCGTCTGGATAATCTGAATCAAACAAGAAACTCAAGTAGTATTTGGACAACCAATTTTTTTTTAAAACTTATTTTGTTCCAAGGAATTTTAGAAAAAATTTGTGAAGAAAAATCTCTTCGGAAAACTGGTTTAAAATTTTGAAAATCATACACATGGTCGTCATTACTATATGAGTTGGTTGTCGTCCTTCTCAACTATCACAAGGAATCCAGTTAGGAAAATAGTCAGATAAGAGCCCATTCCTTTCCATATATCTTCTACCCCTTATTGGGTCCATTTTTCCTTCATTGGTCAATAACTCCAGCTACCGTTGCATACTATCTTATTCGTAACTTCACTTCTAGTCTTCCATACTGGTAACATTTCCAATCCTCATCTCTTACGGTTACTAAGTATAACAAATCTATCCAGTAATCATCAAATTTATTTTATAACACAAGGTCGATTTATATCATATTACTTCTATATGTATCATGTTTGATCATATCATCATCATATAATTTCAAGAAAGCTCTCGATTTCCAATCCTCTCAAATTTCTTTAAAGATCCATCTAGCTCACTCCACAAGATAATCATTGGTGACATACTCATTAGTAGCTCCCTATAACCTGGTAGCGGCTGTCTTCCGAAACACATATATCCTTACTTTAGGTTCTTCTAACATTTCTTAATACCTCGTGTACTCACCATATGTTATAGCTTTCGAATCCATCCTTCTGGGTGTTGTTACTCCATAAGACGAGTTTTGAACGGATGTTATAGAACATAATATGGAGTAGACAGAAAAGATGCGTGCACAACTGAATATCCGATAGAACTAGAATCAGTATGTAGGGGATTCTCGAATAGATAGCCTCGCATCAGGGAATGAGACAATAATGTGAAAAGGGGCAATCATCACAACAGGAGGTGATATGGTGAATATTGGTGGATGAGTAAGGCGTGAATCAGATAATAGTCTTCCAAATGAAGGGTCCGAATGATCAGACGATCCAGGGATAAAAGAATCTTCCATCACTACCATCTAAAAATCACGTCGCTAGGTAACGATGTCAAATTTCATCACGAATCCCCCTAAAACCTACTATTTGATAGCACTCAACCTCTCAACGTTCTATCTTTCTATTTATTAATCCTAATCCTAACCCTCTATCCATTCCCGACAGTCTAGGCTTGTTTCAGTGACTTATAACCTGTAGCTCTAATACCAACATGTGACGCCCTCCAAACCCGGGTCAGAAGTTTGGGGCTCATAACACACACCATAATATTTAAACCTCTATCTAAAGTATTAAATGCATGGACCCTTCTGTACACAACCACGGATCGCAACAGGTTAAAGTATGAAAACAAGCCACAACCTTAACTTTTATTACATCGCACCAAAACCCAACTAGTTCAACTTACAATTGCTAATGATATCATTGTTACAATCTTGCATAACCCACCTACACTATAAAGCTTCTGCTAGATCGATCCAATTTAAACGGAAACCCTCGCTCGCACACTGGACAGGGAATCCTCGTTACCAACACTTTCTTCTTCAACTGTTAAAAACATAAAATTTTTTGCAAGAGTGAGCTTACTAGCTCAGCATGTAATAATAGCATCAATGGAGGTTAAACAATTACCAATTGAAATGATTCAGAAGAATCAGGTTTCTGAATAAGAAATGATTAGAATTGGACATTCACTTTTCATTTTAAAAACCAAGGTTAGGCTGTTGATCAGTCACGCACTAACCCCGAGCAAGGCTCCCAACTTAGCTCTATATACTGGATCCAAGGCATGCATTGGCCTACTATGACTACGAATCTGGTCCGACCATGAATCTGGTCCATATTTATAAAACTATCCAATTCTAAAACAATTCAAAATGATAACTAAAGTAATCAATAAGCTGAATCTTAAACAACATTTATCTTGAAGCATAGGGTGATTCACAATACCATGTGGGTATAACAAGGAATTCAAAAAGATTGGCTTTCAATCAAGGAAAGATTCAGAAAGTAGAAGACCAAGGGTTCCAAGAATTAGTATTCTGTTAAACAAGGAATACGGGTTGGTATGTTAAGAAACTCAATATCATAATCAGTATGTGGTAGATATGTATTTGTAGGGTAGTATCGTATGTGTTTGGATCGTATGTGGGAATTCAACAATCAATGATTTATGAAGAATAAGGCTTATGGCTCAAGATCAATAAGAATCAGGGTTGAAGGTTAAATAGTTTAAAGTGCTTGCAGTATAAAACAAGAGTTATTTGAATAATAGCGACATGTTATGAAACAGTTCGAAAATATTTGCAATATATTTTAAAGAAAGGTTCAGAAGTACTTGCCTTATCATCGACGATTTCCACTTTACTTGTACTCATCTAACAGTTTTACTCATCAACCACTTTTCTTCTCTTTCTATGCCTTGCTTCTATTTATCAATCACTTTCCTTCTCTTTCTACGCTTTGATTATATTTATAGATCACTGGTTTCCTTTTCTATGCCTCGCTGACTCTGCTAGGCATCACAAGTATCTATCAATACTCAATCTCATATCATTATAATCGTCACATAGACGTCACAAGCTTTTACCTACCCTTCATTTTACCCAAATCTGACGTACGGATTGAAAGTTATGAATAGAACAGTCAAACCATAACCACATGTGACGCCCTCCAAACCCGGGTCAGAAGTTTGGGGTCCACACACACACCTTATTTATAACCTGCTTATAACAATAATAAAGATAATAATAATATGCAGTGACCCTACTTACCAACTACCATGGATCGCAACAGGTTAAAGTATGCACATAAGCCAAACATATCTACTTATATTACAAACCGTTCAAATCCCAACTATTCAAACTCAGAACTGAGTATTAAACATTATTAGAAACTTTTACAAACTTAAATTATCCCAAAAGAAGCCTACTAGCTCAACTTGATCAACTTGTACCCCTAGCTCTCACGCTGGACTGGGGATCCTCGCTACCAACTGGTTCCTTTTTAACTGGAAAAGAATATAGACAACATCACACAGATGAGCTAACTAGCTCAGCAAGTCACAATGATAAAACTGAGAATAATGATCATCAGGTGAACATGGTTATGATGTCAAGTGAACAATGGATTATAATTTAGAATTGGATATTATAGTTTCATTTTAAGAAAAACCAAGGTTAGGCTGCTGATCAGTCACGCACTAACCCCGAGCAAAGCACACAGCACTGCTCTAACTACTGGATCCAAGGCACACATTGGCCTAACTTGACCATTATATGGTCTGACCACGAATCTGGCCCACAATTTTATAAAAACAATCCAATTCTCACATAATAACAGAATAAACAATAATAAACAATAAACATAATCATTAACAATATTGAGTGTTCAATAATGAAAGGGTTTCAATCTACGTAAGGATCAATAAGGTAATTTCAAAGCTTGGATGCTGGGTAAGGAAAGAATTGGATAACAAAGGAAATGACATTTCAGAGTTTCAAGGATTTGGTCTTTCAAAGCATAAGATACAATGGTTTGGGTATGTAGTTAATTCGATTCAGTGTATGGTATTTAGTTTGTATGTATTTGTGGAGTAGTATCGTATATTTGTGGTTCATATCTGGGTATACAAAAATTAATGGTCTAGAAAGAATCAGGTTTACGGCTCAAGATCAATAGCTGGATTCATGGTTAGGGTTCAGTGCTTCAAAGCATTTGTAATATAAAACATGACTATCAATCACTATAATATCTTGAGAATGTTCAAAACACTTGCCTGGTATTAGCTTACTATACTGCACTCGCTTCCAATCACAATCGTCTTACTCCTCAACTACCTGTTTCCCTTTCCTACGTCTTGCCTCTTCTGCTCATATATCATAAGCATCTATCAATATTCAACTCATATGATTCTATTCAATACATACTCCTATCTACCCTTCATTTTACCCAAATCCGATTAACAGATTGAAAGTTACGCAATAAACATGTAAACATCGAATATACAGACCGATACTCAACCAACAAGTCACATATAACACATAACACATCACATAATCAATGATATCTCATTTATAAAGAAGTCTCGGGTCATAAATAGGCTTTCGGTTACTTAAAATGATTTTTAAAACATTTTTCGGAATTAAAACGTGTCGTTGGATCGATTTCAGAGTAATAAATAGGGTTTGGTTGGCCACTTCTGGCTTGAAAACAATTTTAAAATAATTATCGAGCCCTGAAAATAATTTAGATTAATATTTTAAAGCTCGAAACTATTTTTCGGGATTTTTAAATCATTTTTAAATAATTAAATCAAATTAAATAATTAATTAAAATCAATTAATAATTAATTAAATCAATTAATCAATTAATTTTCGAATTAATTGACCAATTAATCAATTAAAAATTAACTGAAATTAATTAACTAATTAATTCAGATTTATTTTTTTAAATTAAAAATAATTTTTGGAATTAAAATAATAATTTTCAGAATTTTAAGAAATTAAAACGAATTTTTATAATAAAAATAAATAGGAAATATGATTTTTGAATATTTTTAAAACAGGAATCCAACTTTTGCAAACTCTGAAAAGTTCAGGGACTGAACTTCATCGTTTTCAAAAGTCAGGGTACTAAACTGCAATTTTTCCAGCCCTCGCCGGAAAATAGTCGGGGTTCGCCGGAGAACTCGACTCCGGCATCCTCCCACCACCACAAACTCCAGATTACATCTACAATATACAAGGAATCTAACCATACTCTTTAATCACACAGACAACCCCTGAATAGGCCGGAAAATAGCCGAGAAGTTCGCCGGTTTCCGGCAAACTCGACGTAAACTTCAAAGGACAACTCCCTTCTCTACAGACCTCGTTGATTTGTGAAACTTGTAAGACTGGATTGCAAATTTCACAGAGAACACAACCCACTATACCACAACATTTATCTATCCCGAAATAAGAAACCCCCAAATTTCAATTAAGAACATTCATACGGGTTATAAACCCTAATTTCACAATTCGAAAATCAAACTCAATTTTGAACATGTTATTGAACTCCAAACCAGACGTATAATATATCAAAATCATCAGGAAAACAAGCTCTACAACATGCAATCATCAAATCATACAAACAATCATCCGAACAAAAATTCATATTTTTAGTAAAATTAATTCAAAAATAAATAAAAATATAGAAAATAAACCTTGATTTTTGCAGGTGTATGGATCACAGAATCTGATAGAGCTTTTCAAGACCTTCAAATCGGTTACTCGAGCTTTCCAAACAAAGATCAATAACACCTTCGAAAGTTGGTTTGATTCTTGGAAGATTATATGAATATAAGATTTTTCTCTGGAAAATTATATAATTATCTGTCTACAAATGATTTTGATACGAAATAAAATACGGTAAAAGGCTATTTATAATTATGGAAAATTAGTATCCCGTTGGATCATTCTGGATATAAAACGGTATGTTTATTTGTAAAAACTGATCCAAACGGTATCGGTTTTCGGGACAGTTATCCAGATCAGTACAATTTGTACTGCGGTCTTGGTCTCAGCGCCTGGTTACACGTATTACGAGGTGATAATTGGGATAGTTTAATAAAAAGCTCCCATTTATCAAAATACGAGTTTTATTGATTTACCGAAACGAATATTGTATCGAAAATGTTGCGCCGGGACCCTCGCAGGACAAACCGTACGCCGGATCGAAAAAGTCGAAACATGGAATATGCTCGGAATATTACAATTAGGTTAGGAAGGAGTTCTCGGAAGAGTTTCGGGTTCCCGTTTTTATAAAATAGATTTTAAATACTCGGAAAAAGATTTTATAAATTTCTTATGATCCTTATAAATCCATAAATCAACATAAAAATAATTAGGAAGATATGACAATTATCTATATTTTATTTTGTACATATAAAAATTAAAATACTCAATTAATAATATTTTCAAACATCCAAACACATTTAACACTTAACAATTAGTTCACAGAATAGATACTGAACCATATATTAAGCAAAAATAATTATACGATATATCCCGGATATTACATCCTTCCCCCCTTAAAAGGATTCTGTCCTCAGAATCTCTTAAGAAAACAAATGAGGGTACTTTTCTCTCATATTACTTTCTAACTCCCAGGTTGACTCTTCAACCTTTGGGTTTCTCCATAATACTCTTACTAGCTTTACCACTTTATTCCTCAATACTCTCTCTCTTTCCTCTAGAATCTCTATCGGACTCTCTACATATGACAAATCGGCATGAAGCTCTATTGGCTCATATTCTATTACATGCCTGGAGTCTGGATTATACTTCTTAAGCATAGATACATAAAAAACGTTATGAATGTGCTCCATGTGCAGAGGTAACGCTAACTCATAAGCTACTTTGCCAACGCGCTTTAGAATCTCAAAAGGTCCGACATATCTTGGGCTCAGTTTCCTTTCTTTCCAAACCTCGCTAGTCCTTTCCACGGTGATACTTTCAATAATACCAAGCTTCCTTCTTCAAATTCCATGTCTTTCCTTGACTGGTCTGCATATTTCCTTTGATGGTCTTGTGCTGCTATCAATCTCTTCTGGATAATTTCAACAACTTCCTTTGTCTGCTGTACCAATTCAGGTCCAAGTATTTTATGTTCTCTTACTTCATCCCAATACACTAGAGATCTACATTTACGTCCATAAAGGGATTCATAGGGTGGCATCCCAATACTGGCATGATAACTGTTGTTATAAGCAAACTCTACCAGAGGTAAATGCTCGTCCCAACTTCCTTTGAAATCAATAGCACAAACACGTAACATGTCCTCGATTGTCTGAATCGTTCTTTCACTTTAGCCGTCTGTATGGGGGTGATAAGTCGTACTCATATTCAATCTCGTTCCCAAACATTCTTGAAAACTTTTCCAAAATCTTGAATTAAATCTTGGATCTCGATCAGATACGATAGACACAGGAACTCCATGATGAACTACAATTTCCTTCAGGTACATATGGACCAATTTGTCGAGTGAAAATCTTTCATTTATAGGCAGAAAATGAGCTGACTTGGTAAGTCTATCCACTATAACCCAAATGGCATCATGATTAGCCCTTGTCCTTGGTAATCCAACTATGAAATCCATGGCAATATGTTCCCACTTCCATTCTGGAATATCCAATGGTTGTAACAATCCACTTGGTCTTTGATGTTCGGCTTTAACTCTCTGACATGTATAACATTTGCTAACCCATTCCACAATTTCCCTCTTCATATCTGGCCACCAATAACTTTCCTTTAAATCTCTGTACATTTTGGTACTCCATGGATGGATGGAATATCTTGAATTATGTGCTTCCTGTAAAATTTCATTCTTCAGCTCCGTTACTGGTGGAATCCAAATTCTAGAAGAAAACCTCAGAATACCTTGCTCATCCTTTTGCGTGCATAATTACCTACCAAATGATTTATATCTTGATCCATTACATCTTCCTGACACTTCTTTATTTTCTCTAGCAACTCCGGCTGAAAAGTCATACTGTACACTCTTACTTCATTAAGCCTGCAAACTTTAATCTCCAATTCTAGTTTCTGAAATTCCTTATATATCTCTTCAGGTACTGATAACACATTTAAGTTTTCTTTCCGACTTAACGCGTCTGCTACAACGTTTACTTTACCGGGATGATAATTAATCGAGCAGCCGTAATCCTTGATCAATTCTAACCATCTCCTTTTGCCTCATATTAAGTTCCTTTTGTGTGAATATATATTTCAAACTTTTGTGATCTGTGTAAATCTCGCACTTTTCTCCATACTGATAATGTCTCTAAATTTTCAAAGCAAAAACTATGGCTGCTAGCTCCAAATCATGAGTAGGATATTTCTGTTCGTGTGGTTTCAATTGCCTTGACGCATATGCAATCAGCTTATCGTGCTACATTAGAACACATCCTAGTCCTTTTTGAGAAGCATCGCTATAAATTATGAAATTCCCTTGATCGTCTGGAAGTGACAAAACGTGTGCCGTGATTAATCTTCACTTTAATTCCTGAAAACTTTCTTCGCATTTGTCGTTCCATATAAACTTTTCATTCTTCCGTGTAAGCTTTGTCAATGGTGTTGCAATCCTTGAAAAATTTTGAACAAATCGACAATAATATCCGGCTAATCCCAAGAAACTTCTTACCTCGGTGGGTGTTCTCGGTCTTTCCCAATTTGTAATTGCCTCGATCTTTGCTGGGTCCACTTTGATCCCTTCGTTATTAACTATGTGTCCTAAGAACTGAACCTCCTGTAGCCAAAACTCACACTTCGAGAATTTAGCATATAACTTCTTTTTCCTTAAAATCTCCAAAGCTATTCTCAGATGTTCCGCATGATCCCCTTCCGCCTTTGAATAAATTGAAATATCGTCTATAAACACAATAACGAACTTGTCCAAGTATTTCTTGAAAATTATGTTCATCAGGTCCATAAACGCTGCTGGGGCGTTGGTCAATCCAAAAGACATCACTAGAAATTCGTAATGTCCATACCTTGTTCTGAAAGCTGACTTTGGTATATCTTCTGGCTTGATCTTCAGTTGATGATATCCCGATCTTAAGTCAATTTTGGAGAAAAACTTGGCTCCCTTCAATTGGTCAAACAAATCGTCAATTCTGTGTAACGGATACTTGTTCTTGATTGTAAGCTTGATGAGTTCCCTATAGTCGATACACAGTCACATGCTTCCATCTTTCTTTTTGACAAATAATACCGGTACACCCCACGGGGACACACTGGGTCTGATTACTCCTTTCTCTAACAACTCCTGCAATTGCTTCGCTAGCTCTTTCATCTCAACGGGCACCATTCTATACGGGGCCTTGGATACCGGTTCTGTTTCAGGTGCTAAGTCGATTGCAAACTCAATTTCTCTATCTGGAGGAAGTCCTGGTAACTCGTCGGGAAACACGTCCGGAAATTCATTCACTACTGGAATATCTTCAAGTTTCTCTGGCTCCTAACTCCTATCAATCACATATGCCACGAAATGCTCGCATCCTTGTCGTAGTAACTTCTTAGCTTGAATCATCGTTAAGAACTTCTTTACTTGTTTCTGACCCTTGAACGTTACTATTCCTTTGTCTGGCATTTTCACCATTACCTTCTTATTTTGACAATCTATTTGGGCATCATGCTTAGATAACCAATCCATTCCTAAGATAACGTCAAATTCTCCTAACTTAAATGGTATCAAATCTACACAAAACATACTACCAGAAATCTCAATCTCACAATTCCCACAAACTTGATTAATATATATTCGTTGTTCATTTGCCAATTCCACAGTCATTATTTCATTTAAATACTCACCTGGACAATTTAACTTACTAACAAAATCTTGTGAAAAAAATGATCGAGTTGCTCCCGAATCTATTAACACTTTGGCACATAAAGAATTCACATTAAGCGTACCTGCCACGACATCCGTATCCTGGATAGCATCCTTCACCGACATGTCAAAAACTCTAGCCCTTGAAGTCTCATTTACTGCTGGGGTAGATCCCACAATCCTCAATGCATTACTGACTAGGGCTGGTGTCTTACAATCCCTGGCTATATGTCCGGGCTTCCCACATTTAAAGCACGTAAATCCAATGGCTGGAACCTTGACTGCTGGATTTCGGATAGGCTGATCCTTACTTGCTGGTTCTCTTGCTGGCTGATTTCGGCACTCCCTCGAATAGTGCCCTTTCTGGTTGCATTTGAAACATACCACATTCAACTTATTACCAACTCCTCCATGCTTCTTTCCACATACTTGACAATCTGGAAAAGTTAGTCTCAACTGATTCGGCTGATTCGCATCAACTGGACGGTTACCCTGACCTCCGTCGCCTGCATTCTGTCTCTTGAAATTAAAATTTCTTCCTGGCTGAAATTTGCCCTTCTTAAAATTTGGAAACTTCCCTGGTTGTGACTGACCCTCATTCCCTTCAAATCTCCTTTTCTTGCTTTCCTTCTCCTTCTGTGACATCTCACTCTCTGTCTCTGCGATCATAGCCTTCTGTACCACTCCTGCATAGGTATCCAATTCAAAAATGGCTACCTTCCCTCTGATCCATGGTTTCAAGCCTTGCTGGAATCTCTTAGCCTTCTTCTTGTCAGTATCCACATACGACGGCACATACCTTGACAATTCCTCAAACTTACTCTCATAAACAGTCACCGACATGTTTCCTTGCTTTAGTTCTAAAAACTTCAACTCCATCTGATCCTGGACAAACTGAGGGAAATAATTTTCTAAAAACAATTCCTTAAACCTTTCCAAAGTAATAATATGTGTACCTTCCAACGTCTTCACCATCTCCTACCAATAGGTGGCCTCATTCTTTAGATAGTAACTTGCAAACTCAACCTTCTGCTCCTCTTTCACTTTTACTAAGGCAAATGCCTTCTCTATTTCCTTTAACCAAACATTTGCTTCAATCGGCTCTAAGGAACCCTTGAATTCCGGTGGGTTTACTGCCTGAAAAGTTTTAAAAGTTACCTGGGGATTGGTCTGTCTTTGTTGTTGTTGTGCCGGTTGAACTATTTGTTGGGCCAAGATTTGAAGAATCTGGGCTATTGCTGGGTCTATGGGTCCCGGGTTCACATTCTGGTTTGTTTCATCTTGGTTGTTATTGTTGTTGTTGGTTTCGTCATTCTGGGTGTTGGTGCGGGTATTTCTTCTAGGAGGTATTTTTCTGTAAAGAATCAAACAACTTATTTAGCTTTTGAATCAAATCTTTTGCATAAAAGAAAAGTTTTGAAAAACAGAAATATCTCTTTTTGAAAACAGTTATAACTAAGTAAATTGCATGCTTCTTTACAGAGTATAAACAGTTATGAAAAACAGGGTACATGGTATCACAGGGGTATAACTGGTGCAATAAATAAGATAAAGTAAAATAGGTGCAATAAAGTAAATGTCAGTGCTGGAAAGGAAAATGTACTGATATATATAGATCAAAAGTTTTAGGTAGTACAAGCGTAAAGACGCTTCGGAAGTAAAAGCAAAAGGGTACAACAACCTACTCACTAGTCAGCATAGCTAGTCTATAAATGCAACTCAAAAGTTTACCGATACACACTACACACTACTGGACATAATACGTAACCCTAACAACACTGCTCAGCATCTCTATCTCTGGATCTCTGACTCATGGCAAGTCTGGACCTCCAATCTCCTCAAGCTCCTCTAGAACCCACTTAGCCCACTCCACTAAGAAATCAGGGATGATGTCCTCATGTGTAGCCTCAGCAATCCTCATAGCAGCTGCTCTACGAAACACCTGGAGGCTCTCTCTAAGTCGTCTCTCACCACTCCCAACCTCTCTAGTACGCATAATATTTAGTAACTCCTGAATCTGAACCTGTAGGAATCACTACTCCATAAGGCAAGCCTTAAACTGATGATATGGGACAGGATAAGAAGAGAACTGGAAAGGTACTCCTGTAACTGAATGGCCAGTCTAGCCTGAATCAGCAGGTGGGGGTCCTCTGATAGGTGGCCTCATGCTTGGAGGTGGAATAGCCTGCAGTGGTACAGGCTGCAACACAGGTGGAGGTAGTATAGCCAACACTGGTGGAACAACAGGACGAAGATCCGAAGACGGTATTCCAACTGAAGGCTCTGAGTGATCAGCTGATACGGGGATAAAAGAGTCAGCCATCGCAGCTATCTGAAATCATATCACAATATAAGAATCTCGAACTATAACGTGAATCATACTAATACCTCTTATACCGAAGTACTCAACCTCTCGACGTTCTATCTTTCTATTCCTTACTTCTAATCCTAACCCTCTACCCATTCCCGTTAACCTAGGCTTGTGTCAGTGACTTATAACCTGTAGCTCTGATACCAAACCCGTGGCGCCCTCCAAACCCAGGTCAGAAGTTTGGGGTCCACACACACCTTATTTATAACCTGCTTATAACAATAATAAAGATAATAATAATATGCAGTGACCCTACTTACCAATTACCATGGATCGCAACAGGTTAAAGTATGCACACAAGCCAAACACATCTACTTATATTACAAACCATTCAAATCCCAACTATTCAAACTCAAAACTAAGTATTAAATATTATTACAAACTTTTACAAACTTAAATTATCCCAAAAGAAGCCTACTAGCTCAACTTGATCAACTTGTACCCCTAGCTCTCGCGCTGGACTGGGGATCCTCGCTACCAACTGGTTCCTTTTTAACTGGAAAAGAATATAGACAACATCGCACAGATGAGCTAACTAGCTCAGCAAGTCACAATGAAAAAACTGAGAATAATGATCATCAGGTGAACATGGTTATGATGTCAAGTGAATAATGGATTATGATTTAGAATTGGATATTATAGTTTCATTTTAAGAAAAACCAAGGTTAGGCTGCTGATCAGTCATGCACTAACCCCGAACAAAGCACACAGCACTGCTCTAACTACTGGATCCAAGGCACACATTGGCCTAACTTGACCATTATATGGCCTGACCACGAATCTGGTCCACAATTTTATAAAAACAATCCAATTCTCATATAATAACAGAATAAACAATAATAAACAATAAACAGAATTATTAACAACATTGAGTGTTCAATAATGAAAGGGTTTCAATCTACGTAAGGATCAATAAGGTAATTTCAAAGCTTGGATGATGGGTAAGGAAAGAATTGGATAATAAAGGAAATGACATTCCAGAGTTTCAAGGATTTGGTCTTTCAAAGCATAAGATACAATGATATCTCATTTATAAAGAAGTCTCGGGTCATAAATAGGCTTTTGGTTACTTAAAATGATTTTTAAAACATTTTTCGGAATTAAAACGGGTTGTTGGATCAATTTCGGAATAATAAATAGGGTTTGGTTGGCCACTTATGGCTTCAAAACAATTTTATAATAATTATAGAGCCTTGGAAATAATTTAGATTAATATTTTAACGCTCAAAACTATTTTTCGGGATTTTTAAATCATTTTTAAATAATTAAATCTAATTAAATAATTAATTAAAATCAATTAATAATTAATTAAATCAATTAATCAATTAATTTTCGAATTAATTGACCAATTGATCAATTAAAAATTAACTGAAATTAATTAACTAATTAATTCAGATTTATTTTTTTGAATTAAAAATAATTATTAGAATTAAAATAATAATTTTCAGAATTTTCAGAAATTAAAACGAATTTTTATAATAAAAATAAATAGGAAATATGATTTTTGAATATTTTTAAAACAGGAATCCAACTTTTGCAAACTCTAAAAAGTTTAGGGACTGAACTTCATCGTTTTCAAAAGTCAGGGTACTAAACTGCAATTTTTCCAGCCCTCGCCGGAAAATAGTCGGGGTTCGCCGGAGAACTCGACTCCGGCATCCTCCCACCACCACAAACTCCAGATTACATCTACAATTTACCAGAAATCTAACCATACTCTTTAATCACACAGACAACCCCTGAATAGGCCGGAAAATAGCCGAGAAGTTCGCCGGTTTCCGGCGAACTCGACGTAAACTTCAAAGGACAAATCCCTTCTCTACAGACCTCGTTGATTTGTGAAACTTGTACGACTGGATTGCAAATTTCATAGAGAACACAACCCACTATACCACAACATCTATCTATCCCGAAATAAGAAACCCCCAAATTTCAATTAAGAACATTCATACGGGGTATAAACCCTAATTTCACAATTCGAAAATCAAACTCAATTTTGAACATGTTATTGAACTCCAAATCAGACGTATAATATATCAAAATCATCAGGAAAACAAGCTCTACAACATGCAATCATCAAATCATACAAACAATCATCCGAATAAAAATTCATATTTTTAGTAAAATTAATTCGAAAATAAATAAAAATATAGAAAATAAACCTTGATTTCAGCAGGTGTATGGATCACAGAATCTGATAGAGCTTTTCAAGACCTTCAAATCGGTTACTCGAGCTTTCCAAATAAAATCAATAACACCTCCAAAAGTTGGTTTGATTCTTGGAAGATTATATGAATATAAGATTTTCCTCTGGAAAATTATATAATTATCTGTCTGCAAATGATTTTGATACGAAATAAAATACGGTAAAAGGCTATTTATAATTACGGAAAATTAGTATCCCGTTGGATCATTCTGGATATAAAATGGTACGTTTATTTGTAAAAACTGATCCAAACGGTATCAGTTTTCGGGACAGTTATCCAGATTAGTACAATTTGTACTACGGTCTTGGTCTCAGCACCTGGTTACACGTATTATGAGGTGATAATTGGGATAGTTTAATAAAAAGCTCCCGTTTATCGAAATACGAGTTTTATTGATTTACTGAAATGAATATTGTATCGAAAATGTTGCGTCGGGACCCTCGCAAGACAAACCATACGCCGGATCGAAAAAGTCAAAACATGGAATATGCTCGGAATATTACAATTAGGTTAGGAAGGAGTTTTCGGAAGAGTTTCGGTGTCCAAAAACGTAACAATGGATAACGTCGGTTGGTTCCCGTTTTTATAAAATAGATTTTAAATACTCGGAAAAAGATTTTATAAATTTCTTATTATCCTTATAAATCCATAAATGAACATAAAAATAATTAGGAAGATATGACAATTATCTATATTTTATTTTGGACATATAAAAATTAAAATACTCAATTAATAATATTTTCAAACATCCAAACACATTTAACACTTAACAATTATTTCACAGAATAGATACTGAACCATATATTAAGCTAAAATAATTACACGATATATCCCGGATATTACATCCTTCCCCCTTAAAAGGATTCTATCCTCAGAATCTCTTAAGAAAACAAATGACGGTACTTTTCTCTCATATTACTTTCTAACTCCCAGGTTGACTCTTCAACCTTTGGGTTTCTCCATAATACTCTTACTAGCTTTACCACTTTATTCCTCAATACTTTCTCTCTTTCCTCTAGAATCTCTATCAGACTCTCTACATATGACAAATCGGCCTGAAGCTCTTTTGGCTCATATTCTATTACATGCCTGGAGTCTGGATTATACTTTTTAAGCATAGATACATGAAAAACATTGTGAATGTGCTCCATGTGCGGAGGTAGCGATAACTTATAAGCTACTTTACCAACGCGCTTTAGAATCTCAAAAGGTCCGACATATCTTGGGCTCAGTTTCCTTTCTTTCCAAACCTCGCTAGTCCTTTCCACGGTGATACTTTCAATAATACCAAGCTTCCTTCTTCAAATTCCATCTCTTTCCTTGACTGGTCTGCATATTTCCTTTGACGGTCTTGTGCTGCTGTCAATCTCTTCTGGATAATTTCAACAACTTCCTTTGTCGGCTGTACCAATTCAGGTCCAAGTATCTTACGTTCTCCTACTTCGTCCCAATACACCGGAGATCTACATTTACGTCCATAAAGGGCTTCATAGGGTGGCATCCCAATACTGGCATGATAACTGTTGTTACAAGCAAACTCTACCAGAGGTAAATGCTCGTCCCAACTTCCTTTGAAATCAATAGCACAAACACGTAACATGTCCTCGATTATCTGAATCGTTCTTTCACTTTGGCCGTCCGTCTGGGGGTGATAAGCCGTACTCATATTCAATCTCATTCCCAAACATTCTTGAAAACTTTTCCAAAATCTTGAATTATATCTTAAATCTCGATCAGATATGATAGACACAGGAACTCCATGACGAACTACAATTTCCTTCAGGTACATATGGACCAATTTGTCGAGTGAAAATCTTTCATTTATAGGCAGAAAATGAGCTGACTTGGTAAGTTTATCCACTATAACCCAAATGGCATCATGATTAGCCCTTGTCCTTGGTAATCCAACTATGAAATCCATGGCAACATGTTCCCACTTCCATTCTGGAATTTCCAATGGTTGTAGCAATCCACTTGGTCTTTGATGTTCGGCATTAACTCTCTAACATGTATAACATCTGCTAACCCATTCCGCAATTTCCCTCTTCATATCTGGCCACCAATAACTTTCCTTTAAATCTCTGTACATTTTGGTACTCCTTGGATGGATGGAATATCTTGAATTATGTGCTTCCTGTAAAATTTCATTCTTCAGCTCTGTTACTGGTGGAATCCAAATTCTAGAAGAAAACCTCAGAATACCTTGCTCATCCTTTTGCGTGCATAATTCTTCACCTACCAAATGATTTATATCTTGATCCATTACATCTTCCTGACACTTCTTTATTTTCTCTAGCAACTCCGGCTGAAAAGTCATACTGTACACTCTTGCTTCATTAAGCCTGCAAACTTTAATCTCCAATTCCAGTTTCTGAAATTCCTTATATATCTCTTCAGGTACTGATAACACATTTAACTTTTCCTTCCGACTTAACGCGTCTGCTACAATGTTCGCTTTACCGGGATGATAATTAATCGAGCAGTCGTAATCCTTGATCAATTTTAACCATCTCCTTTGCCTCATATTAAGTTCCTTTTGTGTGAATATATATTTCAAACTTTTGTGATCTGTGTAAATCTCGCACTTTTTTCCATACAGATAATGTCTCCAAATTTTCAAAGCGAAAACTATGGCTGCTAGCTCCAAATCATGAGTAGGATATTTCTATTCGTGTGGTTTCAATTGCCTTGACACATACACAATCACCTTATCGTGTTGCATTAGAACACATCCTAGTCCTTTACTGAGAAGCATCACTATAAATTACGAAATTCCCTTGATCATTTGGAAGTGACAAGACAGGTTCCGTGATTAATCTTCACTTTAATTCCTGAAAACTTTCTTCGCATTTGTCGTTCCATATAAACTTTTCATTCTTCCGTGTAAGCTTTGTCAATGGTGTTGCAATCCTTGAAAATTTTTGAACAAATCGACGATAATATCCGGCTAATCCCAAGTAACTTCTTACCTCGGTGGGTGTTCTCGGTCTTTCCCAATTTGTAATTTCCTCGATCTTTGTTGGGTCCACTTTGATCCCTTCATTACTAACTATGTGTCCTAAGAACTGAACCTCCTGTAGCCAAAACTCACACTTCGAGAATTTAGCATATAACTTCTTTTTCCTTAAATTTCCAAAGCTATTCTCAAATGTTCCGCATGATCCCCTTCCGCCTTTGAATAAATCGAAATATCATCTGTAAACACAATAACGAACTTGTCCATGTATTCCTTGAAAATTCTGTTCATCAGGTCCATAAACGCTGCCGGGGCATTTGTCATTCCAAAAGACATCACTAGAAATTCGTAATGTCCATACCTTGTTCTGAAAGCTGTCTTTGGTATATCTTCTGGCTTGATCTTCAGTTGATGATATCCCGATCTTAAGTCAATTTTGGAGAAAAACTTGGCTCCCTTCAATTGGTCAAACAAATCGTCAATTCTGGGTAATGGATACTTGTTCTTGATTGTAAGCTTTTTGAGTTCCCTATAGTCGATACACAGTCTCATGCTTCCATCTTTCTTTTTGACAAATAATACCGGTGCACCCCACGGGGACACACTGGGTCTGATTACTCCTTTCTCTAACAGCTCCTGTAATTGCTACGCTAGCTCTTTCATCTCAACGGGCACCATTCTATACGGGGCCTTGGATACCGGTTCCGTTCCAGGTGCTAAGTCGATTGCAAACTCAATTTCTCAATCTGGAGGAAGTCCTGGTAACTCGTCGGGAAACACGTCCAGAAATTCATTCATTACTGGAATATCTTCAAGTTTCGCTGGCTCCTGACTCCTATCAATCACATATGCCACAAAATGCTCGCATCCTTGTCGTAGTAACTTCTTGGCTTGAATCATCATGAAGAACTTCTTTACTTGTTTCTGACCCTTGATTGTTATGGTAAAAGAGTAGCTTGATGCTTGTAGGTTTAGAGTTTGGGTTGGAGTTGTAGTGAATTGAATGTTGAATCTTATTGATTAGTAAAGGACTTAAGTATAGTTTGAAATTCATGTTGAGAATAACATAAATTGGAGAACTTGAGGTGTTGGGGCTGTTGTAGTGTGATATGGATGGATTTTGGTTGTATGAATGAATTGGGATTGATTGGTGGTTGATTTGGAATGGTATAAATTTGGGAAATCGCGTAAACATAGCCATCGTAATGTCCGATTTACTTTAGGCTGTTTTGTTCTTAAAATTAGGACCCGAGAACTCCCTGCTAGGTTTTGACCATTGCCATGATTAGATAGTTCATGTTACGAGTTCGTTTTGATATGTGGTTCGTTGGATTCCGATGTACGGTTTAGGAGAAACGGCCGTTTTACGTAACGACGTTTCGCGAACGAACCATTACCCCTCGCCTTACTTTGAAACATAGGTTAAAGACCTTAAAGGACTAATTGGAGTATGAAATATTTATATAAAGTGTAATAGGCAGTTGGTAAGACACTCGCGAAAGAATCGCCTTAAAACTCGTAATGGTTAATTTATTAAAAATGGTGGAGCAGAGGGTACTCGAGCGACTTAAGTGAATATTTAAGCGCAAAGCTAGCGTTAGAGTCTAAATTGGTTAAAGTATAGATTTATAAGTGACTTTGGTTTAATTCCAACTTATATGTTGTTTATAGGTTACCAGACTCGTCCCAAGCCATTTGTAACCCCCAGTCGCTCAGGCAAGTTTTCTACCTGTTATACTGTTGTGGTGATGTATATATGTATATGCATTATCTTGTGATAGATGCATGTTGGTTAATTAGCAAATTTTGTGATATATTGAAGCATGCTGAGATGGTATATATATGCATGTCTGTTTCGTAATCTGGTTATCTATCTGTTGATTTCAATGCTTATAGTTGCATAATACCTATGCTAGAGATAAGCAGTAGTTGTGTATACCCTTAGTATAGGGGACCCAAAGGTGAACATTTTTCTAAACCGGGAGGCGATGTTCCCGAGTATAATATATATATATATTTATATATATATATATATTGATATAGTTTTCAAACTATTAATCGAATAAGGTTTATTCGATAACTTTATTTTATTTTCTTAATGAATATTATTTTGAATATTCATTCGAGGGCTTATGACTCCCTTTATTTTATTAATGAATATTACTTGAATATTCATTCGAGGACTTATGACTCCTTTTATTTTATTTATGAATATTATTTCGAATATTCATTCGAGGGCTTATGACTCAGTTTATATTATTAAATGAATATTATTTGAACATTCATTTAAGGACCTATGACTCCGATTATTTGCTGAGATATATTCTTTATTTTATTAAAGAATAAGGTATCGATAATCAAACTTATTTTTTTGATTATTCAAATAAAGATAGTACTTTCGTACAAGTATATCTTTGGTTATTTAATACTCGTTTCAAGTATAAGTTTTATAACTTCTAGTTCAATTATTTGTATAAAGATTATTCTTTATGGCAATATTATTTAAATAATAATATTAAGATATTTTCTAATATATTGGGACTGATTTACTTTATTAAATCAGCATTACTCCAAACACTCTTTAAAGTGTTTTCGAGTCCTTAAAATGATTTTCAAAAGTTAGAGCGGATCCCAAAACTCAATTTTTTTATATATTTAAGATCTTCCTTTTTAAAGGGGATTTAAATACTCGCTCAAAACCAGAGGGATCCGGCTCTGGGGTATATTTTATATTCGCAACGAGGTTGCTGTTTTGATAAATGAATTGATTACTTACCCAACGTTCGGGAAGTAAGTCCATCTATTGAGTCGGCATAAGCAACATGGGCTCAGTGGGCGTCCATGAAAGTGTAAGTGGCTCAGTGGGAGTCCATCAAATGCGTAAGTGGCTGAGTGGCAGTCCTGCATAAGGTCCTATTGCGACCAGGGTGATGACTAGTGGGGAATTCGTCAATCTACTAGTAGAAAAGGTTACTTATTGGTATCTTTGCCTGATCAGCAAGATATCAGGTTTATGCCAAGGTTTTCTCATTTCCAAATTCATTGGATATTACAACTCTGTTTATAATTTTCATAACAGAGGTTTTCAAGGAGTGTATGAAATGTATATATATATAAGTGTATATATATATCGGGACTTAATGAAGTACCTCGTAACTTCATTATTTATAATGATATTCAAAGATTGAATCCATTCAAATCTTGTCTTGTAGTCTCATCAGTGTGATGAACTTTTGAAACTGATTATAACTTGAACGGTGGTAGTTCAAGTAGTACTTGGAAAAGATATAAGTATATTGGAGTATTTGTAACTTCATCTTTTAAACTTATATCTGGTTAATGATTATCTTATGCATGACAATGATTTTCACAAAAACGTTGAGACAAGGTTAGATATATGAGATCACCTTGCAACGATATATTTATACAGTTATAAACTGGAACTTTGTGTATATTAGGCATGGAAGAGGACTTCCAAGATTTTGAAAAGTATATAAGTATATATACCGAATATTTTACGACTTCGTCGCATTAAGATATCAAACCTGGTTCATTTCTTCTTGACCAAGACTTTCATGAGTACTATGAGAATGCTCATATATTGTTAATTATTATACATATTATTTCGGTGGGCTTGTTGCTCACCCTTGCTTTCTTATTCATCACACAACAACAGATAGAAAAGATCAACAGGACCAAGCTCCCGATTCGCAAGCGGTTAGGAAACGTTCCGCAGTTTCCTGTAGGCGGTGATGCCGTTATAGCCGAGGTAGGATCTACCAATAGGCTAGGCTTTCAACTCGTGATGTACCAGACTTATGTATATTTATGAATTCTAATAATGGCAAGAAAATGTAAATTTATTCAGAAACCCTTTTAAGGTGTAATGGCATATAATTATGGAATAAAGTGACTTGTATTATTTTTTTTTGGTATTCATCTCTGAGACTATAACTTGTGTGTGTGTATATTGTGGGGTCACAGTATGTAGTAGTTGGTTGTTTATTAAGATTAAGTGTTATTAAGGGAAATGGAACTCGTGACAACCCGGATCCCCGACCCCGGATTTAGGGGTGTTACAGAAATGGTATCAGAGCTAAGCGTTATAAACCTCAGAGATGAAGTGACGTTAAAATAATAAGTTCACTAAGATAAATAAGAACTCTTGCCAAGTTCATAGTCGGACTACCTAATGTAGTACTGACAGTTAAAACCCTTAGGGGAACCCTTATAAATATCGTGATAGAGGCGTAGTTCGTTATCATATATGGTAGCGGGACTCTGAACCCTGTGGTTGAGGAGCAACAACGCGATGATATTTTATTAGGTATTGGAGATCAGATTGTGGATCCGATAGAGCGTCCTAACACGGGACCGGATGATGTTATATTGAGGATGTAGCGGTTGAGGATGTTATCCTAGAAGGGATTATTGCTGAGAAGGATGTCGTGAAGGATCCTGACAAGAATGAATAAAGGACCACTGAGGAATTGATGACCATGGTTAGGGCGACTACCAGAGGTAGGATTGGTCGGTCACTACCGGAGGTTCGTTTAAGTTTGTAAAGATAGTAGCCCCTTTAACGCGGCTTACTCATAAGACTGAGAAGTTTGAATGGACAGAGAAATGCGAGAACAGCTCTTAAGAACTGAAGCAAAGGTTGGTGACGGCCCCTATGTTGGCGTTGCCGGATGGAAAAGGAGATTTTTTTTGATTTGTAGTGACGCTTCGCATAAAGAATTAGGGTGCTTCTTATATAGCACAACAAGGTAATCACGTACGCGTCAAGACAACTAAGGGAATATAAAATTCGATATCCCCACCCATGAGCTTGGGCTCGTGGCAATAGTTTTGCCATATAGGTTGGAGGCATTACTTGTATGGAGAAAATTGTGAGATTTACATAAACCATAAGTTCTCTAGTACATTTTCACGCAGAAAGAGCTCAACATGCGCCAGAGGAGGTGGGTAGAGCTAATCAAGGATTTCGATTATGAGATTCTTTATCATCCAGGGAAAGCAAAAATAGTGACTAATGCCCTTAGTATAAAAGAGAGACTCAAATGAAAATGTCTTTGGGAGAGTTGACAAGAGATTTTGAGAAAATGGAAATAGAAGTGAAGGTAACCGGAGCCGGTACCGAAAAGGTGTTTGAGATTGCAATACAGCCCGAATTATTGGAGAAGATCATATTGTGCCAAGAAAAAAAAAGTGATGAATAGAGGCAGAGAACCAATGACCGGAGAAAAGATTAATACCTAGAAAGATGATGAGGGAATAATGAGGTATCCCTACAGAATTTGGGTTCCAAATGTTCAAGAGCTTAAGGACTGGATCTTAGATGAAAGTCATAGTTCGAGGAATAAGATTTAGGGCAAACCCTGAATGTGATAGTCAGGGAGGACGCCATCAAGATAGAAGGAACCCATAACATAATGAAGTGGAAAATGAGGATTTAAAACATGTAAGATGACCCCGATTATGGGGAGGATGAGAAAACATTTCATACTGAGAAAACAGAAGTCGAGCAAGATAGGGAGAACCGGGATGGTACTCCTATGGGGTAATTCATGGACCTGCCTAAACAAAAATTATACTTTTATTCCCAAACACCAACCTGAGGAAATAATGCAATGGGAAATTCTTTCAGGACCTTTAAGTCACTAAGCTCTCAGAGTTCCAAGGAACAAGCTGACCTAGCCGAGGCAAGAGCCTGGACAAAGGAAATAGAGAAATGATTTTATATTCTAAATGATTGATGAAGCACAAAAGACTATTTTTGTCACTTACCCTCCTAAGAGAGAGACCACCCGCTGGTGAAAGACCAAGAAAGGCACGGAGCAAGAGGTTATGATAAACTGATTATAGTTCAGTCAATTGTTTTCAGGAAAGTACTTCCCAAGGTTATGGAGATAGTGTAAAAGCTTTAGAGCCAGAACAAGGCGGACGAGTATGATGAATTATGAATCTAAGTTTTAAAAGTTGTCAAGATTCGTTCTGAGGACACGAATCCAGAATGACGGGATGTTTGAAATCAATGTTTATGTTATGTTAGTTCAGGAAATAATGATAAGAGAAAGGAAAATAAAAAGAAACTGAAGTGGAAAGGAATATAAAGGCAATAGAGTTTGAGGAATAATAAGGAATTTGGGTATGACGAAACCCTAAAGACTCGTAGCAATAGAAATAGAAAAGTAAGTAATCGTCAGGATGAGGGTGATTCGCCATGAGTTAAATTGATGGTTAAGGCATAAGAGATATATATAGGTTGTACCCCCTTCAAGTTGGAAGGATTCGGGAAACCTTGAGATAGTTCGAAGGATAAATAATGAGACGCGGATAGACCGAGGAGACAAGAAAGTAAGAAATTAGGAAAATTTGATGAAGGAAGTGACCTTCAAGAATGTGGAGTGTGAGACCGGTGGCTTGATACCCAGGAAAGAAGACGCCAGGAATGAGAGATATCCCAACATTGAGATGACTGTTGAGATAAACAACAAAAGTAAATACGGAATTATTAAGAAGGAGTTCAAGTTGAACACGACCAATATCTTCCAGAACATCCTTGTTATCATTACCAAATCAGGCAAGAAAAGTGGATAACCGTTATTGTCTTTTGAGGCCATATGGATTGACCTCATTTTGGATAAGGATATTATTATGAAATTAGGCATATACTATCGAGGTGGGAATGATTGAATAAAGACACCCTCATCAGGGATATATGACTTGATTTATCCATGGAAGGATGCATGTACCTTTTTAAAGGTGGAATTAAGGATAGAACATCGGTAACTTAAAACGAATCCTAGGGGAATGCATAAAGGTTGGCATTTCACCCTTAATAGGGACAACATGAGTTTTGACAAGTATGAATTGGAAAGGATCAAGGTAACAACAACCTTTAAAGATCAGTAAAGAAATTTTTCAGAAGTACATAGACAATGGTTCTAGTATTAGTAAATGGTATTTTGATATGCCCTGTATCTAGGGAATACAGGAGGAACGATTCAAGGATAACCTTAGAGGTTTTACAAGGAGAAAGGTAATATTCAAAATTCTCAAGAATAGAAATATTGATAAAGGAAATATGATGTAATTATAATGATGCCAAGTGGGGCACGTGTTAAACCACGAGAAAGTATGGATCGAACAAGTAAAGGTCCAAATTGTTTAGGGAAATTAGGACCTAAGATAAAAAATGTTCTAAGTATGATTGAGAGTCAGTCGTAACAGTGATTAACCTCTAAAGACTGAGGCAATAACTTATGGAAAAATAGTGATTATTTTTTTTTACTCATCAGATTTTAAGGAAAACATCTTCACATAAGCAGTGATTGAAATGAGGTAGAAAATTTATTTGGAGGTGGTTAAAATGACATTGACTGTAAGGAAATTTTACTATCAGGAAAGGCCAAAGAGGTGGCCGACACTTTGAAGGTAAGAGGATAATTATAGGCGCTTGTGCCAAAGGAATACAGTGATGATGGTTAAAGCTGTGAAGGTTGTATTACGGTTTGGAAGATTGACATTCCTTCTGATGACTGTGCAATACCCAACCGTAATAGTAGTTGGTAAAGGTTTAATTCTTGTAATCGCCATGAGCGGGCTATCTATCTCAGAAGGTACTATCTTGAGATAAGCCAGTACCATGTTTCAAAAAGGACTAGACGAACCTTTGAGTTAAGTCTTCTATTGAAGGCATATGATTAAGAATGGTATTAACCTGCTATCGTTGCTTTGATTGAAACTCTTCTGCAATTTTATCTGCTTCATGTCATGAAAGTACTTAGGATCTGGAGTGTTCTTCATGAATTATGAATGGTAATTATGTTAACTCCTTAGAAGAATTTGATATGACAGGTATGGACTCCGTATGGTTAGCTATTAAGATTACAAGGAAAATGAATGACGACAGTAGGTCAGTGGTGGAACATAGTAATGCAGCAACGATTCTTTGAATAATGAGTTGATTACAACCGTGAGAGTTGTAGTGTAATGGATGTTGAGATTGGGTACCCCTAATTGGGTTGTGGTGATGTATAAGTTGTCGTTGAATAGACTGGTTAAGTAGATTATCTACCTATTGAATATTTATTCCTTCTTATCAATAGAGAGTCGTATTACTATACGAGGAAGGTTGCGATGCAAGCATAGAATTCTAGTAACGATGGTGTCTAGAATGAGATCCCAGATTCGATTTTCGATGTCGAGGGAGTTTCAAAGGTGATTATGTATAAGCTCGAGGAAGAGCATGGGTCCATAGAATGATGGACGGAATAGCAAAAATATTTAGGCATGTGAAATACGATGCTATAATACTTGATGTTGATATAAATACATATATGTTTTGTTCTCCTATGACAAACCTCTATAGTTCAGAGGTAGATTCCAAGCCAGATATTTTATGGCAATATTTTTTTACATATATACAATTCTCTTCAGTTCGTTCTTTTCTCTTCTTTTCATTTCATGTAAGCTGAGAAGAACAACCCTTCCAGAAGGGGAGGTATTGCCGAATGACTATCTATCTTTGTGATAGAAGCCTAGTAGGATACCACATGTCGTTTAATTGCTTGTCAAGTGCTAAAGGCTGGCCACCTTCTGTACTAACTATGCAATAAAAAAAGTGTTCATGATCATAGTGATCTCTCAACAAATTCCTTTACTTCTATATGATGGATCAAGCTTTCGAAGATGGAAGCATCTAAAGGAAGTAGTATCAGTACGATGGTATTCCGATTCTAACGCGTTAGTGATACTAAGGTTAACATGGTTATTAAAAGGTTATGGAACGCTAACGAGCAAAAGTATAACCAGTATAATATTAGGAACGGAAGGTAGTAGCGATTACGAACTGGAAAAGAATGGGTATTGAGAAGCAAAAGCTCTAATGCTAAAAGCTATAATGAGAGTCTGTGCAATAGACTTGAGAGAATTTGGAATGATCACTTAACGCGGATTGAGTTTTCTCACGATAATAGATCGTATGTCAGGTATCGAGATGTCGTCTTATGAGATCTTTGAGGGAAGAAAATGTCGATCTCCCTTATGTTAGGATGAAGTTGTAGAGCGCAAGAAATATGATAGATCTAATCAGAGGACGGCTGGTAGTAGCCTAAGGTGGACATGAGAAATATGTTAATTTGACACGAAAGGATAAAGAATAGGAAATAGGGGACCTAGTAATGTTAAAGGTATCCCTTGGAAAGGATTGATGAGGTTCAAAAAGAAAGGAAAGCTAAGCCTACGAATTGTTGGACCCTTTGAGGTATTAAGACATATTGGGAAGTTAGCATATGAGCTAGCCCTACCCCCAAACATGTAGTAAGTTCATAACGTGTTCCACATATCAATGTTAAGGAAGTGTAATTCGAATGCCAGACAAATAGGGGCATATGAGTGCATAGACATGCAACCAGACGTAACCTACATAGAGCAACCAGGAAGGGTTATAGATCAAAAATGGACAAATGCTTAGGAGAAGAGTTATCAAACTATTCAGAGTTTGATGGTAGAACCGCAATGTGGGAAAATTACGTCAGAGTTAGAAAGTGCAATGCTAAGAAAGTATTCCTACTCTTTTTCTATCTGATTCCGGTACGGAATCCTTTTAAGGAGGGGAGACTGTAATAACCCCAATTTTTGGAACTTTTGAAACCCTTATGAATAGTGTTTTGCTGAATAAGAAAACTTTTCATGCCACACTATGTAGGGGTTCTTTTATTGATCTTCTGGGATATTATTAGTACTCTATGTGGTATATAAGTGTATGTAAAGATCGCCAGAATCCAAATCCGAACACTTTGATTTTTCCCGGAAATCCACTAGATACAGAAAGAATTGAGTATAAGGTAACAGGATAAAAAGGATTTAAATTAAAGGATTATAAGAGAGGATCATAAAAGGATTGTAATGTATTGAGAAAGGTTAAGGAAACCCAAGTAATAAGATCCCGGGTATGCTCCCTCAAACGAGAAACGAGAACGAAAGTTAAGCGAACCGTATAACAGATCAGCGGTCATTAGGCAAACAATTAGGAAGTTAATCAAGGAGGTTAGGGATGATGAGGTCATCCAACCAATAAGAAGAGGGCAAGTAAGGGATGATGACATCACAAGGTGACATAAGCATGACATAGGGGGGAAGGAGGTGTGGATGAATGATAACCACACAAAGTTCAAGGTTAATAAGGTAATTAACCAAAATCTAATCAAAAAACAACCAAGCTAAGCTAAAAAAATCACAAACACAAAATCATTTCATTTCTTCAACCATTGCTCTCGGCTTTTCTCTCCATTTGAAGAAGAAGAATTTCAAAATTCAAGTTCCAAGCTTCCTTAATTGGTAAGATAATTATCTAGTACTCCTTATGCATAGATATAGCTATCCTATAAGTTTAAGCCTCCAAATCATTCACAATCTTCTCCAAGAAATCAATGAAGAAGATAATGAATAGTGATTTCAAGATTTTTAACTTGATTTTTCTTGTTTTTCCTTTAAGATCCAAGCATCCCTAAGACATCTCAAGGCTTCTTAAGGCTTCCTAGCTACTCCAATCACTTCAAGGAAGGTATAACATCTCCAAAACCTAGCTTTACTTTGTATATTATGATGATTTTGATTGTTATGGTAAAAGAGTAGCTTGATGCTTGTAGGTTTAGAGTTTGGGTTGGAGTTGTAGTGAATTGAATATTGAATCTTATTGATTAGTAAAAGACTTAAGTATAGTTTTAAATTCATGTTGAGAATAACATAAATTGGAGAACTTGAGGTGTTGGGGTTGTTGTAGTGTGATATGGATGGATTTTGGTTGTATGAATGAATTGGGATTGATTGGTGGTTTATTTGGAATGGTATAAATTTGGGAAATCGCGTAAACATAGCCGTCGTAATATCCGATTTACTTTAGGCTATTTTGTTCTTAACATTAGGACCCGAGAACTCCCTGCTAGGTTTTAACCATTGCCATGATTAGATAGTTCATGTTATGAGTTCGTTTTGATATGTGGTTCGTTTGATTCCGATGTACGGTTTAGGAGAAACGGCCGTTTTAAGTAACGACGTTTCGCGAACGAACCATTACCCCTCGCCTTACCTTGAAACATAGGTTAAAGACCTTAAAAGACTAATTGGAGTATGAAATATTTATATAAAGTGTAATAGGCAGTTGGTAAGACACTCGTGAAAGAATCGCCTTAAAACTCGTAATGGTTAATTTATTAAAAATGGTGGAGCCGAGGGTACTCGAGCGACTTAAGTGAATCGTTAAGCGCAAAGCGAGCGTTAGAGTCTAAATTGGGTAAATTATATATTTATAAGTGACTTTGGTTTAATTCCAACTTATATGTTGTTTATAGGTTACCAGACTCGTCCCAAGCCATTTGTAACCCCCAGTCCCTCAGGCAAGTTTTCTACCTGTTATACTATTGTGGTGATGTATATATGTATATGCATTATCTTGTGATAGATGCATGTTGGTTAATTAGCAAATTTTGCGATATATTGAAGCATGCTAAGATGGTATATATATGCATGTCTATTTCGTAATCTGGTTATCTATCTGTTGATTTCAATGCTTATAGTTACATAATACCTATGCTAGAGATAAGCAGTAGTTGCGTATACCCTTAGTATAGGGGACCCAAAGGTGAACATTTTTCTAAACCGGGAGGCGATGTTCCCGAGTATAATATATATATATATATATATATATATTTATATATATATATATTGATATAGTTTTCAAACTATTAATCGAATAAGGTTTATTCGATAACTTTATTTTATTTTATTAATGAATATTATTTTGAATATTCATTCGAGGGCTTATGACTCCCTTTATTTTATTAATGAATATTACTTGAATATTCATTCGAGGACTTATAACTCCTTTTATTTTATTTATGAATATTATTTCGAATATTCATTCGAGGGCTTATGACTCAGTTTATATTATTTAATGAATATTATTTGAACATTCATTTAAGGACCTATGACTCCGATTATTTGCTGAGATATATTCTTTATTTTATTAAAGAATAAGGTGTCGATAATCAAACTTATTTTTTTGATTATTCAAATAAAGATAGTACTTTCGTACAAGTATATCTTTGGTTATTTAATACTCGTTTCAAGTATAAGTTTTACAACTTCTACTTCAATTATTTGTATAAAGATTATTCTTTATGGGAATATTATTTAAATAATAATATTCAGATATTTTCTAATATATTGGGACTGATTTACTTTATTAAATCAGCATTACTCCAAACACTCTTTAAAGTGTTTTCGAGTCCTTAAAATGATTTTCAAAAGTTAGAGCGGATCCCAAAACTCAATTTTTTTATATATTTAAGATCTTCCTTTTTAAAGGGGATTTAAATACTCGCTCAAAACCAGAGGGATCCGGCTCTGGGGTATATTTTATATTCGCAACGAGGTTGCTGTTTTGATAAATGAATTGATTACTTACCTAACGTTCGGGAAGTAAGTCCATCTATTGAGTCGGCATAAGCAACATGGGCTCAGTGGGCGTCCATGAAAGTGTAAGTGGCATAGTGGGAGTCCATCAAATGTGTAAGTGGCTGAGTGGCAGTCCAGCATAAGGTCCTATTGTGACCAGGGTGATGACCAGTGGGGAATTCGTCCATCTACTAGTAGAAAAGGTTACTTATTGGTATCTTTGCCTGATCAGCAAGATATCAGGTTTATGCCAAGGTTTTCTCCTTTCCAAATTCATTGGATATTACAACTCTGTTTATAATTTTCATAACAGAGGTTTTCAAAGAGTGTATGAAATGTATATATATATAAGTGTATCTATATATCGGGTCTTAATGAAGTACCTTGTAACTTCATTATTTATAATGATATTCAAAGATTGAATCCATTCAAATCTTGTCTTGTAGTCTCATCAGTGTGATGAACTTTTGAAACTGATTATAACTTGAACGGTGGTAGTTCAAGTAGTACTTGGAAAAGATATAAGTATATTGGAGTATCTTGTAACTTCATCTTTTAAACTTATATCTGGTTAATGATTATCTTATGCATGACAAAGATTTTCACAAAAATGTTGAGACAAGGTTAGATATATGAGATCACCTTGCAATGATATTTTTATACAGTTATAAACTGGAACTCTGTGTATATTAGGCATGGAAGAGGACTTCCAAGATTTTAAAAAGTATATAAGTATATATACCGAATATTTTGCGACTTCGTCGCATTAAGATATCAAACTTGGTTCATTTCTTCTTGACCAAGACTTTCATGAGTACTATAAGAATGCTCATATATTGTTAATTATTATACATATTATTTCGGTGGGCTTGTTGCTCACCCTTGCTTTCTTCTTCATCACACAACAACAGATAGAAAAGATGAACATGACCAAGCTCCCGATTCGCAAGCGGTTAGGAAACGTTCCCCAGTTTCCTGTAGGCGTTGATGCCGTTATAGCCGAGGTAGGATCTACCAATAGGCTAGGCTTTCAACTCTTGATGTATCAGACTTATGTCTATTTATGAATTTTAATAATGGCAAGAAAATGTAAATTTATTCAGAAACCCTTTTAAGGTGTAATGGCATATAATTATGGAATAAAGTGACTTGTATTTTTTTTTTTGGTATTCATCTCTGAGACTATAACTTGTGTGTGTGTATATTGTGGGGTCACGATATGTAGTAGTTGGTTGTTTATTAAGATTAAGTGTTATTAAGGGAAATGGAACTCGTGACAACTCGGATCCCCGACCCCAGATTTGGGGGTGTTACAAAAGGTACTCCTGTAACTGAATGGCCAGTCTAGCCTGAATCAGCAGGTGGATGTCCTCTGATAGGTTGCCTCATGCCTGGAGGTGGAATAGCCTGCAGTGGTATGGGCTGCAACACAGGTGGAGGTAGTATATCCAACACTGGTGGAACAACATGATGTGGATCCGAAGACGGTATTCCAACTAAAGGCTCTGAGTGATCAGCTGATACGGGGATAAAAGAGTCGGCCATCGCTGCTATCTGAAATCATATCACAATATAAGAATCTCGAACTACGACGCGAATCATACTAATACCTGTTATACCGAAGTACTCAACCTCTCGACGTTCTATCTTTCTATTCCTTACTTCTAATCCTAACCCTCTACCCATTCCCGTTAACCTAGGCTTGTGTCAGTGACTTATAACCTGTAGCTCTGATACCAAACCTGTGGCGCCCTCCAAACCCGGGTCAGAAGTTTGGGGTCCACACACACACCTTATTTATAACCTGCTTATAAAAATAATAAAGATAATAATAATATACAGTGACCCTACTTACCAACTACCATGGATCGCAACTGGTTAAAGTATGTACACAAGCCAAACACATCTACTTATATTACAAACCGTTTAAATCCCAACTATTCAAACTCAGAACTAAGTATTAAACATTATTACAAACTTTTACAAACTTAAATTATCCCAAAAGAAGCCTACTAGCTCAACTTGATCAACTTGTACCCTTAGCTCTCGCGCTGCACTGGGGATCCTCACTACCAACTGGTTCCTTTTTAACTGGAAAAGAATATAGACAACATCGCACAGATGAGCTAACTAGCTCAGCAAGTCATAATGAAAAAACTAAGAATAATGATCATCAGGTGAACATGGTTATGATGTCAAGTGAACAATGGATTATGATTTAGAATTGGATATTATAGTTTCATTTTAAGAAAAACCAAGGTTAGGTTGCTGATCAGTCACGCACTAACCCCGAGCAAAGCACACAGCACTACTCTAACTACTGGATCCAAGGCACATATTGGCCTAATTTGACCATTATATGGTCTGACCACGAATCTGGTCCAGAATTTTATAAAAACAATCAAATTCTCACATAATAACAAAATAAACAATAACAAACAATAAACAGAATCATTAACAACATTGAGTGTTCAATAATGAAAGGGTTTCAATCTACGTAAGGATCAATAAGGTAATTTCAGAGCTTGGATGCTGGGTAAGGAAAGAATTGGATAACAAAGGAAATGACATTTCAGAGTTTCAAGGATTTGGTCTTTCAAAGCATAAGATACAATGGTTTGAGTATGTAGGTAATGAAAGGAATATGTCCTAAGTCCAATCATGTATTAGGATTTAGGAATAACTTCCTGTGTAATCTGTTTTGATTTCATTGATATTAATAAAAGACTTGTTTTGTTTTTATCACGGGCTCTATCTATTTAAGTGTTTAAATAAGATATACCATAGTTTAGAGTAAAGCTTTTTATGGATTATGATGAGATCATAATAGTGAGACCTAAAAGATGATAACTCTAAACTTAAATAGTTCCTAATCATAGGATTACTAACTGGTAATAAATAATCCGCAAAGATCGGTACATACTATGCTTGCTTCATTATGAAGGATGTCTATTCTCATAGACATTTGTGTGGTGACACTATAGCTAGTATGTAGGTGCTTATTATAGAATAATTCACTGAACATGACTCGCACAGCTGAACAACTGATGGAGTTCACTCACGTGTCAGCAGTTGTTCACATAGTGATAGTTGTACAAGTATCCCTAGACTTGAGGTCATCATAGTCATCTTGTGTACACTGAACTATGCTTTGGTTTAGTTCTTAGTCTCCAGGGACAATTATTAGGGCTCTACTGGGTATAGGAATTTG
Organism: Apium graveolens; assembly: GCF_009905375.1. Taxonomy (NCBI): domain Eukaryota; kingdom Viridiplantae; phylum Streptophyta; class Magnoliopsida; order Apiales; family Apiaceae; genus Apium; species Apium graveolens. The sequence continues at coordinate 48,637,209 of NC_133647.1, read as the reverse complement.
TACACGAAGAAAGTGTATGATCAATAAAGGATCTACCCCTTCCAGTGAAGGAAGCGAATGTTCAAGGCTGATCCACTTATGCTAGTTCAGGAATCTCTGGCCAGAGTGAATGAAATTAGAAAGGAGTTTCTAATTTGCATAGAACTACGCATAGTAAATGGTAAGCAAGTGATTGAATTAGATAGGCTTGACACGAGATCCATGCCTTGTATTTAATCGGGACATTGTAGGGTAGAAGGAGTTTATTATACGGTAACTATTTACTGAATAGGTTCTTGGTATTCTAAGCAGTGAATTCATATTATCCGGATAGTTGCGATATGCTGAGAAGTATCCCTCACGATGTAGAATAAATGTGATTAATTAATCATATTTAATAAATTAGAGAATTTATATAAATAATGATAAAATAGTTTTATTATTATTTATTTCTACTACCGGCTTAATATTGAACCTACAGGGTCACACCATAAAAAGAGAATGATTTAATGGTGGAGGAATTAATTAATAATGGCTAATAATTATTTATTTGTGAAATAAATAATTAATTGGCAAATTTAAGCATTGATTAAATGAGATTTAATTGATTATAAATTAATTAAGAAAAGTTCTTAATATTATTAATTAAGGATTTAATTTTTTGGAAATTAAATCAAGAGAGAGAATTATTTCTAAAGTGTTTAGAAAAAGGATTAATAATTAAAAGGTGTTTTAATTATTAATGAGAATAATAAATGGGATAATAATAATAATATTTATGGAAAAATTTCAGCTGAAAATTTTGCCTACAAATATACTATTATAAACCCTATTTTTATTCTAACCCAAAACCCCAAAATTTTATAAAACCTAATTCTCTCCACCTCCTCCTCCTCCTTAGCATCGTTTTCTTGGTGGATACCGGTGGAGTGCTTCATGTTTGAGGAGCAGCTGCTAAGGATCTCCGATCGTTGCTATTGGATCGCATATTAAAGGTTAGTATTCGATCCCTACGTTTTTACCATGATTTATATGCTTTTATTTGGATTTTATATGTGTAAAAGTGTTTTACCATGCCTCCGCTGTGATTAAAATCCAACAATGGTATCAGAGCTAAGGTTGTATGCATATAGATCTATGGTAAAAATTTCAGAATTTTATGTGCTTGTATGAATTAATTATGATTTTTACAAGTTATATTATGGATTAATTATGTCTGATGAGAAATCGTTTCTCAGAATAATTTTGAATGTTGATCTGGGTTCTACAAGTGTTGTAGATCGTCTGGGTATTTTTTTCATAATTTTATGATGTATAGATTTTTTATTATGAATTTTTGAAGTTCTTGCAATTAAATTCGTAATTAAATAATCATATATATATATATATATTGTAAGTATATATATATTATGCATCTGCTGTTATATCTGTACTGCTGTGATGAATGCTGCACGGAAAAGGAAGAAGACAGTCAGGCACGACTATCAGTAAAAGAAAAGAGAGAGGCTCGTTTTCTGTGCAAAGGCGGCGGCGACTGCTGAAAAACAGAACGGAGGACCGCGCGTCGACCACGCGCGCGTGGGGCTCACGCACTGGCGTGCCACGCGCGGCGCGTGGAAGACACGCGCTGATGACGTCATACTGACATCATCAGATGACGTCATGCTGACGTCAGCACAGGGGTTCGGGCGCGTGGGGAACAGTCACACACGCGCCTGACAGCGCGTGTGCGCGTGGGGGCGCGTGGGAGATCTTCTTTCGGCGCGTGCGGGCGCGTGGCAGCTCAGAATTGGGCGATTTTGGTGCCGTTGGATTCGTCTTTTCGAGACGCTTGTAATGGTATATTATATGATATTTTATGAAATTATTTCGAACTGTTTATAGCTAACAGAAGTGTTTTAAAGCTGTGTTTGACTGTTTTAACTGCTTTTAAATGCTTCATGTGATACATAGAGATGTATAATGCTTAGACTAATGTGCTAGATGATATAACATGCCTACCTTGATGTTTATTCATGTTTATATATGTGATATATGCTTAGTTTATCATGCGATGATAGATTTAGGTGAACTTAAATGAACATAAGGCGTTTGTTAGACAACCTAGTATAGTGAAATTGTTTCATAACCTTAATAATAATATTATGAATACAATCATGAGATTCTTGTGTTTATGAAACACGTAATTGAATATGAATTTTCGATATGAGAGAAATGATGATTCTGTCAACAACAAATTTCTATCTGTAAGAAAGGGTTATTAAGTGACGCCTCTTGACAATGCTCCACCCGATCTGGGAATCATCTGATTATTGATTATTGATTTGAAATATTTAATTTAAAAGGAAGAATCTATTTATAATATGATTATGATTGTAACGTAATATAATCCCTCTAAAATTAAATAATATCAAGTACTAATTGGCCAATGACACAACGGGCTTGTGTCGGTCATAGCCTTCCAACATGATAGAAAGTAGTTCTTATTTTTAAATCATTGTCATTTCGTACCACAGCCGAGGGCTTTGATTTCGAAATAAGAAATACTTGTCTATTACATAGAGATGTGTACATTGAATAAGAATCTAAAGGTCGGTACGTGCCACAGTCGTGGGCCTTTGGGAACTGATTCAATTGTACGGAATGTTGGGTTAGACTTGACTTATAATATTGAGTTTGTCGTGCCACAACCGTGACTCAATTATTCAAGAGGATAAAGTTTGATTCGGGAATAACATTAGATGTAATTGACAAGAGTTGTCTGCCTATTGAACATTACATGGCGTTTCGTGCCACAGCCGGGGTTGTGTAATGGAATGTAGGATCCCTATTCCCACTAGCATTATGAATGCTTAATTTTTCACGTAGGGGGTTGAATAAATTAGGTAAACTAGTGGGAGCCACTTATGAATACAGACCCGATTCATATAGTGTTTTAAAATGAAATCGAATATTTGCTAAGTGTTGTTATGTGTTTATCATTTACAGATTTGCAATATACATTATGTCTTCTGCACTATCACTCAGGAGCATACGGGATGCTCACAAATTGACTGGTCCTAATTATGCTGACTGGCTTCAAAACTTGAGAATTGTTCTCAGGATTGAGAAGCTGGAATACGTGATTGACTCACTTAAGCCTACTGAACCTGCTAGTGATGCACATAATGATGAACATGTGTATCGTAGGTGGATAGATGATGCAAATGTTGCTCAATACATCATGCTAGCTTCCATGAACATTGAGCTACAGAAGCAACATGAGCATATGGATGCTCACACTCTCCTCATGCATCTACAAGAGTTGTATGATGTGGCAGGGAGGACAGCTCGATATGAGATATCGAAGGAGCTGTTCGGTTATAGGATGTCTGAGGGAACATCTGTGAATGACCATGTACTTAAGATGATCAATTTGATTGAACGTCTTGGACAACTTGGTTTTGCCATGGATGGGGAGCTGAGCCAAGACTTGGTCTTGCAATCGCTTCCGAGTTCGTTCTCGCAGTTTGTTGTGAACTTTCACATGAATAAGTTGGATGTCAGCCTGCCTGAACTCCACAATATGTTGAAGACTGCGGAATTGAATTTTCCCCTAAGAAGAGTTATGTTCTTCTAATTGGTGAAGGTTTCAATCCTAAGAAAAGGAAGAGGAACCCTTCCAAGAAGAAGAAAGTGGGTGAGAAAACGCCGGTTCCACCAAAAGCTGAAGACCCCAAGAGCAAAGTTGTTTGCTTTCACTGTAACAAGGTGGGGCACTGGAAGAGGAACTGCAAGGTTTACCTTACAGAATTGAAGAAGAAGAAGGGTAGTGAGACTACCGCTTCTGATTCACGTATGTTCATGATAGAAGTGAATATGTCATTAAGCCAAATTTCTACTTGGGTATTAGATACCGCCTATGGTTCTTAAATTTGCAATTCGTTGCAGGGACTAAGGAGAAGTAGGACTCTTGAGGAAGAGGAAGTGATTCTACTGATGGGAAATGGAGCAAGAATTGTTGCTGAAGATGTAGAATCATTTCATTTACATATGCCTACGGGCAAGACTATTATTTTAAATAATTGTTATTTTGTTCCCTCGATTGTGAGGAATATTATTTCTATTCCCATATTAGACTTGGCTGGATTTTCATTTATTATTGAGAATAATGAATGTTCTATTCTTAGAGATAATATTCTTTATGGACGTGGTGCTTTAAATAATGGTCTGTATATATGTGACATAATTTACTTCAGATTGAACAAACTAATAAAAGAAAAGGGATGATGAAAATCTCACTTTATAGTGGCACTGCAGTCTCCATTTAGTAGACATGGAGACAGGACTGCAAATTTGCTAGGAATGGTACACACAGATGTATGTGGACCAATGTCTACGCAAGCCATGGGTGGATTTTCATACTTCATTACTTTCATAGATGATAGATCTGGATTCGGATATATGTTTGATGAAACACAAGTCTGAGGCCTTTGAAAAGTTCAAAGAGTATAAGTATGAAGTGGAGAAACAAACCAAACATAGTATTATAATTCTTCGATTAGATCGAGGTGGTGAATACTTGAATGGAGAGTTTCTAAATTATCTTAAAGTAAATGGTATAGTCTCCTAGTGGACGCCTCCAGATTGGTATCTGAAAGGATAAATCGAACTTTGTTAGACATAGTTCGGTCCATGATGAGCTATGCAAATCTTCCAGTATTCTTATGGGGTTATGCATTGGAAACCTCAGCATAATTACTGAATAAGGTGCCTTCCAAAATCTGTTCCTCAAACTTCGTATGAGATATGGAAAGTAAGGAAACCGGGTCTTAAACACGTTAAGATTTGGGGATGTCCAGATTATGTCAAGAATGTTGACCCAGATAAGCTGGAATATCGATCCGTAAAATGTAGTTTTATGGGATATCCTAAAGAGACTTTAGGGTATTACTTTTACACCGATCATCGGGTGTTTGTCTCCAGACATGCTACCTTCTTGGAAAAGGAGTTTATCCTTGAAGGAAACAGTGGGAGCAAAATTGAACTTAATAAAGTTCAAGAAGCACAAACTAATAGGGATCAAGTGGAAACACCTGTTCTGACTGAACAACCTTCTGTGGAACAGCCCATTCGTAGGTCAGGGAGAGTGTCTCGCCAACCTGAGAGGTAATATGGCCTTGTCATTGAGAATGACAATGAGTTGTCGATCATTGATGTTGACGACCCTGTGACCTATAATGAGGCTATGAGTAGTGTTGACTCAGAGAAATGGCATAGTGCCATGAAATCCGGAATGAAATCTATGTATACGGGATACAAAAGAATGATTAGAGCAGATGGCCATGTGGAGACCTTTAAGGCCAGGCTTGTGGCAAAAGAATTCAAATAAAGGCAATGGATTGACTTTGATGAAACCTTTTACCTGTAGCCCTGTTATAATCAGTTCGGATTTTGCTTGCGAATGCTGCTTACTACGACTATAAGATCTGGCAAATAGCCGGATGGTTTTCTTTCCAAGAGAAATGAAAACCTAGTGTGTAAGCTGCTGCGAACCATATGTGGTTTAAAGCAAGCTTCTCGTAGATGGAACATCCGTTTTGATGAGACAATCAAAGAGTTTGGTTTTATCAAAAACGTAGATGAACCATGTGTCTACAAAAGGGTTAGTGGGAGCGCGATAACATTTCTAGTATGTATTGAAATAGAGTTGACACACATAACAACATAGCAGACCCACTCACAAAGCTACTTTCTGAAAGTCACTTTGATCGTCATAAAGACAAGATGGGTATTAGATACCAGAGTGATTGGTTTTAGTACAAGTGGGAGATTGAAAGGAATATGTCCTAAGTCCAATCATGTATTAGGATTTAGGAATAACTTTCTGTGTAATCTGTTTTGATTTCATTGATATTAATAAAAGACTTGTTTTGTTTTTATTACGGGCTTTATCTATTTAAGTGTTTAAATAAGATATACCATAGTTTAGAGTAAAGCTTTTTATGGATTATGATAAGATCATAATAGTGAGACCTAAAAGATGATAACTCTAAACTTAAATAGTTCCTGATCATAGGATTACTAACTGGTAATTAATAATCCGTAAAGATCGGTACATACTATGCTTGCTTCATTATGAAGGATGTCTGTTCTCATAGACATTTCTGTGGTGACACTATAGCTAGTATGTAGGTGCTTATTATAGAATAAGTTCACTGAACATGACTCACACAGCTGAACAACTGATAGAGTTCACTCACGTGTCAGCAGTTGTTCATATAGTGATAGTTGTACAAGTATTCTTAGACTTGTGGTCATCATAGTCATCTTATGTACACTGAACTATGCTTTGGTTTAGTTCTTAGTCTCTAGGGACAATTATTAGGGCTCTACTGAGTATAGGAATTTGTACACGAAGATAGTGTATGATCAATAAAGGATCTACCCCTTCCAGTGAAGGAAGCGAATGTTCAAGGCTGATCCACTTATGCTAGTTCAGGAATCTCTGGCCAGAGTGAATGAAATTAGAAAGGAGTTTCTAATTTGCATAGAACTACGCATAGTAAATGGTAAGCAAGTGATTGAACTAGATAGGCTTGACACGAGATCCATGCCTTGTATTTAATCGGGACATTGTAGGGTAGAAGGAGTTTATTGTACGGTAACTATTCACTGAATAGGTTCTTGGTATTCTAAGCAGTGAATTCATATTATCCGGATAGTCGCGATATGCTGAGAAGTATCCCTCACGATGTAGAATAAATGTGATTAATTAATTAATCATATTTAATAAATTAGAGAATTTATATAAATAATGATAAAATAGTTTTATTATTATTTATTTCTACTACCGGCTTAATATTGAACCTACAGGGTCACACCATAAAAAGAGAATGATTTAATGGTGGAGGAATTAATTAATAATGGCTAATAATTATTTATTTGTGAAATAAATAATTAATTGGAAAATTTAAGCATTGATTAAATGAGATTTAATTGATTATAAATTAATTAAGAAAAGTTATTAATATTATTAATTAAGGATTTAAGTTTTTGGAAATTAAATCAAAAGAGAGAATTATTTCTAAAGTGTTTAGAAAAAGGATTAATAATTAAAAGGTGTTTTAATTATTAAAGAGAATAATAGATGGGATAATAATAATAATATTTATGGGAAAATTTCAGTTGAAAATTTTGCCTATAAATATACTATTATAAACCCTATTTTTATTCTAACCCAAAAACCCCAAAATTTTATAAAACCTAATTCTCTTCACCTCCTCCTCCTCCTTAGCATCATTTTCTTGGTGGATACCGGTGGAGTGCTTCACGTTTGAGGAGCAGCTGCTAAGGATCTCCGATCGTTGCTTTTGGATGGCATATTAAAGTTTAGTATTCGATCCCTACGTTTTTACCACGATTTATATGCTTTTATTTGGATTTTATATGTGTAAAAGTGTTTTACCATGCCTCCGCTGCGATTGAAATCCAACAGGTAATTCGATTCAGTGTATGGTATTTAGTTTGTATGTATTTGTGGAGTAGTATCGTATATTTGTGGTTCATATCTGGGTATACAACAATCAATAGTCTAGAAAGAATCAGGTTTACGGCTCAAGATCAATAGCTGGATTCATGGTTAGGGTTCAGTGCTTCAAAGCATTTGTAATATAAAACAGGACTATCAATCACTATAATATCTTGAGAAAGTTCAGAACACTTGCCTGGTATTAGCTTACTATACTGCACTCGCTTCCAATCACAATCGTCTTACTCCTCAACTACCTGTTTCCCTTTCGTATGTCTTGCCTCTTCTGCTCACATATCATAAGCATCTATCAATATTCAACTCATATGATTCTATTCAATACATACTCCTATCTACCCTTCGTTTTACCCAAATCCGATTAACGGATTGAAAGTTACGCAATAAACATGTAAACATCGAATATACAGACCGACAGTCAACCAACAAGTCACATATAACACATAACACGTCACATAATCAATGATATCTCATTTATAAAGAAGTCTCGGGTCATAAATAGGCTTTCGGTTACTTAAAATGATTTTTAAAACATTTTTCGGAATTAAAACGGGTCGTTGGATCGGAGTAATAAATAGGGTTTGGTTGGCCACTTCTGGCTTCAAAACAATTTTATAATAATTATCGAGCCTTGGAAATAATTTAGATTAATATTTTAAAGCTCGAAACTATTTTTCGGGATTTTTAAATCATTTTTAAATAATTAAATCTAATTAAATAATTAATTAAAATCAATTAATAATTAATTAAATCAATTAATCATTTAATTTTCGAATTAATTGAACAATTAATCAATTAAAAATTAACTGAAATTAATTAACTAATTAATTCAGATTTATTTTTTTAAATTAAAAATAATTTTTGGAATTAAAATAATAATTTTCAGAATTTTCAGAAATTAAAACGAATTTTTATAATAAAAATAAATAGGAAATATGATTTTTGAATATTTTTAAAACAGGAATCCAACTTTTGCAAACTCGGAAAAGTTCAGGGACTAAACTTCATCGTTTTCAAAAGTCAGGGTACTAAACTGCAATTTTTCCAGCCCTCGCCGGAAAATAGTCGGGGTTCGCCGGAGAACTCGACTCCGGCATCCTCCCACCACCACAAACTCCAGATTACATCTACAATTTACCAGGAATCTAACCATACTCTTTAATCACACAGACAATCCCTGAATAGGCCGGAAAATAGCCGAGAAGTTCGCCGGTTTCCGGCGAACTCGACGTAAACTTCAAAGGACAACTCCCTTCTCTACAGACCTCGTTGATTTGTGAAACTTGTACGAATAGATTGCAAATTTTATAGAGAACACAACCCACTACACCACAACATCTATCTATCCCGAAATAAGAAACCCCCAAATTTCAATTAAGAACATTCATACGGGTTATAATCCCTAATTTCACAATTCGAAAATTAAACTCAATTTTGAACATGTTATTGAACTCCAAATCAGACGTATAATATATCAAAATCACTAGGAAAACAAGCTCTACAACATGCAATCATCAAATCATACAAACAATCATCCGAACAAAAATTCATATTTTTAGTAAAATTAATTCGAAAATAAATAAAAATATAGAAAATAAACCTTGATTTCTACAGGTGTATGGATCGCAGAATCTTATAGAGCTTTTCAAGACCTTCAAATCGGTTACTCGAGCTTTCCAAACAAAGATCAATAACACCTCCAAAAGTTGGTTTAATTCTTGGAAGATTATATGAATATAAGATTTTTCTCTGGAAAATTATATAATTATCTGTCTGCAAATGATTTTGATACGAAATAAAATACGGTAAAAGGCTATTTATAATTACGGAAAATTAGTATCCCCTTGGATCATTCTGGATATAAAACGGTACGTTTATTTGTAAAAACTGATCCAAACAGTATCGGTTTTCGGGACAGTTATCCAGATCAGTACAATTTGTACTACGGTCTTGGTCTCAGCGCCTGGTTACACATATTACGAGGTGATAATTGGGATAGTCTAATAAAAAGCTCCATTTTATCGAAATACGAGTTTTATTGATTTATCGAAACGAATATTGTATCGAAAATGTTGCGCCGGGACCCGCGCAGGACAAACCGTACGCCGAATCGAAAAAGTCGAAACATGGAATATGCTCGAAATATTACAATTAGGTTAGGAAGGAGTTCTCGGAAGAGTTTCGGGTTCCAAAAACGTAACAACGGATAACGTCGGTTGGTTCCCGTTTTTATAAAATAGATTTTAAATACTCGGAAAAAGATTTTATAAATTTCTTATGATCCTTTATAAATCCATAAATCAACAAAAAAATAATTAGGAAGATATGACAATTATCTATATTTTATTTTGGACATATAAAAATTAAAATACTCAATTAATAATATTTTCAAACATCCAAACGCATTTAACACTTAACAATTAGTTCATAGAATAGATACTTAACACATATATTAAGCAAAAATAATTACACGATATATCCCGGATATTACACCACATATGCATATAACGCATCAATCAGTGAACATGTAGCACGTAACACGTATGGTATTTGATCAAAATAATTTTTCAAAGAAGATTTGGGGTTAAAATAATTTTCCAGGAATTTATTACCAATTTTTAAACATTTTTCGAAATTAAAACGGGACTTCGAATCATTTTATAATTAAATAATAGGGTTCGAACACCCGAATCTGACTTTAAAATAATTTTATAATAATTATTGAGCCTTGAAAATAATTTTAAATAATATTTTGAAGCTCGAAACTATTTTTCGGAATTTTCTAAATCAATTTTAAATAATTAAATCTAATTAATTAATTAATTAAAATTAATTAATAACTAATTAAATTAATTAATCAATTAATATTTAAATAATTAACTAATTAAATAATTAATTATCAACTAAAATTAATTAATTAATTAATTATGATTTATTTTAGAATTAAAAATAATTTTTTAGAATTAAATATTGATTTTTATAATTTAAAATGAATTTTTAGAAATAAAATATAATTTTAAACTAATTTTTAAATAAAAATATGCAGAAACAATTTTCAGGATTGGAATTATAATTTCAGAAGATCAAAACCGGGTCTTCTAGTGGGTCAAGATCCGGGTCAACCGGGTCTCGAAGAACAGCCAAGAATTGGCCGAATTTTTCCCGAATCCGGTGACCGGAAACTTTTCCGGCTAACTCCGATCTCAGTCTAAACGCCACGGTTTTGCCTCTTTCTTGATTGGGTTCTATTCGATATTTCAACAGGAATCTAGTTATGGCAATATCAGGGATAGTAGGTCCTTAAACGGATAGGTCCGAAAACATAGCCATTAAAGCCGGCGGTTCAAGCTTTTTCCGGCGAAACCAAAATAGGCACCCAACGTCACATATACTGACATGAATCGAGCCATTTTTAAATGATCTATAAGCTGGTATAACTTAATCAAGCCCAGAATCATAAGATTAAAAGTTCCCAAATCGAATTGAAAATATTCAAAGGCTAAAGACCCTAATTTTATAAATCCGAGAATCAAACCTCATTTTCTATATGTTATTGAACTCCAAATTTATCATATAATATACCAAAATGACCAGGAAGAAATAATCTACACGATTATGCCATCAAATCATATCAAAAACATCAAGAACAAAAATTCATATTTTAATCCATAATTAATTCAAATTTAAATAATTAAATCAGAAAAATACCTTGATTTCTGGGCAAAAACAAATGGTTGATTTAGAAAGAAGATTTTGAGAGCTTCGTTTTGATATGATGCACGCCCGAATCGGAGTTCGATAACGTCTTCGTTTGTGCGTTTGATTTTCAAGAACGTATCTGTTTTTAGGGTTTTTCTCTGTAATTACTATAATTACTATATTTTTACTAGTTGTAAATGAATAAACGAATAAAATGAAATAATAAATATGCTATTTATATTTACAGAATATTGGTTCGTTCTGGATCGTTTGGGATCGTTAAATTAGTTGTTTAGCCGCTAAGTAACTGCAATAACGATCCGATTTGATATCAGTTTTGGATAATTATCCCAACCGGACTTTTTATAAAATACTCTATACAAAAATAATGTAATAATATCTGGTCTTTCGAAAATACGGGTTTTGTTGGTTCACCAAAATGATTATTGTATCGAAAATCTTGCATCGGGCCACTCACGGGTCAAACCGTAATCCGGATCGAAAAGGTCAAAACACGGAAAATGTCTGGAATTACCAGATTAGGTGAGGAAGGAGTTTTCAAAAGAGTTTCGGGTTGTAAAAATGTAAAAACGGTTGAAGTCGGACGATTCCCAACTTATAAAATAATTTTGTAATTATTCAGAAAATAATTAATAATTTTATAAATCAATATAAAATCATTTAACAACCCAAAAATTACCAGAAAAATACCGTAATTATCTATATTTTATTCTGGTCATAATAAAATTAGCAAACTTATACTGTATCACATATAAGCATTTACATATTCACACAAATCGTCAGATAATTCACCAGATATCACATCATAATCATATAAAAATTATTTATTGATAAAAATAATTACACGCGATATCGCGGATGTTATAACACATCAAGAAAATAATGAGGCCTCTTCATCAAGAGCTAATCTACCACACCAGAGAAAATGGACAAGAAATCACCCTTATGAGTTCATTATTGGTGATACATCTTCTAGAGTTCAGACAAGGAAAACAACTCAAGAAGAATGTCTATATAGCAGTTTCCTATCTAAGAAGGAACCAAAGAAAGTAGAAGAAGCTCTGTTGGATCCTGATTGGGTCTTAGCTATGCAGGAAGAGTTAAACCAATTTGAAAGGAACAATATATGAAAGCTGGTACCCAAGCCTAAAGGATAGAATTCAATAGACACCAAATGGGTATTCAGAAACAAGATGGATTAAACTAAAGGCTACTATCAACAAGAAGGAATTGATTTTGATGAAACTTTTGCTCCTGTTGCAAGACTTGAAACTATTAGAATTTTCCTAGCCTATGCAGCCCATGCAAATTTCAAAGTCTATCAAATGGATGTCAAAAGTACCTTTCTGAATGTAGACATGGAGGAAGAAGTCTATATCAGTTAGCCTCCTAGTTTTGAAGATCCAAAGTTTCCTAATTATGGCTACTATCTTCTGAAATCACTTTATGGATTGAAGCAAGCACCTCGAGCCTGGTATGACACATTGTCAAAGTTTCTTTTAGAGAATCACTTTACTAGAGGTACTGTTGATAAAACTTTATTCTTTATAAATGTTAATGGCTCTAGTATACTTGTTCAAATTTATGTAGATAATATTATATTTTGCTCTAAAGATGAAAACCTTTGCAAAACGTTTTCCAAATTAATGCAAAATAAGTATGAAATGAGCATGATGGGAGAATTAACTTACTTTCTTGATTTAAAAGTTAAGCAAGTTAGTGATGGAATACTTATCAGTCAAACTAAATCCATTTATGATCTTTTAAAAAAGTTTGAACTAATGGATTACACATCTGAAAAAACTCCTATGGCCACTGCAACTAAACTTGAATTAAACACTACTGAAAAGTTTGTGGATATTTCAAGTTATATAGGCATGGTTGGCTCACTTCTGTACTTAACAGCTAGTAGGCCAGATATAATGTTTGCTACTTGTCTCTGTGCTAGATTTCAGGATGATCCTAGAGAATCTCACTTAATAGTTATTAAGAGAATTTTCAGATATCTTAAAGGTACACCAAAACTTGGCATTTGGTACCCTAGAGATTCTGGTTTTGATCTAACTGGTTATTCAGATGCAGATTATGCAGGTTGTAGAATTGATAGAAAAAGTACAATAGGAACCTGTCAATTTCTAGGAAACAAACTAGTATCCTGGTTCTGTAAGAAGCAAAATTTAGTTTCTACTTCTACAACAGAAGCTGAATATATTGCTGCGGGTAGTTGCTGTGCACAAATTTTGTGGATGAAAAACCAATTGCTAGACTATGGTCTGCAAGTGGAAAGAATTCCTATTTTCTGTGACAACACAAGTGCAATTGCCATTAATGAAAATACAATACAGCATTCAAGAACAAAGCACATAAACATCAAGTATCACTTCATTAGGGAACATGTAATGAATGGTACTGTGGAACTTCATTTGTTCCAAGTGAAAAGCAGCTTGCAGAGATCTTCACCAAGCCACTGGATGAATCCACCTTTTCAAGGTTGGTAAGTGAGTTAAGTATGCTTAATTATTCTGGAATCCTTTCTGATATTTAATTGATTTTTCTGCTTTGGATAAAATTTTGGCTAAGTCAAAATATTATATCCCGACGGATGCTCATTATCCATCAAGGTTGATCATCCATCGAAATAGAATATCATAATAAAAATCAATTACCTTTATGGAATATTTTAATACCCGACGGATAAATTGTATTATTCTCATCCTTTGAATTGTCCAAATCATAGCCGTTAATTTTCTAAACATTATCCATCGGGTTTACTTATAATCTATAAGTATATCACGACGGATACTTGCTAGAATATTGACTGTTTATTTTAATTTAAACGGCTATTTTGGGCTATTTTGATTGGTTCTTTATTACTTTTGTCAGTTTATTTTTGAGATAGTATAGAAGCAAAATCCATTATCATTCTTTTCTTTTATCATTCTCAATTGAATTACTCTAACTCCCTTCTTCTCCAAAGCATATACTCTCTTTCTCTCTACAAATTTCTCTACTTTAACAATGGCACCAGTGGTCAAAATCTCCGACCCTTAGGGTCCAGCTCATTCCTGGCCCTCATCGTAACCGTCAAGTCCTTGGAGTATTTTGATGAAAACCATTTTTGGTTAAAACATCACGATTCAGGATTCACAAACAACCCGGAATAATAGTTATTTGCTCAAGAGATCATAATTTATAATAAGGAACGAGAACAAAAGGTACTTGCATAATTAAGAGCAATTGCAGTGAAATGTAAAACATTTAATTATTTTGAATTAAGAATATGGAAGAAATACTTGCCTCAATTGATCCGCTTTCTAATTTTCAGTCATCATTCTATGTCCACCTCTATTCTGTATTCACTCGTCTCATTATCACACACAATCAAGATTTACTTTTATTATCATTGTCTGGCTTTGAACGCCTCAAACTATGTGTATATATCTGATAGGGATAAATAAATTATGATTGTATTATTAAATACTGCATTAATTGTACAATTTGTGGGCTGCTAGACCCAATAAAAAGATATATGATACTCAGACCAGAAAGGTTAAGTCTGATGGACCAGATCGGGCCTGATGGAATAAAAAAGGCCCAAAAGCCCTGATTATTAATTAATTTCGTAATTAATTAATAAGGGACAAATCAGATGTTGAAAAGAGTCCCGATAAGGATATAAATCCTTGGAGATTAGCCTCAAGGGGACCTAAAAGGATAAGGAATCAGTTTCCTACTATCTAGGACTCCAAAGTCCATTCTAATTATGAGACTTGCCCAGCAAGTCTCCTATACCAAGTCCAATTCAAGGACTCCCAACATCTATATAAGGGGTCTCACCCCCACCAATCAGAACTACGTTTTTTGGCTTGATTCTCTAATTCACAGAGATACGTAGGCATCTCGTAAAGGCAGAGTTAAGCTACGAAACACGAGAGCAGCCATTAAAGGCCTTGGGCTCCCGAATCTTAGTAATAAATACAGCAAATAATAACCTTAGCTTTTTATCCATAACATTTGGCGCCGTCTGTGGGAAAGGCAACAACAACCATGGCGAGAACACGGAGAACAACCAGCACTCTGGAGGAGGGAACACCATCAGGGACAACCCAGGTGATTTCATCAACCGTGGAGGTTCCTCCCCATTCAACTTATGCATCTACTCAGGGGGAAGCCCAGACAGGGGCAACTCATCCTCAGCCACAAGGGACAACTCCCCCGATTATTCAAGGTATGAATCCTCAAGTTCAACAAATACATATACCTGTGAATTCTCGACCCGTCGGGTATGAATATTCAACTATTGTTACTACTAACCCCCCTTATGGGATGCCCCTTTACCCTGAGGTTGGAGGAAGTGGATATGCTGGGCGAAGCGAAGCACGAGGGCGGTCGCCCCCCTATATACGAGGTTTGGATCCTATCCCTGAGGATCGGGAATTTTCTGGTCCATACACTGAGAGAGACTCCGAATCTTCGGATGATGAAGTGGCCCCGAGAAGGAGGCGTCCTGGAAAAGAGCCAATGGCCGATGGAAGGCAACGCCCCCAAAGCACCCCAGGGGCGAATCCCCAAGAAGTGCAGGAAAAGATCAGGGCTCATGAGGCTGAAATCCAAAGGCTGAGACGTGATTTGGAGGCTCACCAAGCCACCAGATCCCACATACCTCCTAGGGGGAGAAATCCTCCTCCTATCATAGACCTGGATGGTCCGGTAAGAAGAAGGGCTGCTGTCCCAAGAACTGATCCAAGCAATCTCCTTCCCCTTGGAGATCCTGATGATCCAACTCCACCCTTCACAGAAGAGATAATGAATGCCCATATCTCAAGGAAATTCAAGATGCCCACTATCAAAGCCTATGATGGCACGGGAGACCCCGCTAATCATGTTAGGACATTCTCTAATGCACTGCTGCTGCAACCCGTGAACGATGCTATAAAATGTCGGGCCTTTCCTCAAACCCTGTCGGGTATGGCTCAAAGATGGTACAGTCGCCTACCCCCAAATTCTATTGGATCATTCAGAGAATTAAGTCAGGCTTTTATTAAGCAATTCATCAGTGGAAGAGTCCATGAGAAAAGTTCAGCATCTCTTATGAGTCTTGTGCAGGGAGCTAAAGAATCCTTAAGAGATTACTTGAATCGTTTTACAAAGGAGGCTTTAAAAGTCCCAGACCTTGATGATAAGGTAGCCATGATAGCACTGCAACAAGGAACTAGGGATGAGTTTTTCAAGATGTCTTTGGCCAAACGACCCCCTGAGAGCATGTTGCAGCTCCAAGAGAGGGCAGGGAAGTATATCAAGGTTGAAGAAAGTATGAGGAAGACCGTAGTAAGTAATGAGCCCACTGGAGGCAAGAAACGAAAAACTGATTTGGAGTATATCGCTAAGGATAAATATCCTAGAACTGAACAAAACCCTGATTCAACCCCCAAGAAGGGAGGACCTGGGCAAAAGTTCACTGAATACGCTAAGCTGAATGCTCCCAGAAGTCAGATTTTGATGGAGATTGAGAAAGACAGAGATATTCGCTGGCCTAAGCCCTTGAAGGCTGATCCCGCCAAGCTAGATAAGGGCAAGTATTGCAGGTTTCACAAAGATGTTGGCCATGATACCGATGAGTGTAGGCAGTTGAAAGATGAAATTGAGTTTTTGATTCGAAAAGGAAGATTGAACAAGTATACTGGAGATGGAGGAGACAGAAATAGTAATGGAAGGAAAAACTTTGAAGATCGTAGGAGGGACCAAGATGATCAGGGGCGGAATCCCCAACCTAGAGGACCAGTTATAAACACCATTTATGGAGGGCCGAGACCTCGAGGGCCTGTGATAAACACGATCTTTGGAGGTCCAACTGCTGCTGGATTGTCCAAAAATTCCAGAAAGGCATATACTAGAGAGGTTATGCATATTGTTGGAGAAGCCCCGAAGAGGGCCAGGACAGAAGTAACATTGGCTTTTGATGATTCCGACCTTGAGGGTGTGAAGTTTCCCCATGACGACCCGCTGGTCATAACGCCGATAATAGGAAATAGCCCGGTTAAGAGGGTTCTTGTGGATAATGGTGCTTCTGTGGATATCTTGCTCCACGACACCTTTCTAAGGATGGGGTATAACGACTCCCAGTTGACACCAACCGACATGCCGATATATGGATTTGCTGGAGTAGAATGTCCTGTGGAAGGGATAATTAAATTGCCAACCACCATAGGTACGGAGCCAAGGCAAGCAACGCAGATGCTGGATTTTGTGGTAGTAAAGGCTAGTTCAACTTATAATGCTATCATGGGGAGAACAGGGATACATGCCTTCAAGGCAGTCCCCTCTTCCTACCATTCAGTCATGAAGTTTCCCACCCGAAACGGGATTGGAGAAGAGAAAGGAGATCAAAAAATGGCTAGAAGCTGTTATGTGGCCTCTTTGAGGGCAGATGGAGTCGGGGGGCAGGTTCTTCCTATTGAAGATATGGATGTTCGAGAAAATGATGAGAATAGAGGAAGGCCAGCAGAAGAATTGGTTTCGGTTCCTTTAAATCCCAAGAATCCTGAGAGGATGACTTTCATTGGAGCCACATTAGAGGAGCCCCTTAGAGGGAAGTTAGTAAAATTTTTGCAAGAAAATAGTGATGTGTTTGCATGGTCAGCAGCTGATATGCCAGGCATAGACCCGGAGTTAATTACTCACAAGCTAAACGTGGATCCAAGCCGGAAGACAGTGAAACAAAAGAAAAGAAATTTTGCCCCGGAAAGACAAGAGGCTATAAAGCAGGAAGTGGAAAAGCTCTTAGAGGCTGGTTTCATTGAGGAGATTCAATTTCCGGAGTGGTTAGCAAACCCTGTAATGGTGAAGAAGGCTAATGGAAAGTGGAGGATGTGTATAGACTTCACCGATCTGAATGATGCATGCCCCAAAGACTGTTTTCCGCTGCCTAGAATTGATACTTTGATTGATGCTACCGCTGGACATGAGATGCTGAGTTTCATGGATGGGTTTAGCGGATACAACCAGATCAAAATGCATAAGGATGACATTCCAAAGGTATCATTTATCACTGACTTTGGTGTTTATTGTTATCTTGTTATGGCGTTTGGTCTCAAGAATGCAGGAGCCACCTATCAAAGGTTGGTGAATAGAATTTTTAAGGATCTTATTGGTAAGACTATGGAAGTCTATGTTGATGACATGTTAGTCAAGAGTCTAGTAAAGACTGATCATATAGCCCATTTAAGGGAAGCTTTTGGGGTCCTGAGGTACCACAAGATGATGTTGAACCCGACGAAGTGTGCTTTCGGTGTAGGATCTGGAAAGTTCTTGGGATTGATGGTCTCGAAGAGGGGAATTGAGGCAAATCCCGATAAAATAAAGGCGATCCTGGACATGGAACCCCCCAAAACTGTCAAGGATGTTCAGAAGCTCACAGGAAGGGTTGCTGCGTTAGGACGATTCATCTCCAAGTCAGGAGACAAGTGCTTGTCATTTTTCAAGTCATTGAAGAACATCAAAGACTTTGTATGGAATGAGGAAAATCAGAAGGCATTTGAAGAGTTAAAGAAGTATATGGGCCAGGCCCCGTTGTTGGCCAAGCCAGTTCTGAATGAAGTTTTATTTTTGTACTTGGCTGTTTCAGAGAGCGCCTTGAGCGCCGTGTTGGTTAAGGAGGAACTGAAAGTCCAGAAACCCGTATACTATGTCAGCAAAATTTTGCATGGTGCTGAGTTGAATTATTCAGCCATTGAGAAATTCGCTTTAGCCTTGGTAATGGCTTCAAGAAAGCTGCGTCCTTATTTTCAAGCTCACCAAATTGAAGTGCTAACAAATCAGCCACTGAGAAATATCATTCACAGTCCCAAGGCAAGTGGGAGACTGATTAAGTGGGCAATAGAGTTGGGAGAGTTCGATCTCAAGTATAAGCCACGTACGGCCATAAAAGCCCAGGCACTAGCTGACTTCCTGGTGGAATGTACCATACCCAACCAAGAAGTCGGGGGGCAGGAAGATACCATACCTCAAGACAAGGGAGTCGACAATGGGGACAAGGAGAAAGAATATTGGGTTCTCTATTTTGATGGAGCATCAAAAACAAATTCCAGTGGAGCAGGGTTGGTTTTGCAAAGCCCTGATGGATTCTTAATTGAGTATGCCATGAAGCTAGACTTCCCAACAACAAACAATGAGGCAGAGTATGAAGCCCTGATTGCTGGCCTTGGTCTAGCTGGGACACTTAGAGTCAAAAACTTAAAGGTCCGTGGAGACTCGAAGCTGATCATATCCCAGGTAAAGGGAGAATTTGAGGCAAGGGATGATACGATGGCTAAGTATGTTCGCCTAGTAAGGGCTGTGATGACCCAATTTAATGAATGCCATGTTGAACACATTCCAAGGGAAGAAAATGCTAAAGCAGATGCGCTATCAAAGTTTGCTTCATCTGAGATTGAAGAAAGTTCAGGAAGTGTGTACTTCCGTGTTTTGAAGACACGAAGCATAGATGTTAAGCTTGTGGCTCCCGTAGGCTTGGGGACGTCATGGATTGATCCCATCAAGGCTCACATTCAGACCGGTTGGTTGCCAAGCGATGCAATTGAGGCACGGAAGTTAACTGTTCGAGCACTAAGGTACTCTTTGATAGATGGGATTCTATATAAAAGATCTTTCGTGGTTCCTTACCTGAGGTGTCTCAGGCCCGATGAGGCACGCTTGGCTCTTGAAGAAGTGCATGAAGGTATTTGTGGACAACACCTGGGGGGCAGGGCCTTGGCTCATAAAATAACCCGTTTAGGCTTCTATTGGCCAGAAATGATGGCTGATGCCAAAGGATATGTGAAGAAGTGTGATCGCTGTCAGAAGCATGCACCAGTTGTTAGACAACCCCCCGAGATGCTGACCTCTATCAACTCGCCTATTCCCTTTGCCATGTGGGGGATGGATATTCTAGGGCCTTTTCCTATGGCCACGGCACAAAGGAAATTTCTGATTGTAGCCATTGATTATTTCACCAAGTGGATCGAAGCCAAACCCTTGGCCAAAATCACAACTAAGCAGGTTGCACAATTCCTGTGGGAAAACATTATGTGCCGATATGGAATTCCCCGTATCCTCGTCACTGACAATGGAACACAATTCAACAATGAGGAATTCAAGAAGTATTGTGAAGAAAATGAAATTGAGTTACGATTCACCTCTGTGGCTCACCCGCAAGCCAATGGGCAAGCAGAGGTAGCAAATCGGATAATCCTGGATGGACTAAAAAAGAGGATCGAGAAGTCAAGAAATAATTGGGTGGATGAGATACTTCCAATATTATGGGCCTATAGGACTACTTGTAGAGTCACGACAGGAGCAACTCCTTTCATGTTGGCATATGGGGCAGAAGCAGTAGTTCCCGTGGAGATATCGCATTCCTCTCCAAGGATTCAGACTTTCAATGCTGTAGAAAATGAGGAAGGGCAGAGGTTAGCCCTGGATCTAATTGATGAAGTGCGAGATGAGGCACATGCAAAGATAGTAGAATATCAGAAAAAGGCTTCATTCTATTACAACCTAAGGGTTAAAGAGAGATTTTTTAAACAAGGAGATCTAGTCTTGAGAAAAATAGAGGCTTCTGGTGTTGGACAGAAAGGAAAGCTTGCCCCAAATTGGGAAGGGCCGTACAGAGTCAAGAGCGTTCAGGGTAGAGGAACCTACAAGCTGGAAACTATGGAAGGTTTTGAAGTCCCGAGGACCTGGCACGCACAAAACCTGAAGGTTTACTATGTGTAAGATAGGAGAAGTACGATTCTCACTTGTCATTGACAAGTAGGTTTAAAAGCACCTTGAAGCTTTGCTTGCATAGGATTTTATATTCCAGTAGAATTTACATTGTCTAGTTATTGTTGATTAGGGTCGAACCCATGCTATGTAAGGTTTTGGAAAACCAGACTTCATATTAAAGAGTTTGAAATTATTTCTATCTAAGGATGTTTAAGGTTCAAATGCATATTAAGATTGTAAAGATAAAACAGAAAAAGGCAAGAAAAGCAACATATAGAATACAAGCCCCGAAGGGTAATAAGTTCTGAATGCGATTAAGTCAATACATAGAAAGCCACAATGGGCCAAACAAGAAAAACAAAATACTCAAAGATCCTTGAAGAAGTCATCATCGATGTTTCCTTCATTGGCAGCAGAAGAAGGAACTGGAACATGATCAGCACCTCGAGGAGAAACAGCTTCTGCCTCAGCAGAAGAAGCAAGAATAGGAGAAAGAGGGATGTCATCAAGAAGAGGCTCTTTCCCAGGAATATCAGGGACTGGATAGGCAGTAAGAGTCACCTCCGGAATCTTCTTCCCAATCTCCTCTACTATCTGCTCCCAACAGCTAGAAAAGGTCTCCGGGAAGTTAGCATCGTACTCAGCATTTAGGACATCCTGAAAGTCCTGAGATGCCTTATACTCAGCTATCACCTCAGCTCGGGCCCTTTGAGCATTCAGCTCCAGCTTACGAACTTTCTCCTTCTCGTCCGCCAGCTCCTTCTCTACCTCACGAAAACGAGTGAAGTTGGCCTCGGAAGCCTTGAGGTACCTATCCCTGTCCCTCTCAGCAATAGTTAGGCTGGTCCTCACATCCTTCAAATTGTGAAGGGCAGCCTGGAGATAGGTATTCATCTGCATGAACATGTAGTAAGTAAGTAATAATAAAAAAAAAAAAAAAAAAAAAAAACATTTAAAAAAGGAAGAGGCTTACAGAAGCCACGGCCTGAGCACCCAGACGTTCAATCTGTAGGTCATCAGAAGACTCGACGATCTCAGCCCTGTCACGAGGCGTGATCACACTCTGAGACCAAATGGCGGCAGCCTCGGAACTCCCTACCACCGTGTCCCTCCTCTGAAGGCCCCAAGTGACGGTGAAGGGAGAGTTATCTTCATCAAGGCTAGGAGGCCTCTGAGATAAAAAAGTAGGGACGGCCTCCTGAACCGTGACTGAAGGGCCGTCACCAATCCTAACCCGCTTGTCGCGGTGGCTCTCAACAGCAGAGCCCTTGGCGGCACGGGCCTCCCGCTTCTTGAAGATCGTGTCCAAAGCGGCCCTAGCTGCAGGCAAATACGAGCACATAAGAAAAAGGACAAATAGAGAATGGAGGAAATGGAACAAAAAGGGGAAAGAAATACCCTCGGGACCAAGGTCACTTAGACCTACACCTTGCAAATTACCCTCTGAAAGGATGAGAGCGCAATGGTGCAAGTTATCAGCAGTAATGGCCTTGATGGCCGCATCCTCATCTATCCCCAATTTTAGGTCTCTTAAAGACCCGTCTATACTTTTTGAGAAGTTGGGCCTGAAAAAATGGTCCCAACCCTCCTCGGAATCCAGAAATATATAAAACCACTCACTTTTCCATGTTGGATACGAGTCGGGATTCGTGCCAGAAATAAAGCAGGAACGAGCCAAGGATCTATGAACTATTTTGACCCATCCTTGGTCCTCAGAAGCATTTACAAATTTAAATAAATAACGAAAGACACAAACATTTGGCTCAAAACCGTGTTTACGAGATTGGGCCATATAACAGTGAATAAAACGCCAAGAGTTGGGTGTGAGTTGGGTCGGACAGACTCGGGCCTCAGCCAAAAGGCGAAAAACAAAAGGATGAGGAGGTAGGCGAAAACCAGCATAGAAGGTTTCCTTATAGACCCGAATGGCCCCAGGTTTTGGGTAGCAGGCCCTATCATTTGGGCCTGGAGCCTCGGCCCTATAAGGGTGGGAAATGCCAAAAAGGCGGGCTATGGTACCTACTTGATCTGGACCAAATCTAGAAGGATAATTATATGCATCTAAGTGTAACATGTTAGGAAAGGCTTGCCCAAATTCGGTTAAAAGATCCCTAAGAGAAATAACTGAGGAATGTACAAGAGATTTTTTACCTCGGCTGGCCCTAGAGGGACGGGCAACAGCTTGGGGGACATGGGAGTGAGATGAATCGGAATCCGCCATGGATGAAGACAAAAACCCAGGAAGCTCTTGAAAGTAAGTAAAGAAGATGAAGATTCAAACGGAATCTTCAAAATAAACCCAGAAAAGCGGCGGAGTAGAAAGCCGGAAATCGCTTGGAGGTGGCGATTCTTGAGAGACTAATTGCAGAGTTGAAATTTAGAAATTTTTGTGAAAGTGAAGTGTGAGAAATGAACTCACACTCCACCTCTTATATAGAGGAGCTCAAAGATGCACAAACGGGCCTGGGCCTAAGAAAAAGGCGGGAAGCCCATAAGATTTGAATTTTGAAAAGATTTAAAATCAAAGTTCAATGAATGAATCAAGGCTCGAACAGCCTCAACAACGCTCAGGATACATCGTCCCTAGCCGTTGTTAGAAGTGTGGCTCCTAGGCGTGGATCAACAACGCCCAGGAAGCATCTGTATTCAACAACGCTCAGGATACATCGTCCCTAGCCGTTGTTAGAAGTGTGGCTCCTAGGCGTGGATCAACAACGCCCAGGAAGCATCTGTATTCAACAACGCTCAGGATACATCGTCCCTAGCCGTTGTTAGAAGTGTGGCTCCTAGGCGTGGATCAACAACGCCCAGGAAGCATCTGTATTCAACAACGCTCAGGATACATCGTCCCTAGCCGTTGTTAGAAGTGTGGCTCCTAGGCGTGGATCAACAACGCCCAGGAAGCATCTGTATTCAACAACGCTCAGGATACATCGTCCCTAGCCGTTGTTAGAAGTATGGCTCCTAGGCGTGGTACAACAACGCCCAGGAAGCATCTGTATTCAACAGCGCCCAGGACGCCAGTTTCCTAGACGTTGTTAGAAAACTGTCTCCTAGGCGTGGGTGCACAACGTCTAGGATCTATGAAAGCATCTGTCTTCAACAACGCCCAGGAAGCAAGTTTCCTAGACGTTGTTAGGAAACCGTCTCCTAGGCGTGGATCAACAACGCCCAGGAAGCATCAGCCTCCAACAACGCCCAGGACGCAAGTTTTCCTAGACGTTGTTAGGAAACTGTCTCCTAGGCGTGGATCAACAACGCCTAGGATGTATTGAGCAACAAAAATTCTGTTTTTCTGATTATTTAAAAAAAAAAATAAGAAAATTCCTTAAATATTTTCTGAAAAATGTTAATATTCCCAGAAAATTAGGGAAAAATCCCAGAAAATTAGGGAAAATCCCAGAAAATTAGGGAAAATCCCAGAAATTAGGGAAAATCCCAGAAAATTAGGGAAAAATCCCAGAAAATTAGGGAAAATCCCAGAAATTAGGGAAAATCCCAGAAAATTAGGGAAAAATCCCAGAAAATTAGGGAAAATCCCAGAAATTAGGGAAAATCCCAGAAAATTAGGGAAAATCCCAGAAATTAGGGAAAATCTCGGAAAATTAGGGAAAATCCCAGAAAATTAGGGAAAAATTCCTGGAAATTAAGATAATTCCTGAATAAAAGGGAAAATTCATTGTAAATGTGTAGGTCGCTCCACACTTTACGGAAAAATGAAACCCTGTAAGGGAACGAATAGACTTAACTTCTGCGAAACCTAATCGATGTTTCCCAAAAGTTGGGGGGCAAATGATAGGGATAAATAAATTATGATTGTATTATTAAATACTGCATTAATTGTACAATTTGTGGGCTGCTAGACCCAATAAAAAGATATATGATACTCAGACCAGAAAGGTTAAGTCTGATGGACCAGATCGGGCCTGATGGAATAAAAAAGGCCCAAAAGCCCTGATTATTAATTAATTTCGTAATTAATTAATAAGGGACAAATCAGATGTTGAAAAGAGTCCCGATAAGGATATAAATCCTTGGAGATTAGCCTCAAGGGGACCTAAAAGGATAAGGAATCAGTTTCCTACTATCTAGGACTCCAAAGTCCATTCTAATTATGAGACTTGCCCAGCAAGTCTCCTATACCAAGTCCAATTCAAGGACTCCCAACATCTATATAAGGGGTCTCACCCCCACCAATCAGAACTACGTTTTTTGGCTTGATTCTCTAATTCACAGAGATACGTAGGCATCTCGTAAAGGCAGAGTTAAGCTACGAAACACGAGAGCAGCCATTAAAGGCCTTGGGCTCCCGAATCTTAGTAATAAATACAGCAAATAATAACCTTAGCTTTTTATCCATAACAATATCATAAAAGATACTATTTCAATTAACTGATAATATTTAATTGCCTAGTTTATACATTTATCATTATCATCTACCCATCCGATAATAACAGACCAGGATCATATTCTTATCAGATAACGTTTAAAAGATACATGGACTCATAATTTACATAACACATAAACACATAAGGCACGTCTCATATATTTCATATAACTCAGTTCGTCAAAACATTCGACTCGATGCATTTAAAACTAAAATCGGGTCGAAATACGACTTTTCGATAATTATGCGACTCAAAATTGTTTACAAAATCAAGCTTTCTTTCGAAACAAAAAATTTTATGTCTTGAAAGTATTTTTAATAGAATTAGAATAATTTTTCGAGTCTAGACGCATAAATTTCAAATCATTATCTGTCTTAATTATAAATAATTACATTTTACTTAACTATTTATAGAATTAAATAATTAAATTAATTAATCAATTAAATTCATAAATAAATAATTAAAATAATCTATAAATAATTCAATCAAATTTTAATTTTTTGAAAATAATAAAAGAAAATATATTTCTAGAATTAAAATAAATCAATTAATTATTTAAAATAATTAATTGAATTAAACTTTGAATTAAAAATGAATTTTGGAAATAAAATCTGAAATTTGAATTAATTTTAAAAAGAAATGCAGAAATAGTTTTTGAAATTGGGATTTGGGAATTAATGCATCATACCCGGGTTTTAAACCGGGTCGTCCAAGAACCAAAACGGGTCGTACCCCGGTCGGGAAGAACCGACCACGTCCGCTGGGATTTTGCAGAATCCGGCAACCGGTCGGAACTCCGGCCAGGGTCCGTTCTGAACCCATACCATACTGTTTCTGTTCCTTTTTCATCCGAAACATATGATGGAAGTCTCAGCCACCGAGAAATCCTTCCAACCACCCTCGACTAAGCCGAATTCGTCATGTCTGGCCAAATCTACGAACACCGCCGGCTAGCTCCGGCCAAATCACAATGTTGGTAAAATCGGCACCAAAAATCGATAATAAATAGCTCAAAATAAAGCTTATGACCATTAAAATATAATCCCAAAATTAAAACATGTAAACAATCGATAATAAATTCATAAAAATGAATCAAAATTTTAAACAATCCATGAACTCAACTTAGTACTTCCGGGAATTGATTGGTTCAAAATTCAAATAGATGCAGGAATCGATTGCAAAGAATACAAGGAAGCTATACCAATCATCAAAATCAAACAATAACCCCTGGACCAAAACCCCCCAATTCGAACCATAAACCCTAAAATCACTTTTTAAAATCCACTAACCTGGGGTATGATTTGATAGCATAATTGGATAGAGCTCCTCATTAGAGTCAATTTGATTACAAATACGACATAATTTGCTTTCCAAATCACTGATTTGATTCCAAAAACTGTTCTTGAAAGCCTAACCCTAATTTCAGAGAAAAATCTGATTTTTTCTGATTTTTTTTTCTGATTTTTATATAATTAAATAATAAATAAATTGTATTTATATTTATAAAAATAACACCCCCAACATTATGTAAGGCCTAATTATATCATTTAGTAAAAATAATTAGCCCAAAATTAATAATTAACGGGGAATAATTTTTAATCCAATAAATAGAAAAATTATGTCAAAAATTCCCAAAAATTACAATTAATCCAAAACTGCAAAATATTGAATATTTGAAAGTCCCACGATTTTATATAAATAAAAATACGATTTTTGTGGGGTTTGACGTCCCAATAGGGGCCCGAAAAAATAATTTTTCATGAAACAAAAAATTTTCTAAATTAACTAGATGTTCGGAAAATCAATATGGTATACACCATATTATGCAATGTAAGGCCAATTGTTCTATACAAAATATCAGCTATTAAAACGTAAGCTAGATATTATAACTATCAATATAAATCCATTTAACACGTAATAAAATACCCGAAAAATATCCCGAACCACACAGAACACATAGAGTACATAACAGATAACATTTTATGATCATTCATAATTTATAATGTCAGAAATCATATAATACTCATTTAATATAACACAAAACAGTCGTAATTTCCAGGTTCTTACATCCATCCCCTCTTAAAAGGATTCTGTCCTCAGAATCACGCTAGGGATCAGATAATGATACTTTTCAAGTATCTCACTTCTAATTTCTCATGTTGACCTTTCAACCTTTCAATTCTTTCATAAACTTTTAACTCACAGTATCAATTATTACTCAGCAGCCTCTTGATCAGTTGTTCATACAACCTAACTGAAGTTTCCATCATATATATAATAAGCTAGACTACTTTTCCTGAGTGTAAACATATAGAGATACTATGAACATGCTATACATCTGGCGGTAAAGCCAACTTACTCATAATTTTTCTTGCATATCTTACTATCTCACAAGGATCAATAGAATACATACTAACTTTCTTTCTTTTCTTGCTAATTCTTATCTTACTATCTCGTTCTCGTAGACGTCCTAGTCTTCATGAAACTTGGTTCCGCTGTGAGTTATCCTTTCCAAGAGATTTCCAAGAGACTTCATAGGAGGGTCTCTAGAACAACTTCAAAAGGCCTCAAGGCTCTCCTACAAAGGCTCAAGATCGTCCTCAAGGCTTCAATTATAGCCTGGTCGCCCAGGTTTGGTCTTAGTAGGCCTCGGGGATACTCTTAGGATAGTTTGTTTGGCCGGGATGAAAAATTCTCTGAATTTGTCACGGTGAACGCTTTATTCTTCACAAAACTTATTTCCGTGAACCCTCTGGTCTTCACAGAACTTGTTCTTGCTGACGTTTTGATCTTTATGGAATTCGTTCTCGTGGACGTTCTAGTCTTCACGAAACTTGTTTCCTTTGGAGGTCAACCCCTTCTTATGAATTCACACAAAATTTTTCAAGGGAGCCATCAGAACAACTGTGGAAGGCCTCAAGGCTCTCCTATAGAGGCTTCTGGTTGGCCACAAGGCCTCATTTTGTTGGATGGTCGGCCATGGCTAGTCTTAATGGACATTGAAGCCCTCTGGGGTCTCCTACAGAGGCTCCTGGTCTTCCATAAGGCCTCCATTTATTGGCTGGTTGGCCAGGGCTAGTCTTAATGGACATTGAAGCCCTCAGGGGTCTCCTATAAAGGCACCTGTTCATCCATAAGGCCTTCATTTGTTGGTTGGTCAGCCATGGCTACTCTTAATGGACCTTGGGAGTCTCCTGCAGGATAGTCTGATTCGTCATGAGGAGAACATTCTGTTCTAGTGCTCGTGAGCACTATGGCATTCATGGAACTTATTTAGCTGAAAAGCTAATCTTGTTTTAAACTTTATAAGTTTTGCTAGTCATGGTGATTAACAGAATCAGCCCTTAGCTAAGACTGATATGATAAGTGGTGTACTGCATCGCTTTCTTCGTTTATTATGTTGTCATTTCCAATTTTTTAATCATTTTTCTTCACCATTTTCGGCGTTCTTTCAAGAAGTACCTGCTATCGCGAACCAGGCAGAGTTACGACCTTTTGTAGCAGGTAGCTCTTTTCCTATAAAAGAAGATGAGAAGTGTTCATTTTCATTCACACTTTCATTTCTCAACTTCTCAAATTCTCAAACTTTTCACAAGCTCCCAATCATTTTCAAGCATTTCAAAGCTGTCTCAAGGTCAAGGTCCTAGCAAGTCCTCTTTCTCCCAGAAGGAAGCTATGCACAATAGGGCCACTCTGCAAGGTATACCTCTCGTTTCTCCTTTCTCTATTAACCGTTGTTCTAACGGTCTGAAGAGTATGTTGGATGAGAGGGCAGATGAATACCCAAGTACTATCCATTTTGATGCGTTCCACCACAGGAGTATGCTTCATGAAAAGGATGTTAAAGAGATTCGGTCGAGTTACTCTTGGCCCAACTGCTTAGAGATTCGTAAGGCTAAGCCTAGTGAGAGGGCTTGCAATCTCAGCCCCAAAAGACTATTTGTGCATAAGGCAGAGTTGAAATCAGGGATGTAATTCCCTAACAATCTAACAAAGAATTACAGAAGGGGGTTGAATGTAGTTCTGGCTACTTTTTGATTTTTTAAGAACAGTCCTACTATAAATATATAACTGTATTTCATTTGTCTATAGTGCGGAATGAAAGTGTTGATGAAATCAAAACATAAAGTAATCAAATAAAAGTATTTTAAAACTTTCTGGTGGATTGAACTTTTCCACCAGAGATATATATTAATGTTTGCACACAGCTGCTTACAAGTTGAACTTACAAAGAACAGAGAAATTCTTTACAGATGTAGCCTTTTCTGTTGCTCTGATAGTTGCTTACTAACTTGGATATTTCTCAACTTACTACTCTTGGTTTATATATCACCAAGATACATGATAAAAAGACAAACAAATAAGACAAAATGTCTCTATTCTAATTTCATGCTGCTTCATTTCTCAATCTAGCATCTTTGAATATCTTCAGTTTAGCATGTAAATGGAAATGCTTCTTTGTTCTCTAAACCCTGCAAATAGGCTGCCACATTCCATTTGCATACAACCAACGCATGTGACTGTCAAGTCACTATCAACTGCTCTTTTGAATTTGAACATCCGTTGAAGCTTCATTGAATCATCTGTTAAAAGTGTGGTTGATCATCCGTTGAAACTCAGGCTGATCATCCGTTGAGACTATGTGAATCATCTGTTGACGCTTTAGTTGATCATCCGTTGAAGCTTTGTGAATCATCCGTTGAGACTGTTTTCTTGGTAGTTAACTCCATTTCATTTACACAAGATTACAAGACATCTAATATTTACAATTAACTAACCTATCTTGCATATCAAACTAGTAGTCAACATGATTCAGACATTCTGCAACATCTAGTTCACTAAAGCATTGTAATATGCAGAATGTGCTACTAAACTCATTATTACATAAACTACTCTTTCAACGGATGTTGAATTGATCATCTGTTGAAAGCTACAAATTTACTTAAATAAAATCTACTAAGTGTTTTGCTTAAGTTATCATCAAGTACACAACATATTCCTAACAATCTCCCCCAATTTATGTCTACTGGAATTATAGCAATAAATTAAGAGAAACTCGATGATAACAAAACACTCCATGAATACAGAATGAAATAAGGCAGATAAGATTTATAAGTGTTTTAGTTTATTGAAAATTCTTACAGAGGAAGACTTGTAGAGTATCTCATAGATCATTTTCAATATGTTCCTCTAGACTGAGCAAATTTGGATTACTTTCTTGGTTATCTGAACTTCTTTCCCAACCTCACATTATTTTCCTCAATTTGATTTTGAAGTTGCCTGTAGAACTCAAATTCATCTTTATTTGTCTGATCCAGTTTTTCTTGCATCTCCTTGAAAGTTTCATTGCCTGAAATCTTTAGTTGATCTTCAAATCTGAAGAATCTTCTGATGCATTTATCATCTTTGAACTCCATTATCCAGTATGGCCTCAAATGCACCCTATCTCCAGTATAAAAGAATTGTCAATATTCTTGGGAGTGCATTTGGTCCTCTCCGGCTATTTCTAATCTCCTCAATCTTGTTTAGTACCATTTTCTTGGAAACTATGTTGAATCCAAAGTTTTTCTTGATTGAGGAAAAGATAGTTGCTAGAGTAGAATAGCCTTCATTGAGAATTCCGTGAAGGGGCCATGTAATCTCTCTTTCACCCTTGTACCTGAAGATTAATCTTTCTGGAAGATGTCTGTAAGCATAAATAGCTCTTACTTCATCTATTTCTTCCAGATCAAGATTTATGTCTGAGAATTCCTTGATGCCACATATGAAGAGTTGATTTCCCTTGTTGACAATAGGTTTGGGTTTGTCCACTATTTTGGATTGAATTTTGACAAGCTTGACTGTCTTGAATGCTCTTTTATTTTTCTTTCTTGACTTGTTAAAGATTGGAATGTTTAGATCAGGAAGAGGAAGGCTATCACAATCTATTGGTTCATCCTTTGGAATTACTGGTTCACCGTGGAAAGTAATGTTAGGATCATCCTTAAATTCAGCCTCCTTCAATATAGGTATGGCTGTTTGACTTGAAGTTGTAGATCGGGTTAGCATGTATTATTCCTTGTCTTCATTGAAATCTAGCTTCCTCTTTGCAAGGAGTTTGTATCTAAACTTCCTTTTTGTCTGCTTTGGTTTTTCTTGCTTTTCTCCAACCAGATTCTCAGTTGTCTCAGTAGGCATAATAGCTTCTGTGATTGCAGGCTTCTTGGCTAGGTTCTTGGCTTCTAAAGCAGCATGCTTTTGTTGTTGTTTAAGCCTTACCTTTTCTTCTTTTTAGCATCTACAAATTGTGGATGTCCATCCACTACACAGATTAATTTACCATCCCTTTAGATCTTGGCAATTCTGTTCTTTGACATTGTGTCTCTGGGATCTTTGGATAAAGCAATAGACCTTGCATGCAACTTCTTTTCATTTGTCTTAGGGATTTCATAGGATAGGACCAATGGATTTTTGTCTGAATTCTTTGGATAATTTCTCTTGGTTTTAAAAATCACATTGGCCTTTGGAGATTTGATGGATGAGCATTGACCTCTTTCCATGTTCCCTAAACTCATGTCATTTGCTGAAATTTATCTCAATTGAGAGAAGTGAGAGAAAACTTTATCTTGCTTCTCAATTTTACCAAATTTCTTCTTGATGGTTTCACCCAGCTTTTTCCATTTTTCATTTATCTCCAACTCAGCTGCTGTTACATCAAGCTTCTTCCTTTTATCATTTAACTTCAACTTAGCTGCTGCTATCTTGATCAGATTAATGATGTCAAATGTTGGTGGCTTAGTAAAAGCAATTGCTGGAACAATCACCTTGCTAACTTGTATGTCGAGCACTTTCTCCCCCTCACTTGTCGACTCTCCCTGACTAACTAGAATGATAAAGGATTTCTCCCCCTTTTTGTTAGCATCAAGTTGAGTGGAGGTGGATGAATATGCAGCCATTAATTGTTGTAGCAGACTAGTTTGATTTTCAAGTATTTTGGCCATTGTTTTCTCCGCCTTTGACAATCTTAAGTCCATGGCCTCAACTTTTCTGTTCAAGTTAGCTTCTTTTCTCAGCTTTTGAGCTATCTCTGTCATTTTTGTGCATGGAAGCCTAGCATCCAACCTAGTAACAAAGTCCTTTTTAATTTCACCAATTTCATTCTTTATGGTGTCTACATCTTGACTTTGTTGGAGAGCTTGAATCCTATGCAATTGTAGAGATTCCAGGTGAGCTTTGAGTAACCTTTTGGTGATGGCACTAGTGGATGCTTAAATTGCTATTTGAGTGTCATGGATAAGTTTGAATAGTGTGGATTGGAGATAGGGATAAGAGCATTCCTTGTGCAACATCCATGATGGAGTTTCTGCATCTCCCCCTATGCTCATGCTCTCTACTTCATCATCCTCTCCATCATCCCCAAATGAATCTTCAGCATATTCAAAATCATCTCTAGCTGTGGAGGGCATGACAGTGATAGCATCCTTGGCCCTTTGTATGGAGGAAGTTGTATGCACCAAATTGAGAATTCTCTCAATAGTCACATTGTCCTGTTCAGCTAAAACTTGATACTATGGAACAGGGTGAGTAAATGCCTCAGCTTCATAGGAAACAGAGTCTAAGACATCTTGATAATCTTGCTAAAATAGCTGTTTCTTTTCAGCTTCATTGACATCCCTTAACTCACTTACAATGGGCTATTCCTATTCTTCTGTACCTGTTTTTCTCTCATTATCTCTCTTTTCTTGCATTAAGGGCTCCCCTTAGCTTTCCACCCTCACCTTCACCTACTAAGTCGGGACTCCTCTCACTCACTTTTGCCAAGCTGGAAGAAGTAGCTTGCATATTTTCACTCTTTTCTTCTGCTTTTGCCTGAGAGCAACTCAGCCTCTCACTTTGTTCACTCATTTCCCTCAATCCTAAGAGTGATTGTACAACTATTAAATCATCTGCACTTGTAACTATTGTTGAAAATTGAAGTGGTGCAGTGATGTTCAACGGATGACAAACATTCGTCGAGGTTGTAGTTGAGAGTTTCAACGGATGATTGCTATTAAGCACATCCGTCGAGATACAATCACTAGTCAACAGATGAACAATATCCGTCGAGATAGTAGAAATGACAGAGTTTGGAGTTGAAACTACTATAGAATATGTGGTAATTGATTTGAGATTTGGTGCAGATTTCTCAGTGGAATCAGAAAGGAATGGCAAGTGAGCCAACAAATCATCTAAAAGATGATGCTCACTTGTTGTAGATTTTGGCTTCTCCATGAGAGTTAAAGATGGAGAATCGAGAATTGATGTTTGAATCATGTCCACATCCAGAGAGTTAGTGGGTGAGTTTTGTGTGTGAGGTGCTTCTATAACTAAAGATTTTGGTCGTGACTCCATATTTATAGGAGCCACATCAATCTAAATTTGAGAAGGTGTTGTAACTGAGTCTTTGATTATAGTTTGCACAGTGTGTGCACCATGTGCATACCCAAGTGTTTTGGATTTCTTCTTTCTAGCATAAGTTTGGGGTGAGCTTGTGTCCCTAACCCTCTTGGCCTGTGCTCTTGGTTGAGAACTTGTTTCAATCGTAATATCATTTTGGGAGGATGAGACTAGCAATGAGCTTATATCCTTATTAATCACTACAGTTTGTTGGGAAACTGCAGTGTGGCTAGGTTTCGTAGCACACACTTCTCCATCCTATTCTTAGGGCTTCTTTTTTGTTTACCCTGTCCCTCACCTGACTCACTCCCCTTCACACTTCCCTCTTTGTTTTTAGTGGATGTTACAACTAGCCTCTTTTGAGAGAGACTAGAGGGGGCTTTCTTTGACTTGGATTTTGAAAGTCTAGGTTTTGTGGCTTGGGTAGGCACCTGTTTGGTCACTTTCACAGGTGTCGTTGCCACAGTTGTTTGAAAAGAAATAGGTGGTTGAGAAGTAATGGGGACAGAAATATTTACCTCACTTACCTGAGGCTGTTCCATGATTGGCATGTACACAAGTGGAACATCCTTCTAGTGAATTCCCCTGTTCAAGTCAGCAATAATTCTTCTCTCTTGGACCCAACTATCTAACTTGTTTGTTGGATTCACAATGGAGAGATCCTCAGTAACAAAATTAGCTAAAATCATAAAGAATCTAGCTTAATAGATGTTCTTAGACCTCTTATTCATATCTCCTAATGTACCCCCTAATTCATACATTACAGAGATGCTGAAATTGAAATACTCATCATTTAAAAACATATAAAGCATGTGCACAAGTGAGTAAGTTATAGCATCAAAATTGCTAATTTTGCCAGAAAACACCTTAATGAATGAATCACATAAAAAGCTCCATTTTTTCCTAAGACCCATTCTCCTAACATCACCTAACTTAATGGTATCAAAAGCATAGCCCATAGAAACTAGCATGTTACTCACATCAGTGTCTGTGTATGGAGCAAGTGTGTTATTTTCAGGCAGTTTGAAGCATTTTTCAATTTTATCACAGTTAACACAGTGTTCATTACCTTTGAGATTGAAGGTAATAGTTTTGTCCTTTGAGTTGAACACTGCTGTAGTCTAAATTTCCTCGACAACCTCACAGTAGATGGTTGGAGACTCAATCATGGCATAACTCAGTTTGCAGTTCAGCATGAATTACATCATTTTGTGATAGTCTTCAGAAGCTGCAATTTGCTTGTTTACCAGAGCCACAAAGTTGTTCTTTTCATAAATAAAACCAGTTGAGGACATGATTTTGACTATGGGTGCCATTGATGTGATTGAAGTTATGTGCGGAGAGTGAGTATTTACTTTTGGAGAATAAGAGAGTTAAAAAAACTGCTTGAGAAAGATAAAAGAAAAAGAATAGAAATGGGATGAGCTTTTATACTTGCTCAGAAATATACTATCAAAAAATAAAAGGTAAAATAAAGTAGCCAATCAAATATTCCCAAAATAGCCGTTTAAAAATAAGAAAAACTGTCAAAATTCTAAATTATCCTTCGGAATATACACACAGGCTATAAGTAAATTCGACGGATGATGTTTAGAATTAACGGCTAAGATTGAACGCAATTCAACGGATAAAGGTATAAGTACACAGAGTAATGTATGATATTTCGATGGATGATAAATTTCAACGGATGTTTATTTTCAATGGATAATGAACATCCTTCGAGATGTAAATTCTGACTTAACCAAAATTTCATCTTCTAACAGGAAGCATCAAATTTTACTCTAGCTGCATATCAATTTTCTTAGACATCAAAACAAATTAAGAGTAATTAAGCATACCTAACGCACTTACCAACCTAGTAAAGGAGGATTCATCAAGTGGTTTAGTAAAGATGTCTGCAAGATGCTTCTCACTTGGAACAAAATGACGTTCCACAGTACCATTCATGACATGTTCTCTAATAAAGTGGTACTTGATGTCAATGTGGTTGGTCCTTGATTGTTGAACTGGATTTTCAATAATTGCAATGATACTTGTGCATCACAGAAAATAGGAATCTTATTCACTTGTAGACCATAGTCCATCAATTGATTTTCCATCCATAAGATCTGTGCACAACAACTACCAGCAACAATATATTCATCCTCAGCTGTAGAAGTAGAGACTGGATTTTGCTTTTTACTGAACCAGAATACCAGCTTATTTCCTAAAAATTGACAGGTTCCTGTTGTACTTTTTCTATCAATTTTACAACCTGCATAATCTGCATCTGAATAACCAGTTACATCAAAAATATAATCTCTAAAATACCAAATGCCAAGTTTTGGAGTTCCTTTGAGATATCTGAAAATTCTCTTAATAGCTACTAAATACGATTCACTAGGATCAGCTTGAAATCTAGCAAAAAGACATGTAGAAAATATTATATCCGGCCTACTGGCTATTAAATAAAACTGAGCCAACCATACCTCTATAGCTTCAAATATCCAAAAACTTTTTAGTAGTGTTTAATTCAAGTTTAGTTGCAGTGGTCATGGGAGTTTTTGTAGATGTGCAATCCATTAGGTCAAACTTCTTCAAAAGATCATAAATATATTTGGTTTGACTATTGAATATTTCATCGCTAACTTGTTTAACTAGTAATACAAGAAAGTAAGTTAGTTTTACCATCATGCTCATTTCATATTTACTTTGCATCAGTTTGGCAAACTTTTTGCAAAGTTTTTCATCTGTAGAGCCAAATATAATATCATCTACAGTACCTCTTGTGAAATAATTTTCAAAGAGGAGTTTTGACAAGGTGTCATACCAGGCTATAGGTGCTTGCTTCTATCCATAAATTGCCTTCAAAAGATAGTAGACATATTATAGAAAATTTGGATCTTCAAAACCAGGAGGCTGACTGACATAGGCTTCCTCCTCCAAATCTCTATTCAGAAAGGCACTTTTGACATTCATTTGATAGACCCTGAAATTGGCATGGGCGGCATAGGCTAATAAAATTCTGATGGCTTCATCCATCTTTTTTCTGAATACCCACTTGATGTCAATAGGATTCTTTTCTTTAGGCTTGGGTACCAGCATCCAAACTTTATTCCTTTCAAATTGGTTTAGCTCCTCCTGCATAGCTAAAACCCAATCATGATCCAATAGAGCTTCTTCTAACCTTTTAGGTTCTTCCTGAGATAGAAAACTGTTATATAGACATTCCTCTTGAATTGCTTTTCTTGTTTGCACTCTTAAAGATACCTCACCAAAGATTAGTTCAAATGGGTGATCTCTAGTCCATTTTCTCTGTTGTGGTAAACTAGTTCTAGATAAAGAGGACTCATTATTGTCTTGATGTGTGACAAAGTTTTGATTAGAAGAAACTCCCCCTGAGTTTGTGGATCTTTGACTTGAAGTTGGGGTTCTTTCTAATTGTGATCTAACTTGGCTTTCAACTCCTATTGATGAATCAACGGATTTTGTTCTTTGCCTTTCGACGGATGATGCAAATTGTATTTCAGCGGATGATGCACTTGGTCTTTCGACGAATATTGAATTATATGCTTTATTAGTTGTAGACTTTTCTGCATTGTCCCTAGATATTGGTTCTTGATCACTTTCATTATCACTATCTTCACAGATCATCTTAGCATTGTCAAATTTGAGGCTTTCATGGAAATCTTCATCTTGCACTCCCTCAATCTTTTTATCATCGAACACAACATGTACAAATTCCATAACAATGTTGGTTCTAAGATT
This sequence comes from Apium graveolens, assembly GCF_009905375.1. Taxonomy (NCBI): domain Eukaryota; kingdom Viridiplantae; phylum Streptophyta; class Magnoliopsida; order Apiales; family Apiaceae; genus Apium; species Apium graveolens. Next base: position 48,599,688 of record NC_133647.1, on the reverse strand, counting down.
GTAGACTTTATATTCTTTCTAACTGCATATCAAACAAAAATGCCTTCACCAGTTTTGGCATCAAACTTTCCATGCTCATCAGTTTGATTCCTTAAGATATAGCATTTACAACCAAAGACATGGGGAAAGTTTAATGTTTTCTTCCTATTTTTGAACAATTGATAGGGATTCATGCATTTTTCTTGATTAATCAAAAATATATTCTGAGTATAAAATGCAGTATTTATAGCTTCTACCCAAAAATATGTTGGTAACTTTGATTCTTCGAGAACTGTTCTTGCAGCTTCAATGAGAGATCTGTTCTTTCTTTCCACCACACAATTTTGTTGTGAAGTTCTTGTTGCTGAAAATTCATGCATGATCCCATTGTCTTCACAAAATGATCTCATCACAGAATTTTTGAACTCAGTTCCATTGTCACTCCTGATCCTTCTTACTTTGAAGTTAGGATGATTGTTGACTTGCCTATGTGATTGATGATGATTTCACTAGCTTCATCTTTGGATTTGAGAAAATACGCCTAAGAGAACTTTGAGAAATCATCCACAATTACTAGGTAATATCTTTTCCTTAAAATAGATAATTGTTAGGGTGAAAACACGCGCTAATATTCACGCAAGTATACGCGTTCGCAAGTAATATAGAATACTTTCTAGTTCGTTCCCTCAGAGACTCAGACTAAATTATTGTCTAATTAAACTCACTCACCAATGTATGATTACTTCTCAATGTTAAGACACTAACACTTAAAATTGTTGATTAAATATTAACTACAATTAACTACTTAATTAACCACTTAACTAACACTTCAATTTATCAATAATAAAACACTCATGAGATCACAACTTCATTATTACTTCCTTCTATAGCCATTGTTATTACCTTTAGCATGTGACAGTGATGATATTAATCGAATAACACGAAACTGATAAAAGCCAACTTTCATTGTACTAATACCATTCTACCAAGCATCCACAATTAAGATAGAAGTTGAATAGTCATCAATTATGTTGAGTTCCTATATGTCTACAGAAATTGACAACACAACGATTTAAGCACAAGTTATTCCTTTTGATTACATAGGGCAAATAAAACTGTTAGAGTTACCCACTAATCATGCACAACATACATGAACCTATGCTAGCATGGCAAGTTCTAAATCTCAAGATCCACCGTCACTTCACAAGAGATTAACACCCTATCTTATATGTTCGCAATGCACATAAGACGAATACGCACAACCAATACTAGATATCATACAATCATCATACACTAAAGTATTAAACAATTAACTAAGAATTCCATAATAAATCCGTTGCAACCCCATGATCACGATTAGCCCATAATAGCACTTATCGTCATCATGGGTTCATATGAAATCATGATAAACAAACACAAGAAAATAATAACTAAACTAATTATATTAAAACAGAGTACGTCACAAGAATAAATAAGTTCAAAGCAAGAAAACTAGCATCCAACGTTACAACGAAACAAGAATCACAAGAATATATATTTCCTCTTCGTTGCAGTGTGCTAAATCGGTCTTCTTCCTTATCTCCTTCGCTCCTTGCGTAAAAACACAATCTTCTTTTTATCCACACTTGTGAAAACGTCTCAAATCTACTTATATAATAGTCCCATAAAACTCAGATTACATAGAAGTGGAAACCAAACAGAAGTAGAAGTCCTAAAATAATTTGTCTTTTTTCCCGACCCTGCGCGGCCGCTCAGCAATGCTGAGCGGGCGCTCAGACCTCTACTGGAAAAAAAATGATTTTGCTCCGTTTCTTCGCCGTAATCTGCCCGTTTCTTTCCTCTCGCAATGGTGAACACATGCCAAGGCTTATTCTTGATGATTCCTCCCCCGAAATGCAACTAAAACCCTGAAATGCATAAACACTAGAAAAACGCATCAAATACACAAAATACTTGATTTCAAGACACCAATTTAAGCCATTTTAAGACGTTCTAAGTGGTATAAAATGCCACTTATCACACCCCCAAACTTAAATCGATGCTTGTCCTCAAGCGTCACAGACTCAAAAACAAATAAAAACATGCATGAATGCAATCTATATGAAAATGCAGCGATCCCCCTTACTACAATTAACCAACCAAATTGTCACATCTCAACGAATGCAGTTAGACAACTAAAGATCAATAAACTCATGCAAACGGACATACAGCCAGAAACGTGGTGTGTGCAAATGCTTAACAGATATGCTTCGGAACTAGACCAATTATTATGACTAGACTATCCTCAAGGCAATCCTACGATTATACAAAGACTAAAAATTCTAGGCACAAAGTGATATACAACACTACAAGAACTCTGGAGCTTATTACGGAATCTTTCTTTTTATTTACAACTCAAATGCTTATTTGACCGTGCAATGAGTGAGGTCCACAAAAGACTTATACAATGGTATCCATGTAACGAGCGTTAGGTTAGCGGATCCCAGACTCTAAAAGCCTTAGGTCACTAGGCACAAAGTCCCCTAAGAACTTAATAACTCGAATACCAAATAGCACACTCTTGATCAATTATGCATAAATAAAATATATTTTTTTTTCTTTCTGAGCAAGTGCGTTTCGCTCCATCTTGCTCAACCCTAGACTACTCGCACCATATGCGAGCCGGCTACTAGCCATTTGATGCCTAGCCACAACTAGCAACAACTTCCATATTTTTTTCTCCAAAATTTCTTTTTCATGCCTTTATCACTAAGAACCTATAATCGAATTCTAAGCATAATAAGTAGATTGACCTTGAAAACAACCAAATCATAACAACAATCTAGCCCTTACGCATTCTCTAAGACTTAGTGGACTTACAATTGTTTCTAGCATGCATATCAACCTACACAACTTAATATCACTTTAATGCTATCACTACACTCGCATCAATATCACAATTCAGTCGATAAATTATTACAAAGGGGATCATGGTAAATGCATGAGCTACATGACATTCATAACAAAAAAAAATTATATGGCATAAATTATGCAACTATATGAACTAAACTATCATGAATATGCAACTAAATGACACACACACAATATTCCTTAACTACCACCCCCAAACTAAAAATCTTCACTGTCCTCAGTGAAAGTAGTAGAAAGGAACACAGGGTATACCTACCCGGAGTCATCATCATCATCACCCTCAGTGGGTGGAGTATCAGGCGGCGGGTATGCAGAGTCCTCACTAAAAACTGGCCACTGGATATCAGCTCCAAGGCCTCGAAAAGCAGTCCCTAACGCAAGGGTGAGCTCTTGAGCAAACCTGCTCTGCGTCTCATACATGGCATCCATCCGCCGTGAAAGCCTCCTATACTGGGCATCAACCATCCCAGCACCCTCCTGAGCTCTCAAAGAACCAGCCTCATCACGCCCTGGCCTAGCCATGGTAGCACCTCGTGCTGGACGCCCTCCTGGAAGACGATAACCCAGCCCATGCTCCTCAGGCTCACCACCGGTCCACTCCTGCATCCCATTCAGAGTGCCAGAATCAATCGGAGCTGTTGGCAACTGCAACTGCTCATGAGCCGGCCAGTTCACTCCCACTGCTCGGCATAGCTTCGTAACCATAGATGCATAAGGGATGTTCATATGCTTCGCTCCCCTCAAAAACTTCAGAATTCCTTGGTAGATAAACTCACCAAGGTCCACATAGTATTCCTCATTCAGAATTCCCCACAACAACTATGCTCTATCAACTGTGACCTCATGTGCATGCGAAGAAGGTAAAATATTAGCACAAATAAATGCATTACATGCACGGGCATACCTGTTCATGGCGATCGCCGGAAAGTGACGATACTCATTAGTGCCGGTCCTGCAGGTCCAAACTGTGCCCGATCGACAGAGAGTCGCACAAATCAAATCCAAGTCAAAATCCTCAGCAGTCTTTTCATTCCAGTTCTCCTCCTCGGGCTTCCTCTCTCGCTGTCCAATCACACGGCGAATCGCCGCAGGATGATAATCAACCCTCAGCCCTCAGACCACAGAAAACCCATTCTTTTCGGCCTTCGCGTTCGCGTAGAACTCGCGAACAACGCTCATCGGTACCGCTTCGGGTGACTCACAAAAAGCTATCCACCCCTTCTCTGCAATCATGGGCAGCAACTCACCATCCCTCCCCGATGGTAAAAACCCCCTCTCTTTCAGAATCGGCTTCCCCAACAGCCTAGTGTATTCCTCCTCCACGGCTCTGTCAGTTAACCGAGGTCTTGCAGCAGTACCCCTCGATGAATCAGCAGTAGGAACTGTGCTGCTGCTGTCAATAGTGTGTGCTCTCTTGGGTGCCATTGATTCATGAATAAAAGTGTGTAAGAACTGATTTTTGATGTTTGTGAGAGGGTTTAAGTGTAGGAAGTTTTGTTGGAGATATGTAGGATAGGTGTATGTATATATAGGGTGTGGATTAGATTAGGGTTTGGGAATTAAGGGGTAAAATGATGGGGTAGTGGTAACAAATCGTGGGTTTATGGGCTAAAACTGTTTTTGTGTTTTTTTTTGTTTTTTTTTTCTGAACTGTAAAAAAAATTCTGGTACTCGACCCCTGAGCGGTCGCTCAGCAAAACTGAGCGGGCGCTCAGCTTGCTGCACGGTCGCTCAGCAAAGCTGAGCGGGCGCTCAGCTTGCTGCGCGGTCGCTCAGCAAAGCTGAGCGGGCGCTCAGGTTGTCACTGGAAAAAAAAAATTTCAGCCCCATAGTAGTGCTTCAACCGCTGACCGTTAACCTTGAATGCTTGGTCCGGATCATTCTCAAAAATTTCCACCGCTCCATGTGGAAACACAGTTTTGACAATAAAAGGTCCAGACCACCTTGATTTCAACTTCCCAGGAAAAAGTCAGAGCCGAGAGTTGAATAAAAGAACTTGTTGCCCTGGCACAAATAACTTAGGATGTAGCTTCCTATCGTACCACCTCTTCACCTTTTCCTTATACATTTTGTTATTCTCGTACGCTTGAAGTCGAAATTCATCAAGTTCATTAAGCTGAAGCATTCTTTTCTTACCAGCTGCATCTAAATCCAGGTTCAACTTCTTCAATGCCCAGTAGGCCTTATGCTCAAGCTCCGCAGGTAGATGACATCCCTTACCGTACACCAACTGAAACGGTGATATCCCAAGTGGAGTTTTGTATGCTGTTCTGTAAGCCCAAACAGCTTCATCGAGCTTTAAAGACCAATCCTTCCTTGACGGACAAACAACCTTCTCTAGAATGCGCTTTATCTCTCTGCTAGACACTTCCGCTTGACCATTTGTTTGCGGATGATAGGCAGTAGCTACTCGATGATTCACATTATAACGCTGCATCATAGAAGTGAACTTACGGTTGCAAAAATGCGATCCTTCATCACTTATGATTACCCGAGGTGTTCCAAACCTTGTGAAAATTTGCTTATGAAGAAAATTTAGCACTGCCTTTGCATCATTTGTCGGTAAACCTTTAACTTCGACCCATTTTGAGACATAATCGACTGCCAGCAAGATGTACTGATTATTGCAAGACGAGATAAAAGGCCCCATGAAATCGATTCCCCACACATCAAAGACCTCGACTTCAAGCATCACATTTAATGGCATCTCATCCTTTCTTGACAAATTTCCCACTCTTTGGCAACGGTCACACCTTAAAACAAACTGATGAGCATCCTTGAACAAAGTAGGCCAGAAAAAACCTGCTTGCAGAATACGAGCTGTCGTCTTCTCACCACCATAGTGTCCACCATAAACCGTGGAATGGCAGTCTCGTAATATCCCCTCCGTCTCACAGAACGGGATACATCTCCTGATGATCTGGTCAGCTCCCTGTCTAAACAAATATGGTTCATCCCACATATACCACCTCACCTCATACAGAAACTTCTTCTTTTGAGCGGATGTCAAATTAGGAGGCATTATATTGCTGACGAGATAGTTTACAATATCTGCAAACCTTAGTTCTTCCTCCTGAATTGCAAACAACTGCTCATCCGGAAAAGATTCATTGATTGATGTCCTATCTTGTGAAGTAGAATCGGGATTCTCCAACCTAGAGAGATGGTCAACTACTTGATTCTCAGTACCTTTTCTATCTTTGATCTCTAACTCAAATTCCTGAAGTAAAAGTACCCAACGAATGAGTCTCGGCTTCGAATCCTTCTTGGAAACCAGATAGCGAATAGCCGCATGATCAGTGAATACTGTTACTTTCGTACCAAGTAGATACGATCGAAATTTCTCAAAACCAAAGACTATAGCCAAAAGCTCCTTCTCAGTAGTGGTGTAGTTCAATTGGGCACCATTTAAAGTCTTACTCGCATAGTAGACCACATGGAAGAGGTTTTTCTTACGCTGTCCCAGAACTGCACCTACCGCATAATCACTCGCATCACACATCATCTTAAACGGTTCTGTCCAATCTGGTGCTGTAATAACTGGTGCAGTGATCAAACTCTTCTTGAGAGTCTCGAATGCTGCCAAACATTCATCATCAAATTTGAAAGGCACATCTTTCTCAAGCAAATTGCATAACGGCTTAGATATCTTTGAAAAGTCCTTGATGAATCGCCGATAAAAACCCGCATGACCAAGAAAACTACGGATTCCTTTCACAGAATTAGGTGGGGGAAGATTTTCAATAACTCCCACCTTGGCTTTGTCCACCTCCAGACCCTTGCTAGAGACCTTATGCCCAAGGATAATGCCTTCACGCACCATAAAATGACATTTCTCCCAATTGAGCACCAAATTAGTTTCCACGCATCTTTTGAGTACGGCGCGCAGATTATTCAAACATTCATCATATGAGTGTCCAAAGACGGAGAAGTCATCCATGAACACTTCGACGTTATTTCCAATCATATCAGAGAATATAGCCATCATACATCTCTGAAAAGTGCCCGGGGCGCCACATAACCCAAACGAAACTCTGCGAAAAGCAAACGTGCCAAATGGACAAGTGCAGGTAGTCTTTTCCTGATCCTCTGGTGCAATACAAATCTGATTATACCCGGAATAACCATCCAGAAGACAAAAATACTCATGACCCACCAATCTGTCAAGCATCTGATCAATAAATGGAAGAGGGAAGTGATCCTTCCTTATGGCTTTGTTCAATTTTCTATAATCCATGCATACTCTCCATCCTGTAACTGTTCGAGTAGGGATGAGCTCATTCTTTTCATTTGCGACCACAGTGATACCTCCTTTCTTAGGTACACATTGTACGGGGCTCACCCACGAGCTGTCAGAAATAGGATAAATGATGCCTGCATCTAGCCATTTCAGAATTTCTTTCTTCACCACCTCCTTCATGATGGGATTCAGTCTTCCCTGCTGTTCCACAGTTGGCTTACTACCTTCCTCTAGCAGAATTTTATGCATACAATATGAAGGACTTATCCCCTTGATGTCTGCTATGGTCCATCCTATAGCCGATTTGAATTCTCTCAAAATCCTTAAGAGCTTGTCTTCCTCACTACCTGAAAGGTCAGATGAAATAATAACAGGTAACATAGATGAATCACCTAAAAAAGCATACCTCAAGTGTTCAGGTAATGGCTTGAGCTCCAAGGTAGGTGCTTCCTCTATTGATGGTTTGAGCTTCCCTTCAGCATTCTTAAGGTCAGAAGTACCAAGAGATTCAAATGGTATGTCTAGCTTTCGCTTCCAGGGAGAAGCGTTCAGATATTGTAATTGCTCGTTGCCATCTTCATCATCGCTGTCAAAATCCCCCACTAAGGCCTTTTCCAATGCATCAGACATTAGCATGCGATCGAGTTCTGAAGTAACCGCAGAATCAATCACATCCAATTTTAAGCACTCCTCATCTTCTGTAGGGAATTTCATTGCCTTGAATACGTTGAAGGTCACATCCTGATCTTGGACCCGCATAGTAAGTTCCCCTTTTTGCATATCTATCAAGGTACGGCTAGTAGCCAAGAAAGGCCTTCCCAAGATTATGGGAATCTTCTTATCTTCCTCAAAATCCAGAATAACAAAATCTGCAGGAAAGAAGAGCTTATCCACCTTGACGAGCAAATCCTCAACTATGCCCCTTGGGTAAGTAATGGAACGGTCAGCCAATTGTAGCGACATGTATGTGGGTTTTGGATCAGGCAGATCCATCTTTTTAAAGATCAACAACGGCATCAGATTAATGCTTGCTCCCAAATCACAAAGGCACTTGTCAAAAGTCAGTTTGCCAATGGTACAAGGAATGGTGAAGCTTCCTGGATCTTTCAGTTTTGGTGGTAACTTTTGCTGCAAAACAGCGCTGCATTCTTCCGTGAGAGCAACGGTTTCAAGGTCATCCAGTTTCACCTTCCTTGAAAGAATAGTCTTCATAAACTTCGCATAACTAGGCATTTGTTCCAGAGCCTCAGCGAAAGGTATATTGATGTGAAGTTTCTTGAACACCTCCAGAAACTTTCCGAACTGTCTATCCAGCTTTTGTTGCTGCAATCTCTTAGGAAAAGGTGGTGGAGGATAGAGCTATTTCTCCCCTGTATTAGCCTCAGGCAGAGTGTGTTCAACAGTAGTCTTCCTTGGTTCTGCCGCTTTCTCCTTTTGCTTAGATTCTTCATCTCTAATTTCAGCTTCTACTTCTTTTGCCTTTTCAGCATCAGCCACTTTTTCAAACCTTAAGGTAATAGCCTTGACTTGCTCTTTAGCTTCCTTCCTGCCTGGTACTTCCGTGTCACTGGGAAGAGTGCCAGGTTGACGATTGAGCACTGCATTGGCTAATTGACCGATTTGATTTTCCAAGGTCTTGATAGAAACCGCCTGACTCTTGCACAACAGCTTAAGTTCCTCAAAATCAGCACTAGTAGGTGCAGCTGTACTTCCCTATTAAGGATATGATTGCCTTGTAACATACTGCTGTGGTTGCTGGAATCCAGGTGGGTTAAACTGTTTACTCACTCTTTGCTGATATGGTGGCTGAATAGCATTCTGATTATTCCCCCAGCTGAAATTTGGATGATTTCTGTTGTTAGGATGATAGGTCGCTGGCATAGGCTGCTGTTGTCACTGATAATTATTCACATACTGAACAGATTCGTTGACAAGAGAACACTGATCCGTAGCATGAGAACCTGCACAAAGCTCACAAACCATAGCTATTTGATTAACTCCATATGTAGCTAGAGAATCAACCTTCATTGATAGCGCTTGGAGCTGGGCTGCAATAGCGGTGGCTGCATCAACTTCCAGAATACCTGCTACCTTGCCTGACGTCATCCTCTGAGTTGGGTTTTGATGCTCATTCGCAGCCATCGTCTCTATAAGATTATACGCCTCAGTATAGCTTTTAGCCCATAAGGCGCCTCCACCTGCTGCATCGAGCATGGGCCGAGATTGGGCCCCCAAACCATTATAGAAACCAGTGATCACCATCCAATCCGGCATTCCATGATGTGGACATTTTCTCAAAATTTCCTTGTAGCGTTCCCAAGCCTCGCACATAGACTCTGTAGGTTGATGCGCAAACTGAGTAAGAGCACTCCTCATAGCAGCAGTCTTTGCCATCGGATAAAACTTCACCAGAAAATTTTGCGCAAGATCATGCCACGTAGTGATGGACCCAGCTGGTTCAGAATGTAACCAGTCTTTAGCCTTGTCCCTCAGTGAGAATGGGAAAAGCCTCAACTTGATAGCCTCATCAGTCACGCCATTATACTTAAAAGTGCTGCAGATCTCGACAAAATTCCTTATGTGCATGTTGGGGTCTTCAGTTGCCGCTCCTCCAAAAGAAACAGAATTCTGCATCATCTGTATAGTGCCCGACTTGATTTCAAAGGTGTTAGCTTGAATAGCCGGATGAAGGATGCTTGACTGAATGTCATCAATTTTAGGTCGAGAAAAATCCATAAGAGCTGGATCAGCTTGAACAATACGATCTCCCATGTTTACTGGTTCTTTCTGCTCAGTTCCTGAATCCGAATCCTCAAAATCTAACTTCTCCGGAGTATCAAGAACTTCGTCTATCTCCTCAGTTGTATCTAAAGTCCTCTTGCGAGCACGAGAACGAGTTTGCATAAACGCTTGCTAAAGTACCTGAAACACAACCGGAAAAAATAAGTAACTACTACGTCCTAATCACTGAGTCCTAATGACCAATTATGGTAAGTACATAAACTAAACAAATACGCCGAGTCCCCGGCAACGGCGCCAAAAACTTGTTAGGGCGAAAACATGCGTTAATATTCACGCAAGTATACGCGTTCGCAAGTAATATAGAATACTTTCTAGTTCGCTCCCTCAGAGACTCAGACTAAATTATTGTCTAATTAAACTCACTCACCAATGTATGATTACTTCTCAATGTTAAGACACTAACAGTTAAAATTGTTGATTAAATATTAACTACAATTAACTACTTAATTAACCACTTAACTAACACTTCAATTTATCAATAATAAAACACTCATGAGATCACAGCTTCATTATTACTTCCTTCTATAGCCATTGTTATTACCTTTAGCATGTGACAGTGATGATATTAATCGAATAACACGAAACTGATAAAAGCTAACTTTCATTGTACTAATACCATTCTACCAAGCATCCACAATTAAGATAGAAGTTGAATAGTCATCAATTATTTTGAGTTCCTATATGTCTACAGAAATTGACAACACAACGATTTAAGCACAAGTTATTCCTTTTGATTACATAGGGCAAATAAAACTGTTAGAGTTACCCACTAATCATGCATAACATACATGAACCTATGCTAGCATGGCAAGTTCTAAATCTCAAGATCCACCGTCGCTTCACAAGAGATTAACACCCTATCTTATATGTTCGCGACGCACATAAGACGAATACGCACAACCAATACTAGATATCATACAATCATCACACACTAAAGTATTAAAAAATTAACTAAGAATTCCATAATAAATCCGTTGCAACCCCATGATCACGATTAGCCCATAATAGCACTTATCGTCATCATGGGTTCATATGACATCATGATAAACAAACACAAGAAAATAATAACTAAACTAATTATATTAAAACAGAGTACGTCATAAGAATAAATAAGTTCAAATCAAGAAAACTAGCATCCAACGTTACAACGAAACAAGAATCACAAGAATATATGCTTCCTCTTCGTTACAGTGTGCTAAATCGGTCTTCTGTCTTATCTCCTTCACTCCTTGCGTAAAAACACAATCTTCTTTTTATCCACACTTGTGAAAACGTCTCAAATCTACTTATATAATAGTCCCATAAAACTCAGATTACACAGAAGTGGAAACCAAACAGAAGTAGAAGTCCTAAAATAATTTGTCTTTTTTCCCGACCCTGCGCGGCCGCTCAGCAATGCTGAGCGGGCGCTCAGACCTCTACTGGAAAAAAATGATTTTGCTCCGTTTCTTCGCCGTAATCTGCCCGTTTCTTTCCTCTCGCAATGGTGAACACATGCCAAGGCTTATTCTTGATGATTCCTCCCCCGAAATGCAACTAAAACCCTGAAATGCATAAACACTAGAAAAACGCATCAAATACACAAAATACTTGATTTCAAGACACCAATTTAAGCCATTTTAAGACGTTCTAAGTGGTATAAAATGCCACTTATCAATAATACATTGACCGGTCCAAATAAGTCCATGTGCAGTAATTGCAAAGCTTCTTCAATTATTGAATCAAGCTTCTTTCTGAATGATGCCTTGATCTGCTTCCCTTTTTGACATGCACACACAATCCATCCTTTGAGAATTCCACTTGAGGAATACTTCTTACCAGATCATTCCTGACCAGTTCATTCATAGTCTTGAAGCTAAGGTGGGACAGCTTCTTGTGCCATAGCCAACTTTCATCTTGACTTGTCTTGCTAAATAGATAAGTGACAGATTCTGCATTTGATGAGTTGAAGTCACCTAAATACACATTCCCTTTTCTCACTCCAGTGAGAACCACTTTGTTGCTTCTCTTGTTTGTCACAATACAGGCTTCAGAATTATATGTAACTGAGTTGCCCTTATCATAAAGTTGGCTGATACTCAACAGATTGTGCTTGAGTCCATCCACTAGGGCAACTTCCTCAATGATGACATTATCCTTTGAAATCAAGCCATATCCCACAATATAACCCTTGCTGTCATCTCCAAACATGATACTTGGGCCAGCTCTCTCCTTGAACTCAATGAGCAGGGTAGAATCTCCGGTCATGTGCCTTCAGCACCCAATATCCAAATACCAAAGATGCTTTCTGTTTCCCTGTACACAATAAAATCAAATCAAGTTGATTTTGGTACCCAAGTTTCCTTGGGTCCTGTTTTGTTAGCCTATTTATTAGGTTTCTTAGTTTTGTCCTCATTTGACTTAGACATTTGAATTTCATCCCTAGTCAATTGAGTAAAACCCTTAAAGCCATTTATCATTGCAGAATTATCATGCACATGTTGATTAACATGGAAAAGTATATTTTGTGCAAACATGTTGTGCCAGTATGGCATGGTAAATGGCATTTGTGGCATATTAAATGCAGCATTGTAAGGATTTTATGCAAATAACATATTAGCGAACTGTGCATTCAAAGTATGTGCAGGAATAACATTCACAAGCATTGTAGGCATACCGGGAAATGAAGGAGGTGTAGACATGGGAGCAAACATAGCAAGTTTGCAATTAACAAACAAATGATTAACACTTCCACAATTAACACGGGTTTTTCTTGGTGCATATTTATCAGGTGTAGTTGTTATGTATGTTATTTCCTACTTTCCAATTCATATTGTTTTTCTTTTTAGATTCTGCTTTCACTTCAATTTTTTCCAATCTGTCATTTAATTGCTTAATAGACAGATGCCCTACATTGACTCTCATGTTCTTTTTCACTTGACTTGTTTCTCCTGGAACAAAGTTTTTCGAAACTGATCCATATTTCTCATTTAACTTAGCTAGCTGAGATTTACTAACTGGCTTTCTTGCACTCAACGGATGTGGTTCCTTGTCTTTCGACAGATAATCATGTTGATCATTCGACGGATAACAATCATCATCCGTCGAATCAACATCCGTTAAAAGTCCTTCTTCCAAGTTGGAATTCAGTTTCTCCTTGCTCTTTTTCCAGGATGCATCACAGAAGGATTCTATTCCTTGAACTTTAGTAATTTGAGCATTGACAATTCTAGATGATTTCCATGCTTTGATACTTCCTGTTCTCATTCAAGTTGCTTTCTTAAAATCTCCTCCTTTTTCAAGGATTCAGTTAGTTCATCTTTAGCAATCTTGCACTCTATCTTCAATTTTTCAAACTCAACAAATTGAGTCTCTAGCATATTATTTCTTTCACTTAAAAACAAATTATTCTCTTTAATTTTAGTGTTTTCTTTAGTTCGAGATTTGAGTGTGACACGTAGATGATATAGCTCAGTAGACATGTCATTTATAGCATCATTACACTCAGCTTTAGATAAATGTGCTAGATTAGTGGTGATTACCTGATTACTTGATGAACTTACTTCTGTTTAATCTGACTTGGCTATAAGTGCTAGATTAGCATAGCTTGTATCATCATCCTCTTCTAGTCCATCTGCAGCCCACTCATTTTCCTGTATGATGAAAGCCATTTCCTTTTGTTTGACCAACTCAAAATATTTCTGTTTGTAATCAACATGCTCAATTTTTTTATACCAAAAACAGACTTTTTGCATTCACCACCAAAATGACCTGCCAAGCCACACTTAAAACATTTGAATTTAGACTTATCAACCATGTTCATGTTTGACTTGGTTGCTCCAAAATTCTTCTTGAATTTGAGCTTGGCAAACCTCCCAGATAGAAAAGCCAGATGCTCATCTATGTCATCCATGTCATCTTGACTAAGATGTTCTTCATGTTCAGCTACTAGCACTTTTCCCTTGCCTTCACAAATCTAGGGTTTGCTGCAGATTCAACAGCTTCAACCTATATCTCCTTTTCCTTTTCTTGTTCAGCAACCAATGCAATGGATCCTCCCTTCTTTCTTCCTTTCTCCAGCTTCTCATCTTGCTCTATTTCAAGCTCATAGGTTTCTAGAATCCCATACAGTTTGTCCAAGGTATATTCCTTGTAGTCTTGAGAGTTTCTTAATGAGACTGCCATAGATTTCCATTCCTTTGGTAGAGATCTAAGACATTTGAGGTTTGAGTCCTTTGTTTGATAGAATCTTCCATGTTGAATCAAGAGTTGCATTTTTTTCCCTTACCTGCTCAGTTCCATCACATATAACTTGAATTTATCCCAGACATCTTTAGCATTTTTGCAGTTATGATGTTGTCAAACATGTTACCATCAACACCATTAAACAAAATGTACATGGCCTTTTTATCCTTATGAACTTGTTCAATTTATGGATCAGACCATTCTGCTCTAGGCTTTGGGACATATGTTTCATTTCCTGTAGCAGCTCTCATAGGGACATGTGGACCTTTCTCAATGCAGTCCACATATGCTTCATCTTGAGATAGGAGATGCAGGTGCATCTTCACCTTCCAATGGTGATAATTGTCTTTGTACAGAAATGGAATCTTTACTCCAACATCTTTTCTGCTCATCTTGTTAGTTGTTGTGTTCTTTAAACTCTTTGTTTTTCAAGAGCTTGCTCTGATACCAATTGTTATTCCCTAATAATATAACAAATAGTTACAGAAGGGGGGTCGAATGTAATTCTGGCTACTTTTTAATTTTTTAAAATATTCCTACTATAAATATATAACTGTGTTTGATTTGGCTATAGTGCGGAATAAAAGTATTGATGAAATCAAAACACAAAGTAATCAAATACAAGTATTTAAAAACTTTCTGGTGGATTGAACTTTTCCACCAGAGAAATATATTAATATGAGAACTCTGTGATGCAATGTTTTCACACAGTTGCTTACAAGTTGAACTTAAAAAAACAGAGAAATTCTTTACAGATGTAGCCTTTTCTATTTCTGTGGTAGTTGCTTACTAACTTGGATATTTTTCAACTTGCTACTCTTGGTTTATATATCACCAAGATACATGATAAAAAGACAAACAAATAAGAAAAAATGTCTCTAGTCTAATTTTATGCTGCTTCATTTCTCAATCCAGCATCTTTGAATATCTTCAGTTTAGCATGGAAATGGAAATACTTCTTCGTTCTTTAAACCCTGTAATTAGACTACCACATTCCATTTGCATACAATCAACGCATGTGACTGTCAAGTCACTATCAACTGCTATTTTGAATTTGAACATCCGTTGAATCTTCATTGAATCATCCATTGAAATTATGGTTAATCATCTGTTGAACTCAGGAAGATCATCCGTTGAGACTATGTGAATCATCCGTTGAAGCTTTAGTTGATCATCCATTGAAGCTTTGTGAATCATCCGTTGAGACTGTTTTCTTGGCAGTTAACTCCATTTCATTTACACAAGATTATAAGGCATATACTATTTACAATTAACCAGCCTATCTTGCATATCAAACTAGTAGTCAACATGACTCAGACATTCTGTAACATCTAGTTCACTAAAGCATTGTAATATGCAGGAATGTGCTACTAAACTCATTATTACATAAGCTAGTCTTTCAACGGATATTGAACTGATCATCCGTTGAAAGCTACATATTCACTTAAATAAAATCTACCAAGTGTTTTGTTCAAGTTATCATCCAGTACACAACATATTCCTAACAAGGGCTACGGTTTCCCCCGGACCCCTTTATTCCAAAACTTCTGGCAGAGCTCAAAATTCATCCGTGCCAACTGTACCCCAACGGGTGGGCTTTTATTATTCTTATCATAGTGAGGTTCCATGACATAGTTTTCTCGTTGAGCATAATGATGTTTCGAAGTATATTCATTATGAAAGCTTGTTCTCTGAACAGACCTGGTTGGGTCGTGATATAACATAGAGCTCATGTTCCTCATATAGTGAACACAAGTTCTCTTCATGACTCAAACCAAAAATGGAATAAGAAGTTTGTGGTCTTAGAATGGAAGGGTGGAGACTAAGGGGCATACTTCATCCATGACTTCAGCAGTCCGATTGATAGTTCTCACTACATCCTCAAGCTTTCTGATGCTGAACTTTATGCTCACGATCTTCTTATTGATGATGAAGGAATAACCCCCTATTGGGAGTTCATAACATAAACCAAGCTTGTTGAAGCTAGCATTAACGGCCTCTCTATAGAGGTATTTATTTTTATTTTACTTCAACTTTGTACAAGTTTTTTCTTATATATGTCTTCTTTTATCTCGTTTCAGCTACTGAGGCTCTTGACACCAAGTTCAACAAGAGCGATGAGATTACATGAATGATGGCTCGGGACGCAGCTAAGCAGGCCAATCGAGTGTCTAAGATTCCTGCTTTCTTTGAAGAATCTGGATCTGGCCAAAAGAGGACCAAAGACTTTGATGGGAGTGAAAGGACCCCTTGGGAACCTTCTTGGGGCATCTCCAATAATGACTCAGTATTCGGCAGTCCAGAAGTAGCCCTCGAGTGGTCGAGGAACTGTGTTCCTCCTCCCGACCTTCTTCATGTCTCTTCTGGAGAGAAACTTCTTGAGGCCGAGATGCTGGGGGCTCATGCCTTGTATCAAGTACACTTTAACTTGTATAAACTTTTCATTTGAGTGCACTTGTTTTGGAACTTGTAGAAATTTCTTAGGAACCACCCTTACAGGGGGCTCTGCTCGGCCAAAAGGCCTTGTTTTATGCTGGCAAGGCTGGTCGGCCTAGGCCTCGTGCTTGGAGGCTCATCCCTTCTGACTTAAACTTTTTATAACATTTTTCTATGTTCTCCTTGTTAGGCCAATGCTTACTTCGCTGCATCCTCCACTCAGAGCATCAAGATGAGAAGTGACTATGAAGCGCTGCAGACCTCAATGAACAAGATGAAGATATCTTCAGATGGGTGGGAGTTCAAAGCCCATGAAGTAGAGGGAAAGATCGTTGCCTTGGAGAGGAAGTATGCTAGAGTGGAGGGGAAGAGGAAAAATGAATGCAAAGACCTCATGGAATGGTACCACAGATCCTCGTCGTTCAATAAGATGATGGATGAGCACGATGATGAGATGCGCCCTGTTAACCTGGCCATAGGTTGGAAGAGGGAAGTGAATGATGCTTATGGCATGTACCTGGACATCGTCGATCCGATTTTTCTATCTTGCCCTTGGTCACTACCTGTTACGGACCCTTCCGTGCAGGCCTTCGGGTCCGTGCCCGATGTGGCGCCCTCCAAACCCGGGTCAGAAGTTTGGGGTGCACAACACATACACAATATATAACTCTATAAAAGAGATATTATTTATAATGACCCTGCGTTAAAAAACCATGGATCGCAACAGGTTAAAGTATGAAAACAAGCCACAATCTTAACCTTGATTATAACGTACCAAATCCCAACTAGTTTAACTTACAATTGGAACAAAATCATTCTTACAATCTGACTAACTCTCTACCACATGAAGCCTTTGCTAGCTCAATCCAACTCAACTGGAACCTTAGCCCGCACTTTAGACTGAGGAACTTCACTATCATTCATATTCTTTTTCACTCTAAAATATATAAAAGAATCGCAAGGGTGAGCTAACTAGCTCAGCAAGTCACAATAACGATAACTGAGGTTAAACAATAATCAAATGAGATGATTCCGAGGAATCAAGTTTCTTTTTTACTAGTCATTAGAATTGGATATTCATTTTAAGTTTTAAAAACCAAGGTTAGGCTGTTGATCAGTCACGCACTAACCCCGAGCAAGCACACATCACTGCTCTAATTACTAGATTCAAGGCACACATTGGCCTAACTTGACCATTGGTATGGTCCACATATATAAAAATTATTCAATCTTAAAGCAGTTCAATATGACAAACAATATAATTTGATAAAACAAGATCATAATCAATGATGGTTAAACACTTGAATAAAAACGTAAGGAAACTCATGGGTATCTCAAGATCATAATCAAGGCTTTACAACTATTACTGATCAACTCTGAGCCGACTCTGCTGCTCATGCTCTAACATCCAACCACTAGATCTCGTTGGATTCGACTTCGACACTCAGGTCTTTCTGTTAAAACTCTACTGAGCTCATCGACTGACCAATAGATTATCTTTAGTCCATCGTCCACTTTCAGGTTCCCGACTATAACCTACAGGGTCGAAATACCCTACGTTAGATGTTTAGGTATGCTTGACATATCCTCGATACCAATTCTACCCAACTATTTTCAAACCCGACTCGTAATTATGTATATTATGATAACACACGCAACAAGTAGGTTGCATAATCTCGAAAATCGGTTCGATGTTCATTTTCGGAAAATACATAAACTCTTTATTTTACGAAATCAGGATTATCGATTTGGTAAAATATTTTATTACATCGTACAATCAAGTTTCGTATACATATATATATATATATAGTCACTCAACATCCTGATAATCATCGAATACGTTCTTGTATTTACGTAGTTCAGTTTCCCGGAAATTGGGCAGCACTTCCTTTATTTATCGGACTAACCCGTCGAACAATTCGACGTCACTTCACCACAATAATTCACAACAACCAATATTCACAATTCCCCAAACGTAAATTTAATACTATTATTATTCACATTTTACATTTATTTGTTAAATTAGGACTCATAATATAATCATCACAATCCACCGTCCGCTCGTCGAAATTCATCGCAGACGGCGGTAAAATTTATTGGTGCCCGAAAATATTCGGGTACCCAAATAAATTCTGCCGATTATTAAAAGTCATTTTCCCGCGGACAGCTAGGAGCACCCGGAAAACCGACTTCAGGCGGTCACCGGAAAAAGGATTAACGGGCGGCGTACTCACTAGAGAAGGAAGTAAACACAGGGGAGAAAACCCAGAGAAACAGAGAATCGTGAGAGAAATAGAATAATTGAAAGAGAAAAAGAGAGAGGACAGAGATTAAGCGAGAGAGACGAGAGGTCTGAAGAGATTCAGAGAAGAAAGAGTGCGGGGTGAAGAACAGAGGTTGGGTGTGCGTCTGTGCGTGTGTTTTTGTGTTTATTTATTTTTTTTTTATTTCTCAGCTATACAAAGCAGTGCAGTACACATGGTAGTACAATTACTAGTACACTTCCTCTGATTCAAATACGTATATTGAAGATTCCGAGACCGGGTTAATCCCGAAATTCAAAACTAACGGACAAAGGTGGACGTGAAACAATTTTTGAAAATTATGAAAATAATCTTAAAATGTCATAAATATCTCGAAGTTTACAAAAACATAAATTTCGTAATTTTAAAATAATTTTTGAAAGGCAGTTTATGTCCGTATTTCACATTTAACGAACTGAGGTGTACTTAAAACAAATTCAGAAAATCATGAAAATAGTCTTAAAATATTACAAATATCCCGAAGTTAATAAAAACATGAATTTTGGAAATTTTAAAATGATTTTTAAAATGCACTTTATATCCGCTTTTATCAATGAAGCGAAACAACGAGCGCGTGAAATTAATCCCGAAAATTTCCAAAATAATTTTAAAATTCTCGGAATATTCCAAACTTAAATAAATATGAGTTTCATAATTTTTGAAGAATTTTAGAATTAAATATGGATTTCACCATTAAACATGCTCAGAAAATCATTTAAAGATAAATAACTAATGAAATATTGATTTCTTAATTTTACAAAATCCTAAAAATAATTATTGTAATTATAAAATCATAAAAATAATTTTAGAAACATTCCCAATATTTATGCAAATAAATTTGCACTAAATCCACTTTTGAAAGTGAAAACAATTCAATACGATCCCATAATTAATCGCGCGGACAACCCGGTACATTATAAATCACATATGGATAATAATCAAACAACACATAGCGGTCAAAATCAACACACATATCTTATTTATTTAATAATTTCTATAACTACACAATTAAATAATTCAAAAAGAATACACGAGTCGTTATATCCTTCCCCACTTAAAAAGATTCTGTCATCAGAATCTGGTCTAGTTACACAAGTGAGGATATTTGTCAAGCATATCTGACTCTAATTCCTAAGTAGACCCTTCTACTCGAGGGTTCAAATGTACTCACAATAGGTATGCACTCATTTCCAAGGACTTGCCTTTGACGATCAAGAATTTGGATTGATCACTATATGCAGAATAACTTAGACAAGAGCCCCATTGGCTCCTGACCAATCACTTAATTCAAACTCAATGCTTATCACTTTAACATTGACAGGCAACACATTATATGTACACACGTTTGAGACGGTAATATCAACTCATGAACAAATTTTATTTATATCTATCAATACCTCAAATGGTTCATTAATTTTAGGACTTGATATGTCCCTTCTATTTAGAATTATCTGGTCTCTTTCAAGATGACACTTTTACTAACACTACTGGTCCCATTTCTATACTCATATTTTCTTTCGATACAATTTCGCCTTCTTCCTTTGTCCACTCCGAGCTGTTTCAACCAATAGCACTACGCTCTTGGTGTGCCGATTTAACTTAGAATTTGAAAATTTTCTTTCTCCCACTTTATTTTAATAAAAATGGGGACCTACACTTGTGTTCACATGAAGCTTGGTAAAGTGGCATTCCAAAGCTGACATCACTGATAAATGATCATTCCAGTGTTTCTTTAAGACTCATCCTCTCAACATGTCTTACAGTTGCTGAACCACTTCCGTACTTTGACTCTTCGTTTAAGGATGATAGGCGGTGCTCGTTTTCAACTTGGTTTCCAAACATTTAAATATTTCTTACTCCTTTTCATTAATTAAGGCTGAAAAGTAATCTCATGCATTCACGTATTATCATCTTTAAGTATTTGAACTTCAGATTCCACTCTTATCAATTCGTCTATTAACTCCTCGGTGGTCTTAATTACATTCAATCTTTTCTGTCAGCATAAGGCATCTTCTACCATACGGCTTTGCTTAGATAGTTGTTAATGGATTTATTCAGAATCTTTTGTTAACTTTAGTCAAAATTTCATTCTTGAAAACTTAACTTATAGTTGCTTTCCTTCTGATCTTTGGAGAAAAACTCTTAGGCATCCCACACAGGCTTTCTTATTCCTTGAGTAGCTGTGGATGTTATCAATAAATACAGTTTGCTCATCTAAATACTTCTTATACACCATGATCCTTAATTCCTGGTAGCCACCTGATACACTTGTCATTTCACATAATATCATCAGAGCTTGCAGTTCTCATAACTCATTCTAACCATAATCTCTGATATATTCTCAGGTCGGATCTTAAGTTAATCCTCGTGATATAACACACTTCTTAGATTAAGCCTTATAGGAAATCAATCCTCATATGGGTTACTTATTCTTATTTGTTGTTTTATTGAACTTCCGCTAATCAGTACATAATCTCATAATTTTATTTATTTTCTTCAACAATATCATTGATACATTTTACGATTCGCTTGTTGTCAAACCATTTCTTGGTCTGCCTTGTTCATTAGGCTTCCGATACTTCGCCTTAATTATTTGACGTGTCCAACACTTTCCAATCTATTTTGAAATTCGCTTCTTATACCTGGTTATTACTATTTTTCTTTAGATTTCCATATATCTTGGCATCTCTTCAATAACTTAAATACTTAATGTTATGAATTTTCCTGTGGGACCTCAATTCTTAATTCTTCTACTTGTAGCATCCGAGTGCTGGAAGAATAATCTGCAAATATCGTGATCATTTTCCTGGGTGCATAAATTTCCTCTTACTAACTGTTAACATCGTGATCCCTTATCCTCCCTTGACATCTCGTCATACTATCCATCCTTGCTCCTTTTGGATTATAACCTTTAGCTTGCAATTCCAACTTCCAAAATTCCATAGTTAATTCTTCTGGTGCAGACTCTATGTTCGTTCTCTCCTTTTTGCCTATCGCTTGTCACCATTTTTTGCTTTTCCTCGTGAATACATACTTCAACTCTTGTGGTCCGTATAGATCTTACACTTATCTCCATACATATCATGTTTCTCAATCTTTCAAAAGAATTATTATTACGGTTAGTCCCAATGATGAATAGGATACTTCTGCTCATAAGGTTTCGGTTGTCGGGGTGCATATATAATAACTTTATTGTGCTGCATCAACACACATCCTACTTCCTTATGAGAAGCATCACTACAACTACCAAATCTCCTTGATATTTTCAAAATGATAAAGCAGGTGCTGTAACCATTCTTTCATTTAACTCCTTAAAACTTTGTTCATCCTTCTCTACTTCATATAAACTTCTTGTTTTTCCTGGTTAGCTTCGTTCAAGATATGGCAACTTCCAAGAAATCTTGTACAAATTTTCGATAGTAACCGACTTATGATAACACTTCTTACTTTTGTTGGTGTTTCTGGTTTCTTTTCATTCATAGTAACTTTAATTTCTACTGAATCCCTTTTTTTTATCTTTTCCACATGGACTGTTTATACTAAAAACTATACTTCATACAACTTCTTTCTTCTCTAACTTTCCAATCATCATTAAATGCTTTGCCTAGTCCTCCGTTGACTTTAAGTATTACAACTACAGCTTCTCCTGATATTCCTTAAAGATTCTGTCCATCAAGTTCAAATATCACTAGTATATTGGTTAATCCAAATGACAATACGAGAACAGTACTTGGTTCTGAAAATTATCTATATCCATAGGTTTAATCTTCAATTGGTGAAATACCAAGTCTTAAATCAATCTTATAAAAGTACTTTGCTTCTTGCAATTGATTGAACAAATCATTGGGTCGAGGTAGTGGATACTTGCTCTTTATAGTAAACTTGTTAAGCTTTCGCTAGTCGACGCATAATCTCATACTTCAATTTTCTTATTAACAACTAGTACTAGTGCACCTTATAGGATATGCTAGGTCTAATCGCTTCTTCTTCAAATATCTCTTGCGCCTACTTTGCTAACTTCCTCATTTTAATTGGTTCCATTTTGGGTAAGGCCGTAGTCACTGGCTTCGTCTCAGGCGTTAAGTCAATCACGAGCTTCCTTTCTCTTCCGGAAGAAATGTTGATAACTCATCTAAAACATATCTTGAAATTCCTTAATTGCTATTAAATCTTCAAATTTTGTTTGCTTCAGACTTTTATGTATCCCGTAATCACCATAATGCTCATATCTTGATCATCATAATCATCATTAACAAATTCTTTACCCTCTTTCATCTTCTGAACCTCCTCATCTTCTCTTTTGGCATCCTCAGAATTATCTTTTCATTACGACGGTCTGTCTGGTCATCACGCTTTAGTAGTCAATCCATTTCTTAGAATAATATCAAATCCTCTTATCTTCCATGATATCAATTCTACATCACTTATTGCCAAAAATCTCAATTTCACCATTGGTACTCACTTATTTAACAATTACACGTTCTTGACTTGCTAGTCCTTTAATCACAATCTTATCAATTCAACAGGGTAATTTATCTTATCAACAAAACTTTGAGAGATAAACAATTAAGTTTCTCTCACATCCTGTAATACTTTAACACATAAGGTATTCACCCTAATGATCTATGTCATCATAGTTTCTCGTTCTTGAAGACGTATTCCTCATTGGAGTAGATTCCCTTGACTCTTAGTGGATCCTTTACTGGGGCCAGTGATTTGCAATCCTCGTCATGTGCCCATGTTTCCTTTTCATGCACAAGAGGTAGATGGAACTTTGTCCGCTTGATTAAGAATACGTTGATTTCTGCTTGAAAACCTCTTGCAAAGAACGAAAGTATAACGAAACGACTAGAAGGATTCAAAATTCAACAAAAATAGAGTTAGAAAGAAAGAAGAAACAAGGATTTGAATATGAATGAGACAACCACATTGGTACTTAAGATGGCCAGTCTTTCATACCATATGGCATACAGCACATGATTAGGTGGCATCCCACCCGACTCTTCGTCATTCTGACAAAGTGTCTCACCATAAGACTCTTTGTCCCAATCAGAAAGCAAAACTTGAGGAAAGCAAATAAATTTGAAAGGAATGGAATATCCTCCTTTTCGATATCATAGAAAAGAGTTTATTTTAGAAAAGAAGTTCATACATTTTTAGGAATTGAGAAGGAATATATGCTGTAATATTGAAAACTAGAACGATACCCTTGGTCACCATCCCCATTTCACTTGTATTCATCTTCCGAGCTTGTTCGATCACATTCCGATTGCATCATATAACAACTTTAAAGGGTACATTGAAATGCTTTTGCAATTTAAGCATTATAGTAGATTCCTACTTGTCACGTCTTGCGTCTTTAATATCGCACCCACACAGATAATACTTTAACAATTCGATCATAATGGCGTTCCTACCTGATAACTTAGAATTTCCTCGTTTTAATCACGAATCATTCAACATAACGATCTTTTTATTAATAATACTCTTCTTTTAGGAGAGTCTGGAAATCTTCCCAATCTCCTTCGATCACGCCCAGGCTCTTCTTAAATTGATAAATTCTTTTAAACTTTAATGATCTCTGCAACTCGATGAATAATCACTCCGTACACGGATTCTGTTATTAACCTTGTCAAATAACATTTACACCTTACCGATAGAAATAGTCAGCTTCTTCATAATCACGGGTTACTTTGTTCTTTGAATTAGCAATACTAAGTCTGAAACTGCATCCTTCCAGGTAACCCAGGTTTTTAACAAACAAGAAACTCACGTAGTAACTTGACAACCAAGGTTTAAAACTTTTCTTATTTAAAAAGGCTTTTAAAAATTTTGTAAGGAAAATCTTCTTCGAAAACTTGTTAAAAATTTTGAAAATCACAAGTCCGGTTGTCCTTACTATATGAGTTGGTTGTTGTCCTTCCGACCTATAACAAGGTACCGATTTAAAGAAACAATCACATAAAGGTCCGTTCACTTCGATCTACCTTTTCTCCTTTATCGAGTCCACTTACCTTCCTTAATCGACGAAACTTCAATTGTTGTCATACATTACCTTAGTCGTAGCTTCACATCAAGGCTCCCGTACATTATCGTTGCAGTAGCTAAGTAGGATAGGCTATCCAATAATCAACAAATCTATTTCATAAAACAATGTTTGCCCATATCACATCACATCAATACTTTACATATCGCATTTATCATAGCACCATCATTTAATTCCACCAAAAATTTAGATTTATAACTTTTTCTCTAGCTCTTTTCAAAATTCAGCTAATCCATCCCATAATTATTAACGGGTGGCGTAATCACTAATGGCTCCTTTTAACCCGATAACAGCTATCCTCTGAAACACTTAAATCTTCTCTCTAAACTTCTTCTCACCTTTATTTATAACTCAAGCGCTCACCATTTACTGTAGCTCTCGAATCCATCCTCGTAGGTACAATCGCTTCATAAGACAAGTTCTAAACTGGGGGTATAGAACATGATGTAGGGTAAACTAGAGAGATACACTCACAGCTGAATGTCCAGTGAAACAAGAATAAACAGATAGAGGTTCTTGAATAGGTAATCTCGTATCAAGAGGTGGAAAATTAGCGTAGAATAGCTTGAAGAAGTACAACCGTTATAACAGAAGGTAATACCATTAATGCTGCTGGAGGAACAAGGTGCAAATCCAATCTGAGAGAAGATGACGATCCTAGAACGGAAAGCAACAAATGATCAAATGACACCGGGAAATCAAGATCTGCCATTGCTGTTGTCTGGGAATCACGTCGCAAGTTAAGAATCCCGATTCGCAACACGAACCGTGACGGAGACCTACTATGTAGTCGCACTCATCCTTACGACGTCATAGCTTTCTATTTCCTAATCCTAATCCTAACCCTCTACCTAGTCCCGATAATCTAGGCTTGTTTCAGTGACTTAAAACCTGTATCTCTGATACCAACCTGCGGCACCCTCCAAAATCGGGTCAGAAGTTTGGGGTGCACAATACATATACAATATATAACTCTATAAAAGAGATATTATTTATAATGACCCTGCTTCACAAAACCATGGATCGCAACAGGTTAAAGTATGAAAACAAGCCACAATCTTAACCTTTATTACAACGTACCAAATCCCAACTAGTTTAACTTACAATTGGAATAAAATCATTCTTACAATCTGACTAACTCTCTACCGCATGAAGCCTTTGCTAGCTCAATCCAACTCAACTAGAACCTTAGCCCGCACATTAGACTGAGGAACTTCACTATCATCCATATTCTTTTTCACTGTAAAATATATAAAAGAATCGCAAGGGTGAGCTAATTAGCTCAGCAAGTCACAATCACGATAACTGAGGTTAAACAATAATCAAATGAGATGATTCCGAGGAATCAAGTTTCTTTTTTACTAGTCATTAGAATTGGATATTCATTTTAAGTTTTAAAAACCAAGGTTAGGCTGTTGATCAGTCACGCACTAACCCCGAGCAAGCACACATCACTGCTCTAATTACTGGATTCAAGGCACACATTGGCCTAACTTGACCATTGGTATGGTCTGACCACGAATCTGGTCCACATATATAAAAATTATCCAATCCTAAAGCAGTTCAATATGACAAACAATATAATTTGATAAAACAAGATCATAATCAATGATGGTTAAACACTTGAATAAAAATGTAAGGAAACTCATGGGTATCTCAAGGGTATATCAGGGTATGTATAAGAAACGGTTTTCAGTTTGTACAAGGGTCAGGTATTAGACCAGTAATGATTTTTCAGGATATGGTTCTTTGATGTTGTAAAGAATGATTGGAGTATAAAAGTTTCTGTGTTTTCAAACAATTTTGTTTCAGTGTTTTGTATTTGGTAGTGATACATTTGGAAAGTAGTATCATATTTGTGTGGTTTGTATCTGAGGATCAACAAAGGATGTTTTACAAATGATAAGGCTTACGGCTCGAGATGAAGAAAATCAGGGTTCAAGGTTTAATAGTTTAAAACACTTGCAATATAAAACATGAGTTATTTTGATAATTAACGACATGTTATGAAACATTTTAGTCCATCGTCCACTTTCAGGTTCCCGACTATAATCTACAGGGTCGAAATAACCTATGTTAGATGTCTAGTTATGCTTGACATATCCTCGATACCAATTCTACCCAACTATTTTCAAACCCAACTCGTAATTATGTATATTATGATAACACACGCAACAAGTAGGGTTCATAATCTCGAAAATCGGTTCGGTGTTCATTTTCGGAAAATACATAAACTCTTTATTTTACGAAATCAGGATTATCGATTTGGTAAAATATTTTATCACATCGTACAATCAAGTTTCGTATACATATATATATAGTCACTCAACATCCCGATAATCATCGAATACGTTCTTGTATTTACATAATTCAGTTTCCTGGAAATTGGGCAGCACTTCCTTTATTTATCGTACTAACCCGTCGAACAATTCGACGTCACTTCACCACAATAATTCACAACCAATATTCACAATTTCCCAAACGTAAATTCAATACTATTATTATTCGCATTTTACATTTATTTGTTAAATTAGGACTCAGAATATAATCATCACAGTCCACCGTCCGCTCGTCGAAATTCATCGCAGACGGCGGTAAAATTTACCAAATAAATTCTGCCGATTATTAAAAGTCATTTTCCCGCACGAATGATTTATTTCTCGAAATTAGTCAATAAAATTCCTGCAAGACATATAATAATATAATAATTTATATCATAATTTTCCAAAATTACAATCGGCAAGACAACAGGAACAGGGAAGTAAACCAGGCGGCACACAAGCACGACGTGCCACTGCGCGCAGCACCACAACACCACACAAAAATGCACACAATTTCCATACATATATGAATAACACACGCGGACAGCTAGGAGCAGCCGGAAAACCGACTTCGGGCGGTCACCGGAAAAAGGATTAACAGGCGGCGTACTCACCAGAGAAGGAAGTAAACACAGGGGAGAAAACCCAGCAAAACAGAGAATCGTGAGAGAAATAGAATAATTGAAAGAGAAAAAGAGAGAGGACAGAGATTAAGCGAGAGAGACGAGAGGTCTGAAGAGATTCAGAGAAGAAAGAGTGCGGGGTGAAGAACAGAGGTTGGGTGTGCGTCTGTGCGTGTGTTTTTGTGTTTATTTATTTAATTTTTTTTTATTTCTCAGCTATATAAAGCAGTGCAGTACACATGGTAGTACAATTACTAGTACACTTCCTCTGATTCAAATACGTATATTGAAGATTCCGAGACCCGGTTAATCCCGAAATTCAAAACTAACGGACAAAGGTGGACGCGAAACAATTTTTGAAAATTATGAAAATAATCTTAAAATGTCATAAATATCCCGAAGTTTACAAAAACATAAATTTCGTAATTTTAAAATAATTTTTGAAAGGCAATTTATATCCGTATTTCACATTTAACGAACCGAGGTATACTTAAAACAGATTCAGAAAATCATGAAAATAGTCTTAAAATATTACAAATATCCCGAAGTTAATAAAAACATGAATTTTGGAAAATTTAAAATGATTTTTAAAATGCACTTTATATCCGCTTTTATCAATGAAGCGAAACAACAAGCGTGTGAAATTAATCCCGAAAATTTCCAAAATAATTTTAAAATTCTCGGAATATTCCAAACTTAAATAAATATGAGTTTCATAATTTTTGAAGAATTTTAGAATTAAATATGGATTTTACCATTAAACATACTCAGAAAATCATTTAAAGATAAATAACTAATGAAATATTGATTTCTTAATTTTACAAAATCCTAAAAATAATTATTGTAATTATAAAATCATAAAAACAATTTTAGAAACATTCCCAATATTTATGCAAATAAATTTGCACTAAATCCACTTTTGAAAGTGAAAACAATTCAATACGATCCCATAATTAATCGTGCGGACAACCCGGTACACTATAAATCACATATGGATAATAATCAAACAACACATAGCGGTCAAAACCAACACACATATCTTATTTATTTAATAATTTCCATAACTACACAATTAAATAATTCAAAAGAATACACGAGTCGTTATACCCAAGACCCCCCATATGCGGTCACAATCTAGTTCCTGTCGTGGGGGTTCCGGTTCTAAGGCTAAGGCCCCAGCAGTCCTTTATGGAAAGGTTAGGGAGCCGGTTGCAAGGAGCAGCAACTCCTCCTCCGAGGCTAGTTCGGACGAGGAAGAGAAGGGTGAGCAGGAAGATACCCAGGGAGCGGGGAATGGTGAGGAAGGGGAGGGCTCTTCTGATGCGTGACTGATATGGCCTTGCATGGCTTTGATTGCCGCATGTGGCCTTGTTTTTAGAACTTGTTTACTCAAACTATATTTGTAATATCTGGGATATATCGTGTAATTATTTTTTTCAATAAATAAATATTCTGTGATTATTATATGAATTTTGGTGAATTATCTGTTGATTGGTATTTGTGTTTGGATTTTTAAATGTGGTAAAATTTGAGTATTTTAATGTTTAAATGTTCAAAATAAAGTATAAATACTTTTGATGTTTTGCTATTAATTTATATGTTATTTGATTTCATAAAGGATTTATCGATTTGATAAATTATATTTCGGAGTAATTATGAACAATTTTGTATAATCGGGAATTGTCCAACTTCAAGAATTTTTACGTTTTTTACAACTCGGAAGTGTCGGGAAAACTCTTTTCTAACCTAATATAATTATTCCGAGCATTTTCCATGTTTTAACTTTTTTGATCCGGAGTACGGTTTTACCTGTGCGCGTCCCGACGCAAATTTTTTGATACAATATTTATTTCGGTAAATCAATAAAACCCGTATTTTCAAGAAACGAGATATTTTGATTAAACTATTATAATATCTTATCGTAACTCGTGTAACCAAAGCGCTGAGACCAAGACTGTATTTACAAAAAGCCTGGTTTTGATAATTATCCCCAAACCTGTACCGAATTGGATATGTTTTATCAATTAAGTATTATAATTTATATCTGATATGATCCAACGGGGTAACAAAATTCCGTAAATATAAATAGCAATTATCGTATTTTATTTTGTACAGATAATCATTAGCAGACAGTAAAAATATATAATTTTCAAAGAAAACCCCTAAAATTCATCGTGTTATTGAGAATCAAACCTAAAAATAAAGGCGTTATCGATATCGAAATCAAGCGTGTGAGTAGTCAAAACAAAGCTTGTGAAAAGTACTTTCAGATTCCACAATCGATTTCGCTGCAGAAATCATAGGTATTTTCCTGTATTTTTTTATTAAATTCGAATTAATTTGGGTTTAATTATGAATTTTTTATTTTATATTGTTTGTGTGATTTGATGATTGCATGTTGTAGATAATTTGATTATGATCATTTTGGTATATCATATGTTGAATTTAGAGTTCAACAACATATCAAAAATTGGGTTTGATTTTTGAATTATTAAAATTAGGGTTTATATGTAGTATGAATGTTCTTAATTGATTTTTGGGCGTTTTTTATTCAAGGGTAATTAGTTTAATTGGTTTATACCAATGAATAGATCGTCTAAAAAGGAATTGAATGGCATAAGTTTGAATAACAGAGGGTAAGTATTCGAGTTAATCGGAAAATTTGTTAAAACAGCCACATCGAACATTTATCGAGTTTTTTCAAGTTATTGTTTGGTTTTCTGAGCAATCAAACGGCAGGATTCGATTCAGGGCATCTTGAATATTATATCTGCAGTTTTGTGCGAGTTTCTGGGCATTTATGGTGGTTTGCGGCGAGCTCAGAGGCAGTGTTAATGGTCCCCGCCGTAGGAGATGTTGTGTCGGGGAAGAAGACGGTGAAAATTTCTGTTTAGCCCCCTATTTTATCAAAAATACGTTTTTATCCCTGAAGTTTTCAAAATTTACATTTCTGTTTAATTTATTTTCAGAAAATTGATTTTAATTATTCAAAATTTTAAAATTCATTATTTTTATTCCAAAAATTATTTTTAATTCTAAAATAAATCTGAATTATATAATTAATTAATTTTAGTTAATAATTAATTAATTAATTGATCAATTAATTTAAATATTAATTGATTAATTGATTTAATTAGTTATTAATTAATTTTAATTGATTATTTAATTAGATTTAATTATTTCTTTTGATTTAAAAATTCCAAAAAATAGTTTCGAGCTTTAAATATTATTTTAAATTATGTTAAAGGCTCGGTAATTGTTATTAAATGATTTTAAAGTCAAATTCGGGTATTTGAACCCTGTTAACTGTTTATAAATGATCTTTTGACCCGTTTTAATCTTGAAAAATATTTAAATATTCGTATTAAATACTCGGAAAATCATTTTAACCCCGAATCTTCTTTGAAAAGTTTTTTTATTGAATATCTTACGTGATATGTGTTATATGTGATCTGACTGATGTATAATATGCTTATGTGTTTATTGTTTGACGCTTTTTATCGTAACTTTCTATCCGTACGTCGAATTTGGGTGAAACGAATGGAGATAGAAGTTTGTAACAAATAGAATAAAGTGAGAATGCGTATTGGTAGATACTTGTGATGTCTAAACAGAGAAAGTGAGGCGTAGAAAGGGAAAGCAGATAGCCAGTGAATAAAAACGATAGACGAGAGCAAGTGAAGTAAAGTTAGTTGAGATAAGGCAAGTATTACCGACCTTTCTTGATATATATTTGAAATAGTTATGTTTGATATTGCAAGTGCTTTTAAGTACTTAACCCTAAACCCTGATTCTATTTATTAATCTTTGAGCCTTAAGCCTTATTCTTTGTAAACCATTGATTGTTGAATACCCAGATACGAATACCAGATATACGATACTACCCCAAAAATACATATATACCATATACAGATCACTGATTTGGATTTTCTTAATATACAAACCTTTATTGCTTGTAATCATCAAACCCTTATTCTTCTATTACCAGATTCTTTTATAGACTGAAAGCCAATCTTTATACACATCTTGTTATAC